>NC_091789.1:70166387-70782637 GCF_029378745.1 Bos indicus | reverse complement strand
GCTTCAGGATGTTCTATCAATCCAGGTATTTACCTTCCTGAATTTTGATCAATATGTATGTTTATTTGTGTATGTGTTAATTGTCAAACAAACAATGATTTTGGTGGGTTTTTTTGTTTTTGTTTTGGTGCTTTAATGCCTTAAGATGTTGCACATTGTTTTTTTTTTTTAACCTATGCAGTTAAATTTTTTCTAGAAATAGCATTTGCATTGTAATACTTTATATATGCATGTTTATTTTGATCTCTCTGGAGGGATGCTTTTTAGTCTTGTTTGCAAAAGGGGCAGTTTTCTTTTTCCTTGCCGCAGTTGTCTTTTTTGCAGAATAGTAGTCTGTGCAAATTTGTGAGCAAATGAAAGATGGAGTTTAGTCCATTGATTTTGATTTTAACATCTATGCCAGAATCTGTATTTCATATAAGTTATTTATTTTAAATTGATGTAGTGAGTTCACACCTTTCAGTTTGAACTTTGCAGTAAATAAACCACTAGATCTATGTTGAATGGATTTTTATCTCAAATACCAACCATAAGTAAACTTTTTGGCCTGTCTTAGTACATCTACTTCCTCAATGTGTGGTGTTAAGTTGTATCTTATAGGAAACCTCTTTTCCTAGATGGTTGGTGTTTATTTATATGTCTGCTCTGCTGAATAAAGAACTATAATTTTAACTTGGAAGCTGCAAATCTGGAACTAGGAGGCATAATTACTCCTTCAAGTTACACAGAGTATCAGTTTGTGAGATTCCAAAGCCATAGCAATTACACAGAAATCCTAGGATGAGAAAGGTAGTATGACTGCTGATAGACCAGCTGCTCCTTCCTGTGAATATAGTGAAAAAGGCTGGTGAAAAACTGAAGTTCGGTCCAGATTAAAAAATCACACTTTCTCAGGGATCTCCTCCAACTAGTGGGTGTCCTGGCTATTATCGGGACAGCCTTTTGCTACAGCTGAGACCCCAAATGAATAGCTATTTTGGTGTTCCTTCAGGACCACTTTGTATGGAAAAGGGTATGTGCCCCAAACTTGCTGGTAGGTTCTTTGGCCAGTCACCAAAGAATATGAAAGAATCTAACATAGGTTTTTTGTTTTTCCTTGTAAAATAAAGTATGATTCCAGTAAGGAAACTTGATTCTTCTTATCCTCCCAGGTTCTTTTCTGAAGTAATCACTTTATATATTGTTTGTTTTCTTTTGTTTGGTGGATCTCTGAGGCAGGTTTCAGGGTTTGGCAATGCAACATGAAAAATTAGGAAAAAGTATTAAACTGTGTGTGGAAAACTAGTTATTCTGAGAGTGGGTGTTTAAGGCAAAGGACATTTGAACTTGGAATTGACTGGGAGGCCAAAGATTTAAAGAAGCAGAAAATTTTCTCAAGATATGAGTAAGTTGTGTATTACTGTTGTGTGTTTTCTGTACATAATAGGGATTTGTAAATGATGTTGAATTCTAGGTGAATTCTCAGCTCCGACAATCATTGTCAAACAGATCAAGCTGCAGATATTTATGTTTTAAAACTTAAATTATAAAGCTAGTTAAACCTTTCTAACAACTAGATTTAATGTTCACTAGTGCATTTTATATTAAAACGTTACCTTTTCCAGTACATACAGAAATATTCATATTAAGTACAAATTGGAGATTGGGAATCAGTTTGGATTCTTTGATACCTCAAAAGAAAAAAAAATTGACTCCTGGGGAATTGAACGTATTTTCTTATCTAGATTTTAAGACTAGAATGCCAAAACCAAAAATATAAAAGAAATTAAAACCCCTCATTAAAGTGATTTGTGAAAACATTGTTACTGGAAATTGAATGGACTTGAGGCCTTTCCTCCAGAAAACAAGGACTTGTTTGTCAGGCCTATATTAGGTTCTGAACCTTAGTGCCATGTATTTGTTCTTATTAAAAATCATTTGATTAAAAAATTTGTTTCATTGAAAAGTGTATTAGTAATATGAACTTCTGGTCTAGTTCTTCCATTTGAAAAATGTGCTGTTTGCATGGGACTATTTGAATCTTTTTTTTTTCTCAGTTTCCCTTCCACTGGATAGGATTGAAGCTAGACTTTTCCCTTTTGATAAAGGAATAAAAAGTGAACATGTTGTTTGTAAACTGATGTTTAGTATTAAAGGTTGAAATACTTAGAATACCTTTATGAGCCTAATCCTAGGTAGCTTTGTAAAATATATCTCTTACTTGTCTTCTGAACCTATATTCACATTGCTTTTCAGGATATTTTAAGTTTTTTTCCTCTTTTCAGAGCTGCTTCATTAAGGCTTTTTTTTTTTTTTTTTATTGAAGTGTAATTCATAAAGAGCTACTCTTTCTTTTCTTTCTTTCTTTTCTTTTTTTTTTTTTTTAATTAGACTTCTTTTTAACTATTGCCGGATGTTTTGCTCTAGTCTTCCAAGAAAGGCCATTTTATTTTTTAGTCACTTCTAAAGTCACATGGTCTTTAACTTTGGGAACTCTTGCACCTGAGTGCTAATTCAGATTTAAGCCTAAGTAACCTCATTGCCTCTCACCCCAAGAATGTTGACAATGGAAGAAATACTTTGCTGTAGTTCTGGACTGAAAAGCTGGGGGAGAAACTTCATTTTCTTTTTTGCACAAATCAGAAAAACAGCTACTGTGCAGAGTTTTCTTTTTGACTTCAGCTGATGAACTGGATTGATAGAGTTAATTCAGATTTAAGAGATTATCTGAATCTTGGTTTGAATAGATTTGGGATCTGCATGTAATATTAACTAGATCAGATAGCTTTTTTATATTTTCACATGTATACATAGGCTCTCCCTACCCTTGTCAACATCATTAGTTATTGAACTTTGTGAACTGGCATTGAAACATTACAGCAATGTTTTGTTGTACCAGTTGTATAAACTTTTACAGTGCAATACGTGGTATTTTTCAGAGACAAATCAAAGGTTTATTTCTCAAGGTTCCTGCTGTTTGCTTTAGCAGCATTTGATGGAGAATCTTTTACATACATTTTTAGTAGATGAAAAACCAGATTGCAAATCCTTTTTATTGTTTTTGTTTTTTGAAGCAAACCATGTACCAGGTTTTTGGTCCCAATTGTGTAGGATAAGTTAAATTGCATTCTATTAATCCATATGAGTGTATTTCTGTAAGCATAGTAATGTTGAAATAAAGTTTTAAAAAGCAAAAAAAAAAAAAAAGCTTCAGTTCTTAGGCACTCAGCTTTCTACACAGTCCAACTCTCACATCCATACATGACCACTGGATAAACCATAGCCTTGACTAGACAGACTTTGTTGGTAAAGTAATGTCTCTGCTTTTTAACATGCTGTCTAAGTTGGTCATAACTTTCCTTCCAAGGAGTAAGTGTCTTTTAATTTCATGGCTGCAGTCACCATCTGCAGCGATTTGGAGACCAAAAAAAAATAAAAATTGACACTGTTTACACTGTTTCCCCATCTTTTTCCCATGAAGTGATGGGTCCGGATGCCATGATCTTAGTTTTCTGAATGTTGAGCTTTAAGTCAACTTTTTCACTCTCCTCTTTCACTTTCATTAAGAGGCTTTTTAGTTCCTCTTCACTTTCTGCTATAAGGGTGGTGTCATCTGCATATCTGAGGTTATTGACATTTCTCCCAGCAATCTTGATTCCAGCTTGTGCTTCTTCCAGCCCAGCGTTTCTCATGATGTACTCTGCATGTAAGTTAAATAAGCAGGGTGACAATATGCAGCTTTGACGTGCTCCTTTTCCTATTTTGAACCAGTCTATTGTTCCATGTCCAGTTCTAACTGCTGCTTCCTGACCTGCATATAGGTTTCTCAAGAGGCAGGTCAGGTGGTCTGGTATTCCCATTTCTTTCAGAATTTTCCACAGTTTATTGAGATCCACACAGTCAAAGGCTTTGGCATAGTCAATAAAGCAGAAATAGATGTTTTTTCTGGAACTCTTTTGGTTTCTCGATGATCCAGCCGGTGTTGGCAATTTGATCTCTGGTTCCTCTGCCTTTTCTAAAACCAGTTTGAACATCTGGAAGTTCATGGTTCATGTATTGCTGAAGTCTGGCTTGGAGAATTTTTAGCATTACTTTACTAGTGTGTGACATGAGTGTAATTGTGCAGTAGTTTGAGCATTCTTTGGCATTGCCTTTCTTTGGGATTGGAATGAAAACTGACCTTTTCCAGTCCTGTGGCCACTGCCGAGTTTTCCAAATGTGCTGGCATATTGAGTGCAGCACTTTCACAGCATCATCTTTCAGGATTTGAAATAGCTCAACCGGAATTCCATCACATCCACTAGCTTTGTTCATAGTGATGCTTTCTAAGGCCCACATGACTTCACATTCCTGGATGTCTGGCTCTAGGTGAGTGATCACACCATCATGATTATCTGGGTTGTGAAGATCTTTTTTGCAAAGTTCTTCTGTGTATTCTTGCCACCTCTCCTTAATATATTTTCTTCTATTAGGTCCATATTGTTTCTGTCGTTTATTGACTCCACCTTTGCATTAAATATTTCCTTGGCATCTCTAATTTTCTTGAAGAGATCTCTAGTCTTTCCCATTCTGTTGTTTTCCTCTATTTCTTTGCATTGATCGCTGAAGAACACTTTCTTATCTCTCCTTGCTTTCTTTAGAACTCTGCATTCACATGCTTATATCTTTCCTTTTCTCCTTTGCTTTTCACTTCTCTTCTTTTCACAGCTGTTTGTAAGGCCTCCTCAGACAGTCATTTTGCCTTTTTGCATTTCTTTTCCATGGGGATGGTCTTGATCACTGTCTCCTGTGCAATGTCATGAACCTCAGTTCATCAGGCAGTCTATCTATCAGATCTAGTCCCTTAAATCTATTTCTCACTTCCACTGTATAATCATAAGGGGTTTGATTTAGGTCATACCTGAATGGTCTAGTGGTTTTCCCTATATTCTTAAATTTAAGCCTGAATTTGGCAATAAGGAGTTCATAATCTGAGCCACAGTCAGCTCCCGGTCTTGTTTTTGCTGACTGTATAGAGCTTCTCCATCTTTGGCTGCAAAGAATAGAATCAATCTGATTTTGGTGTTGACCATCTGGTGATGTCCATGTGTAGAGTCTTCTCTTGTATTGCTGGAAGAGGGTGTTTGCTATGACCAGTGCATTTTCTTGGCAAAACTCTATTAGCCTTTGCCCTGCTTCATTCTGTACTCCAAGGCCAAATTTGCCTGTTATTCCAAGTGTTTCTTGACTTCCTACTTTTGCATTCCATTCCCCTATAATGAAAAGGACATCTTTTTTTGGTGTTAGTTCTAAAAGGTATTGTAGGTCTTCATAGAACCATCAAATTCAGCTTCTTCAGCATTACTTTTTGGGGCATAGGCTTGGATTACTGTGATATTGAATGGTTTGCCTTGGAAACGAACAGAGATCATTCTGTCGTTTTCTAGATTGCATCCAAGTACTGCATTTCAAACTCTTTTGTTGACCATGATGGCTACTCCATTTCTTCTAAGGGATTCCTGCCTGCAGTAGTAGATATAATGGTCATCTGAGTTAAATTCACCCAATCAAGTCCATTTTAGTTTGCTGATTCCTAGAATGTCGATGTTCACTCTTGCCATGTCCTATTTGACCACTTTCAGTTTACCCTGATTCATGGACCTAACATTCCAGGTTCATATGCAATATTGTTCTTTACAGCATTGGACCTTGCTTCTATTACCAGTCACATCCACAACTGGGTATTGTTTTTGCTTTGGTTCCATCCATTCATTCTTTCTGGAGTTATTTCTCCACTGATCTCCAGTAGCATATTTGGCACTTACCGACTTGGGGAGTTCCTCTTTCAGTATCCTATCATTTTGCCTTTTCATACTGTTCATGGGGGTCCAAGGAGCAGCAGCCATGTGGGCACAGGAGGGCCAAGAAGAGCTACTCTAAGTTCAAAGTCAGGAAGGGCGATCTCATCCAAGGTAAGGAGCAGCGGCTGTGCTTTACTGAAGCAGCCTTGAAGAGATACCCCACGTCCAAGGTAAGAGAAACCCAGTTAAGATGGTAGGTGTTGCGATAGGGCATCAGAGGGCAGACACACTGAAACCATAATCACAGAAAACTAGCCAATCTGATCACATGGGCCACAGCCTTGTCTAACTCAGTGAAACTAAGCCATGCCATGTGGGGCCACCCAAGATGGACGAGTCATGGTGGAGAGGTCTGACAGAATGTGGTCCACTGGAGAAGGGAATGGCAAACCACTTCAGTATTCTTGCCTTGAGAACCCCATGAACAGTATGCAAGAAATTACTGTGTATTAATTTTATACCCTCCAACTTTTCTGTATTCATTGATTAGCTCTAGTAGTTTTCTGGTGGCATCTTTAGGCTCATCTATATAGAGGTTCACATCATCTGCAAACAGTGAGAGTTTTACTTCTTCTTTTCCAATATGGATTCATTTTATTTGTTTTTCTTTTCTGATTGGTGTGACCAGGACGTCCAAAACTATGTTGAATAATGGTGGTGTGAGTGTGCACTTTTGCCTTGCTCCTGATTTTACAGGAAATACTTTCAGTTTTTCAACACTGAGGATAATGTTTGCTGTGGTTTTGTCGTAAATGGCTTTTATTATGTTGAGATATGTTCCTTGTATGCCTATTTCCTGGAGAGTTATTTTTATCATAAACGCATGTTGAGTTTTGTCAAAGGCTTTCTCTGCATCTATTGAGATGACCATATGGTTTTTGCTTTCAATTTGTTAATATGGTATATTGCATTGATTGACATGTGAATATTGATGAATCCTTGCATTCTTTGAATAAAGCCCACTTGATTATGATGTATGATTTTTAATATGTTTTTAGATTCTACTTTCCAGAATTTTGTTGAAGATTTTTGCATCTATGTTTATCAATGATATCGACCTATAGTTTTCTTTTTGTGTTGTCTTTGGTTTTGGTAAAAGTGTGATGGTGGCCTCATAGAATGAGTTTGGGATGTTTTCCTTCCTCTGCAATTTTCTGGAAGATTTTGAGTAGGATACATGTTAGCTTTTCTCTAAATTTTTGGTAAAATTCACCTGTCAAGATGTCTGCTCCTGGGCTTTCGTTTGTTGGAAAATTTTTGATTACAATTTCAATTTCCATGTTTGTGATGGGTCTGTACAAATTTTCTATTTCTTCCTGGTTTAATTTTGGAATGTTATTGTTTTTTAAAAATTTTCCCGTTTCTTGAATGTTGTCCATTTTATTGGCATATAGTTGCTCATAGTATTCTCTTATGATCATTTGTATTTCTGTGTTGTCTGTTGTGGTTTCTCCATTTTCATTTTTAATTTCATTGATTTGATTCTTCTCCTTTTTTTCCTGATGAGTCTTGCTAACCGTTTGTCTATTTTGTTTATCTTTTCAAAGAACTAGCTTTTAGTTTTATTGATCTTTGCTATGTGCATGCATGTGTGCTCAATGTGCTCTCTTCAGTCATGTCCAACTCGTTGTGACCCCACGGACTATAGTGCTCCAGGCTCCTCAGTTCATGGGGATTCTCCAGGCAAGAATACTGGAGTGAGTTGCCATGACCTTCTCCAGGGGATCTTCCCAATCCAGGGATCAAACCTGTGTCTCTTATGTCTCCTGCATTGGCAGGCATGTTCTTTACCACTAGCACCACCTGGGAAGCCCTGATCTTTGCTAGTCTCCTTCATTTCTTTTTCATTTGATTTTGTTCTGATTTTTTAATGATTTTTTTCCTTCTACTAACTTTTGTGGTTTTTTTTTTGTTGTTGTTGTTGTTGTTCTTCTTCTTCTTCTTCTTTTCCTAGTTACTTTAGGTGTAAAGCTGAGTAGTTTATTTGATGTTTCTGTTGTTTCTTGAGGTAGGCTTATATCACAATCAACTTCCCTTTTAGCACTGCTTTTACTGAATCCCATAGGTTTTGGGTTGTCATGTTTTCATTATCATTTGTTTCTATGTGCATTTTGATGTCCTTTTAGATTTCTTCCATGATCTGTTGGTTATTCATGAGAGTGTTGTTTAGTCTCCATATGTTTGTGCTTTATATATATATATATATATATATATATATATATATATATATTATATTGTGTGTGTGTATATACACACACACACACACACACACACACACACACACACACACACACCCTGTGTTTGATAGCTAATCTTACAGCATCATGATCAGAAAATATGCTTTAAATGATTTCAATTTTTAAAATTTACCAAGGCTAGATTTGTGGTCCAAGATGTGATCTATCCTGAGAAATGTTCCACATGTGCACTGGAGAAAAATTTGAAATCCATTGTTTTTGGGTGAAATGCCCTGTAGATACCAATTAGCTCTAACTGACCCAACATGTCATTCAAAGCTTGTTTTCCTGTTAATTTTCTGTCTGGATGATCTGTCCATTGATGTAAGTGGGGTATTAAAGTGAAAGCCCTTGAGGTGTGTCCTATTCTTTGTGACCCCCAAAACTATACAGTCCATGGAGTTCTCCAGACCAGAATACTGGAGTGAGTAGCCTTTCCATTCTCCAGGGTATCTTCCCAACCCAGGGATTGAACCCAGGTCTCCCACATTGCAGGCAGATTTTTTACCAGCTGAACCACAAAGGAAGCTTGGTATATTAAGTTTCACTGCTATTATTGTGTTATTGTCAATTTATCCTTTAATAATTGTTAGTATTTGCCTTATGTATTGACGTACTCCAATATTGGGTGCATATATATTTATAATTGTTATATCTTCTTCTTATATCGATCCTTTAATCATTATGTAGTGTCCATCTTTGACTCTTATATGCTTAGTTATGCAGTCATGTCTGACTCTTTGTGACCTCATGGACTGTTGCCCACCAGGCTTCTCTGCCCATGGCAATTCTCCAGGCAAGAATACTGGAGTGGGTTGTCATGCCCTCCTCCATAGGACCTTCCCAATCCAGGGATTGAATTCACGTTTCCTGCATTGCAGGTGGATTCTTTACCATCTGAGCCACCAGAGAAGCCCAAGCATACTGGATTGGGTAGCCTACCCCTTCTCCAGGGGATGTTCCCAACCCAGGAATCAAATTGGGATCTCTTGCATTGTAGGTGGATTCTTTACCAGCTGAGCTACCAGGGAAGCCCCTTTGTCTCTTATAAGGGTCTTTATTTTAAAGTCTATTTTATCTGATATGAGTACTGCTACTCCCAATTTCTATGGGTCTCCATTTACATGAAAAATATTTTCCCCACCCATCACTTTCAATCTGTTTGTGTCCCTAGGCTTGAAGTGGGTCTCTTGTAGACAGCATACATAGAGGGTTTTTTTTTTTTTTTAATACATTCGGCAAGTTTTTATATTTTGGTTGGAGCATTTAACCCATTTACTTTTAAGGTAAATATTGATAAGTATGATCCTGTTCGGAGAAGGCAATGTCAACCCACTCCAGTACTCTTGCCCAGAAAATCCCATGGACAGAGGAGCCTGGTAGGCTGCAGTCCATGGGGTCGCAAAGAGTCGGACATGACTGAACGACTCCCCTTTCCCTTTTAACTTTCATGCATTGGAGAAGAAAATGGCAACCCACTCCAGTGTTCTTGCCTGGAGAATCCCAGGGATGGCGGAGCCTGGTGGGCTGCTGTCTATGGGGTCGCACAGAGTCAGACACAACTGAAGCGACTTAGCAGCAGCAGCAGCAGCATGATCCTGTTACCATTTACTCTATTGTTTTGGGTTCGTTTTTCTAAACCTTTTTTTTTTTTTTTTTTTGTATTTTCTATCTAAATAAGATCACTTAGCATTTGTTGAAGAGTTTGGTGGTGCTAGTTTGGTGGTGCTGAATTCTCTCAGTTTCTGCTTGGCTGTAAGAATTTTAATTTCTCCTTTGAATCTGAATGACATCCTTGTTGGGTAGATAATCTTAGTTGTAGGGTTTTCTCTTTCATCACTTTAAGTATATACTGCCATTCCATTTTCGCCTGCAGAACTTCTGTTGAAGGATCAGCTGTTATCCTTATGGGGATCACCCTGTATGTTATTTGTTGCTTTTCCCTTGCTGCTTTTAATATTTTCTTTTTGTGTTTAATTTTTGTTAGTTTGTTTAATGTGTGTCTTGCCATGTTTCACCTTGGGTTTATCCTCTATGGGACTCTCTGGGCTTCTTGAACTTGGGTGGCTATTTCTTTCCCCATTTTAAAGTAAGTTTTCAACTATAATCTCCTCAAATATTTCTCATGCCCTTTCTTTTTGTCTTTTTCTTCTGTGACACTATCGTTTGTATATTGGTGTATCTGACATTGACCCCAAAGGTCTGTGGGGCTGTCCTCATTTTGCTTTATTCCTTTTCCTGCTCTGCTTCATGTATGTCCACCATGCTATCTCATTTATCTTGCTTCTGCCTCAGTTACTCTACTGTTGGTTCCCTCAAGAGTGTTTTAATCTCAGTTATTGCATTGTTCACTACTGATTGACTATTCTTTATTTCTTCTAGGTACTCATTAAATATTTCTTGCAGCTTCTCAATCTGTGTCTCTAGTCTATTTATCTGTATCTCCATTTTGCTTTCAAGATTTAACATCATCTTTACAGTCATTCTTTTTCATGTAGACTCTCTATCTCCTCCTCTTTTGTTTGGGTGGTGGGTTTTTATCATGTTCCTTCACCTGCAGAATATTTCTCTGCCTTTTCATTTTATTTAGATTGCTGTGTTTTGGGTCCCCTTTCTGCAGGCTGGAGAATCGTAGCTCCTCTCAGTTGTGGAGTCTCTTCCCTGTGAGTGGGATTGGACGAGTGGCTTGTGAAAGTTTCCTGGCTAGGGGAAATTGTGTCTGTGTCCTGGTGGCTATAGCTGGGTCTTGTCTCTTTTGAGAGCAATGTAGTGTCCAGTAGTGAGTATAGTGGTGTCTATGGGATTGGTATGGCTTTGGGCAGCCTGTCTTCTAATGTTCAGGGTTGTGTTCCTCTTTTGTTGGAGGATTAGTGTGGGGTGTCTTGAACTGGAGCTTGCCGCCTCCTGGGTGGAGCTTGGTCTCAGTGTAGTAATGTAGGCTTTTGGTTCAGTTCTCATCTATTAATGTTCCTTGGGGTCAGGAGTTCTATGATGTTCTGAAGTTCTGGATTTGAGCCTCTTGCCTCTGGGTTTTGGTCCCCCTCTTACTGTATTATCAAGACGTCTCTGTCCACACAGCACAGAAGACAAAATGCCTAGGTTAATGGTGAAACCACTATCCACAGTCAGGAACACCCAAAGAGATTCACAGAGTTATATACAGAATAAAGATAAGGGAAATAGAGGTGACCAGGAGGATAAAATGGGGAGTCAAAAGTGAAGAGAGCAATCAAGCCAGTAAGCAAATCCTTAAGAAAATGGATACTAAAAATTAGATTCTTAAAGGTACAAAATTAATACAATATCAAAATGCAAAAATTAAAATCCTAGAATAGAAATTAGACTCTCAAAAGTACAGTATAAAAAATAGAGCACAAACATTTAAAAAAATGTATTACTGGATCAGTTCTCTGTCAGATAATGGCTTGTTCTGGCTTGTATTTGTTCTCAAAGTCTACAGTTGCCCCTCAAATGCAGTCTTAGTTTAACTGCAGGACCTTAATCTGTTGCACATGCCATTTCTGGGATGGCTCCACTTCTTTGCTTAGGCTGGTCTTCTTGCTAGTCTCTTCAGTATCTAATCTCCACCCTGACATGAGGGGCAAAAGTGGCCACTTATTCAGGTTCACTTCCTCAGTTGTGCTGTGTATAGGGAAGGACACTGCAGACAAACACCACAGGCATGTGTGGGGAGCATTCAGAGTTGATGGACCACAGGAGGGTTGCCACATCCCAAGATGGCATGCACTTCCCAGGTCCAAGCCGCTCAGTTTCCCAGGTACTCTGTGCTTGCACAGTTCTAGGTGATCCTTGCATCTCGTGAACTTCCCAGGTGCAAGCTGCTCAGGTTCCTGGGTGCTCTCTGAGGGCACAGTCCCAGGTGGATTGTGTATCTCATGTACTTCCCAGGTCCAAGCCTCTCAGGTTCTCAGGTGTGCTAGGAGTGCACAGTCTCAGGTGGTGCCATGCATCCCTTCAGGAGAGCTGGTATCAGGCTTTGACACACCTGACAGATATGAACTATCCAGGATTCCAGGAAGACATGATTAGTGACTGGAAGCCTGCTCTCAGTTTGGGGGGAAATGTGGTCTCTGGGGTTGATATAGCAAAGGCCCCTTGCCTTCCACCTCTGGCTGTCACACACCTACCTCTCTTGCTCCAAAGAGGGAGAGCCATAAAAGACAGCAGCCTTGCTCTCCTTTGGTATTCACTAGGATGTGGTTCTTCATTCTGTGGGTGCACCAGGGATCACAATGCAGTGTTAGAGCCTTCCTGTGGGAAAGTTTGTTTGTTTTTCTTTGACTCTCTGGTGTTCACACTATTTTGGTTGCAGTGTCACATTAGACCCCCCAGAGTGTTCTTAGGGCATTCAACCCCAGTCCCTACCCCCAAGGACTGTCGATACAGCCCACATCTCCACACTCACCCACCTCTCTCTTGTTGGGGTCAGACCTGAGCATGCGAGCCTGCTTCTCTAATGGTAACTGCCATTCAGCACGAATTCTGTGCAAATGACACAACCCTAATGGCAGAATGTGAAGAGGAACTAAAGAGCCTCTTGATGAAGGTGAAAGAGGAGAGTGAAAAAGCGGGCTTAAAATCAACATTCAAAAAGCTAAGAAAATGGCATCTGGTCCTATTACTTCATGGAAAATAGTTGGGGAAAAATTGGAAACAGTGGAAGATTTTATTTTCTTGGGCTCCAAAATCACTGTGAACAATTACTGCAACCATAAAATTGAAAGACACTTGCTCCTTGGAAGAAGAACTCAGAGAAATCTAGACAGTGTATTAAAGAGCAGATTCATCACTTTGCTGACCAAGTTCTGTATATTCAAAACTATGTTTTTCCAGTAGTCATGTATGGATGTGAGAGTTGAACCATAAAGAAAACTGAGAGTCTAAAAATTGATGCTTTCAAAATGTGGTGCTGGACAAGACTCTTTAGAGTCCCTTGGACAACAGGGAGATCAAGTAAGTCAATTCTAAAGAAATCAATCTTGAATATACATTGGGAGGACTGATGCTGAAATTGAAGCTCCAATGCTTTGGCCACCTCATGCGAAGAGCCAATTCATTGGAAAAGACCCTGATGCTGGGAAAGATTGAAAGCAGAAAGAGAAGGGAATGAGAAAGTTTGAGATGTTTGGGTGGCATCAACGACTCAAAGGACAAGAGTTTAAGCAAACTCTGGGAGATATGAATGACAGGGAAGCCTGGGTTGTTGCAGTCCATGGGGTCGACATGACTGAGTGACTGAACAAAAAGAAAAATTGAGAAACTTCTTATTCTATCATTTTCTGTGATGTGAGTTACTGGAGTACCATTCATAGGCTGAAAAAAATACAAAGCATATGAAGATATTTTAAAAATATTTCTAGTTAGAAAATTATCAATCCCAAATAACTAATTAATTGTAAAAAGTATTATTAGTTATGACTCTAAATTTTCTATGTTTCAAAGTTTACAAGTACTTAGTCTTATTGAAAATTTAGGTTACCTATCACTTTCTTGAAGAGATCTCTAGTTTTTCCCATTCTATTGTTTTCCTATATTTCTTTGCACTGATTGCTGAGGAAGGCTTTCTTATCTCTCCTTGCTGTTCTTTGGAACTCTGCATTCAAATGGGTATATGTTCCCTTTTCTCCTTTGCCTTTAGCTTCCCTTCTTTACTCAGATATTTGTAAGACCTCCTCAGACAACTATTTTCCCTTCTTACATTTCTTTTTCTTAGGGATGGTCTTGATCACTGCCTTCTGTACAATACCAAGAACCTCCACTTATACTTCTTTGGACACTCTGTCTAACAGATCTAATCCCTTGAATCTGTTTGTCACTTCCACTGAACAATCGTAAGGGATTTGTTTAAGTCATATCTGAATGGTCTAGTGATTTTCCATAATTTCTTCAAATTTTCTTGCAATAAGGAGTGCATGATCAGAGCCACAGCCAACTCCTGGTCTTTTTATTTATTTATTTATTTATTTATTTATTTATTTTCTGACTGTATAGAGCTCCATCTCTGTGGGTTTTTTTGGGGGGGGGACTTTTTTATAATCTTATAATCTATAATTTATAATCTTTTTTTAAATTTTTTTAATTTTATTTTATTTTTAAACTTTACAATATTGTATTAGTTTTGCCAAATATCGAAATGAATCCCCCACAGGTATACCTGCGTTCCCCATCCTGAACTCTCCTCCATCCTCCCTCCCCTACCCTCCCTCTGGGTCTTCCCAGTGCACCAGCCCCAAGCATCCAGTACCGTGCATTGAACCTGGACTGGGAAGTCGTTTCATACATGATATTATACATGTTTCAATGCTATTCTCCCAAAACTCCCCACCCTCTCCCTCTCCAACAGAGTCCATAAGACTGATCTATACATCGGTGTCTCTTTTGCTGTCTCCTACACAGGGTTATTGTTACCATCTTTCTAAATTCCATATATATGCGTTAGTATACTGTATTGGTGTTTTTCCTTCTGGCTTGCTTCACTCTGTATAATAGGTTCCAGTTTCATCCATCTCATTAGAACTGATTCAAATGTATTCTTTTTAATGGCTGAGTAATACTCCATTGTGTATATGTACCACAGCTTTCTTATCCATTCATCTGCTGATGGACATCTAGGTTGCTTCCATGTCCTGGCTATTATAAACAGTGCTGCGATGAACATTGGGGTACACGTGTCTCTTTCCCTTCTGGTTTCCTCAGTGTGTATGCCCAGCAGTGGGATTGCTGGATCATAAGGCAGTTCTATTTCCAGTTTTCTAAGGAATCTCCACACTGTTCTCCATAGTGGCTGTACTAGTTTGCATTCCCACCAACAGTGTAAGAGGGTTCCCTTTTCTCCACACCCTCTCCAGCGTTTATTGCTTGTAGACTTTTGGATCGCAGCCATTCTGACTGGTGTGAAATGGTACCTCATAGTGGTTTTGATTTGCATTTCTCTGATAATGAGTGATGTTGAGCATCTTTTCATGTGTTTGTAAGCCATCTGAATGTCTTCTTTGGAGAAATGTCTATGTAGTTCTTTGGCCCATTTTTTGATTGGGTCATTTATTTTTCTGAAGTTGAGCTGTAGGAGTTGCTTGTATATTTTTGAGATTAGTTGTTTGTCCGTTGCTTCATTTGCTATTATATTCTCCCATTCTGAAGGCTGCCTTTTCACCTTGCTAATAGTTTCCTTTGTTGTGCAGAAGCTTTTAAGTTTAATTAGGTCCCATTTGTTTATTTTTGCTTTTATTTCCAATATTCTTGGAGGTGGGTCATAGAGGATCCTTCTGTGATGTATGTCGGAGAGTGTTTTGCCTATGTTCTCCTCTAGGAGTTTTATAGTTTCTGGTCTTACGTTTAGATCTTTAATCCATTTTGAGTTTATTTTTGTGTAAGGTGTTAGAAAGTGTTCTAGTTTCATTCTTTTACAAGTGGTTGACCAGTTTTCCCAGCACCACTTGTTAAACAGATTGTCTTTAATCCATTGTATATTCTTGCCTCCTTTGTCAAAGATAAGGTGTCCATATGTGCGTGGATTTATCTCTGGGCTTTCTGTTTTGTTCCATTGATAAATATTTCTGTCTTTGTGCCAGTACCATACTGTCTTGATGACTGTGGGTTTGTAATAGAGCCTGAAGTCAGGTAGGTTGATTCCTCCAGCTCCATTCTTCTTTCTCAAGATAGCTTTGGGTATTCGAGGCTTTTTGTATTTCCATACAAATTGTGAAATTATTTGTTCTAGCTCTGTGAAGAATACCATTGGTAGCTTGATAGGGATTGCATTGAATCTATAAATTGCTTTGGGTAGTATACTCATTTTCACTATATTGGTTCTTCCAATCCATGAACATGGTATATTTCTCCATCCATTAGTGTCCTCTTTGATTTCTTTCACCAATGTTTTATAGTTTTCTATATATAGGTCTTTAGTTTCTCTAGGTAGATATATTCCTAAGTATTTTATTCTTTCGGTTGCAATGGTGAATGGAATTGTTTCCTTAATTTCCCTTTCTGTTTTCTCATTATTAGTGTATAGGAATGCAAGGGATTTCTGTGTGTTGATTTTATATCCTGAAACTTTACTATAATCATTGATTAGTTCTAGTAATTTTCTGGTGGAGTCTTTAGGGTTTTCTATGTAAAGGATCATGTCATCTGCAAACAGTGAGAGTTTTACTTCTTCTTTTCCAATTTGGATTGCTTTTATTTCTTTTTCTGCTCTGATTGCTGTGGCCAAAACTTCCAAAGCTATGTTGAATAGTAATGGTGAAAGTGGGCACCCTTGTCTTGTTACTGACTTTAGAAGAAATGCTTTCAATTTTTCACCACTGAGGATAATGTTTGCTGTGGGTTTTTCATATATAGCTTTTATTATGCTGAGGTATGTTCCTTCTATTCCTGCTTTCTGGAGAGTTATCATAAATGGGTGTTGAATTTTGTCAAAGGCTTTCTCTGCATCTATTGAGATAATCATATGGTTTTTGTTTTTCAATTTGTTAATGTGGTGTATTACATTGATTGATTTGCGGATATTGAAGAATCCTTGCATCCCTGGGATAAAGCCCACTTGCTCATGTTGTATGATCTTTTTAATGTGTTGTTGGATTCTGATTGCTAGAATTTTGTTAAGGATTTTTGCATCTATGTTCATCAGTGATATTGGCCTGTAGTTTTCTTTTTTTGTGGGATCTTTGTCACGTTTTGGTATTAGGGTGATGGTGGCCTCATAGAATGAGTTTGGAAGTTTACCTTCCTCTGCAATATTCTGGAAGAGTTTGAGCAGGATAGGTGTTAGCTCTTCTCTAAATTTTTGGTAGAATTCAGCTGTGAAGCTGTCTGGACCTGGGCTTTTGTTTGCTGGAAGATTTTTGATTACAGTTTCAATTTCCGTGCTTGTGATGGGTCTGTTAAGATTTTCTATTTCTTCCTGGTCCAGTTTTGGAAAGTTGTACTTTTCTAAGAATTTGTCCATTTCTTCCACGTTGTCCATTTTATTGGCATATAATTGTTGATAGTAGTCTCTTATGATCCTTTGTATTTCTGTGTTGTCTGTTGTGATCTGTCCATTTTCATTTCTAATTTTATTGATTTGATTTTTCTCCCTTTGTTTCTTGATGAGTCTGGCTAATGGTTTGTCAACTTTATTTATCCTCTCAAAGAACCAGCTTTTGGCTTTGTTGATTTTTGCTATGGTCTCCTTTGTTTCTTTTGCATTTATTTCTGCCCTAATTTTAAAGATTTATTTCCTTCTACTAACCCTGGGGTTCTTCATTTCTTCCTTTTCTAGTTGCTTTAGGTGTAGGGTTAGGTTATTTATTTGACTTTTTTCTTATTTCTTTAGGTATGCCTGTATTGCTATGAAGTTTCCCCTTAGGACTGCTTTTAATGTGTCCCACAGGTTTTGAGTTGTTGTGTTTTCATTTTCATTAGTTTCTATGCAAATTTTGATTTCTTTTTTGATTTCTTCTGTGATTTGTTGGTTATTCAGCAGCGTGTTGTTCATCCTCCATATTTTGGAATTTTTAATAGTTTTTCTCCTGTAATTGAGATCTAATCTTACTGCATTGTGGTCAGAAAAGATGATTGGAATGATTTCTATTTTTTTGAATTTACCAAGGCAACATTTATGGCCCAAGATGTGATCTATCCTGGAGAACGTTCCATGTGCGCTTGAGAAAAAGGTGAAGTTCATTGTTTTGGGATGAAATGTCCTGTAGATATCAATTAGGTCTAACTGGTCTATTGTATCATTTAACGTTTGTGTTTCCTTGTTAATTTTCTGTTTAGTTGATCTATCCGTAGGTGTGGGTGGTGTATTAAAGTCTCCCACTATTATTGTGTTATTGTTAATTTCTCCTTTCATACTTGTTAGCATTTGTCTTACATATTGTAGTGCTCCCGTGTTGGGTGCATATATATTTATAATTGTTATATCTTCTTCTTGGATTGATCCTTTGATCATTAGGTGGTGACGGTCTTTGTCTCTTTTCACAGCCTTTGTTTTAAAGTCTATTTTATCTGATATAAGTATTGCTACTCCTGCTTTCTTTTGGTCCCTATTTGCATGGAAAATCTTTTTCCAGCCCTTCACTTTCAGTCTGTATGTGTCTCCTGTTTTGAGGTGGGTCTCTTGTAGACAACATATATAGGGGTCTTATTTTTGTATCCATTCAGCCAGTCTTTGTCTTTTGGTTGGGGCATTCAACACATTTACATTTAAGGTAATTACTGATAAGTATGATCCCATTGCTATTTACTTTATTGTTTTGGGTTTGAGTTTATACACTGTTTTTGTGTTTCCTGTCTAGAGAATATCCTTTAGTATTTGTTGGAGAACTGGTTTGGTGGTGCTGAATTCTCTCAGCCTTTGCTTGTCTGAGAAGCTTTTGATTTCTCCTTCATATTTGAATGAGATCCTTGCTGGGTACAATAATCTGGGCTGGAGGTTATTTTCTTTCATCACTTTAAGTATATCTTGCCATTCCCTCCTGGCTTGAAGAGTTTCTATTGAAAGATCAGCTGTTATCCTAATGGGAATTCCCTTGTGTGTTATTTGTTGCTTTTCCCTTGCTGCTTTTAATATTTGTTCTTTGTGTTTGATCTTTGTTAATTTGATTAATATGTGTCTTGGGGTGTTTCGCCTTGGGTTTATCCTGTGTGGGACTCTCTGGGTTTCTTGGACTTGAGTCATTATTTTCTTCCCCATTTTAGGGAAGTTTTCAACTATTATCTCCTCAAGTATTTTCTCATGGTCTTTCTTTTTGTCTTCTTCTTCTGGGACCCCTATGATTCGAATGTTGTAGTGTTTAATATTGTCCTGGAGGTCTCTGAGATTGTCCTCATTTCTTTTAATTCGTTTTTCTTTTATCCTCTCTGATTCATTTATTTCTACCATTCTATCTTCTAATTCACTAATCCTATCTTCTGCCTCTGTTATTCTACTATTTTTTGCCTCCCGAGTGTTTTTAATTTCATTTACTGCATTATTCATTTTATATTGACTCTCTTTTATTTCTTCTAGGTCCTTGTTAAACCTTCCTTGCATCTTCTCAATCTTTGTCTCCAAGCTATTTATCTGTGATTCCATTTTGATTTCAAGGTTTTGGATCAATTTCACTATCATTATTCGGAATTCTTTATCAGGTAGATTCCCTATCTCTTCCTCTTTTGTTTGGTTTGGTGGGCTTTTATCCTGTTCCTTTATCTGCTGGGTATTCCTCTATCTCTTCATCTTGTTTAAATTGCTGAATTTGGGGTGTCCTTTCTATATTCTGGCAGTTTGTGGAGTTCTCTTTATTGTGGCGTTTCCTCGCTCTGTGTGGGTTTGTACAGGTGGCTTGTCAAGGTTTCTTGGTTAGGGAAGCTTGTGTCGGTGTTCTGGTGAGTGGAGCTGTATTTCTTCTCTCTCCTTTTGAAGACTTGGGTTGCTTTTCTGGGTGCCTGATGTCCTCTGCTGGTTTTCAGAAGTTGTTTTGTGGAATTTACTCGGTGTTTAAATGTTCTTTTCATGAATTTGTGGGGGAGAAAGTGTTCTCCCCATCCTACTCCTCCGCCATCTTTTAACTTTACTATATTGTATTGGTTTTGCCATATATCAACATGAATCCACCATGGGTGTACACGTGTTCCCAACCCTAAACACCCCTCCCACCTCCCTGCCCATACCATCCCTCTGGGTCACCCCAGTGCAACAGCCCCAAGCATCCTGTATCCTGCATTGAACCTGGACTGGCAATCCATTTCTTATGTAATATTATATATGTTTCAATGCCATTCTCCCAAATCATCCCACCCTCTCCCTCTCCCACAGAGTTCAAAAGACTGTTCTATATATCTGTGTATCTTTTGCTGTCTAGCATACAGAGTTATCGTTACCATCTTTCTAAATTCCATATATATGTGTTAGTATACTGTATTGGTGTTTTTCTTTCTGATTTACTTCACTCTATATAATAGGCTCCAGTTTCATCCACCTCATTAGAACTGATTCAAATGTATTCCTTTTAATGGCTGAGTAATACTCCATTGTGTATATGTACCACAGCTTTCTTATCCATTCATCTGCTGATGGGCATCTAGGTTGCTTCCATGTCCAGGCTATTATAAACAGTGCTGCGATGAACATAGGGGTACACGTGTCTCTTTCAATTCTGGTTTCCTTGGTGTTTATGCCCAGCAGTGGGATTGCTGGGTCATAAGGCAGTTCTATGTCCAGTTTTTTAAGGAATCTCGACACTGTTCTTTGTAGTGGCTGTACTAGTTTGCATTCCCACCAACAGTGTAAGAGGGTTCCCTTTTCTCCACATCCTCTCCAGCATTTATTGTTTGTAGACTTTTGGTTCGCAGCCATTCTGACTGGCGTGAAGTGGTACCTCCTTGTGGTTTTGATTTGCATTTCTCTAAAACAGTGGATTTTAAAGAATAATTTAAGAAAGAGAGTCAAATGAGCATTGTCTCCTGGAGTACAATTGTCTGTAAACCACTTGGTTCCCACAAACACTTTGTGGTATGTATCCAATATTTTTTACAGTGAAGGAGAGAGAAATAATTTTTCTCAAATAAAATGGAGTATATGTGTAGTATGAATATTGGATAATAAGGTAGGTTAAAAACCTCTTTTAAAAATAGAATTGGGGATAGAGACAGAAAAGATTGTGGAGGAATAAGACAGGGAAATCACATTCTTTCCCAAAAAATACATCAAAAATCCATCTTAATATGGAGCAACTCCTACAGAAAAACTTCTGTACACTAGCAGAAGACTCCAAACTTCCAAAAAGGCAAGTCAATCTCTTTAGAATGAGGTAGGGCAAAATATAAAGATAAAAAGAGAGACAAAGGATTTCAGGATTAAGATCTGCATTTTGGGGAGGGAGTTGTGAAGAATGAAAAGTTTTCTCACACTTGGAAACCGCCTCACAAGCCAAGACAGGGGGAGTTTCAGAACCTCAGAGGAGAGGGTAATAACCAGTGCTCAGAAAGAAAAACATAGAGAATTCACCAGAGATCAGTGCTGAACACCACTTTCCTGCCAAGAATCAGCTCTCATGCCTGTGCCCACAAAAGAAGACGGGGGTGGCATACTTAGGCTCAGGCATGGATGTTGGATCCCAGAGAGAGGACTGGGATAGGCTACCATGACGATAGTCTGAGTGGGCTACAGTAACAGCATAGGGAATACAGGGGAAATATTGGGCCTCCTAGTTTTGCAAGAGGTCATTTTTGCCCAGTACACTCTAATTACACATATTCACAGACAGAGGCTATATACCCAACTGTGGCCTTCAAAACTGAAAACTGGTTGGAGCCCAAGCAGACAGAATTAGATGTCAGGGCAGTTTATGATTCCAGAATGATAAACATAAGCCATAGCCATAGCCAAAGCCAGGGAAAGTGCCAAAGGCAGCAGGCAAAATGTCACAGATGCAGTCCTAACCCCAGAAGTGTCATTTATCACCCAGCTGTGATCAAGCACAGCTTGCTGCCCACATTTTGATGGGAGCCCAAGCAGCTTGACTCTTCCTAGGGACCTATGACTGTGGCCAATTCCTCTGGGAGAGTGCACAGCCTGCCTCAGACTGTAACAAAATCAGTAGGTCTCTACCAGCACAGGCACTCCTCGATACATCCCAATTGTGGCTACCAAGCCCCTCACTCTTCCGAGCCTGACTGAGTAAGTGACCCCTAATAAGCCTCAGCCTTCACCCCCCTCATGTCTGGATAGGTAACAGTCACCAGAGAGTGGAATATAAAGAGAGCTAGGCCCAAAACCAAAGCAGAAACCAGGGGCTGTGTAACCGAAAAAGAGAAAAGGAATTAGCTTAAACAGCAGCAGGTGCAGAAGATTAAATAACCACAATTAGCCTGAGACTGGGACAGTACAGGGAACTGTGGGCTTTGGGAGCAAGTAAAATCTGGAATAAGTCCATATCTGAGACTGCATGGATTCCACACTGCCCACAATAAGTTCAGAGACCTTCCTAGAAATACTGGAAGATTTTTGTGTCAATTTCTCTAGGTGTTCTTGGCTAGTGAGTGTTCTTTTCACTAATAGTCTTTGGGTTTTGTCTTCTATGCTGCATGATTTGTGAGGTCCTGGTACTGCAGAAATGAATTGGGCCTGAAGTCGAGGTAGAAGACCCAAGCCCAGGACTTTGAAACACCAGAGAAATCCTGACCCTATGGAAAATTAATTGATGAGAGCACTCCCAAAAGCCTCCATCACAACACTAAGACCAAGTCTCATCCAAAGGTCACCAAGCTCCAGGGTTGGACAACCCACGCCAAGTCTTCAGCAAAACAGGAAGACAACCTTGCACACTGGCAGGCTATACAAAGCTGTATCAAACTGATAGACATCACAAAACACACTACTGGACATGACACTGCCCTTCAGAGAGACAAGATCCATCTGCATCTGCCAGAACACAGGCCAAATCCCCAAACCAGGAAACCTTCACAAAGCACTGGTCCAACCCCACTCACAGGGGACAGAATCCACAAATAAGTAAATACAAACTTCCAGCCTGCAGAAAGGAAACCCCAAACCCATAAAATTAAACAAAATAAAAATACAGTGAAACATGCAAGAGATGAAGGAAGATGGTAAAAACTCACAAGACCAAACAAATGAAGAGGAATTAGGCAGTGTACATGAAAAAGCATTCAGAATAATGATAGTAAAGATGATCCAAAATATTGAAAATAAAATGGAGGCACAGAGAAATAGACTAGAGATATAGATTGAGAAGATGCAACAAATGTTAAACAAGGACTTTAAAGAAATAGACAATAAATAATGAACAACACAATAACTGAGATTTAAAAAAAAAAATACATGAGGGAACCAATAGAGTAACTGAGGCAGAAGAATGGATAAGTGAACTGAAAGGTAAAATGGTGGAAATAACTGAAGCAGAAAAGAATAAAGAGAAAATAATAAAAATAAATGATGATAGTCTTAGAGATCTTTGGGACAATACTAAGCATAACAACATTAGAATCATAGAGTCCCAGAAAAGACAAAAGGAAATGGCATGAGAAAATATTTGAGGATATTATAATTTAAAACTTCCCTAAAATGGGACAGGAAATAGCCGCTCAAGTCCAGGAGACTCAAAGCATTCCATATAGGATAAGTCCAAGGAGAAATATGCCAAGACACATATTAATTAAACAAACAAAAAATTAAACACTAAGAAAAACACTAAAAACAGGGAAAGCAACAAATACTATACAATGGGGATTCCATACGTCTAACAGCTCCTCTTTCAACAGAAGCTCTACAAGCCAGAAGGGAGTGGCAGGATATACTTAAAGGGATGAAAAGAAAAAAATATATAACCAAGATTACTCTATCCAACAAGGATCTCATCCAGCTTCGAAGCAGAAATCAACCTTTACAGACAAGCAAAAGTTGATAGAATTCAGCACCACCAAATCAGCTTCACAATAAATGTTAAAAGAACTTCTCTAGACAGGAAGCACAAGAGAAAGAAAAGGCTTATTAAAAAATAATAAAGAAAATGGTAATAAGATCATACATACAAATCATTACCTTATATGAAAATGAACTAAGTGCTCCAAAGAAAGAGTGGCTAAATGGATACAAAAACAAGACCCCTATGTATGCTTTCCACAAGAGACTCACTTAAGACCAAGAGACACATACAGACTGAAAGTGAGGGACTGGAAAAAGATATTCCATGCAAACAGAAATCAAAAGAGTAGCAATGCTCATATCAGATAAAATAGAATTTAAAATTTAGACAGCTAAAAGAGACAAAGAAGGACACTACATAATGATCGATGAATCAATCTAAGAAGAAGATAAAACAATTATAAATATATATGCACCCAACATAGAAGCTGGAGAAGGCAATGACACCCCACTCCAGTACTCTTGCCTGGAAAATCCCATGGATGGAGGAGCCTGGTAGGCTGCAGTCCATGGGGTTGCTAAGAGTCGGACACGACTGACTGAGTGACTTCACTTTCACTTTTCACTTTCATGCATTGGAGAAGGAAATGGCAACCCACTCCAGTGTTCTTGCCTGGAGAATCCCAGGGATGGGGGAGCCTGGTGGGCTGCTGTCTATGGGGTCACATTCCTAGTTTTTTAAGGAATCTCCATACTATTCTCCATAGTGGCTGAATCAACTTACATTCCCACCAAAAGTGTAAGAGTGTTCCCTTTTCTTCACACCTTCTTCAGTATTTATTGTTTGTAGACTTTTGATGATGGCCATTCTGACTGGTGTGAAGTGATACCTCATTGTAGTTTTCATTTTCATTTGTCTAATAATGAGTGATGTTGAGCGTCTTTCCGTGTGTTTATTAGACATTTGTATGTTTTCTTTATGTTTTCTTTGAAGAAATGTTTGTTTAGGTCTTCTGCCTCTTGAGACCGGCTTGACAAGCAGGGTTTCTGAAAGTGTGATATGGCGAGAGAATGAGAAAAAAGACACAAGAATTCAGTGAAAAGCGAGGATCAGGGGACCAACACCGCTCCAAGGTGAAGGTGCTGAAACTGAATCCAAGCCAGCTTTATTATACTTTCAGCCATGAAGGAAAGAATATGCTGGGAGTTAAAATATAACTCATGTGGCCTTCATACTAGTAAGGTAATGCTCAAAATTCTCCAAGCCAGGCTTCAGCAATACGTGAACTGTGAACTTCCTGATGTTCAAGTTGGTTTTAGAAAAGGCAGAGGAACCAGAGATCAAATTTCCAATATCTGCTGGATCATGGAAAAAGCAAGAGAGTTCCAGAAATACATCTATTTCTGTTTTATTGACTATGCCAAAGCCTTTGACTGTGTGGATCACAATGAACTGTGGAAAATTCTTCAAGAAGTGGAAATACAAGGAAACCTCACCTGCCTCCTGAGAAACCTGTATGCAGGTCAAGAAGCAACAGTTAGAACCAGACATGGGACAATAGACTTGTTCCAAATTGGGAAAGGAGTATGTCAAGGCTGTATATTGCCACCTTTATTATTTAATTTACCTGCAGAGTACATCATGCAAAATGCCAGGCTGGATGAAGCATAAGCTGGAGTCAAGATTTCAGGGAGAAATATCAATAACCTCAGATATGCAGATGACACCACTCTTATGGCAGAAAGTGAAGAGGAACTAAAGAGCCTATTGATGAAAGTGAAAGAGAAGGTCGAAAAAGCTGGCTTAAAACTCAACAGTCAAAAATCGAAGATCATGGCATCCAGCCCTATCCCTTCATGGCAAATTGATGGGGAAACAATGGAAACAGAGACATACTTTATTTTCTTGGGCTCCAAAATCACTGCAGATGGTGACTGCAGCCATGAAATTAAAAGATGCTTGATCCTTGGAAGAAAAGCTATGACAAACTAGATGGCATATTAAAAAGCAGAGACATTACTTTGCCAGCAAAGGTCTGTATAGTCAAGCTTATGGTTTTTCCAATAGTTATGTATGGATGTGAGAGTTGGGCAATAAAGAAAGCTGAGCACTGAAGAATTGATGCTTTTGAACTGTGGTGTTGGAGAAGACTCTCAACAGTCCCTTGGACTGCAAGATCAAACCAGTCAATCCTAAAGGAATTCGGTCCTGAATATTCATTGAAAGGACTGATGCTGAAGCTGAAGCTCCAGTACTTTGGCCACCTGATGCAAAGAGCTGAGTCATTGGAAAGGACCCTGATGCTGGGAAAGATTGAAAACAGGAGAAGGAGACAACAGAGAACAAGATGGTTGACTGGCATCACCGACTTGATGGACATGAGTTTGAGCAAGCTCTGGGTGTTAGCAATGGACAGGGAAGCCTGGCATGCTGCAGTCCATGAGGGTCACAATGAGTTGAACATGACTAAGCCGCTGAACTGAACTGAACCCCTGTATCAACTCCATACCCCTATAAAATGAGAATAATAGTTTCTCACTCTCCATAGGGTTGCCATAAGGATTAGATTAGTTAACACCTATTGTCAATATAGTTTTAGTTATTATTATTGATCTCTCTAGGTACATTTATAGTACATGAACAAGACTTGGTGGATATTCATATTCTATCCTTTTGGCACAATAATTGGACCAGGGATAAGCACATGACTCAAGTTTATCTCATCAGAATTAATGCTATATTTGCTTGAGTTACTGGAAATAGAAAGTTCACTTTCCAATGGTCTCCTGACCTAATGAAATACAAGTCAAAGATGCCTGTAAGCTTGTTATCATTTTGTGGAGAGAATCAATCCGGCAGTTAAGACAGCACAGAGGACAGATTAACCTTGAAAGGAAGAGGGAAATTATTCACTATTGAGAACTATTGAGAACATGGGTCGAATATTTTCCAACATCATATATTCCTGGACTTACCAACTCCAGGAATTTATAGCTGATAAGCTATAAGCAGATCTGTTGCTTAGAATTGCAAAAATTCCTATTACTGTGGAGTCTCACTCTTTTCATCTATGCTGTTTCCACCATGTATATGAACAGTAAAATATACAGATATTTAGCTGAAAATGCTATAGAGGTATATGGTACAATCCAAAAAACTAAGAATATATATATGCTTTATGACCTTTGCAATAAATCAATTAGCCAAAATCTGAGCATAAACTAATTTTTGCTAAGATTGTGTCTTATTCTTAATGTATGTGTATATAAGGCAGTCCCTCCTAATCTGAAATTTCTCCTTCCACAGTTTCAGTTCCCCATGGTCAAACATCTTTCAGAGATATTAAATTAAATGGGAAATTCTAGAAATAAACCATTCATATGTTTTAAATTGAATGCTATCGTGAGTAGTGTGATGAAATCTCACACTGCTACAGTCCTTCCTGCCTGAGATCCCCAGTCATCCAAATCCTCTGCTCCTGACATCCAACTGTCAACATTGTCTAGGTGATCCAGGATAACCCAAAGCAAATGATCCTTCTGACAGACCTGAAGGTCAATATTCATCTAATACTACCACATGATTCTTATATAATTCAGCTCATTTCACCTCATGTAGGCATTTTTTCATCTAACATCACTATCAGAATGTTGAGAACAGTACAATAAAATATTTTGAAAGAGAGAGGGGCCACCACATTCATATAACTTTTATTATAGTATATTATTATAGTTGTTCTATTTTATTATTTATTGTTTTTAATCCTTTGCTCTGCCTAATTTATAAATTAAACTTTATTATAGGTATTTATGTATAAAAAACTACATAGTGTATATAGGGTTTTGTACTATCCATGATATCAGGCATCCATTAGGGGTTTTGGAATATATCCCCTATGGATAAGGGAGATGACTGTATTTTATTTTAATGTGTCAAAAAAAAAAAAAAAAAAAAACTCTAGAGGAATTACTCCTGAGTGGAAAAATAAGCTTAAGAAGGTGGATTTCACTTATTAGACTAGAATATTTAAAATGCCAAGTACTCTTGAGGCAAACTACATCACATATTAGTTTACTCCTTTATTTTGTCCATAGTGATTATCCAAGTCTATATGATAAAGAAATGACCCCTAAGTAAGAAGATATATACATGAGAGTTCTTAAAACAGTAATTCTTGATTCTCTGAATATCAGAAAATCTTTGTTTTTGGAAACTGTTTTTTATAGTTATTGAATGTTCTACAGATTATAGCAAATATCACAGTTACAAATTCTGGGCTTCAGTCCCTTAGAGTGATCACTATCTGATTGTCAAAGCAAAATGGAACAAAACCCCAAAATAATCTAAAACGACCAAACTAAACTGGATTTACACACATACACACAAGTTAGGTCACAGAGCTTTTCAATCTTTACACTCCAGGCTGTGTTTTGAAACATCTATAAGTTCTTTGATCAAACTAGTTGAAAGATACCAGTCAAAGTTTTCTAATTATTATTTTAAATATTTTTCTTTTAAAAACATGAGTTCCAATAAAATTTAAAAATAAAAACTAATACAATTATGTAAAGTTTAAAAATAAAATAAAATTAATTAAAAAAATCAAATTTCAACCTACAGATTAAAATGATTCAAGAAATACAAAATCATATGCAATACTCTCTAACAGGGATTGTACATACAGCAAAAACAAGTTTCTTAGTCATGTGATATGAACACAGATGCAGATGGCTTCTAGTCAGGAGATGGAGACAGGCCCTTGGGCAATTAAAGGTCACTAGAGGCAATTCCACATTGCTAGAGGCCTGGCCTTCCTTCCCCTTGGGTAAGAGCTGCAAGTACATCACAGATCCAGATAAGCTGGCTGACCCAAGAAGGTGGTTTTTGGCCCGTCCCACTCTTTCCCTGACTCTCAGACATGAGGAGGAAGGCTGGAGCCTGGAGATGTTGGTCTTGCTGGGGTCAGGCCCAAGGATGACTTCACCCATTTAAGTCCTCTGGGCTGGTACTTATTGGCAAAGCTGTTATATCTGTTCTCTTCAGAAATGAAAATGCACCCTCTACCATGAGCTGGACTAGCTACAGGGCCCCACTGTCACAGCAAGAAGACCCAGGGCCTATAGATGGAGCCATAGGGAAGCAAGTGTTCTAGTTTACCTTTCTGACTTTGTGGCAGCTAGTCCCAATCACTTGGCCACTGAGCTGAACTCAGCAGCACACAAAATAGAAAATACCCATTGGAGAAAGTGAGGGAGTGAGACCCAAGACTGACTCAGGCAAGGTTGGTTATAGAATGTTGAAACTGGCCAGCCAGATTTAAAGGCTGGGCCTTAGAGCCATGTCATGCCTAATTTCAGAAACAAGTTTTCTAGAGGGAAATGTGGACAGGTAAAAGACAAATCCTGCCACCAAACTGGCACACCCATAGGAGGCTGGGTTCTCAGAGTCTCAGGTGTGTGGAATCCGATGTTAGCCTAGCTGAGTCTCCACTGTGATACAGATTTTGGAGGTAAGTCTAGCCTGGATTCTCCTGGGGCTGGACACCACCACAGAGCCTGCTCCTTACCTGCCCCTCCACTTACCAACCTACCCCTCTGGATTCCCAAGCAGTTGAGGAGCAAATGCCACAGTGACATCTCAGTGACTAATTTAGCCACACTGCTGTGACTAAGACCACGCTAAGAGCTATGCCCTCTAGGCCTCCCTCTCTGGCCACAGAGCAGAGCTGAGGGTCTGACATGCAGGGCTCTAGGCCTGATTCAACCAGTGCCTTGTTGGACCTCTGGCTGAGTCCAATCTGCACAATGAGGACACCAGAACTTGGTGACCAAAAGATCTGCACTATTTCTATGCTCCATGTTATTCATTTCTGAAAGCTACTTGGAACAATGATCCTCTCTGAAGACATACTCCCAGATCTCTGGGAATGGGTTACCTCAAACTTGGAACACTTTGGGTGACCAAGTAAGAGTTGGGATGAGGAGGAAGGACTGCACAGTGTCTTTCTAGATTCTAGTCTTCAGTCATGGAAAAAACAAGCCAAGGAACTGGATTCAGATGTGCTTTTGGTCATTCAGGGCTATACCAAGTCCAGACCCAACTTGCTAGGTCTGGACAGTAGATAGGCTCTCCAGGGTCAGAAAGCAAATGTATGCAGGCTTCCCAGGGACATGGGTCTTTCAATGTACAGGTGCCTGGGGCTGCCCTGGAACATGTCATCAGTCCTAGGCATCATGATCCAAAAGTGTTTTGCTCAAGCTAGGACTTTTGTTGTAAATTCTCATCCTCTGGGTGTTGCCAGCTAGAAATATCTCTGGGTTCCCAGGGCTCCTCATAAAAATCCACTCAGCTGGGAAGAATGCATTACCCAGGTTAATGGAGTCTTCCTCTGTTTAGGGACAAATACCCCATTTCTTCTTTATGCTTGCCACCTAGGCCCAGCGGGTGCCAGCAGAAGAGCAGAGGATTTGAAGAGTCTAAATCCTGGTTCTTTCTCTGATGAGCTGTGTGACATTTGGCAAGTCTCTTAAGCCTTATGAGACTTTTTTTTTTCCATCTATAAAATGGGAATTTTGGCAATCAATGTAAAAGTACTTCATACATAGACAAAACACTCTGGGACAGTGAGTGTTATTTTTCAATATGAACTTTAGGGTCACTGTTAGGAGAGAAAGAGGAAGAGCAACAACTCCCCTGTCCCATGGGGAAGAAATGAAATACATTTTTCCAAAATGTGGCAGAAAGACTAAACTTCAGGCACTTACCACTTTGAGGCACTGCAGCTTACAGACTCCAGTTTCCTGGGTCCCAAGCTAAGGAAAGGGAAGCAGGTAGAAGTGGGGGAAGCCAAGAGGGTTGACTGGTGACTGGAACCACCTGTACCCCTAACCCTGCCCACCAAGCTTGTTGTACTAGTGAGAGGCAGTGGAGTGGGGGTGGAGAGCAGGCTTTGCTGGTGCCACGCTGCAGCTCGCTATGTCATGTGGGCATACCCCTTGTCCTCTCTGGCTTTCTGGCCTTCCTAAAATGACAAGGCCTTTCAAGCTCTAACCTTCTGTCCAGCTTGACGACTGCACCATCCAGTATCTTTGGATGATACCCATGGTAACTCCTGACATATCTTATCATACCAGGTGTGCTCATCCTGCCACAGCCTCATTACTGCCTTATTCTCCTGGGCTCAATCCTTCTGCAATGACTCCCCAAGTTTGGCAAGGCTTGAGGATGTCCTTCAAAGCAAGAGGGTAAGGGCAGCTGAACTGGATCTCCAGTGTTCAGACTGTGAAAGGGGTACTGGGCCTGTGCTTTTCCAGACCACAGCCTTTCCACACCTTGTTTTTGCCTTTGAGTCTGTCTTTGATCTTAAATTACATACAAGGGCTAGGAGAAGGTATAGAGCATCAATGTTTCAGTACACATGCCCTTGTGTGGAGTCAAACTGGAGGAAAAGTGGCCATAGAATGAGATTCAAATGGCTCTGCCACTTATGAGTATGTCACTCTTCTTTTCCAAGTCACAGTTTCCTCATGGATCAAATGAGAAAATAATATATTTCACAAGGTTAAACCAGATGATAGATATGAAACTGCTTTGTGAAAAACTGTTAGGCACTAGATGTTAGTTTTTACTTACTAATATAGAATGAACAAAGGTAAAAAGGTCATTCCTAGGTCTCCTTTTCCCTCCTCTCTGTGGTTCTGCCCTGGCTCATCTGGAGATATGAGGGTTCAAGGAAGCCTGTTGGGATACCAGCATTATACTCATTTGGGAAAGTTTCTTTTCCTTCTATTAAATAGAACCAGTTTCCTCATTTATCAAATGGATGAAATAACTCTGACATTGTCTTTCTCTCAAGGCCAGTAAATTACAGGCTGTGAAGTGCTCTGAAGTCTATGAAGCACATGACGAATGCAAAGGTTTCCTATTATCATTTTTATAATCATTATTATTATTCTTATGAAATTTTCTAAACATGCATGACATCATCTAAAACAACTGTCACCCACCCTTATAAAACCAGAGAGTAGGAAGAGGTATTTGAAAAAAAAAAAAAGGATTAACACCAGAAAACTATTTATTGTTTTAAAATGAAACCTTTCTAGCACTCCCAAGCAGACTGCTTAGAACAGTGGGGCTTATCCTGACTCGTTCTGTATTTCCACAGAAAACCTGAGTCAAGGATGCTGCTGTGCTGTGCACCCCTAGCAACAGCCATATAGCCTCTGAGGTCCTTCTGGCAGAGGGATTTCCTGATTATTTCCTCCTTTAGGGAGATATGAGCAGTAGGCATAGGGATGCGTGGATTTAAAATGAAGAGAGTTATTTAAATTCTAAATGATATCAATGATCCAATTTTGTACAGTAAAATGTTCTTCTGCCCTCCACCCCCAAAGAGGCTGCCAGCCTAGCCAAGTGCTGAGTGCAGGGTGGGCAGTGTTAGACAGTTGGGATCCTGGCTAACAGTAATAGGCCCTCCTGTCTCAGGGATTCTATTCTCTCAGGAGACACCATGTCTACTTCTCCTCTCCTCTCAGCATGAGAGACTACTGTCTTTCTTAAAAGCATGGGCTCCTTTTCAGCCAGTCCACCTTCTCCTAGAGCTGGAGTCAGATATAGGATGAGAGTTCCAGATGTCTTCACAGAATTTCCAAATGCTGTTTCATCATTTGCAATTCCTGTTCCTTCAATTTGTCCCCATGTGACCTCCGCCCACTCTTCAATCTGTGCCTTTAAAATCCATGGAGGAAAAGAGCAGAAGCAAAAGCCCAGAGATCATTCCAGAGCTCACCAGATGTGGGCGCTGCTGACTTCATTTTTACAAAACCAAGTCAATCCATCCCTAGGTAAATTTTCCTGGACAATGTGCTCCAGGCAGGAAGGCTGCATTTAATGCTAACTTACTGCAATGTCTAGGGAAGTCCTTTCCTCATTTCTGGGCCTCTTTTTTCTCATTTCAAATAGGGGAATGGTTGAGATGATTACTAAGATCCCTTCAGTTCAATGAGTCAATGAAATGTTTATTGTTATTGCTTTTCCTTCACTATCCTGACTTTCAGAGCCACCAGCACCCACCTAGAATGTGATTCCTTCACTTTGGTGGTGAATGGCACAAGGTAACTAAGAACTTGGCCTGTCTGTCAGTGCCATAGGCAAATGAGCCCCAGGGTGAGCCATGGCACTGAGAAAGGGAAAGGAGAGAAATGCCATAAGTTTCCACTCTAATCAGGAGCAAGCTCCTCATCAGAGTGTATCCATGAGGGCTCAAAGACTAAGGTCTGGATTACAGAGGGCAGCTGGCCTCCAAAGCTTTGGGAGGCTGGGATCCCACCATCTTGCAGCTGCTTGGCAGGTCTGAGTCAAAATCACCTTCTGAAGAAGTGCCAGGTCAGTTAACATCACTGTGCAAACTAGAGGGTCCAGGCCAAGACAATTCTACCAGAGATCTTACAAACCAATGCCAGCAGGCATGTGCCTCTCGACCCTCTTCCCTCTGCCTTCCCACAGTGTTCCCCTTACCTCCCCCCAAGTTCTCCCAAAGAAAGGATCTGGTTTTCCTAGGTTCTCATCTGGGGTATTATTAAGCTACTATTAACACTCCTATCAAATCAGATGGTTTTGTTCCGGTCTGATGTGATGGTTCTCAGAAGATATTTCATTTGTATCAGCATATGGCAATGTCTTAAACTAATCTTTCTTGAGAAAAATTAAAAAAAAAATTAAAATCCCCCTGCTTAACAGCTGAGTTCCTACGCTGGACCTGAGGGTCACATTCATTATGCTCTTCAAAGTAAATCATGGCTTCAGGTGAACCACTGTAAGAGACCCCACTCTCTGCCTGCCGCTAAACTAGGCTTCTAGGGACTAGATGCCTTGGGGAAGGAAAGAAGAAGAGAGAGGATGTGCCTGGTCAAGTAGGAGGGGGAGTGGAATTGGGAAGGCAGCACCTCAGAGGGGGAGAGTGGGGAGAGGCAGGAGATTAGAAAAAGCAGCTTTTACAAAAGCCAAAATTAAAAACCAAAACCATTAAAGATGCACAAAATGACACTTACACTTCTGTTGTCTCCTCTTGCAAATAGAAGTGGTACTGCTCCAGAACCTGTGTAGGATTTGAGCTCAGTTCAGTTCAGTTCAGTCACTCAGTCATGTCCAACTCTTTGTGACCCCATGAATCACAGCATGCCAGGCCTCCTTGTCCATCACCAATTCCCAGAGTTCACTCAAACTCATGTCCATCGAGTCGGTGATGCCATCCAGCCATCTCATCCCCTGTCGTCCCCTTCTCCTGTCCCCAATCCCTCCCAGCATCAGGGTCTTTTCCAATGAGTCAACTCTTCGCATGAGGTGGCCAAAGTATTGGAGTTTCAGCTTCAGCATCAGTCCTTCCAATGAACACCCAGGACTGATCTCCTTTAGGACAGACTGGTTGGATCTCCTTGCAGTCCAAGGGACTCTCAAGAGTCTTCTCCAACACCACAGTTCAAAAGCATCAATTCTTCGGCACTCAGCTTTCTTCACAGTCCAACTCTCATATCCATACATGACCACTGGAAAAACCATAGCCTTGACTAGACGGACCTTTGTTGGTAAAGTAATATCTCTGCTTTTCAATATGCTATCTAGGTTGGTCATAACTTTCCTTCCAAGGAGTAAGCATCTTTTAATTTCATGGCTGCAGTCACCATCTGCAGTGATTTTGGAGCCCCCAAAAATAAAGTCTGACACTGTTTCCACTGTTTCCCCATCTATTTCCCATGAAGTGATGGGACCAGATGCCATGATGTTCATTTTCTGAATGTTGAGCTTTAAGCCAACTTTTCACTCTCCTCTTTCACCTTCTTCAAGAGGCATTTTAGTTCCTCTTCACTTTCTGCCATAAGTAGCTGCATACAAATATGTGACTCCAGATTTGGATGGGCTGCAGGCTTCACCAGTGTGGGGCATATATATAGCTGTATGCAAGGATCCCTTGTGCCCTGTATGTTGGCATGAAGACAGGGTATGCCCCAATCGCTGTGTGCTGTGATGCAGTCAGCAGGGTACATGTTGACATCATCACGGTGGTGCCAGCCACCATGCCCATGGCCATGACATTGGTATTGGGAGGGTTTACTGGTGTCTGGTAGATGGCAGAGTGAGTACTGTTAGGCTGGATGACCATGGTGTAGTGGATGACATAAGCCTGGGCAGCATACACCAGCTTTGTGTCCTAGGCTCCCAGGACATACAGATTCTGCTAGGGGTAGGCACTTATGATTGGATGCATGACCATCTGATAGGGATTGGGTGAAGAGGAGTAGGGGGATCAGGGCAGTATTACTCTGGGCTGGTGGGACCTTGTATGGTGTCCCCTCTGTATATCTGAAAGCTGCAGAGGATGTTTGGTAAGTTTGGCTCTCGGTCCTGGTGTCCACTGGGAGGTAGAAATAGGTACCTTCAGTGGCACAGGAAGATGAGTTCTCTAGCCAGGTCTATTTCATCAGCAGAGTTGCTGGAGCATAAGGGGAGCTAGTGGCAGGGTACAGGCTGGGATTGTAAGCAGGGGCTGCAATTGGATAGGCTGTGGGATAACTTGTATAAGCCATGTTCTTTGGGTTGCCATAAGGAGCCACAGGACTGCAAGGGACTATAAACAGGGTTCACGGTGGATGACTGAGAATTCAGCAAGCAGATGCAGGCGAAAATGGCAGCAGCAGCTGAGGTGACAATGCCTTTGTCTTCTCTGAAGGCTATGGAGGTGATGCTCTCACTCCCTCACCAGTGTCCAGTAAGGTGATGAATGGTGCACAGGGACTGGGAGCCTCCTCCTCCTCAGTGACTGAGACCTGAATCCTCTGCAGTAGCTGCTTAGGAGCCCAACATGTGCTGGGAGGGCCAGAGACCTTTTAAACTTACAAAGAGATGCTGTTGTCCACCCATTGAAAATTACTATTATAAATAAATCATAAATCTGGGAATAGAGAATACTATAAAGTTCTACTTATAGTAATCAAAGAGGAAAATGGGAAAGTTGTGGTTCATTTTCTGCATTCTTAATCACATCTGTTTCATTTCCTAAGCACTTACACTGTTCATAGCCAGCTGTTATTTGAAAAGGTATTGGCACACTAATACAAAAATGTAACTGATTGACAGTAAATTTCCTCTCAGAGTATTTGATGTTAACAGAGAATACTCTCTTAAAACTAATAATTTTTAAAATTTTATTTATTTTAATTGGAGGCTAATTACATTAAAATATTGTGGTGGTTTTTGCCATACATCAACGTGAATCAGCCATGGGTGAAAAGTAATTTTGATGTCAAATTTTTAGCACCGTGGGGAAAAAGTGAAATTTTAGGCAAACAGGCCTTTTGGGGGCCCTTCTTAATAGTTATATGAGGGAATTCCTTTCCTCCATATCTCCCATTCTGTTGATATGTCTTTTTTTCACATCTTAGTGAAGTGTCTTATGGTATGTAGATATAGTCTTGGCACTTAAGTGATATTTTTTAACTATAAAAGAAGATGTAATGGCTTAATGGAGAGGGCGATGGCACCCCACTCCAGTACTCTTGCCTGGAAAATCCCATGGATGGAGGAGCCCAGTAGGCTGCAGTCCATGGGGTCGTTCAGAGTCAGACAGGACCGAGCGACTTCACTTTCATTTTTCACCTTCATGCATTGGAGAAGGAAATGGCAACCCACTCCAGTATTCTTGCCTGGAGAATCCCAGGGAGAGGGGAGCCTGGTGGGCTGCCGTCTATGGGGTCCCATAGAGTCGGACACGACTAAAGCAACTTAGCAGCAGCAGCAATGGCTTAATAAACATTCAAAGAATAAAGAAAAGAGGCAATTACCTTTTCTCAGTTCAGTTCAGTTCAGTCACTCAGACGTGTCCGACTCTTTGCGAACCCATGAATCACAGCAGGCCAGGCCTCCCTGTCCATCACCAACTCCCGGAGTTCACTCAGACTCACGTCCATCGAGTCAGTGATGCCATCCAGCCATCTCATCCTCTATCTTACCCTTTTCCTCCTGCCGCCAATCCCTCCCAGAATCAGAGCCTTTTCCAATCAGTCAACTCTTCGCATGAGGTGGTCAAAGTACTGGAGTTTCAGCTTTAGCATCATTCCTTCCAAAAAAATCCCAAGGCTAATCTCCTTCAGAATGGACTGGTTGAATTTCCTTGCAGTCCAAGGGACTCTCAAGAGTCTTGTCCAACACCACAGTTCAAAAGCATCAATTCTTCAGCGCTCAGCCTTCTTCACAGTCCAACTCTCACATCCATACATGACCACTGGAAAAACTATAGCCTTGACTAGACAGACCTTTGTTGGCAAAGTAATGTCTCTGCTTTTCAATATGCTATCTAGGTTGGTCATAACTTTCCTTCCAAGGAGTAAGCGCCTTTTAATTTCATAGCTGCAGTCACCATCTGCAGTGATTTTGGAGCCCCAAAAAATAAAGTCTGACACTGTTTCCACTGTTTCCCCATCTATTTCCCATGAAGTGATGGGACCAGATGCCATGATGTTCATTTTCTGAATGTTGAGCTTTAAGCCAACTTTTTCACTCTCCTCTTTCACCTTCACCAAGAGGCTTTTTAGTTCCTCTTCACTTTCTTCCATAAGGGTGGTGTCATCTGCATATCTGAGTTTATTGATATTTCTCCTGGCAATATTGATTCCAGCTTGTGCTTCTTCTAGCCCAGCATTTCTCATGATGTACTCTGCATAAGAGTTAAATAAGCAGGGTGACAATGTACAGCCTTGACATACTCCTTTTCCTATTTGGAACCAGTCTGTTGTTCCATGTCCAGTTCTAACTGTTGCTTCCTGACCTGCATACAAATTTCTCAAGAGGCAGGACAGGTGGTCTGTTATTCCCATCTCTTTCAGAATTTTCCACAGTTTATTGTGATCCACACAGTCAAAGGCTTTGGCATAGTCAATAAGGCAGAAATAGATGTATTTCTGGAACTCTCTTGCTTTTTCCATGATCCAGCAGATGTTGGCAATTTGGTCTCTGGTTCCTCTGCCTTTTTTAAAACCAGCTTGAACAATTGGAAGTTTATGGTTCACATATTGCTGAAGCCTGGCTTGGAGAAATTTGAGCATTACTTTACAAGCGTGTGAGATGAGTGCAATTGTGCGGTAGTTTGAGCATTCTTTGGCATTGCCTTTCTTGGGGATTGGAATAAAAACTCATCTTTTCCAGTCCTGTGGCCACTGCTGAGTTTTCCAAATGTGCTGGCATATTGAGTGCAGCACTTTCACAGCATCATCTTTCAGGATTTGAAATAGCTCGACTGGAATTCCATCACATCCACTAGCTTTGTTCATAGTGATGCTTTCTAAGGCCCACTTTACTTCAAATTCCAGGATGTCTGGCTCTATGTCAGTGATAACACCATCGTAATTCTCTGGGTCGTGAGGATCTTTTTTGTACAGTTCTTCTGTGTATTTCTGCCACCTCTTCTTAATATCCTCTGCTTCATTTAGGTCCATACCATTTCTATCCTTTATTGAGCCCATCTTTGCATGAAATGTTCCCTTGGTATCTCTAATTTTCTTGAAGAGATCTCTAGTCTTTCCCATTCTGTTGTTTTCCTCTATTTCTTTGCATTGACCACTGAGGAAGGCTTTCTTTTTTCTTTTTCTTTTTTTTTATAATTAATTTTATTTTATTTTTAAACTTTACATAATTGTATTAGTTTTGCCAAATATCAAAATGAATCCACCACAGGTATACATGTGTTCCCCATTCTGAACCCTCCTCCCTCCTCCCTCCCCATACCATCCCTCTGGGTCGTCCCAGTGCACCAGCCCCAAGCATCCAGTATCGTGCATTGAACCTGGACTGGCATCTCGTTTCATACATGATATTTTACATGTTTCAATGCCATTCTCCCAAATCTTCCCACCCTCTCCCTCTCCAACAGAGTCCATAAGACTGTTCTATACATCAGTGTCTCTTTTGCTGTCTTGTATACAGGGTTATCGTTACCATCTTTCTAAATTCCATATATATGCGTTAGTATACTGTATTGGTGTTTTTCCTTCTGGCTTACTTCACTCTGTATAATAGGCTCCAGTTTCATCCACCTCATTAGAACTGATTGAAATGTATTCTTTTTAATGGCTGAGTAATACTCCATTGTGTATATGTACCACAGCTTTCTTATCCATTCATCTGCTGATGGACATCTAGGTTGCTTCCATGTCTTTGCTATTATAAACAGTGCTGCGATGAACATTGGGGTACACGTGTCTCTTTCCCTTCTGGTTTCCTCAGTGTGTATGCCCAGCAGTGGGATTGCTGGATCATAAGGCAGTTCTATTTCCAGTTTTCTAAGGAATCTCCACACTGTTCTCCATAGTGGCTGTACTAGTTTGCATTCCCACCAACAGTGTAAGAGGGTTCCCTTTTCTCCACACCCTCTCCAGCATTTATTATTTGTAGACTTTTGGATCGCAGCCATTCTGACTGGTGTGACATGATACCTCATAGTGGTTTTGATTTGCATTTCTCTGATAATGAGTGATGTTGAGCATCTTTTCATGTGTTTGTTAGCCATCTGTATGTCTTCTTTGGAGAAATGTCTATTTAGATCTTTGGCCCATTTTTTGATTGGGTCATTTATTTTTCTGGAGTTGAGCTGTGGGTGTTGCTTGTATATTTTTGAGATTAGTTGTTTGTCGGTTGCTTCATTTGCTATTATTTTCTCCCATTCTGAAGGCTGTCTTTTCACCTTGCTAATAGTTTCCTTTGTTGTGCAGAAGCTTTTAAGTTTAATTAGGTCCCATTTGTTTATTTTTGCTTTTGTTTCCAATATTCTTGGAGGTGGGTCATAGAGGATCCTGCTGTGATGTATGTCAGAGAGTGTTTTGCCTATGTTCTCCTCTAGGAGGAAGGCTTTCTTATCTCTTTTTGCTATTCTTTGGAACTCGGCATTCATATGCTTATATCTTTCCTCTTCTCCTTTGCTTTTCACTTCTCTTCTTTTCACAGCTATTTGTAAGGCCTTCCCAGACAGCCATTTTGCTTTTTTGCATTTCTTTTCAATGGGGATGGTCTTGGTCCCTGTCTCCTGTGCAATGTCATGAACCTCAGTTCATCAGGCACTCTATCTATCAGATCTAGTCCCTTAAATCTATTTCTCACTTCCACTGTATAATCATAAGGGGTTTGATTTAGGTCATACCTGAATGGTCTAGTGGTTTTCCCTACTTTCTTCAATTTCAGTCTGAATTTGAAAATGAGTTCATGGTCTCAGCCAGAGTCAGTTCCTGGTCTTGTTTTTGCTGACTGTATAGAGCTTCTCCATCTTTGGCTGCAAAGAATATAATCAATCTGATTTTGATGTTGACCATCTGGTGATGTCCATGTGTAGAGTCTTCTCTTGTGTTGTTGGAAGAGGGTGTTTGTTATGACCAGTGCATTTTCTTGGCAAAACTCTATTAGTCTTTGCCCTGCTTCATTCCATATTCCAAGGCCAAATTTGCCTGTTACTCCAAGTGTTTCTTGACTTCCTACTTTTGCCTTCCAGTCCCCTATAATGAAAAGGACATCTATTTTGGGTGTTAGTTCTAAAAGATCTTGTAGGTCTTCATAGAACTGTTCAACTTCAACTTCTTCAGCATTACTGGTTGGGGCACAGACTTGGATTACTGTGATATTGAATGGTTTGTCTTGGAAATCAACAGAGATTATTCTGTCCTTTTTGAGATTGCATCCAAGTACTGCATTTGAAACTCTTTTTTTGACCATGATGGCTACTCCATTTCTTCTGAGGGATTCCTGCCCGCAGTAGTAGATATAATGGTCATCTGAGTTAAATTCACCCATTCCAGTCTATTTTAGTTCACTGATTCCTAGAATGTCGATGTTCATTCTTGCCATCTCTTGTTTGACCACTTCCAATTTGCCTTGATTCATGAACCTGACATTCCAGGTTCCTATGCAATATTGTTCTTTACAGCATCAGACCTTGCTTCTATTACCAGTCACATCCACAACTGCGTATTGTTTTTGCTTTGGCTCCATCCCTTCATTCTTTCTGGAGTTATTTCTCCACTGATCTCTGGTAGCATATTGGGCACCTGGGGAGTTCCTCTTTCAGTATCCTTTCATTTTGCCTTTTCATACTGTTCATGGTGTTCTCAAAGCAAGAATAGTGAAGTGGTTTGCCATTCCCTTCTCCAGTGGACCACATTCTGTCAGACCTCTCCACCATGACCTGCCTGTCTTGGGTGGCTCCATGGGCATGGCTTAGTTTCATTGAGTTAGACAAGGCTGTGGTCCTAGTGTGATTAGATTGACTAGTTTTCTGTGAGTATGGTTTCAGTGTGCCTGCCCTCTGATGCCCTCTTGCAACACTTACCATCTTACTTGGGTTTCTCTTACCTTGGATGTGGGGTATCTCTTCACAGCTGCTCCAGCAAAGTGCAGCCACTGCTCCTTATCTTGGACGACGGTTATCTCCTCACCACCGCCCCTTCTGACCTTGAACGTGGAATAGCTTCTCTACGCTCTCCTGTACCCGTGCAGCAATTGCTCCTTGGAGGTGGGGTAGCACCTCTCAGCTGCTGCCCCTGACCTTGGATGTGGGGTAGCTCCCCTCGGCCGTTCCTGTGCCATCGCAGCCTGGCACTCTCGGTTGCTGCCCCTGACCTCGGACGTGGCCTAACTCCTCTTGGCTGCTTCCACTTGGGCATGGGGTCCTCCCAGTTTCTGCCCCTGACCTCAGACGTTGGGTAGCCGCCGGCGCTAAATGTGCCAGTAGCAGCCACCCGCAATACCTTTTCTAAATATAGACAATTAAGAAATTTTCCAGGTGTTCTTTTATTTATTGCAAAATAGGAAAATATTTGCTTTATCTAAAACATTATTAAGTAATTCTGCTGCTACTGCTGCTAAGTCGCTTCAGTCGTGTCCGGCTCTGTGCAACCCCATAGACAGCAGCCCACCAGGCTCTCCCATCCCTGGGATTTTCCAGGCTAGAACACTGGAGTGGGTTGCCATTTTCTTCTCCAATGCATGAAAGTGAAAGTGAAGTCGCTCAGTTGTGTCCGACTCTTTGTGACCCCATGGACTGCAGCCTACCAGGTTCCTTTGCCCATGGGATTTTCCCGGCAAGAGTACTGGAGTGGGGTGCCATTGCCTTCTTCTGTTAAGTAATAAAATTATTCAATAAGCACTTATTTAAAATTTCTTTTCTGCATTACATTACAGTTTAGGTTCTATAGTATAACTTTAACGTATAAAAGAGTATCCATACTCTCAGAAAACTTACAATTAACATGTGACAACAAAAATAACATAAATAAAGCAATTAGAGAACAAGTAATGTGAAACCAATAAGCACATGAAAATACATATTATTCATTTTTCCTGTCTCAAAAGTATTTCTTGTTTCTTCAACCTGGAACATTCTTAGACCAGTTGGTCACATTGTTTAGTATTGTCTGACTCTCCATCTATTCTTAATGCCTGCAATCAAACTGTAATACTTTGCCTTTTTTTCCTTCATAGTGTTCATCATTATCTGAAATTATTTCATTTATTCACTTATTTCCTGTCTTTATTGCCCAAAATGTAAGATTCACTGAAAGAAATGCCTTTCTCATTCTTTACCATATATATATATATATATATATATATATATATATATATATATATATATATATATAATCACAGCATGCCAGGCCTCCCTGACCATCACCAACTCCCAGAGTCCAACCAAACCCATGTCCATTGTGTCAGTGATGCTATCCAACCATCTCATCCTCTGTCACCCCCTTCTCCTCTGGCCCTCAATCTTTCCCAGCATCAGGGTCTTTTCAAATGAGTAAGCTCTTTGCATCAGGTGGCCAAAGTATTGGAGTTTCAGCTTCAGCATCAGTCCTTCCAAAGAACACCCAGGACTGATCTTCTTTAGGATGGACTGGTTGGATCTCCTTGAAGTCCAAGGGACTCCCAAGAGTCTTCTCCAACACCACAGTTCAAAAGCATCAATTCTTCAGTTCTCAGCTTTCTTTATAGTCCAACTCTCACATCCATACATGACCACTGGAAAAACCATAGCCTCGACTAGACGGACCTTTGTTGGCAAAGTAATGTCTCTGCTTTTTAATATGCTGTCTATTTTGGTCAAAACTTTCCTTCCAAGGAGCAAGCGTTTTTTAATTTCATGGATGCAATTACCAACCGCAGTGATTCTGAAGCCCAGAAAAATAAAGTCAGCCACTGTTTCCACTGTTTCCCCATCTATTTGCCATGAAGTGATGGGACAAGATGCCATGGTCTTAGTTTTCTGAATGCTGAGCTTTAAGCCAACTTTTTCACTCTTATCTTTCACTTTCATTAAAAGGCTTTTTAGTTCTTCTTCACTTTCTGCCATAAGGGTGGTGTCATCTGCATATCTGAAGTTATTGATATTTCTCCTGGCAATCTTGATTCCAGCTTGTGCTTCCTCCAGTCCAGTGTTTCTCATGATGTACTCTGCATATAATTTAAATAAGCAGGGTGACAATATACAAGCTTGACGAACTCCTTTTCCTATTTGGAACCAGTCTGTTGTTCCATGTCCAGTGCTAACTGTTGCTTCCTGACCTGTATGCAGGTTTCTCAACAGGCAGGTCAGGTGGTCTGGTATTCCCATCTCTTTCAGAATTTTCCAGTTTATTGTGATCCACAGAGTCAAAGGCTTTGTCATCGTCAGTAAAGCAGAAATAGATGTTTTTTTCTGGAATTCTCTTGCTTATTCAATGATCCAGCCTATGTTGACAATTTGATCTCTGGTTCCTCTGTCTTTTCTAAAACCAGCTTGAACATATGGAAGTTCATGGTGCATGTATTGCTGAAGCCTGACTTGGAGAATTTTGAGCATTACTTTACTGGTGTGTGAAATGAGTGCAATAGTGTGGTTGTTTGAGCATTCTTTGGCATTGCCTTTCTTTGGGATTGGAATGAAAACTGACCTTTTCCAGTCCTGTGGCCACTGCTGAGTTTTCCAAATTTGCTGACATATTGAATGCATCACTTTCACAGCATCATCTTTCAGCAATTGAAATAGCTCAAGTGGAATTCCATCCCCTCCACTAGCTTTGTTTGTAGTGATGCTTCCTAAGGCCCACCTAACTTCACATTCCAGGATGTCTGGCTCTAGATGAGTGTGAGTGATCACACCTTTGTGATTATCTGGGTCATGAAGATCTTTTTTGGTACTTCTTCTGTGTATTCTTGCCACCTCTTAATATCTTCTGCTTCTGTTAGGTCCATACCATTTTTGTCCTGTATTGAGTCCATCTTTGCATGAAACGTTCCCTTGATATCTCTCATGTTCTTGAAGAGCTCTCTAGTCTTTTCCATTCTGTTGTTTTCCTCTATTTCTTTGCATTAATCACTGAGGAAGGCTTTCTTGTCTCTCCTTTCTATTCTTTGGAACTCTGCATTCAATTGGGTATATATTTTATTTTCTCCATTGCTTTTTGCTTCTCTTCTTTTCACAGATATTTGTAAGGCCTCCTTGGAGAGTCATTTTGCTTTTTTTCATTTCTTTTTCTTGGGGATGGTCTTGCTCCCTGTCTCCTGTACAATGTCACGAACCTCCATCCATAGTTCATCAGGCACTCTATCAGATCTTGTCCCTTAAATATATTTCTCACTTCCACTGTATAATCATAAGGGATTTGATTTAGATGTATAAGTATTAATCAAGATCATAATTATATTAATTATATCTCTAGAACTGACTTATTTTATAACTAAAATCTGTGTCCTCTAAACAGTGTCCACACTCTGAAGGGGACAACAGAGGATAAAGTGGTTGGATTGCATCACTGACTCAATAGTCATGAGTTTAAGCAAGCTCCAGGAGATGGTGAAGGACAGGAAAGCCTGGTGTGCTGCAGTCCATAGGGTTTCAAAGAGTTGGACACGACTATTTGACTGAACAATAACAACAACCACCAGTATCTGTGACCATGACCCCCAAATTCCAGTCCCTGGCAACTGCTATTCTACTGTTAATACAAATTCAACTTTTTAAGATTCTACATAATAATGAGATTATACAATATCTCTCTTTATCTGTATGACTTATTTCACATAGCATAATGCCCTCAAGGTTCATTCATATTGCCACAAATGGATAAGGCAATGGCTTATAATTACATACACAAATTGGTAACAATTCAAAAGCTACTGTTTCACCATGCTAGGGGTCAAGTAAACATTTGTGACTGGGAAACAGATTAACCTCCCTAAAACTAACATTTTTTTTTTTCCTTCATATATTTTATCATTGAGTTTCCTAAGAAGTCTCTAAAATGTAGTTCTACTACACTTGAATTTAAGCAGTTTTTGAAGCACTCACACTGCTTCCTTCTGAATATGTGAAGGTCAGCTCTAAGCAAACACTGTAAGCCTCTTTTTATAAAGTATTAACAAAGTTTCTAGATAAAATTGCATTCTTTTACTCCATATTTAGATAGATGAATACATGTCTTATAATACAATCAAAAACTACTTATTTATGTAAAAGTTAAAAAAGTTAAAAAACAGTTGCTGAACTTCCAGATCAAAACTTTTCATATAGCCATCAAACTGCTTAAATATTTTTTTAAGATTTAGACTTTAGATACCAGTTTTATAAATGTGAATTACTTGCCTATTTGCTTTTCTTTGTTTCTTCTCCTTTGTAAACATATGCCCAGTTTCCCAGCAGCTTCAAACACACATGGTTGCCTTATTGTGACAGAAGCAAAAATGTTACATTAATGTTTAACAGTATTAAAAATTCTCTTTGGCAGCAGTGGCATATGTTACTAGTTAATTGTTGCACTGGAAGCTACCTTGCTGTTTTAAAACATGGACTCATTTTACATGCTTTCTTCACAGCAGAACAAAATGTCAAATTTGTTGGGGTAAGTTTTAAATTCAGTTTAACAAAACTTAGTCACTAAGAAGATAATTTTTTCATATTATCTGCATGCCTAAATAAGAGTGGATGTCAATGTTATTTCTAGTTAAAAGAAAGCCTTAATTTGCCTTGTATTGAAACAAACTTATGTGAATGGCACAGTGTGCCCCAGAGATAGTCAGTGATTTCAGTATCTTTTATATATAATTTTACACAATTGACACTATGAGTATAGTAGCTTGCTGTATACTGGAAGTAATTTCAGAGTGAAAAATAAAATACTCTAACCTTTATAAAGAAATATTAGCAAAGTGTCTTTAATACCTTCTCAGCAACAACTATTTGACAATATTGACTAAGAAAATTCTATGACCCATAGAGTCAGTTAATTAACACTGTGCTGAATAATATCATCTTTTGGAAGTCTCTATTCTCCTGTGAATTTTTATGATTATTAGTGCTTATCAAGTGAGATACTGTTCATTCAGTGAAATATTTCACAAAATATAAGGAAAACTTTTGAAAGTTCAAATTTTAATTTTAATAAGTTTTGTTTTAACAATCTAAATCTTTATTTCTCTCCATGGTTCACCAAGGTTTATGTGGAAAAATTTTAGTTGCCCTTCTGTTGATATTAGATACCAACTATCAGTCTAGTTTTTCAATATCTTAAGAAAGCAGAAGATAATTTATAAAAAATATCACCAAGATGGAGTAGCATGGTAATCTTTATACCTATAAACACTACAAAACCAAACAAAATAATACCATGAATGCCCTGGATTACTTTCTGGAGAAAGTTGCCAGTATACTACACAGGGAGGAAAAACCAGACCAAGACTGACAATTCATCTGAGATGAAGGTAAGGATTGGGGAATATCTGTAAGCCAAAATATCTAGAGTTCACAGTATTGAGAAAATAGGCATGTACATAAAGAGAAATCTAGAGATCTATAGACATTATTTGTTAAGTATTCAGTTGAATACTGACCAATGAACATGTGTAAGGAAACTACCCAAGGCCAAGAAAAAAAAAAAAAAAACACTTAAAAGAATTAGAGAAAATTCTGCATGGAGCTCACCCAAGTCTTAAAATAGTTTCTGTTACCACTAATTAAGAGTGGAAAGGCTTATAATTCAGGGGACATCAGGTGAAGTACTATGAAGCGTCATTAACTAGTTGTAGAGAAGATCAGTTACATACAGAGGGACAAAGATAAGATGACAACAAATTGTTCATCAAAAACTGTATGTGAATGAATAGAGATGGCAAAGTATAAAGATCCTGTGTTTACCTTCTCTCACAGACATACAAAAATCACAACTACTTGGAGAACAACCACTGAAAAAATATAGGAAACCACCACAAATATATTTTACAGCTAAATACATAAATAAGGGATTACAAGAAAATGGGTAGGAAGGTGAACTCACATTATAGTCAAGTCCTGTACTACTGGGTGGACAGCACTTCAGTCAGACAATTCAGTTGCTTAATTGTGTCTGACTCTTTGTGACTCCATGGACTGCAGCATGCCAGGCTTCCCTGTCCATCACCAACTCCCGGAGCTTGCTCAAACTCATGTCCATCAAGTCGCTGATGCCATCCAGCCATCTCATCCTCTGTCGTCCGCTTCTTCCCCTGCCTTCAATGTTTCCCAGCATCACGGTCTTTTATGAGGAGTCAGTTTTTCATATCAGATGGCCAAAGTATTGGAGTTTCAGCTTCAGCTTCAGTCCATCCAATGACTATTCAGGACTGATTTCCTTTAGGATTGACACGTTTGATCTCCTTGCAGTCCAGGGAACTCTCAAGAGTGTTCTCCAACATCATAGTTCAAAAGCATCTATTTTCAGGACTCAACTTTCTTTATAGTCCAACTCTCACATCCATACATGACTACTGGACTTCCCTGGTGGCTCAGACGGTAAAGCGTCTGCCTACAATGTGGGAAACCTGGGTTTGATCCCTGGGTTGGGAAGACCCCCTGGAAAAAGAAATGACACCCCACCCCAGTATTCTTGCCTGGAAAATCCCATGGATGTAGTAGCCTGGTAGGCTACAATCCACGAGGTCACAAAGAGATGAACACAACTGAGCAATCTCACTTTCACTTTTTCACTTTCTTTGACTAGATGGACTTCTGTCAGCAGAGTAATGTCTCTTCTTTTGAATATGCTGTCTAGGTTGATCATAGCTTTTCTTCCAGGAAGAAAGCATGGACAGAACACAAACTGGAAAATGATTGCATTACAGAGGCTCTTCCAAAGGATTGAGAGATCTGAGCCCTGGATGTCTTTCACAGGGAAGATGAGCCACCAGGGCATCTAGCTTTTTTTTTTTTTTTTAATATAAATTTATTTATTTTAGCTTTGAATGTGTGCAGCACTTATATTGAGAGACCCAGAAGAGTAGGGGAAATATGGATTTAACTCTTAAAGTGAGCATATAAAATCTCACATGCCCTGGAACCCAGAGTACAAGCAGTAATTTGAGAGAAGTCTAGGTAAGATCTACTTACTGTTATTGGAGAGTCTTCAGAAAGACAGGAGGCAGCTGCAGCTCACCATCATAATATACACACTAGTGGAAGTCATTTTAGGGATATCTTTCTACCATGTGGACACTAGTGCTGACAAGCACCATTGTGGAATCCTCCCTCTTGCTCATTAGCACCAAGACATGGACCTACCCAATAGACTGTAGGTGCCAGTGCTGGGACGCATCAAGTCAGACAACAAACTGACCAGAGACACAATCCCACCCATCTGTAGATAGGTTGCCTTAAGACCTACAGAGCCCACAACCATGCCTGGGCATGACCCTACCCACTGGAGAGACCAGGATCCAGTTACAACAACTAGTGGATGGGCACCAGCTCCAGAATTCTCTGGGTCCTGGCCCTCCTTGCAAGGAGGCTACTTTTGCCTTTGGACCAGTCTTTCCATGGAAGGACAGATATCAGATATCAAGAAAGCCACAATCCAATAGCTTGCAGATGCAGTCTACCTGGGACTATCTGAACTCTGACCCTGTCTATAGCACGTTTCAAGACACCACAGACCATGTCCTTAAATGTTCCAGGAACCTCCAGTACATTGATCCAACACCCACTCTTGGATCTCTGGGTCTTATAGCCAGATTCCAGAATACAACTCTATCCACCAGTAAACTATCACTAACCCCAGCATGAGGCTGCACTCACAAGTGCATAATCAACAGCCTTAGAATATTCTGGACCATGACTCTGCCTACTAGTGAGCTGGTATAATCTCCAAAGACCATGGGTTCTGCAGTCAGCTGACTTTTCCCAGTCCTACTAACAGGTAGATTTCAGCCTCCATACAAGTCAGGGCCTGGCAAGCAACTGGAACAGAGAACAACTCAGACCTCCACAGAGTGAGTTCACCAAAACAGAAGGACCTCCCACAGCCCTCACAGGGAGAATCCCTAACACATATAACTCAGATGATGACAGGTGAGTGTGCTGCTGGGGTGCACAGGACATATCCTACAACAGATCACTTCTCCAAGGTCAGGAAATATTTCTAACCAACTAGATGCATTAAAAAAAAGAAAACAGCAGCTTAGGCAAAATGATGCAACAGAGGAACATATTCCAGTTAAGTGTCTGGAGATAGGCAATCCATCCAAGAAGGAGTTAAAGGTAGTGATTGTGAAGAGTATCAAAGAGAGAAGAATGGGTGTACAGAGCAAGAAGTTAGAAGTTGTTAAAAAATAGTTAAAAAATACAAACAACCAAAGATGATAAATATAACTGCAATGAAAAATACATTAGATGGGATCAGCAGTAGACTAAATGATACAGAGGAATAAATCTGTAACCTGGAACACAGAATAGTGGAAATCACTGATGCTGAACAAAAAAAGAAAAAAGAAAGAATGAAAAAGAATGAAGACAGTTAAAAAATTTCTGGGACAACATCATGCACACTAATATTTACATTATATGGATCCCAGAAGGAGAAGTGACAAAAAAAAAAAGGGATTAATAACATATTTGAATACATAATAACTGAAAACTTTTCTAACACATGAAAAGAGTAACCCAAGTCTAAAAAACACAAAAAGTCCCATGCAGTAGTAAATAAAAGAGGAACTTATCAAGACACATTGTAATTAAAATGGAAAAAAATAAAGTTCAGGAGAGAATATTAAAAGCCGGAAGGGAAAAGTAACAAATAACATACCAGGGAACTGCCATAAAGCTATCAGCTGACATTTTAGCAAAAATTCTGCAAGTGAGAAGAGAGTGGTACAATATATTTAAACTGATCAAAGGGCAAAAGCTACATCCAAGAATATTCTACCAGCAAGACTATCATTTGGATTTAATAGAGAGATCAAAAGCTTTACAAAAAACCAAAAGCTAAAAGAGTTCAGCACTACCAAAACCAATTTACAATAAATATTAAACAAAATTCTCTAAGCAAAAAATAAAAGGCGACAACTAGAAATAAAATACAAAATAAAAAGAATTCACTTGTAAAGGCAAACATACAGTAAAGAAGAAATAATTCACACACAAAACTTGAAGTTTAAAAGACAAAAATAATAAAATCATTTGTATCCACAATAAGCAATTAAGGGACACAAAAAACTATATATAAAATATGATATCAAAAACTATAACTGTGATGAGAGGAGAGTACAAATGAAGAGTTGTTAAAATGCATTTGAAATTAAGATATCAACAACTTTAAATAATCACAAATATACATGCCTCATAGTAACTAAAACCAAGCATCTTTACTTTATACACAAGCAAAAAAGAGGAATTCAAATACAGCACTAAAGACAGTCATCAAATAACAAAAGTGAGCAAAAGAAGAAAAAAGGAAAAAAAAAATCTATGAAAACAACCCCCAAACAAGTAATGATATGGCAATAAGACATACATATCAACAACAACTGTAAATATAAGTGAACTAAATGCTCAATCAAAAGACAGAGTGACTGAATGGATTTTTAAAAAAAGATATGTATAAGTACTGCCTACAATAGTCTCACTACAGATCTAAAGACAAACACAGATTGAAAGGGATGGAATGGAAAAAAGATTTTCCATGCAAATGGAAGTCAGAAAAAACTAGAGAAGCAATATTTATATTAGGCAAAATAGACTTTACAATAAAGGCTGTTAAAGAGACTAAAGTGATTATATAATGATCAAAGATCAATCCAATAATTTATAATAACTGTAAATGTATAGCACCCAAAAGAGGAGCACCAATCAATAAATACATAAAAAATATTTACAAACTTAAAGTAGAAAGTTAACAGTAACACAATAATCATAAAAGACTAACAATCCACTCATATCAATCGACAGATCATCCAGACAGAAAAATCAATAAGGAAACATTGACCTTAAATAACACATTAGACCAAATTAACTTAATAGATTTATAGAGTGTTCTATCTGAAAGAGCAGTATACACATTATTTTCAAGTGTGCATAAAATATTCACCAGGATAGATCATATTCCAGGCCATCACTTTGGTAGATTTAAGAAAACTGAAATTATGTCAAGCATCTCTTTCAACCACAATGCTATAAAACTAGAAATAAACTACTAGAAAAAAGCTGCAAAAAAACACAAACACATAAAGATTAAATAATATGGTACTGAACAATAAACAGATTATGGAAGAAATCAAAGAGGAAATTAAAAAAATCCTGAAAGTGAAAGTCACTCAGTTGTGTCCTACTCTTTGCAATTCCATGGAGTATACAGTCCATGGAATTCTCTAGGCCAGAATACTGAAGTTGATAATATTTCCCTTCTCCAGGGGACCTTCCCAATCCAAGGATTGAACGCAGGTCTGCTGCATTGCAAGCAGATTCTTTACCAACTGTGCCACAAGGGAAGCCACTCCCCTCAAAAACAAGTCTTAGAGAAATATAAAAATGAAAACACAACAATCCAAAATCTTTGGTACATAGAAAAAGCAGTTTTAAAGGGATGTTTTTAACAATGCAAGCTTACCTCAGGAAACAGGGGGAAAAAAGAAACCCTCAAATAAACATTCTACCCTTATGCATAAAAGAACAAGAAAAAGAAAAAGATACAAAATAAAAAAATAGTAGAAGGAGATGAATAATAAAGATCAGAGCAAAAATAAATTAAATAGAGACCAAATAATCAATAGAAAATATCAATGAAATGAAGACATGTTTTTTTGAAAAAAAGAATCAAAATGGATGAACATTTAGTCAGGCTCAATGAGAAACTTAAAAGAGAAAGGATCCACATTTATAAAATCAGAAATGAAAAAGGAGGGTTTATAACCAACACCACAGAAATAGAAAAGATCAAGAGTCTACTATGAATTACTATATCCAAAAAAAAAAAAAAAAAAAGACAGCATAGAAGTGGACTGATTTTTAGAAATGTAAATTTTTCCAAGACTGAATCAGGTAGAAATAGAAAACATGAGCACAAAAATTACCAGTAATGAAATTAAATCAGTAAATCTAAAACTACCAATAAACAAAAGTCCAGGACCAGATGGCTTCAGAGATGAATTCCACCAAACATTTAAAGAAGAGTTAACACCTATCCTTCTCAAACCATTCCTAAAATTTAAAGATAATAAAATATTTCTGAACTCATTGAATTCATTCTATCTAGCCAGCATCATACTGGTACCCAAAACAGAGAAATATTAGCAAAATAACAAAATTATATGCCAATATCACTAATGAATATGAATACAAAAATCCTCAGCAAACTATTAGCAAGTCAAATCCAACAATTAGATACATTAAATACATTCAAAAATATATCCAATACATTAAAAGGATTATATATAATTTTCAAATGGAAGTTATCTCTTGCATGCAAGGAATAATCAGTATCCATAAACCAGGGTGATACACCAAATTAACATATTAAAAAATAAAAGCCATATGATCATCTCATTTTATATAGAAAAATTTTTGACAAAATTCAAGATTCTTTTATGATAAAAAAACTTCAGAAAGTAGACATACGATAAATATATCTTAAAATAATAAAGACTGTATATGACAAATACAGGTAACATCTAATTTGACAGTGAAAAGCTAAAAGCATCTCTTCCAAGATCAGGAACAAGACAAAGATGGTAATTCCCACTACTTTTTTTCAACATAGTTTTGAAAGTCCTAGACACCAGAATCAGACAAGAAAAAGAAATAAAAGGAATCCAAATTGTAAAGGAAGCAGTAAGACTGTTTACTGTTTGCAGATGATACATTATACATAGAAATCATAAAGACAATCAGCAGTATACTAGTGCTAATCAATGAATTTGGTAAAGTTTCAGGATACAAAATTATATACAGAAATATTGAATTTCTATACATTAAAAACAGACTATCTGAAAAAGAAATTAAGGAAATAATCCTGTTCACCATTGTATCCAAAAGAGTAAACACTGATAGCTTATGGTGAATGATGTAGCCGGACTCATGGTCTCTGAAGGAGAAGATTTAACTCCAGGACCAAAGACAGTCTCAGTCACTCAGAGCTTTGTGTACAAAATTTTATTTAAAGTGACAGGACAGAGAACGCTTCTGACATAGACATCAGAAGCCGGTAGAAAGAGTATCCGCCTCACTACCTTAAGTGGGACTTAGATACTTCTCAACTAGCTGCTGAGACTAGATTAAAAAACAAACAAACAAACAAACAAAACAAACAAAAAACACCTCAAGGCTGTGAAAATTTTGCCTAGACCCTTTCCCATAACATATATCTTGGGATCACATCAGCATGAGATTAGCCAGAAGGAAGATGTTAGCCCAGAGCTCAAGGCTGTGGAAGTGTTTATCCAGACCTTCTCCCATAATATATATCCAAAGAACAACAACAACAAAAAAAACCATGTCCTGAATAAGAGATACTGAGGCCTATGAAGCCTACTTGTCTAAGGCAAAAGAATGTGAAAAAGAAAGAATATTTACCTACTCCTTAAAGGGGCCTCAAGCTTGGGCTCTTTATCAACCTAAGTTAACTCTCTCAACACCTATGAATAAACACACTTAAAGAGGAAAAAGACTTGTACTCCAAAAGCTATAAAAAAATGTTGAAAGAAATTGAAGATGACACAAACAAATGAAAAGATACACCATGTTCTTAGATTGGAAGAATCAATCTCCTTAAAATGTCAGGCAGATACAATGCAATCTCTGTCAAGTTGCCAATGACATTTTTCATAGAATCAGAACCAAAAAAATTAAATTTGCATAGAAACAAAAAAGACCCCAAATAGCCAAAGCAATCTTGAGAAAGGAAAATGAAGTTGGAGAAATCAAGTTCTCTGACTTTAGTCTATACTACAAAGCTACAGTAATCAAAACATTATGGTACATGCATGAAAACAGACACATAGATCGAGAGAACAGAATGGAAAACACAAAAATGAGCCCATGCACTTGTGGTTAATTAGACAAGAAAGGAGGCAATAATTAAAATAGAGAAGAGACAGTCTCTTCACTAAGTGGTTCTGGGAAAATCGAATAGCTACATGTAAAAGAATAGTATCATAACAGCATATAGCACCATAAACAAAAATAAACTCAAAATGATTAAAGAATTAAATTCAATTTGGATACTATAAAACTCCTAGAGGAAAACAGGCATAAATTTGACATAAATTACAGAAATTTTTTTGGATCTACCTCTTGAGTAATGGTATGCTTTTGAACTGTGGCATTGGAGAAGACTCTTGAGAGTCCCTTGGACTGCAAGGAGATCCAACAGGTCCATCCTAAAGGAGATCAGTCCCGGGTATTCATTGGAGGGACTGATGTTGAACCTGAAACTCCAATACTTTGGCCACCTGATGAGAAGACCTGACTCATTTGAAAAGACCCTGATGCTAGGAAAGATTGAGGGCAGGAGGAGAAGGGAACAACAGAGGATGAGATGGTTGGATGGCATCACCGATTCGATGGACATGGGTTTGGGTGGACTCCAGGAGTTGGTGATGGACAGGGAGGCCTGGCGTGCTGTGGTTCATGGGATCACATAGAGTCGGACATGACTGAGTGACTGAACTGAACTGAACTTGAGTAATGGTAACAACAGCAAAAATAAACAAGTGGTACCTAATTAAACTTAAAATATTTTCCACACCAAAGGAAACCACTGAGAAAATGAAAAGACAACATATGGAATGGGAGAAATACTTTCAAACTATGTGACTTGTGACGAGCAAGAAATTAATTTCCAAAATATACAAAAAATGCATACAGCACAATTTCAAATAAAAAGAAAAAAAAATCAAAAAATGGGATGAAGACTTTTATAGACATTTCCCCAAAGAAGACATACAGATGGTCAACTAGCACATGGAAAAGTGCTCAAAACTGCTAATTATTAGAAAGATGCTAATTAAAACTACATTGAGATATCACCTCACAGCAATCAGAATAGATGCTGGAGATGGGCTGGAAAAAAAAAAAGGAATCCTCTTACACTCTTGATGGGAATGTAAATTGGTACAGACAGTATGGAGAACAGTATGGAGGTTTCTAAAAGGTAACTTCTAGGTAACTCAAAGTAGAGATAACGTATGACCATGAAATCCCACCTCTGGGCATATACATAGAAACGAACACAATTCAAAAATATGCATGTACCACAATGTTCATTGCAGCTCTATTTTAAATAGCCAAGACACTGAAGCAACCTAAATGTCCATTGACACATTAATGGATAAAGATGTGGTACATATATACAGTGGAATATGACTAAGCCATAAAAATACTAAAGTGATTCCATTTGCAGCAACATGGATGTACCTAGAAATTATCATACTAAGTGAAGTAAATACTATATTTATTATATGTATAATCTAAAAATAATACAAATGAATTTATTTGGACATATGCAAAACAAAAACTGACTGACTGATAAGGAAAACAAACTTGTGGTTACCAATGGGGAGAAGAAAGTGGCAAGGGACAAATTAGGTGTGTGTGATTAACAGATACAAACTACTATATATAAAATAGATAAGCAACAAGAATATACTGTATAGCAATGGGAACTATATTTAACTATATTCAGTTCAGTTCAGTTCAGTCGCTCAGTCGTGTCTGCCTCTTTGCAAACCTATGAATTGCAGCACGCCAGACCTCCCTGTCCATCACGAACTCCCGGAGGTTACCCAAACTCATGTCCATTAAGTCTGTGATGCCATCAAACCATCTCATCCTCTGTCGTCCCCTTCTACTCCTGCCCCCAATCCTTCCCAGCATCAGGGTCTTTTCCACTGAGTCAACTCTTCGCATGAGGTGGACAAAGTATTGGAGTTTCAGCTACAGCATCAGTCCTTTCAATGAACACTCAGGACTGATCTCCTTTAGGATGGACTGGTTGGATCTCCTTGCAGTCCAAGGGACTCTCAAGAGTCTTCTCCAACACCACAGTTCAAAAGTATCAGTTCGTCGGTGCTCAGCTTTCTTCACAGTCCAACTGTCACATCCATACATGACCAATGGAAAACCATAGCCTTGACTAGACAGACCTTTGTTGGCAAAGTAATGTCTCTGCTTTTCAATATGCTATCTAGGTTGGTCATAACTTTCCTTCCAAGGAGTAACCATCTTTTAATTTCATGGCTGCAATCACCATCTACAGTGATTTTGGAGCCCCCAAAAATAAAGTCTGACACTGTTACCACTGTTTCCCCATCTATTTCCCATGAAGTGATGCCATGATCTTAATATTCTGAATGTTGAGCTTTAAGCCAACTCTTTAACTCTCCACTTTCACTTTCATCAAGAGGCTTTTTAGTTCCTCTTCACTTTCGGCCATAAGGGTGGTATCATCTGCATATCTAAGGTTCTTTATATTTCTTCTGGCAATCTTGATTCCAGCTTGTGCTTCTTCCAGCCCAGCATTTCTCATGATGCACAGAAAAGTTGTTGCTGAATGATGCAAAGATGCTGGGATTCTTGCCCTCCGGAGGAGAAGAATTCAGTCTGGTGCCAGAGACGAGGCTTGATGGCTCAAAGCTTTGATGTAATAAAGTTTTATTAAAGTATAAAGGAGATAGAGAAAGCTTCTGACATGGGCATCAGAAGGGGGCAGAAAGAGTTCCCCCTTGCTAGTGTTCACAATGGAGTTATGTACTCTCTAATTAGTTGTTACAGTGAATCAAAAGAATGTCTGGAGGTTGTAAAGACCTCACTCGACCTACTCCCATAATTTACACCTTAATATAACAGGATTAGACAGAAGTTTTTTTCCAAAGACTATCCTCAAGAAGGATACATTGTTGTTATATAATCCTAAGGAACGTAGAAGGACAAAAAAAGTTTGTCCTTTCTTTCTCCTTGAGAATTCCAGACCCCTCTCCCCTTGGGGACCCCTAGACTTCTTATCAACCTGTCTAGGAAGTGACTCTCTCAGTACTCTGCATATAAGTTAAATAAGCAGGGTGACAATATACAGCCTTGACATATTCCTTTTCCTATTTGGAACCAGTCTGTTGTTCCATGTCCATTTCTAACTGTTGCTTCCTGACCTATATACAGGTTTCTCAAGAGGCAGGTCAGGTGGTCTGGTATTCCATTCTCTTTCAGAATTTTCCACAGTTCATTGTGATCCACACAGTCAGTATCATGTAATAACCTATAATGGAGAATGCTGTTCCATGGTCACATTTTGTTTTATATATATATACACACATATGTATATATATATATGTATAAAACTTAATTACTTTGCTATACACCTGAAACATTGTAAACCAACTATGCTTTACTTAAAAGAAATAAAAAATAAATGTGAAAACCTAGAAATAAAACCATGCATTTATGGTCAATTAATGTGCAATACAGGAAGCAAGAATCTACAATGGACAAAACACACTCTCTTAAATAACTGATGCTGTGAAAACTGTATGGCTTCATGTAAAATAATGAAATTTTTACATTTTCTCTTACCATATACAAAAGGAAACTCAGAAAACTAGAAGCCATAAAAACTAGAGCAAAGCACAGGCAGAACACCCTTTGACATAAATCATAGGACTATTTTTCAAGTCTATCTCCTAAAGTAAAATAAACAAGAGCAAAAATAAACAAACAGAATCCATTAAGGCAACTATTTTGGTACAGCAAAGAAAATCAACAACCAAAATAAAAATCAACCTACTGAATAGGAGAAAACATTTTTTAATGCTATGACCAACAAGGGGTTAATATCTAAAATGTATGAAAAGCTCATACAATTAAAAAAAAAAAAATTTCTAAAAAATGGGAAGATGGACTAGATAGATTATTTTCCAAAGAAGACATACATATGGCCAATAGGCATATGAAAAGATGCTCAGCATCATGTATTGTCAGAGAAATGCTATGTAAAATCACAATGAGATATTGCCTCACAGCTGTTAGAATAGATATCATCAAGAAGACCACAGAAGCCAAATATCAACAAATATGTGAAGGGAATATAGCCCTCCTACCTTATTGGTGGGAATGTGAATTAATGCAGCTGCTTGTGGAAAATAGTATGGTGGTTTCTCAGAACTAAAATTAGAAATACCAAATGACCCAAAAATTCCACTCCTATGTATGTAATCAAGAAATGGTAATATCAACTTGAAAAAAAATACATCTGCCTCAATGTTCATACTGGCATTACTTACAATTGCCAAGTTATGGTAGCAAGCTAAATGTCCAGTAACAGACGAAAGGATAGATGATGTGGTGTTTATATACAAAGGAATTTTACTAGGTCATAAAAGAAAGAAAATGCACCCTTTGAAACAATATGGATGGACTTAGAGGATATTATACTAAGTAAAATAAGCCAGGTCCTGAAAGACAAATGCTATACGATATCACTTATATGTGGAATCTAAAAAAATAAATGATCCACTGAATATATCAAAAAGAGATATAGAGAAAAAAATTTTTGGTTATCAGGTGAGAGAAGGAAGAGTGAAGAGGAAAGATAGAATTAGGGGATAAAGATGTCCAAAATATGATATATAAAATAAATAAGCTACAAGGATATATTATACACCATGGGGAATAGAGACAATATTTGATAATAACTCTAAGTATAGTATAACCTTTAAAATTGTGATTCACTATGTTGTACACCTTTAACGCATAATATTGTACATCAACTATATCTAAATTTAAAATAAACCTCAAAACAGTGTGTGAGATAAAAGAGTGTTGAGCAAAGTCTTGTAAATACTGCAAGGAAAAATATCAGCCTGGAATTATTTACCCAGCAAAAATATCTATCACAAATAAAAGACATACAGATGGCTAATAAACACATGAAAAGATGCTCAACATCACTCATTATTAGATAAATGTAAATCAAAACTACAATGAGATATCATCTCACACCAGTCAGAATGATCATCATCAAAAAGTCTAGAAATGATAAATGCTGGAGAGGGTGTGTACTGTTGGTGGGAATGTAAATTGATACAGCCACTATGGAAGACAGTATGGAGATTCCTTAAAAAATAAAACAACAATGTGACCCAAAAATCCTACTCTTAGGCATATACCCTAAGGAAACCAAAGTTGAAAGAGCCACATGTATCCCATTCTTCATTGCAGCACAATTTATGATAGCTAGAACATGGAAATAACCTAGATGTCCATCAACAAATGAATGGATAAAGAAGTTGTGGTACAAAAACACAATGGAATATTACTCAGCCATATAAAGGAATGCATTTGAGTCAGTTTTAATGAGGTGGTTGAATCTACCTAGAACCTATTATACAGACTGAAGTAAGTCAGAAAGAGAAAAATAAATATTTTGGTGGACATGGAATACATCTCTCTCCAAGGATACATCAGGAATACACCTTCAGATACAGATGTGCATCCAGAACACCAGCTGAGAGCAGACAGGAGTACTTGACCAGTGGAAAATAATATACAGAACCACGCAAAACTTGGTAGGAGGAAGAAACTAGGGGGAAAAACAAGAGTGTTAGTAGGACTGGACCTGCCTTCAGCGAGTGGGAGAATTGAAGCAGGGGTCAGATCCCCAAAGCAGGGCAACTGTCTGAGTAAGAGGAGAAACATTTAAGGCTGAGAGTGATCTGTGGTAGCCTAAATGGAATGAGAATATGACAGTCCTTGCTGCAGCCATACATAGCCTAGACAGGAACTCTGGTCTCCTGGAAGGTGCAGCAGCTGGGAACTGGAGTTTAGGGATCATGGAGCAATCTCAGGGAAAGGGCTGATGTTGACTGTGCAGAGATGGATTGAGGGGATGTAAGGGAGGAGATGGTGGTGGGAAATGCCTGTGGAGGAAAGTCAGGCAGCCATGGAAGCAAGGCAATACTGCTGAGTCACACATAGTGGGTGGAGCCATCACCATAGCCTCTCTCGCCCCATACACCAGCATACACAGCTGAACAATAGAGACTGGTCCATCAAACGCCTGATGCACTGAAGTACAGAGTAAGACCTCACCCAGGGTGACCCTTTAAGTGCCTGATGTGACAATCTACAGAAAAGGACCCCAGCCAGGGGGCCTTCTATGTACCTGACATGCTGAAAAACAGAGAAGGACCCCCAGGCAAGGGAGCCCTCTAAGAGATTGAAGGGGTGGAGCTATGGAGAAAGACTTCCCAAATAGGCCTTCTGATTGCCAGCTACAAGATGCTGGAAAAAAGACTTTGATAGGGCCATAATTTTTGTGGCCGAGGAAGTCCGTGTCCCTGCACAGTTGGCGCTGCCAGGGTACCTGCAAGCCAAGGAGCTGTGCCATCTTCACTCTCAATTCTCAATGGAGCAGAGCTTAAAGGCAAAAAAAGTTTTGTGTCTATGCACACAGGGTTGCTTTAGTCATGTCTGACTCTTTGTGACCCTGTAAAATTGTGGCCTGCCTGGATTCTCTGTCAGAAAGGGGGGTTTTCATGCAAGAATACTGGAGCATATTGGCCAAGACTGGTTTCTGTACCCTTTTGCTGCTGCTGCTGCTAAGTCACTTCAGTCATGTCCGACTCTGTGTGACCCCATAAACGGCAGCCTACCAGGCTCCCCCATCCCTGGGATTCTCCAGGAGAGAACACTGGAGTGGATTGCCCTTCTAGAGCACTATATTTCCTGCTTCCCTAGCCGCAAACCCCCCTGAGTACCTGGTGCTGCCAGAACCCCTGTGACCCAAGCAGCTGCACCAGCTTCACACCTGGCCCTTACAGGGGCAAAACCAAGCCCTCCAGGGCAGCCTCAGAAGCTAAACCCCAGTGGACGACCCACATGTAGAGGTAGAAATAAAACCACAATTTAAACCCAGGGGCAGTGTGGCTAAGGAAGAAGACACAAAACCTTCCCACCAGCTGTACAAGCTGCATATTAAATCCACGTGATTAACTAATCAGACTCTGTATCTATGGAACATATAAAAGGCCACTGAAAGCTCCCACAAAAGAAAACACACTAGCTCTGATAACTGTGGACATTGGGGGCAAGAACACACAGGAGTAGGACCGGATTAAAATCTGAGTTGGACTCTGGGAGAAGGCGAGGGTGGGACTGAAGGAAAGTTACATGGCTAAAAATAGCCTGGAGTTAAAACTCCCCTCCAGGTCCTCCCCACCATTCTATGCAAAACAAAGAACTCTCTCAACCGAAGAAAAACAAAAAAGGGACATTAAGGTTGATTATGCCCAGCTCCTAGCTGGTCCAGCCTCTGGCTGATCTCCAAAATTCCTTGCCACAGTCATTTAAGAGATAACTACTCCAAACAACCTTGGAAAAGAACAGGCCCCCTTAAGAAAGTAACTTTCCACATACATGCCTATATATACTTACTCTCTTCTTGAATAAATGCAGCAGCTCATTAATCTGACTGCTGCCCCTTCTTGCCTCATTAAAGGTGATCTGTTCCTGTAATGTGCCGGTCTCATTCTTTTTCTGAACCTCAGCTTCTCTAACTGCCTTACCTCACATTTTTGTTGGCAAAGCCCGGGAGGTTCAGGTTCCTTCTCATTCTCTATGGGCAGCTCTTTGGAGCATGGAAGCCTGCTGAGCTCACTTTCTCGCCTGGGCTTTCAAGACCTCCTCAAGAGGATGGATGCTCTGTGCCTTCGTGAGCAGTACAAGTCTTATGTAAGGGCTTTATTGGTTTTCCATGTAACCCAAAGAATATTGGACTCTCTCTCTCTCTCTTCCTCTTTTCTCTACACTTTCTTTTCCACAAGACCAGCCAACTCCAGGATAGAGGCCTTTTGCCATTCGACCACTTTACATGCAACACTCCACTCAAGCCAGCCCCTAGATTCAGGTAAGATCTGAACGGTGTTCTAGAGGCACTCTAGAACTCAGTCCTCTCTAGGTCCCAGGGACCCTTGGCCTAGGGCCACTCTGTAGGCTATAGTGGGGGTCACTCCACCTTGACACAGAGCTCTCTTCTCATCACTCCTACAGGTGATGGCTTGAGCTCCCAATAGGAGCCTCTGCTTTCCTTTCAACTATGGGGTCTGGCCAATCTATACCAAAGGAATCCCCTTTGGCCTGTGTTCTCAAAAATCTCAACCACTCTTACTTACTGAACTCAAAGCTAACTGCTTAAAACAACTCTGTATACAGATCTGGCCTCAATACCAATTAGACAACCAAAACCACTGGTCTGAGTTAGGGACTTTTGATTTCAGTATTTTATCAGATCTCACTAACTTCCTCAAATGGAATGGCAAATGGTCGAAGGTCCCTTATATTCAAGTCTTCTGAGACCTTAAAAGATGTCCTTCTCTCTACAAAGACTGTTCTACCTATCAAATCCTCCTCTACTCTCTCTCCTCCTCCATTACAAACAAATCCAAATCTAAAGCCCCTAAAAGACCCCCTAAACCCTTAGCCCAAATTTTGACCAGACAGATGAGCCTCCTCCCTACCGCCTCTCCCCAAAAAAGCTTCCAGACAAGGCGAGATCGCCATCCTCTAGCCCTTCCTCTTCCAAAACAGAAAATGATGACTCCAAAATCCCAAAAGAGATTTTCACCCCCTTTTCATCGGCCAAGACCTAAAGCAAACACATTTTCTCTCAGAGAGGTAGCGGGACTGGAGGGCCCTACATGGGTTCGTGTGCCTTTATCAATTTCTGATATGAGCCAAATTGGAAAAAAAAAAAAAAAAGGTGGGGGGGGGGATCCTTTTCAGAAAATCCTGCTAGATACAAAAAAAAAAAAAAAAAATCCTCTGCCTTACACAAACATATCATTTAACGTAGAATGATCTTTATTACATCCTAAATGCCACTTTAACCCCTGATGAAAAGAAACGGATATGAAAGGGAGCCCAGACTCATGCTGATCAGCTCCACAACCAAGATAAGACTAATCCGGTGGTTGATGATGCAGTCCTTTTAACTGAGCCACAGTGGACATATCAATCAGGCAATGCCAACATCCAGTACTTACAATATATGATCACCTGTTTACTAAACCAAAAAAGCTAAAAAGCTCTCACATTCATATTAACTATGATAAGATTAGAGAAATAATTCAAAAAAGAGATAAAAATTCTGCCCTTTTTCTTTCATGGCTTACTGAGGCAGTACAAAAATACACTGATTTAGATATTTCCACCCCCGCCAGATTTCTGTACCTACATGTCCAGTTCATAAGCCAGTCAGCCCCTGAAACTATGCCAGCTAGAAAAAGGCACTGAGACCCCCCCCAAAGAGACCTTCTAGAATTAGCCTTCAAGATGTTCAATAATAGAGAGGAAGAGGCTAAGAGAAAAAAAGACCATGAAAGAAAAGCTAAATATGCCTTTTTGGTGGCAACAATTAAGATCAGCCTGGGCCAAGGCATCCCAGACTGAAACTTAACACCCCCCACCCCCAGACCCTGCTTCTGATGCAACCAGTCAGGACACTGGACAAAGACATGCCCAGACCTGTGGCCCCCCACAAACATATGCCCAACCTGTGGTCAGTGGGGGCACTGGAGGGTAGACTGTCCCCAGGGATGCCCTGACACCCCTGGGGAAGTCCCCACCTCCCAGAACTGGAGAGTGAAATGTCCACAGGGATGCACTGGTGCCACTGGAGAGATCCCACTTCTCCCCAAAACCCCATCCCAACCCTACGAGAGTTGTTCCAATGATGGGGCCCAGGTTCCAGCCCCCTGGCCCTTGTCCCAGACAAGGTAGACAGGGTAGTAGCCAAAAAAAAGAAAGAAAAAAAAAAAAAAAACCTCCTTTATAGTAGACACTGGAGCTGCTTTCTCTCTTTTAACTTCCTACTCTGGCCCAACTCAAGACTCAAAACTCACAATCAAGGGGGTCTCTGGAGTTCCCTTAAAGCCCAAAAGCAACCCTCCATTACTTTGTCAATTTAGAAAATCGACGCTCTTACACTCATTCCTCATAATACCTCAGTGCCCGATGACACTCCTAGTGAGAGATTTGTTATCCAAATTGGGGGTCTTTATTATCATAACCCCCCTCTATACAGTCTCTGTACTCAGCTTGCAGATGACACCTCAGTTCAGTTCAGTCACTCAGTCATGTCCGACTCTTTGCGACCCCATGAATCGCAGCATGCCAGGCCTCCCTGTCCATCACCAACTCCTGGAATTCACCCAGACTCACATCCATCAAGTCAATGATGCCATCCAGCCATCTCATCCACTGTCTTCCCTTTCTCCTCCTGCCCCCAAACCCTCCCAGCTAAAAGAAGCAGAAGACATTAAGAAGAGGTGGCAAGAATACACAGAAGAACTGTACAAAAAATATCTTCATGACCCAGATAATCACGATGGTGTGATCACTCACTTAGATCCAGACATCCTGAAATGTGAAGTCAAGTGGTCCTTAGAAAGCATCACTACAAACAAAGCTAGTGGAGGTGATGGAACTCCAGTTGAGCTATTTCAAATCCTGAAAGATGATGCTGTGAAAGTGTTGCACTCAATATGCCAGCAAATTTGGAAAACTCAGCAATGGCCAGACTGGAAAAGGTCAGTTTTCATTCCAATCCCAAAGAAAGGCAATGCCAAAGAATGCTCAAACTACAGCACAATTGCACTCATCTCACATGCCAGTAAAGTAATGCTCAAAATTCTCTAAGACAGGCTTCAGCAATACGTGAACTGTGAACTTCCTGATGTTCAAGCTGGTTTTAGAAAAGGCAGAGGAACCAGAGATCAAATTTCCAATATCTGCTGGATCATGGAAAAGGCAAGAGAGTTCCAGAAATACATCTATTTCTGTTTGATTGACTATGCCAAATCCTTTGACTGTGTGGATCACAATAAACTGTGGAAAATTCTGAAAGAGATGGGAATACCAGATCACCTGACTTGCCTCTTGAGAAATCTGTATGCAAGTCAGGAAACAACAGTTAGAACTGGACATGGAACAGCAGACTGGTTCCAAATAGGAAAAGGAGTACATCAAGGCTGTATATTATCACCCTGCTTATTTAATTTATATGCAGAGTACATCAGGAGAAACGCTGGACTGGAAGAAACACAAGCTGGAATCAAGATTGCTGGGAGAAATATCAATAACCTCAGGTATGCAGATGACACCATCCTTATGGCAGAAAGTGAAGAGGAACTAAAAAACCTCTTGATGAAAGTGAAAGTGGAGAGTGAAAAAGTTGGCTTAAAGCTCAACATCCATAAAACAAAGATTATGGCATCTGGGCCCATCACTTCATGGGAAATAGATGGGGAAACAGTGGAAAGAGTTTCAGACTTTATTTTTTTGGGCTCCAAAATCACTGTAGATGGTGACTGCAGCCATGAAATTAAAAGATGCTTACTCCTTAGAAGGAAAGTTATGACCAACCTAGATAGCATATAGAAAAGCAGAGACATTACTTTGCCAACAAAGATCCATCTAGTCAAGGCTATGGTTTTTCTTGTGGTCATGTATGGATGTGAGAGTTGGACTGTGAAGAAGGCTGAGTGCCGGAGAATTGATGCTTTTGAACTGTGGTGTTGGAGAAGACTCTTGAGAGTCCCTTGGACTGCAAGGAGATCCAATCAGTCCATTCTGAAGGAGATCAGCCCTGGGATTTCTTTGGAGGGAATGATGCTGAAGCTGAAACTCCAGTACTTTGGCCACCTCATTGGAAGATTTGACTCACTGGAAAAGATGACACCTAGACCATTCCTATTCCTCACCCCTGACCTTCCCTTGGATCTACCCACCTTAGACCCCCAAGTCTGGGACACTGATCACCCATCCATAGCCAAACATCATCCTCATGTCCACATTACCCTAAAGGACCCCTCAACTATAATGACCCAACAACAATACTCTCTCACCCCGGAGGCCCACAAGATACCTAAACGTATCATAGACGGTCGACTTCAGGCCTCTGTCTTAATTCCGACCCATTCACCACACAATACCCTTATTCTGACGGTAAAGAAGGGACAAAACTCTTGGAGACTGGTCCAGGATCTGAGAAAAATCAATGAGGCCATCACACCAACATTCTCAGTAATCCCTAACCCTTACACCCTTCTGTCTGCCATACCCCTGACTGCAACCGATTTCACGGTTTTAGATCTCAAAGATGCCTTTTTCACCATCCCTCTCCACACCCTCTCCCAACCCCTTTTCACCTTCTCCTGGCAAGACCCAGAGACTCATGTTTTCCAACAACTAACATGGACAGTTCTCCCCCAGGGGTTCAAAGACAGCCCCCACTTTTTTGGACAGGCTTTACAAAAGGACCTACAGACACTCGACCTAGCCCCTAGTCATCTCCTCCAATAATACATAGATGACCTCCTCCTTTGTAGCCCAACCCAAAATCTCTGCCTCCAACATACTGCCAAACTCCTTGGGGCCCTGGGATCCTGGGGTTATTGGGTGTCCTGATCCAAGGCCCAAGTAGTACAGATAGATGTCACCTACTCTCTATATTCCACCAACAAAAAACTATTCCCCTAGATAGAATCCAGGCCTTAATTAACCATACACTTCCAAAAACAAAAAGAGAACTCCTGTCTATCCTTGGCCTCCTAAACTTTTTCCGTATCTGGATCCCTAACTTCTCCCTTATTGCAAAGCCACTCTATGAAGCAACTTAAAGATGTCTGGATTAGCCCCTCTTTAACCCTTCCTTGCTGGTCAATCTTATTCGCCAGCTCACCCAGAGCCTCCTCCAAGTGCCAACTCTCCACTGCCAGATCACACCAGATCATTCTTTCTCTTTGCCCATCCCAACCAAGGACAGGCCCTGAGACTTTTATGTCAGCAGGCCAGAGACACATGGGCTCCCATAGCCTATCTGTCAAAACAGCTTGACATGGTGACCAAGGGGTGGCCTCCCTGCATACAGGCCATGGCTGCTATCACAGCTCTTTTACCCGAAGCAAATAAACTCTCTAGACATGCCCATTTAACAGTCTGTGCTCTACACATCTTCTGAGACTTACTGTCACATCGGGCTTTCCTCTCCCTTCCCTCTTCCAGGGTACAGGTCCTACATGCCTCTCTCCTCAACCCTCAGCTCTCATTCTCCCCCTGTTCTCTCCTTAACCCTTCCAGCTTATTACCCACGTCCTCTACAACAGACTGTCTCCTACATAGCTGCAACCATCCTCTTAATACTTGAAGCCCAAAAACTAACCCAAATGCTCCTTTAAGTGTACGCTCACCTCATTCCTTCAAAGATTTACTTTCTCATCGGGCTTTCCTTTCTCTGCCCCCTGCTCGACTGCAAATCCTCCACACACACCTCCTTGATCCATCCCTTTCTTTTATGCTTTGTAAACTTCTTAATCCTGCTAGCTTACTCCCTACAGCAGATCCAGAAACAAAATACCTATTTCATGACTGTGTTCAGACCTTAGGTATGACACTTAATCCCTTTGAACATATAACTGATCAGCCCCTTACTGACCCCAAAGTCCCATCCTGGTTGGCAGATGACACTGTCCAAAAACAAGCCCCATCTGGGGCTCAATACGCTATAGTTCAGGGACAGCCCAACAAAGTTATCCCCCTCTCCTCATCAAGTCAGCCACACTCCCAACTCACACATCCTCACAACAGGCTGAACTGATAACTCTTACACAAGCTATGACCCTAGCCAAAGACCAAAAGATAAACATCTACACTGACTCCAAATATATCTATAACATATTACATTCTAACATTATAATCTGAAAAGAGAGGAGATTGCTGACTCAGAAGGGCACACCTATTCTTAATGTTTCTTTTATTTCTGAACTCCTCTATGTGGCTTAGTTCCCAAAACAAGCTTCTGTAATACATTGCTGGAGACATCAGCGACATAGTCCTATCTCTTTCTATAACTATATAACAGATCACGAAACAAAGCAGCAAGCCACCTCTGTTAGTCATGTCTTTACTATAGCCCAAATTGGTGAGCCTAACATCCACACATCACTTTCATATTTACATTCCCTTTTCCACCCCTCTGCAAAAGTACTTGACACTTTTCTTCAGAACTTTATTAAACTGACTAAGGACGTTATGACTTATTTAAATAATCTGACCCAAATTTATACCATTTGTCAATGGACAAGTCCTAATTCTAACATTCGCCCCCCTCCTCTCTCCACCCACCAAATTCACAAACATCTTTCCACACAAGACTGGCAGGTAGATTTCACCCATATGCCACCTGTAAAAAGGGTTAAATTTCTCCTAGTCTTTGTAGATACATTTTCTAGATAAATTAAAGGTTTCCTGACTAGTAACAAACGAGCCCCTACTGTGGCTCAGCTTATTCTTACTGAAATCCTCCCAAGGTCTGGAATGCCTTCGTCCCTCCAATCTGATAATGGGCCCATGTTCACATCCCTAATCACCCAAAATATTGCATGAGTCCTTCCAGTTCCTTGGAGGATTCACATTCCTTATCATCCTCAGTCTTCCAAAAAAGTTGAGAGAGCCAACCAAGTCCTAAAAGAAACTCTGACCAAATTAATGATCGAACTTCATCAAGACTGAACTAAACTCCTCCCTTTAGCTCTCTTAAAGTTCCAGACCTTACCAAAAAAAAAAAAAAAAAAAAATCTTAAATATCAGTCCATTCAAGGCCATGTATGAGAGGCCCATAATACCTTTGGGTCTTCCCCACTCCCAAGACAGTCCTGAACTGCCTTCCCACCTGCCTTTTCCTTTACTTGCCCAGATACGAGATGCCCTTTGACATAGATACCTTACTCTCTCGACCACACCCCAATCTTCCATACCAATCCCTTCAAATAAGAGACAAAGTCTATATGACACTTCAGTCCCACTCAGATCTAACCTCCAACTGACAAAGCCCCTACACAGTAATTCTGCTGACCCCTACTGCTGCAAAAAAAAAAAAAAAAAAAAAAATCACCCCTTGGACACACATCACCCAGTTAAAAAAGATTATACAGCTAATGATGGAAATGCTTGCCAGACTAATACTTATCAATTTTCTCATACAGGCCCTACAACTCTAAAGTTCTCACGGTTTCCACCTGCCCCAACTGGCAATGGATGAGCCTGTCAGTTTCACGGCTACAGTTATTCTTTGAACAACTTCTGACAGATATCTGGGTCTTGAGTGTCAAAAATCCATGCTCAAACACACTGAAGATTATAGCTTCACCCTGTGACTACAAAAAAAAAAAAAAAACAAAACTTTTATAACTTTTACCCCTTCTCGGACCATTCATTTTTATCATCCCCCTACTCACCTTTGGACCTTGTTTGTTTAATCTTTTCCAGAGATTCCTCCAAGACCGAATCTGAGCCATTTCCCGAGACCAGGTCAAGACTGTTCTTTTGCTTGAGACCCTAACGGCTAAAATAAAAAATCAACACTACAAGCCTTAGACTTCCTTCTTCCCAGACCACAAATCCTTGACACTCGTTTATCAGCACAAAGAAGCCCTGAACATTAATGGCACCCATCTCTATTTCTCTTTTTCTATATATTCCTTAGGGTCTGGAATGAAGGAAAGTTACATGGCTCAAAATAGCCTGGAGTTAAAACTCCCCTCCAGGTCCTCCCCACCATTCTATGCAAAACAAAGAACTCTCTCACCCGAAGGAAAAAAAAAATGGACATTAAGATTGATTACGCCCAGCTCTCAGCTGGTCCAGCCTCTGGGTGATCTCCAAAATTCCTTGCCCCAGCCATTTAAGAGATAACTACTCCAAACAACCTTGGAGAAGAACAGGCCACCTTAAGACAGTAACTTTCCACATACATGCCTATGTATACTTACTCTTTTCTTGGATAAGTGCAGCAGCTCACTAATCTGACTGCTGCCCCTTCTCACCTCATTAAAGGTGATCTGTTCCTGTAAAGTTCAGGTCTCATTCTTTTTCTGAACCTCGCCTTCTCTAACTCCCTTAGCTTACAGGGATGATTTGAGAGAATAGCACTGAAACATGTATATTATCATATGTGAAATAGATCACCAGTCCAGGTTCGATGCATGAGGCAGGGTGCTCAGGGCTGGTCACTGGGATGACACTGAGAGATGGGATGGGGAGGGAGGTGAGAGGGAGGGTCAGGATGAGGAACACATGTATGCCCATGGCTGATTCATGTGAATGTATGGCAAAAACCACTACAACATTGTAAAATAATTAGCCTCTAATTAAAACAAACAAACAAACAAAAAGAATGTGAGCTGTTCCCACAGTAGGTCCAGAGATCAGCACAGCATTGGAGGGCATCTTAGGGAGGTAAGGTGGACTGTGACTCCCAGCAAGGGAAAGGACTCAGACAGCAGTGACTCAAGACAAAATTCATTATTCTTATTTTTTGACTTGTTTCCCAGATTCTTTTGGATTTTTTCTTTTTCTTTTTCCCCGTCCTCTGTTGTAGTTTTCAATTTTATTGGCACTAAGAAATCCAATTAAGCTTTTGAGCTTTTTTTTCTCTTTCTCAGTCACATTTTTATTGTTGTCATAAACCTCTGCCTCTATGTTGGGCTTTTGCAGTTCTGTGGAGTTTTCCTTTTTTTTTTTTTTCTTTTTTTAAAAATTTTAATGTTTAATTTTTAAACCTATTATTATTTTTCCTACATTTATTCTTTTGCTATTCTTATTGTTCTTTTCCCTTTACAGTTAATCTTTAATGTATATAAATCTTCTTTATCTACCTCTACCTAATCTTGCATATCTGTTTTTTATTTCTTTTCTTTCACTGCTTTCCTCTCTATATATTTCTTATTTTATTTTCATTAATTTATTCCCCAGTTGACACCTTGCTTTAGTTTTGTTTTCCAGTTTGTGCTTTAATTAGTTTTGTACTTGTAGATATAATTTTTTATTTCATTTGTTTGCCAGCTGAATCTATTGCAATTTATTTTGTTGCACTGTATTGATTTTCCTTATGGATGTATATGTGCATATTCAGACAGTTTCTACTGTTGTTATAAACCTTTAACTCTACATTGGGTTTTTGCAATTCTGTGGAGTTTTCCTTTCTTCTTCAATTTTTTATTCTTTTCTCTTTTTTATAATTTTAATTTTTTAAACCTATTATATTTTCTACATTTATTCTTTTGTTTGCCTTTCCTATTGTTCTTTTCCCCTTACAGTTAATTTTTAATGTATATAAATATTCTTAATCTACCTCTATTTAGCTTTGCATATCTGTTTCTTCTGTCTTTACTTTCTTTCCTTTCCTCTCAACACATTTGTTAGTTTTGTCTTCATTGCTTTATTCCCTATGTGGCAACTTGTTTTAGCTTTGTTTGCCAGTTTGTGCTTAAGTTAGTTTTGTTCTTAACTGATAAATATAATTTTGCTTTCCTTTGTTTGCTGAGTCAATCTACTGCACTTTATCTTTGTTGGATTGTTTTCACTTTGCTCATGGGTGTATATGTATATATTCCATCATTTTTTATTATTTGCCTGATTTTGTAACTGCCATTTCTCTGGGGTTCATCTTTGGTTTATCCTTTTTGGACATTTGTTTTAATCTCACTTAATGCCATAACAAACCACTTGTGGAATCTTCATTCTTGACCAGAGATTATGTCCTGAGCCTTTGAAGTGGGAACAATGACTCCAAGACCCGAGACTATCAGAGAACAAACCCTAGGGAGTAACAAATAGTGATAACTCACACATAGGAAACCACTTAAATACAATAGCTGGCACCACCCAACCGCCAGTAGAACCCTGTGCAGGAAACCTCATCTAAACAACAAACTAAACAAAAATATAAATCCAATCATCAGCAGACAGGCTTACCACCTCACTCAGCCTTGCCCATCATAGGAAAAACAAACAGGCAAAAACTGAGAACAAATAACATCATATATGAAGCTCACACAAACCACTGGACCAACCTTAGGAGGGCAGAATCCAAGAGGAAGAAACAATTCAACTTTCTTCAAGGAAAGAATCCAGCTTTCCTTGAAACCTGGGAAAAGGAAACCTCAAACACAATAACTCAAATAATAATAATAATTAAAAGACAGAGAAATACTGCACAAATGAAGGAACAAATTAGAAACACAGAAGTCAAAAAATAAAAAAATAAAAAAAGAAAGAAAGAAAGACAGAACTCCAAATAAATGAAGAGGAAATAGGCAAACTACCTGAAAAAGAATTCAAATTAATGATAGTAAAGATGATCAAAAACCTTGAGAACAAAATGGAGAAAATGCAACAATCAATTAACAAAGCCTTAAAAGAATTAAATAATAAACAAACAGAGACAAACAACATAATTACTGAAATTAAAAAAAAATACTCCAGAGGAAATCAATAGCAGAATATCTGAAGCAGAAGAATGAATCAGTAGGATGGAAAATAAACTGATGGAAATAACTTCTGAAGAGCAGAATAAAGCAAAAAGAATGAAAAGAGCTGAGGACAGTCTCAAACACCTCTGGGACCATATCAAATGCACCAACATTTGAATTATATGGGTGCCAGAAGAGGGAAATAAAAAGAAAGGGTATGAGAAAATTTTTAAAGAGATTATAGTTGAAAAATCCCCCAACATGGAAAAGGAAATAGTCAGTCAAGTTCAAGAGGCACAAAGAGTCCCATACAGGATAAAACCAAAGAGAATTATGCCAACACACATACTAATCAAACTAAAAAAGACTAAACACAAAGAAAGAATATTAAAAGCAGTAGGGGAGAAGAATCAAGTAACATACAAGGGAAACCCCATACACTTAACAGCTGATCTTTCAGCAGAAACTCTGCAGCCCAGAAGGGAATGGCAGGATATATTTAAAGTACTGAAAGGGAAAAATCTACAACCATGATTATTGTACCCATCAAAGATCTCATTCAAATTGATGGAGAAATAAAAAATTTTTAAAACAAGCAAAAGTTAAGAGAATTCAGTACCACCAAACCAGCTTTACAACAAATGTTAAAGGGACTTCTATAGACAAGAAATACAAGAGAAGGAAAAATATATACAAAATCAACCCAAAACAATTAAGAAAATAGCAATAGGAACATATATATCAATAATTACTTGAAATGTAAATGGATGAAGTGCTTCAACCAAAAGACACAGACTGGCTGAATGGATACAAAAACAAGACCCATATATATGCTGTCTACAAGAAACCCACTTCAGACCTCAAGACACATATAAACTGAAAGTGAGAAAATGGGAAAATATATTCCTCACAAATGGGAAGCAAAAGAAAGCTGGTGTAGCAATCCTCATATCAGAAAAAATAGACCTTAAAATAAAAAAGATTACAAGAAATAAGGAAGGACACTACATAATGATCAAGGGAACAATCCAAGAGGAAGACATAACAATTGTAAATATATATGCACCCAACACAAGAGCACCTCAATACATAAGACAAGCACTTACAGACATAAAAGGAGAAATTGACAGTAACACTATAATAGCAGGATACTATAATAGCAGGAGGCTTTAAAACCCCACTCACACCAATGGACTGATCATCAAAACATAAATTTAATAATGAAACACAAGTCTTAAATGATACATTAGATGAGATGGATCTCATTGATATCTTCAGGATAGTCCATCCAAATGCAAAAGAATACATCTTCTTCTCAAGTGCACATGGAACATTCTCCAGGATAGACCATATTTTGGGTCACAAATCAAATCTCAGTAAATTTAAGAAAATTGAAATCTTATCAAGCATCTTTTCTGACCACAACACTATGAAACTAGATATGAATTACAAGGAAAAAAATGTAAAAAAAAACACCAAACATAATGAGATTAAACAATATGTTTTTAAATAACCAAAGGTTACTAAATAAATCAAAATGGAAATTTAAAAAAATCTAGAAACAAATGGCAATGAAAACATGACAATTCAAAACATATGGGATTTAGCAAAAGCAGTTCTAAGAGGGAAGTTTACAGCAATACAATCCTACCTCAAGAAACAAGAAAAGCATCAAATAGATAACCTAACTTTACACCTAAAGCAATTGAAAAATGAAGAAGAAAAAAAAATAAGTAGAAAGACAGAAATCATAAAGATCTGAGCAGAATTAAATGAAAAAGAAATGATAGAAACAACACTAAAGATTAATAAAACTAAAAGCTGGCTTTTTGAGAAAATAAACAAAACTGACAAACCTTTTGCCAGGCTCATCAAGAAAATAAGAGAGAAGAATCAAATCAACAAAATTAGAAATGAAAAAGGAGAAGTCACAGTAGACAATGCAGAAATACAAAGGATTATAAGAAACTGTTATGAACAACTATATGGCAGTAAAATAGATAACCTAGAAGAAATGGAGAGATTCTTAGAAAAGTTCAATCTTCCAGGACTAAACCAGGAAGAAATAGAAATTATGAAAATCCCAATTAAAAAATCCCAAATTCTTCAATTACTGAAATTGAAACTGTGATCAAAAATCCCCTGAAAAACAAATGCCCAGGACCAGCTGGCTTCAGGGAGAATTTTATCAAATATTTAGAGAACAGCTAATATGTATCCTCTGAAAATCCTTTCAAAAAATTGCAGAGAAATGAACACTTCCAATTTCACTCTACGAGACCACCATTACCCTGACACCAAAACCAGACAAAGACAACACACAAAAAAAGAAATCTATGGCCCAATATCACAGATGAACATAGACCCAAAAATCCTCAACAAAATCTTAGAAAACAGAAATCAGCAACACATCAAAAAGCTCATTCACCATGATCAACTTGGGTTTATTCCAGAAATGCAAGGATTCTTCAATATATGCAAATCAATCAATGTGATACACCATATTAACAAATCGAAAGATTAAAACCATATGATAATCTCAATAGATGCAGAAAAGCCTTTGACAAAACTCAGCACCCATTTATGATTAAAACTTTTCAAGAAATGGGAACAGAAGGAACTTACCTCAACATAGTAAAGGCCATATATAATAAGCCTACAGCAAACATTATTCTCAATGGTGAAAAACTGTAAGCATTCTCCTTAAGATTAGGAGCAAGACGAGGGCTTCCACTTTCACCACTATTATTCAACATAGTTCTGGAAGCCTTAGCTACAGCAATCAGAGAAAAAAAAGAAATAAAATGAATCTAGATCAGAAAAAACTAAAGCTCTCACTGTTTGCAGATGACATGATACTGTACATAGAAAACCCTAAAGATAGCATCAGAAAATTACTAGAGTTAATCAAAGAATTTAGCAAAATTTCAGGATACAAAATCAATACAGATATCACTTGCATTTTCATACGGAAACACACACACACACACACACACACAAATAGCCAAAGCAGTCTTGAGAAAGAATGGAGCTGGAGGAATCAACCATCCTGACTTCAGATTATACTACAAAGTCATCAAAACAGTATAGTACTGGCACAGAAACAGAAACAGAGACAAATGGAACAAGATAGAAAGCCCAGAAATAAACTCATGCACCTATGGCTACCTTATTTTTGACAAAGGAGGCAAGAATATACAATGGGGCAAAGAAGATAACCTCTTCAATAAATGGTGCTGGGAAAACTGGCCAGCTACATATAAAAGAATGTAACTAGAATACTTCCTAACACCATACACAAAGATAAACTCAGAATGGATTAAAGACCTAAATGTAAGACCAGAAACTATAAAACTTTTAGAGGGAAATGTTTGCAGAACACTCGATGACAGAAATCAAAGCAAAATCCTCTCTAATCCACCTCCTAGAATAATGAAAATAAAAACAAAAGTAAACAAATGGGATCTGATTAAACTTAAAAGCTTTTGCATAGCAAAGGAAACTATAAGCAAGGTGAAAAGACAACCCTCAGAAAGGGAGAAAATAATAGCAACTGAAATAACTGGCAAAAGATGAATTTCCAAAATACGCAAGCAGCACATACAACTCAATACCAGAAAAACAAACAACCCAGTCAAAAAGTGGGAAAAAGACCTAAACAGACATTTCTCCAAAGAATACATATAGATAGCTCACAAACACATGAAAAGAGCTCAACATCACTCATTATTAGAGAAATCCAAATCAAATCTACAATGAAATATGACCTCACACTCGTCAGAATGGCCCTCATCAAAAAGTCTACAAACAATAAATGCTGGAAATGGTGTGGAGAAAAGAGAATGCTCTTGCACTGTGTATGGGAATGTAAACTGATACAGCCACTATGGAAGATGGTATGGAGATTCCTTAAAAAGCTAGGAATAAAACCACCATATGACCCAGCAATCCCACTCCTAGGCATATACTCTGAGGAAACCAAAATTGAAAGAGACACATATATCCCAATGTTCACTGCAGAACTATTTACAATAGTTAGAACATGGAAGCAACCTAGATGTCCACTGACAGATGAATGGATAAAGAAATTGTGGTACATATACACAATGGAATATTACTCACCCATAAAAAGGAACACATTTGATTCAGTTCTAATGAGGTAGATGAATCTATTATACAGACTGAAATGAATCAGAAAGAGAAAGATAAACACCATATTCTAATGCATACATACGGAATCTAGAAAAATGGTACTGAATAATGTATTTACAGGGAAGCAATACAGAAACAGGCATAGAGAATAGGCTTATAGACAAGGGAAGAGAGGAGGAATATGAGATGTATGGAAAGAATAACATGGAAACTTACATTACCATATGTAAAATAGATAGCCAATGGGAATTTGCTCTGTATTGTTTATACAGGGGCTCTGTATCAACCTAGAGGGATGGGATGGGGAGGGAGATGATAGGGAGTTTCAAAAGGGAGGGCATATGTGTATACCTATGGCTGATTCATGTTGAGGTTTGACAGAAAACACCAAAATTCCTTAAGACAATTATCCTTCACTAAAAAATTAAATTAATTAAAAAATATATTTCACAAATAAGGATGAAATAAAAAGGTTTCAGTCATATATAACCTGAAAAATTGATCAGTAACAGACTTAAAGAAATATTAAAGAAAGTGTGTTAGGCAGAAGGAAATAAAACCAACAGAAATATATAATACACAAGCAACAAACTGTATTTGAAGTATAACTACATGGTTAAAAATGTTCTTTGACTTATGTTTCTTTAAATTTAATTGAATATTTAAGGCAAATTAATGTCTTTGAAATCATCATATGTAGAATTAAAAAGACAAAAATACTGGGAGGATTTAATTAGAAGAACAATTTGCAAATGTTGTTATAATATCAGTCATTTCAGTCACTTAGTCGTGTTTGACTGTGCAACCCCATGAACTGCAGCAGGCCAGGCTTCCCTGTCTATCAACAACTCAGGGAGTTTACTCAAACTTTAGTCCATCAAATAGGGATAACATCTTCCATCTTTTTCTCTGTAGCCCCCTTCTTCCTCTTGCCTTCAAACTTTCCCAGCATCAGGGTCTTTTCTAATGAATTAGTTATTCACATCAGATGGTCAAATTATTGGAGTTTCAGCTATAGCATCAGTCCTTTCAATGAATGTTCAGGACTGATTTCCTTTAGGATGGACTAGTTTGATCTCCTTTCTGTGTAAGGGATTCTCAAAACTATTCTCCAACACCACAGTTCAAAAGCATCAATTCTTCAGCACTTAACTTTCTTTATGGTCCAACTCTCACATCCATACATGACTACTGGAAAAAACATAGCTTTGACTAGAAAAAAATTGGTTGGCAAAGTAATGTCTCTGCTTTTTAATATGCTGTCTAGGTTGGTCATAGCTTTTTTTTCAAGGACCAAGAGTCTTTTCATTTCATGGCTGCACTCACTATTTGCAGTCATTTTGGAGCCCCCAAAAATAAAGTCTGTCACTGTTTCCATTGTTTTTCCATCAATTTGCAATGAAGTGATCAGACTGGATGCCATGATATTAGTTTTTTGAATGTAGAGTTTTAAGCCAGCTTTTTCACTCTCCTCTTTCACTTTCATCAAGAGGCTGTTTTAAATTCTTCGCTTTCTACCATAAGGGTGGTGTCAGTTGCATATCTGAGGTTATTGATACTTCTCCCAGAAATCTTGATTTCAACTTGTGCTTCATCCAACGGGGCATTTCACGTGATGTACTCTGTTAGAGCCTTGACATACTCCTTTCCCAATTTGGAACCAGTCTGTTCCATGTCTGATTCTAACTGTTGCTTCTTAGTCTACATACAGATTTCTCAGGAAGCAGTTAAGGTGGTCTGGTATTCCCATTTCTTTAAGAATTTTGCACAGTTTGTCGTGATCCACACAGTTATTGGATTTGGCATAGTTAATAAAGCAGAAGTAGATGTTTTCTGGAACTCTCTTGCATTTTATATTATCTAAAGGATGTTGGCAATTTGATCTCTTTTTCTTCTGCCTTTTCCAAATCCAGCTTGTACATCAGGAAGTTCATGATTCATATACCGTTGAAGCCTGGCTTGGAGAATTTTGAGCATTATTTTGCTAGCATGTGAGATGAGTGCAATTGTGCCTTAGTTTTAACATTCTTTGGCATTGCCTTTCTTTGGGATTGGAATGAAAACTGATCTTTTTCAATCTTGTGACCACTACTGAATTTCCCAAATTTTCTCTGCATTCTCTTGGCAAAACTCTGTTACCCTTTGCCCCGCTTCATTTTGTACTCCAAACCCTAATTTTCCTGTTACTCCAAGTATCTCTTGACTTGTTACTTTTGCATTCCAGGCCCCTATAATTAAAATGACATCTTTTTGGGGTGTTAATTCTAGAAGGTCTTGTAGGTCTTCATAGAACCGTTCAGCTTCTTCAGCACTACTGGTTGGGGCATAGACTTGGATTACTGTGATAATGAATGGTTTGCCTCAGAAATGAACAGAAATCATTCTGTTGTTTTTGAGATTGAACCCAAGTACTTCATTTTGGACCTTTTTGTTGACTATCAGGCCTACTCTTCATTTCTTCTAAGGGATTCTTGCCCACAGAAGTAGATATAATTGTCATCTGAATTAAATATGCCTATTCCAGTCCATTTTAGTTCACTGATTCCTACAATGTTGATGTTCATTCTTGCCATCTACTGTGACCACTTCCAATTTACCTTGATTCATGGACCTAATATTCTAGGTCCCTATGCAATATTGTTCTTTACAGCATCAGACTTTACTTACAGTATACCAGAAGTCAAACTGACAGCATACATTGGGTCATAGAGAAAGCAAGGGAAATATAGAAAACAAAATTCTACTTCTGCTTCATTGACTATGTTAAAGCCTTTGACTGTGTGAATCATAACAGATTGTTAAAAATTATTCAAATGATGGAAATACCAGACCACCTTACCTGCCTCCTGAGAAACCTGTGTGCATTTCAAGGAGGAATAGTTAGAACCTTACATGGAACTGAATGGTTCAAGATTGGGAAAGGAGAATGACAAGGCTTTATTTTTTGAACCTTTTTATTAAACTTTTATGTAGAGTACATGCTTGCTGCATAATGCCCGGCTTGGTGAAACACATGCTGAAATCAAGATTGCAGGAGAAATATTAAAAACCTCAGATATGCAGATGATATCACTCTAATAGGAGAAAGTGAAGATGAACTAAAGAGCCTCCTGATTAGCATGAAATAGGAGAGTGAAATCGTTGGCTTGAAACTCAACATTCAAAAAACTAACACCATGGCATCCAGTCTCATCACCTCATAGCAAATAGAAGGGGAAATGTGGAAGCAATGATAGATTTTATTTTCATGGGCTCTGAGATGACTTCAAATTGTAACTGCTTCAATGGAATTAAAAGGCATTTGTTCCTTATGGCTAATTCATTTTGATGTATGGCAGAAATGGAATTAGTACTGTAAAGCAATTGTCCTTCAATTAAAATATTTTTTTAAAAAAAGTTTTTTTTTTTTTTTTTAAAAAAAAAGAACAGATACTTGCTCCTTGGAAAGAAATCTATAAGAAACCTAGGCAGTACATTAAAAAACAAGAGGCATCACTTTGCCAACAAAGGCCCATATAGTAAAATCTGTGGTTTTTCCAGTAGTCATGTATGGATGTGAGATTTGGACCATAAAGAAGTCTGAGCGCTTGGAATAATCAATGCCTTTGAATTGGGGTGAGATGCTTGAGAGTCCCTTGCATAAGAAAGAGATCAAACCAGTCAATCCTAAAGGAAATAAACCCTGAAAATTCATTGAAAGGACTGAGGCTGAAGTTGAAGCTCCAGTACTTTGGCCACCTGATGGGAAGAGGTGACTCATTGCAAAAGACCCTGATTCTGAGAAAGATTGAAGGCAAAAAGAGAAGAGGGTGGCAGAGCATGAGATGGTTAGATAGCATCACCAACTCAATGGACATGAATTTGAGCTAACTCTAGGAAATAGTGAAGGCCAGAATGTCTGATAATATGACTTAAATAAACTGTGATGAATTTAATTTAAGTTCAGTCACTCGGTCCTGTCTGACTCTTTGCAACCCCATGGACTGCAGCACGCCAGGCCTCCCTGGCCATGTGATGGATTTAAAGTTCGACTCTAATGCAAATACTAAATAAAGCCTGAATGTTCTTTGGAAGGACTGATGCTGAAGCTGAAACTCCAATACTTTGGCCATCCAGTGCAAAGAACCGACCCACTGAAAAAGACCCTGATGCTGGGAAAGATTGAAGGCAGGAGGAGAAGGGGACAGCAGAGAACGAGATGGTTGGATGGCATCACTGGTGCAATGGATTTGAGTTTGAGTAGGCTCCAGAAACTGATGATGGACAGGGAAGTCTGTTGTGCTTCAGTCCATGGGATTGCAAAGATTCCAACATAACTGAGCGAATGAACTGAATTGAACTGAAACACTAAAACATTAAAGTGACAAAATGAAAGTAATTAATAACTTTACAAAAAGATAAAAGTATAAAACAAACTTAATCCAAAAGCAGACAAGTAAAAACAGATGAAACAAATGTAACAAGATAGAATTAAAACCAGTGATAATAATTGCATTCAAAGTAAGTGGTCTAAGCACTTAATTAAAATGCAGAGATTGTCATATTGGATCAAAAATAAGATTGGCTTACCTGGTGGCTCATTCAGTAAAGAAACCGTCTGTAGTGCAGGACACCCAGGTTCCATCTTGCATTTGAAAGATCCCCTGGAGAATGGAATGGCAACCCACTCCAGCATTCTTGCCTGGAGAATCCTGTGGAGAGAGGAGCTGGGGAGGCTACAGCCCATGGGGTTGCAAAGAGTCAGATAGGACTAAGAGACTAACACTTTCATTAGTACTGTCTAAAATAATTAACTTTAAACACAGATCATGTCAAATGAAGTATAAATATATAAAATATTAACATTATCAAAAATAAAACAGAAATGGCTACATTAAAAAGAAAACTGTTGTGAGGCAGAGACCAGAGCATTGTAAAAATTAAAAAAAAACATAATAAGAAAATAATATAAAGAATATTACACCATTAATATGATAATGTAAATGAAAATAAAAATTCTTTGAAAGACACAGACTACAAAGTCAACTCAAGAAGAAACAGATTTCCTGAATACATTTATATCTAATAAACAAGTGTGTTTTCAGTTATAAAACTTCCCACAAAGAAAACCTCAGTTGCAGATGACTCTCTTCATAAATTTCACCAAACATTTAAGGAAGAAATACTGCAAACATAAACACCAATAAAAAGAAAGGCAAAATGGTTGTCTGAGGAGCCCTTAAAAATAGCTGAGAAAAGAAGAAAAGCTAAAGGCAAAGGGGAAAGGAAAGATATAGCCATTTGAATGCAGAGTTCCAAAGAATAGCAAGGAGAGATGAAGTCTTCCTCAGTGATGAATGCAAAGAATTAGAGGAAAACAATAGAATGGGAAAGACTAGAGATCTCTTCAAGAAAATTAGAGATACCAAGGGAACATTTCATGCAAAGATGGGCACAATAAAGGACAGAAATGGTATGGATCTAACAGAAGCAGAAGATATTAAGAAGAGGTGGCAAGAATACACAGAAGAACTATACAAAAAAGATTTTCATGACTGAGATAACCATGATGTTGTGATCACTCACCTGGAGCCAGACATCCTGGAATTTGAGTCAAATGGGTCTTAGGAAGCATCACTAAGAACAAAGCTAGGAAATGTGATGAAATTCCAGTTGAGCTATTGCAAATCCTAAAAGATGATACTGTTAAAAAGTGCTGCATTCAATATGCCAGCAAATTTGGGAAACTCAGCAGTGGCCAGAGGATTGGAAAAAGTCAGTTTTCATTCCAATCCCAAAGAACGGCAATGCCAAAGAATGTTCAAACTACTGCACAATTGCACTCATCTCACACCCTAACAAAGTAATGCTCAAAATTCTCCTAGCCAGGCTTCAAAAGTACATGAACCATGAACTTCCAGACTTTCAAGCTGGTTTTAGAAAAGACAGAGGAACCAGAGATCAAATTGCTATTGTCCATTTGATCATAGAAAAAAACAAGAGAGCTCCAGAAAAACATCTACTTCTACTTTATTGACTATGCCGTTGATTGTGTAGATCACAAAAAACTGTGGGAAATTCTTAAAGAGATGAGAATACCAGATCGCCTTACCTGCCTCCTAATTAATCTGTATGCAGGTCAATAAGCAACAATTAGAACTGGACATGGAACAATGGACTGGTTCCAAATTGGGAAAGTAGCTCATCAAGGATGTATATTGTTATCCTGCTTATTTAACTGATATGCAGAGTACATCATGAGAAATGCCAGGCTGGATGAAACATAAGCTGGAATCAAGATTGCTAGGAGAAATATCAAAAACCACACATACGCAAATGACACCACCCTTATGGCAGAAGTCAAAGAGGAACTGAAGAGCCTCTCATGAATGTAAAAGAGCTGAATTAAAAATCAAGATAAAAAAAAATCTAAGATCATGGCATCTGATCCCATCACTTCATGGAAAATAGGTGGGAAAACAATGGAAACAGTGACAGACTTTATTTTCTTGGGCTCCAAAATCACTGCAGGTGGTGAGTGCAGCCATGAAATTAAAAGATGCTTGGTCCTTGGAAGAAAAGCTATAACAAACCTAGACAGCATATTAAAAAACAGAGATCTTACTTTGCCGACAAAGTTCTGTCTTCTCAAAGCTTTGATTTTTTTCAGTAGTCATATGTGGATGTGAGAGTTAGGCTAAAAAGAAAGCTGAGAACTCAAGAATTGATTCTTTTGAACTGTAGTTTTGGAGAAGAGTCTTGAAACTCCCTGGGGCAGAAAAGAGATCCAACCAGTCCATCCTAAAGGAAATCAGTCCTGAATATCCATTGGAAGGATTGTTGCTGAAGCTGAAGCTCCAGTACTTTGGTCATCTGATGTAATGAGATGACTCATTGGAAAATACCTTGATCCTGGGAAAGACTGAAGGCAAAAGGACAAGGGGATGCCAGAGGATAAAATGTTTAGATAATGTCACTGACTCAATGGACATGAATTTGAGCAAACTCAGGGAGGTAATGGCAGACAGAGGAGTCTGGCAAGCTATAGTCCATGGGGTCACAAAGTGTTGGACACAACTTTGTAACTAGTGTCTTCCCTGATAGGTCAGTTGGTAAAGAATCTGCCTGCAATGCCAGAGACCTCAGTTCAATTCCTGGGTCGGGAAGATACCCTGGAGAAGGAATAGGCTACCCACTCCAGAGGTCTTCCCTTGTGGCTCAGCTGGTAAAGAATCAGCCTGCAATGCAGGAGACTTGGGTTTGATCCCTGGGTTGGGAAGATCCCCTAGAGAAAGAAAAGGATATCCACTCTAGTATTCTGGCCTGGAGAATTCCATGGACGCATCCATGGGGTCACAAAGAGTTGGACATGACTGAGTGACTTTCACTTCACTTCACTTTGTGACTAGTATTTATTTTAAAGTTAATATTCTTGAGCTTCCCTTGTGGTTCAGCTCGTAAAGAATTTGCCTGCAATGTGGGAAACTGAGGTTCAATCCCTGGGTTGGGAAGATTCCCTGGAGAAAGGAAATGCTACCCACTCCAGTATTCTGGTCTGGAGAATTCCACCAACTGTATTGTCCATGGGGTCACAAAGAGTAGGTCACGACTGAGTGACTTTCACTTTCATTAATATTCAGCAGGAATCTTATATATGTTATGTCAAATATTATTTGTGGAGGTATGAAAATGTCTGTCCAACTGAAAACATTTATCACTGGGTGAAAAGTCTATTGAGGCACTTATAGGCAACGTTGAAACTGTTCATCAAGAATGACTTAGTAATTGATCTTAAATACCACAGAAAAATGCTTTTCTTCTGTTATAATCCATATTGAATGTTGGCCAAATTTTTGATTATACTTTACACAAATTGTCAGTTCTAAAAGATAGACAATTTTCACAATTTTCCTCTTTTATAGTAGCTACCTGTATGCATAAGTAGGTAAATAGATATAATTGTTGCTGTTGCTGTTGTTATTTAGTCACTAAGTCATGTCTGACTCTTTGTGACCCTGTGGACTGTAGCCCACCAGACTCCTCTGTATATGGGTTTCTCTACGCAATAATACTGGAGTGGGTTGAAATTTCCTCTTCCAGTGGATCTTCTTGACCCAGACATTGAACTGGCATCTCCTGCATTGGCTAGCAGATTTGTTACCACTGAGCCACCAATAATATTAATGAAATTATCTCATTAAACAAAAGTACTATGTTTACATTTTTCTCAAAACATTTTGAAATTCAGAAGCAGTTACTACATTTCCTTCTGTTTATTATTTTCAAATTATTATTTTAATAGATAAATTATATGAATGAAATATTTAGACTCACCTTCTCTGGCCATTCTTAGAATCCTAAAAAAAATCATTACAGGAAAACTTAACCTCCCTAAAAATATTTATTTCAAAATAGTTGCTCAGAACCAAAGACATTTATTTATTCCATGACACAGTAGTCTTTTTGAGGTATATAACCTTTAAAAATCAATCAGTGAGTTCCCCATACTTATATTTTCTTTCCAGTGTGAGAAACTGATGTCTCTGGAAGTAGTTTATTTCATTATCAGATTTTAGTATAAGGTGGACTCTAAACTTGACAAAGATTCTTTCCAGGTGACAAAATGTCTGGTATGTTAATATATGTTTGGGTGGTTTGTGATCATCTAATCCACACTATAGAAACTGCCCTCCTTTTATGATTTATATCTACACTTAAACTCTTCCCATGCCGTGGAGATTTATGGAGAAACAATTCAAATGCATGAGTTTTTGGAGTCTGGTCTCATTCTGGTGATACATTCTTACCTCTAGCACAATGCATTGTATTAAAACATTGGGTAGAATTCCCTCATACGAAGGTGTTTGTTGGAACAGTTACTATTGGGAGGTGTCATGCAGAAAATCTCATTTGAATAAATAAAAAATTTTCAACATTTTACCAACACTGATGCCTTTGTAAGACTGATATATATATGGTTACATCTTGAGGCAAAGATAAATGCTCACTTCCATTCTGTCAGGTACTTTTCAAGCAGTGGCAAGAGGGTCCTGAGAATTAGAATTTAGCAAACTATGACCCATGGGCCAAATCTGTTCCATTTCCTTTTTCTGTGAACTAATAATTTTTTTTTTTACATTTGCTTATATTGGATACTTAAAAAATATGTTTGTAACATATAAGATTTATATAAAACTTAAATTTCTTGTCCATAAGTAAGTTAAACTGTTCTCATAAAATAGTCACGCTTATCGTTTATGTGTTGCTCATGGCTGATTTCACATCATAAGAGTAGTTGTGACAGAGCTCAAATGGCTTGCAAAGCTTAAAATATTTTCTATTTAGCCCTTAATGGAAAACTTTTCTAACCCCTGATATATTTCCTCCTCAAGCCCTCCTCATCATATTGCCTTACACCCAACAGTTTGTTTGCATGGATCTATATCCTCAGATAATTGCTTATAAAACTTTCTAGAATAAATGTAATCACTAATTTCACTATAAAACAAGTGGAATAGGACAATAAAAACTTTAAAGTGAAAAAAAATTCATGGTATTTCTTGCTGCAAACAGCACAGCACAGTGGTTCTTGATGAATACATTAATACATAGTTTGCAATAAAATGTCTGTAGTTTTTTCTTTATAAGATCTAGTGGTTCTAGATTTCCTGGCTTGTAATTAAAAACCAAAACCTCCTAGTGGCAATAATAGAACCAGACTTTATACATTTTAAGTAAAATTGTTGATCACAAGTGGTCAATGAAAAAACATCAATTAGAGAGGGAGATTTGTTAAACCCAAGGGCAAGAATTTCATTAAAAACAACTTGGAAAGTAGTTTAACTCCTTGATGATAACCTGCTCTCAACACACAGCATTCAAAGCAAATTCATTACTTCCCAACGTTGAAGAGAATAATTACTTTGTGCTTCTTGTTAGGTGGCTCCTCCTTCCTAAATATCATCACCCTGTTTAAAACTAATTTGGAGGAAATGTAGGCAGAGGAGATAGAGGTCTGTCTTGTTATTCTATTTCAAAATACCTAATCCTGTATTTAGGGGATGTGAGGGGCCTTCAAAATTCTTTGGAAGGTTGCAGACATGTGCCTGTCCAACACGAACTTGAAGGGACAGGTATCATACACCATGTCTCAGGAAGAGCTAAGCATTTATGTGCAGGAACCAACTAGGAAGGACACTAAGAAACCAAGAGAAATTCCAGAAAGAGAACCAGGAAATGTCTTATATAGAAATATGCACCTTCTAGTTTATATATATTTTCAAACATTCAGAATGAGAAAATGTGTGCAATCAATATGAACTAAAGCAATGCAACACTCACATACTCATTTTTTCAATCACTCTGTTATCTTCTATATAAAAACTTTTAAAAGTTATAAGCATACCTTATTTTGTTGCACTTTGCAGACATATTTTACAAAATAAATAATTGTGGCAATCCTGAATTGAGTAAGTCTATTGGTGCCATTTTATCCAATAGCTTTTGCTCACTTCATGTCTCTGTGTCATATTTTGGTAATTCTAGCAATTCTTTTTTAAATTGTCCATATATAAAACGGTTGTGAGTTACTGAAGGCTTAAATGATGGTTCAGAGTTTTTAGCAATAAAGTTTTCTAAATTAAGGTATGTACACTTTTTTAAACAAATGCTATTGTCCACTTAACAGACTACAGTATAGTCTAAACATAACTTTTATAAGCACTGGAAAACCAAAAAATAATTGTGTGACCCACTTTATTATGATATTCATTATATTGCTGTGGTCTGGATCTGGACTTGCAATATCACTGAGGTATGCCTGTATTGAATTAGACTTAATCACTGCCTCTTCATTATTCTCATAGTTTTTCACACTTAGCTTTCTTTCAACACATATGGCATTCAATATTGTACCAACTTGCTCTTAGTGACACACTTCAGCCTCTAAGGAGAGTTCAAGTCCCTTAATTCTGAATGGAAAGAGTTCTGTTGTGATATGTGGGTCAAGAACACAGATTGAACAAAGGTGTCTGACATGAAACATTTGATGAGAAAAGCAATTAGGTTCAAAGCCCTTGCTCCTGCCTGGAGTGCTCACCACAACTCTCTCCCTTTTCAGAATTTCCCTTGTCCCCTTAGCTTTTTAAAAAGTAAAACTGAAACTCCAATACTTTGGCCACCTAATGTGAAGAACTGATTCATTGGAAAATACTTTGATGCTGGGAAAACTTGAAGGCAGGAGGAGAAGGGCATGGCAGAGGATGAGATGGTTGGATGGCATCACCAACTTGATTGACATGATTTTGCGCAAGCTCTGGAAGTTGGTGATGGACAGGGAACCTGCTGTGCTGCAGTTCATGGGGTCACAGAGATTCAGACAGGACTGTGTGGCTGAACTGAACTGAACAAGAAGCAGATGAATCCAATATCATAGTTGGAGTCTTTGAATGGACAGGCCTATGTTATTAGTGAAATAGAATCAGTAAGTAATAACTTTTCAAAAAAGAAAACACCAGGATCAGATGGGTTCATAGCTGAGTTCTACCAGACATTTAATAAATTTTACTTATTCTTAACAATATCTTTCAGACATTTGAAGCAGAGGAAATACTTCCTAAGTCATTCTCTGAGGGCTTGTTTGTTTTTAGTTGCTAAGTCATGTCTGACTCTTTTGCAACCCCATGGACTATAGTCCACCAGGCTGTGGAGTGGATTGCCATTTTCTTCTCCCTGGACTGAACCCATGTCTCCTGATTGGCAGGCAGATTCTTTAACACTGAGCCACCTGGGAAGACCTTTATGAGGGCACTATTACATAAACATCAAAAGAAGGCAGGAGACCCAAATGGCAGAGGGGTACGTGGACATGCAGTACATCTCTGCCCACAGATACATCAAGAATATGCTTCCAGATACAGAGGATCTTGCAGAACAACAGCTGAGAGCAGGCAGGAGTACCTGGCAACGAGAAATGAATATATAGAACAATGCAAAACTCGGTAGGACAAAGAAAGGATAACAGAAAAGAGGAGAGTGAGTAGGACTGGATCTGCACCTAAGGAGTGGGGGAACTGAAGCAGGGATCAGATCCCCACATTGAAGTAAATGTTTGGGACAGAGGTGAAGCATTTGACGCTGTTGGAGAGTAAAGCAGCTGATCTGTGACAGTCTGAATGGAATGAGAATCACACAGAGTATCCTTGCCTTATGTACCTGAACAGAGACTAAGTTCCCTAGAAAGCATAGTGACTGGGAACTGAAACATAGAGGAATGAGAGTAATCCCAGGGCAAGGTCTGCTGTTGACTGTGGGGAGACATCCCAAGGGAATCTGAAGGAGGAGATCACAGTGGAAAATGCTTGTGAAGGAAAGCCAGGCAAACCTGGAGGCAGGGCGACAGTGCTGAGTCACACACAGGGGACTGAGCCATCTCTGTAGTCTCTCTCCTCACATGTCAGCACCAGACAGCTGAAAGACCCCAGAGAGGGTGGCCCTTTAATCACCTGACACACAAAATAACAGAGAAGGAACCCTGCCAGGGTGGGCTGTCAAATGCCTGAGGCACCAAGAAACAGAGAAATACCCCAACTAGGGGGTTGTATAAATGCCTTAATGGGCCAAGCATCAGAGAAGGACCAAAGAGACCCTCTGATTGCCAGCTGCCAGAGGTTAGGAAAAGACTCTAATAGGATCAGAGCTCTTATCACTGAGGCAGTTGGTGTCCCTGAACGCTTGGTGCCCCCAGAGTTCCCATGATGCAAGCAGCTGTGCCACATCCATGCTCAGTCCTCACTAGGCCAGAGCTGTCAGAAGCTAGAAAGAAAGAAAGTAAAGTTGCTCAGTAGTTTCCAACTCTTTGCGACCCCATGGACTGTAGCCTACCAGGCTCCTCCGTCCATGGAATTTTTCAGGCAAAAATACTGGAGTGGGTTGCCATTTCCTTCCCCAGGGTATCTTCCCAACCCAGGTCTCCTGCATTGCAGGCAGATGCTTTTACCATCTCAGGCACAAGGGAAGCCTGTCAGAAGCTAGGAAAAAACCTTAATAGCACCATACCTCCTGTAACAATTGCTGCCAGCACCCCTGGGCATCCAGCATTGCCAGGATCCTCATGATCCACGCTCCTGTGCAACCGCCTCATGTAATCCCCAATGGGACAGATCAGCCAGAGGCTAGGAAAAGCCCTAAGAGCACCATATTTACTGCTGTCCTAGCCACTGGCTCCCTTAAGCACTTGGTACTGCCAGGGGCCCTGAGATCCAAGCAGCAGAATCACCTCTACACCCAGTCCTCACTGAGGCAGACTCAAGTCCTCCAGGACAGCTTCAGGAGCAAACCCCTGTAGATGACTGACACACTGAGGTGGAGATAAAACCATAACTGAAACCCAGGGGCAGTGTGGCTAAAGAAGAAAAACGAAAGCCTTCCCACCAGTGGTAGAAGCTTCACATTAAATCCACATGATCAACTAGGCAGACTTTTGTCTATGGAATATATAAAAAGACAATGAGAGGTCCCACAAAAGAAAACACACTAGCACTGACAGATGTGGACACTAGGAGAACACACAGGCAAGAACACACAATAATAGTCTGAGCTGCCCCAACAACAGGTCCAGAGACCAGATCAGTATTGGAGGGCCTTCTAAGGAGGTGAAGTGGACCATGACTCAGAGAGAGAGAAAAGATGCTGACAGCTGATATACACAAAAAACTTTTATTATTCTTATATTTTAACTTGTTCAGTAGTTGCCTCTGGATTTTTTTTTTTCTTTTTTCCCTCCTGTTGCTGTGGTTGTTGATTTTATTACTACTATTAAATCTATTTACGATTTTGAAAATTTTTCCTTTTCTTTGTTAATCACATTTTTTGTTTCCGTTAAATAAGTCGGTCTCTACATAGCCCTTTTGTGGTTTTGAGGGTTTTTTTTTTTTTTCCTTTATAATTTTTTAAAAACATTATTATTTTTCTACATATATTCTTTTGTTTGCTTTTCTTAATCTTTTCCTGCTATAGTTATTCATATATATATATATATATATATATATATATATATATCTCCTTTATCTACATCTATTTAACTTTGCTTTTATATTCTTTCTTTTCTCTCGTTTTTTCAACATGTTATTAGTCTGCTTTGCTTTCATTTCTCATTTGGCACATGACCTTGGTATTCTTTCTAGTTTGTTCTTTAGTTAACTTTGTTTTTAACTGGTTGATATTATTTTTGTTTTCCTTTGCTCACCAGGTCAATCTTCTCTACTTTTTTTTTTTCTTTTTGGACTGTTTTGGTTTTGTGTGTATATATTCTTTATATTCTTTTTTTTTTTTTTTTTAGTATTTTGCTGATTTTGTAATTTTCATTTGTCTAGAGCTTGAATTTTATTTCTTGTTTTAGTATGCTTGTTTTAATCTCATATAATGCCATAACAAACTACCTGTGGAAAATTAGTTCCCTGGCCAGAGATTGGGCCCTGACCTTTTGGAGTTGGAGTGCAGACAACAAGACTCTAGACTGCTAGAAATTTCCTAACCCTAGGGAGTGTTAATTAGTGAGAATTCCCATGAAGACCTCCACCTATATATAAGACACATCATCACTCAACTGTTAGCAGCACCCAGGAAAGGATGAATGCCCCCAAGCAACAAATAAGACAAAAACACAGACTCAATCATCAGCTAATAGGATGACCACCTCACACAGTCCTGCCCAACAGAGGGAAAAAACACAACAACAACCACAAGTTACCTCCTCCCACCAGAGCACAAGCAGAAGTCACATGCAACAGAAGCCTACACAGACCACTAGACCAATTTTACCCACCAAGGGCAGAAAGCAAAACAAAGAAGGAATTTGGTCTTAAAGCCTGAAGAAAGGAGACCACAAACACAATAAATAAAAAAAAAGAAAAGGCAAAGACGTATTGCACAAATGAAAGAACAAACTAGAAATACACAAGACCAAAAAAAAAAAAAATTGAAGAGGAAATAGGCAAACTGTCTGGAAAAGAATTCAGAATAATGATAGTAAAATGTTTCAAAAACCTCAAAAATAGAATGGAGAAAATACAAATAGCAATCAACAGAATTAAAATAATTACTAAGAACATATAAGAAATAAAGAAAAAATAAGCAGATATGAACAACACAATTACTGAAATTACAGATACTGTATAAGGAACCAATAACAGATTAACAGAAGCAGAAGAATGAATAAGTCAGCTGGAAGATAGAAAGGTGGGAATAATTGCTGAAGAACAGAATAAAGGAAAAAGAATGAAAATAATTGAGAATAACCTCAGAGATTTCTGGAACAACTTTAAACACAACAACATTCAAGTTATTGGGATGCCAGAGGAAGAAGAGAAAAAGATGCAGTGAGAAAATTTGTGAAGTGATTATAGTTGAAGACCTCCCCAAGATAGGAAAGGAAATAGTCAATCAAGTCAAAGAATACCAGAGTCCCATAAAGGATAAAGCAAAGGAGAAACACATCGAGACACATATTAATCAAGCTAGCAGAGACTAAACACAAATAAATAATATTAAAAGAAGCAAGGGAAAAGTAACAAGTAAATAGAAGGGAAAACCCATAGAATTAACAGCTTATATTTAGCAGAAACCTTGTAGGCCAGAAGGGAATGGAAGGATATATTGAAAGAACTGAGAGAAAAAAGTCTACAACAAAGACTACACTATCCAACAGGGATCTCATTCAAAATTGATGGAAAAAACAACAGCTTTACAAAAAAAACAAAAGGTAAGAGAATTTAGTACCAACAAACCAGGTTTACAATGAATATCAAAGGGACTTATATAGGCAATAAACACAAGAGAAAGGAAAGACCTACAAAAACAAGCCTAAAACAATAAAGAAAATGCAAATAGGAACATACTTATCAATAATTATTTTAAATATAAATGGATTAAACCCTCTAACCAAAAGACACAGACTGGCTTAATGGAAAAAAAAAAAAAAAAAAACACCCAACATATGCTGTCTCCAAGAGACCCTTTTCAGACCTAGAGACACATACAGACTGAAAGTAAAAGGATGGAAAAAAGATATTCCATGCAAACGGAAAACAAAAGAAAGCTGGAGAGGCAATTCTCATTTCAGAAAAAATAAACTTTAAAACAAAAATATTACAAGAGAAAAAGAATGACACTACATAATGATCAAGGGGTCAATCTAAGAAGAAGACATAACAATTGTAAATATCTGGCATTCAGCATAGGAGTACATCAATACATAAGGAAAATACTAACAGACATAAAGGGGAAATTGACAACAACACAGTAATAGTAGGGCACATTAACACCCGAGTTACACCAATGGACAGATCATCAAAATTTAAAATTAATAAGGAAACACAATCCTTCAATGAAACATTAGACCAAATGGAACTAATTGATATCTTCAGAACTTCCCACCCAAATGCAGAAGAATACACTTTCTTCTCAGGTGAACATGGAACATTTTCCAGGATAGACAACATTTTGGGTCACAAATCAATTCTCAGGATTTTCAAAAAATTGAAATTGTATCAACCATCTTTTCTGACACAACACTATGAGACTAGATATCAATTACAGGCAAAAAAGCTGTAAAAAACACAAACACATGGATACTAAACAATAAATTTCTAAGTAATCAACATGTTATTGAAGAAATCAAAAGAGGATATCAAAAAATTCCTAGAAACAGATGACAATGAAAACATGACAACTGAAAACCTACGAGAGGCAGCAAAAGAAGTCTAAGAGGGAAGTTTATAGCAATACAATCCTAGTTCAAGAAACAAGAAAAACATTGAATAGACAACCTAACTTACACCTAAAACAACAGTATAAAGAATTTAAATTAAAAAAAAAAAACTAGTACAAGGAAAGAACTCATGAAGCTCAGAGTAGAACTAATTGAAAAAGAAGTGAAGGAAACAATAGAAAAGATGAATAAAACTAGAAGCTGGTTCTTTGAGAATATAAACAAAAATTGACAAACCATTAGCCAGACTCATCAAGAAAAAAAGGGAGAATAATTAAATCAACAAAATTAGAAATGAAAAAGAATAGGTTACAACAGACAAAGCAGAAATATAAAGGATCATGAGACTATTACAAGCAACTATAAATCAATAACAAGGACAATCTGGCAAAAATGAACAGGTGCTTAGAAAATTTCAGTCTTCCCAGACTGAACCAGGAAGCAATAGAAATTATGAACAAGACAATTACAAGCACTGAAATCAAAAGAGTGACCAAGAATCTCCCCCAAAATTAAAGCCCAGGGCCGGGGTGAATTCTATCAAACATTAGAGAATAACTAATCCTTATCCTTTGACAACTCTTCCAAATAATTGCAGAGGGAAGAACATTTCCAAACTCATTTTTGAGGCCACCATCACACTGGTATCAAAACCAGACAAAGACAACACAGAAAAAGAAAATTATAGGCCAATAGGGAGGCTTGGTATGCTGTGGTTCATGGGGTTGCAAAGAGTCGGACATGACTGAGTGTCTGAACTAAACTGATCAATATTGAACATACATGCAAAAATACTCAACAAAATTCTAGCAAATAGAATTCAGCAGCACATTAAAAATATCATACCCCATGATCAAGTCAGGTTTATCACAGGGATGCAAGGATTCATCAGTATAAGGAAATCAATCAGTGTGGTACACCATAGTTAAAATTGAAAGATGAAAACCTTATGATAATCTCAACAGATGCAGAAAAAGCTTTCCACAAAATTAAACACTGATTTATGATAAAAATCTTCAAAAATCGGCATAGAGGGAACAAACCTCAACATAATAAAGGACACAGATGATAAACACTGAAAACATTATTTTCTTTTTTTTTTTCTTCCAATTTTATTTTATTTTTAAACTTTACATAATTGTATTAGTTTTGCCAAATATGAAAATGAATCCACCACAGGTATACATGTGTTCCCCATCCCGAACCCTCCTCCCTCCTCCCTCCCCATACCATCCCTCTGGGCCGTCCCAGTGCACCAGCCCCAATTTCATTTTCTGTGGTGAAGAATAGAAAGTATTCCAAGATCAGGAACAAGAAAGGATGCCCAATCTCACCACTATTAGTCAAAATAGTTTTGGATAAGTTAGCTATGGCAATCAGAGATGAAAAATAAATAAAAGGAATCCAAATAGAAAAGGAATAAATAAAACTCCCACTGTTTGTCAAATGACATGATATTGTACATAGAAAAGCCTAAAGATACCATCAAAAAATTAATAGAGGTAATCCACGAATTTAGAAAAGCGACAGGATACAAAATAAATAAACAGAAATCAATTGCATTCCTATACACTAACAGTGAAATATCAGAAAGACAAATTAAGGAATCAATCCCATTTACCATTGCAATAAAAAGAATGAAATACCTAGGGATATACCTATTTAAGGAGAAAAAAAAAAGCTGTATATAGAAAACTATATGACACTGCTAAATTAAATCAAAGACAACATAAACAGATGGAGAGATATTCCATATTCCTGTGTTGAAAGAATCAATATTGTTAAAATAACTATATCACTAAATGTAAACTACAGGTTCAGTGCAACCCCTATCAATTACAAATGGCATTTTCCACAGAAATAGAACAAAAAATCACAATTCATATGGTAACACAAAGACCCCAAATAGCCAAAGCAGTCTTGAGAAAGAATGAGCTGGAGGAATCAACCTTCCTGATTTCAGATTATACTACAAAGCTATAGCCATCAAGAAGGCATGGTAATGGCACACACACACACACACACACACACACACACACACAAAACAGAGACCAATGAAACAAGATAGAAAGCCCAGGGATAAACCCACACACCTATAGATACCTTATTTTTGACAAAGGAAACAGTAATATACAATGGGGCAAAGAGTCTTTCAATAAATGATGCTGGGAAAACTGGACAGCTATATGTAAAAGAATGAAATTAGAACACTTCCAAACACCATACAAAGACAAGCTCACAATAGATTAAAGACCTAAATGTAAGGTAGAAACTGTAAAACTCCTACAAGAAAACATAGCAGAACACTGTATGACATAAATCAAAGCAAGATCCTCTATGATTTACCTCCTAGAGTAATGGAAATAAAACAAAAATATAAAAGTGAAATCTAATTAAATTTAAAATGTTTTTCACAACAAAAGAAACTATAAACAAGGTGAAAATACAACCCTCAGAATTGGAAAACATAATAGTAAATGAAACAACTGACAAAGGATTAATTTCAAAAATATACAAGCAGCTCATACAAATCAATACCAATAAAACAAACAACCCAATCAAAAATTGGCCAAAAAAAATCTAAACATTTCTCCAAAGAAGACATGCAGATGGCTAGCAAAAACATGAAAAGATTCTCAACACTGCTCATTATTAGAGAAATGCAAAGCAAATCTACAATGAGATATAACCTCACATTGGTCAGAATGACCATCATCAAAAAATCTACAAACAATAAATTCTGGAGAGGGTGTGGAGAAAAGGGAACCCTCTTGCACTGTTGGTGGTAATGCAGTTGATGCTACTCTGAAGAGAAGTATGAGATTCCTTAAAAACTAGGAATAAATCCAACACAAGGCCCAGCAATCCCACTACTGACAGGTTACCCTTATGAGCCATAAATGACGCCAGGATTCTTGGCCTCCAGAGGAGAGGAATTCTATCCGGGACCAATGACAAGGCTTGATCTCCCAGAGCTTTCGTGTAATAAAGTTTTAATAAGTGTAAAAGAGATAGAGAAATCTTCTGACATAGACATCAGAAGGGGGCAGAAAGAGTGCCTCCTTGCTACTTTACAGCAAGAAGTTATATACCTATTAGCAAGCTGCTAATTAGAGAAAGGAATGCCTCAAAACTGAGAGAATGGCACCAGGCCCCTCACCCACAACATGCATTTTCAGATAGCGTTGGCAAAAGGTGAGTCATCCCGGGCTAAAAAACAATTGCTATGAAACTTGAAGAAAGGCACGTTTCTGAGCAAATACATAGTTTCATTAATATAGCTTAAGAGAACACTTCCATGAGTAAAACATAATGGTTTGTTGAGCTGTTATCAGTTCTGAGTATTAGGTGGAACTAACGTGAGATGGGAATATCAGACCACCTGACCTGCCTCTTGAGAAATCTATATGCAGGTCAGGAAGCAACAGTTAGAACTGGACATGGAACAACAGACTGGTTCCAAATAGGAAAAGGAGTTCGTCAAGGCTGTATATTGTCACCCTGCTTATTTAACTTACATGCAGAGTACATCATGAGAAACGCTAGGCTGGAAGAAGCACAAGCTGGAATCAAGATTGCCAGGAGAAATATCAATAAACACAGATATGCAAATGACACCACTCTTATGGCAGAAAGTGAAGAAGAACTAAAAAGCCTCTTGATGAAAGTGAAAGAGGAGAGTGAAAAAGTTGGCTTAAAGCTCAACATTCAGAAAACTAAGACCATGGCATCTGGTCCCATCACTTCATGGGAAATAGATGGGGAAACAGTGGAAACAGTGTCAGACTTTATTTTTTTGGGCTCCAAAGTCACTGCAGATGGTGACTGCAGCCATGAAATTAAAAGATGCTTACTCCTTGGAAGGAAAGTTATGACCAACCTAGATAGCATATAGAAAAGCAGAGACATTACTTTGCCAACAAAGGTCAGTCTAGTCAAGGCTATGGTTTTTCCAGAGGTCATGTATGGATGTGAGAGTTGAACTGAAGAAAGCTGAGCACCGAAGAATTGATGCTTAAAATTTAAAAAAAAAAGAAAGAAAGAAAGAATTGATGCTTTTGAACTGTGGTGTTGGAGAAGACTCTTGAGAGTCCCTTGGACTGCAAGGAGATCCAACCAGTCCATTCTGAAGGAGATTAGCCCTGGGATTTCTTTGGAAGGAATGATGATAAAGCTGAAACTCCAGTACTTTGGCCACCTTATGTGAAGAATTGATTCATTGGAAAAGACTCTGATGCTGGGAGGGATTGGGGGCAGGAGGAGAAGGGGACGACAGAGGATGAGATGGCTGGATGGCATCACTGACTCGATGGACGTGAGTCTGGGTGAACTCCGGGAGTTGGTGATAGACAGGGAGGCCTGGCACGCTGCGATTCATGGGGTCACAAAGAGTCGGACACGACTGAGCAACTGAACTTTACTAAACTGACTTGAACAAAGACAGAGTCTAAAGTAAATACATAGATCATTAGCATAGCTTAAGAAAAATATTTCCATAAGAAAAATGCATTGGTTAGCTCAAGGTTTGAGAAAAGTTAAGTTCAGGTGGAACCAGATGTCGTTACAGCAACACAGAATTTTAAAAGAAGCCTCCTTTTAATTTTGTATACAGAAAGAGAAAAAAGTCTCACACTTGTAGTTTGTTTCCTCCTTCCACTTAAGAAAGAGATTTAAAAACGTGTGACACTTGCAGCCTATTTCCTCAGTTTGGGGACCCCTAGGTTTCTTGCCTGTTTCCCTCTCACTACTAGGCATAAACTATGAGGGAGCCAAAACTGTGAAAGACACATGTTTTTGCAATGTTTATTGCAAAAATGTTTATTGCAATATCCCAATTTTTATTGCAACTCTATTCACAATATCTAGAACATGGAAGCAACCTAGGTGTCCACTGACAGATGAATGGATAAAGAAGCTGTTGTACATGTATACAATGGAAAATTAATCAGCCACAAAAGAAGGTATTTGAGTCAGTCTTAATGAGGTTGATGAACGTAGAGCCTATTATACACAGTGAAATTAGTCAGAAAGATTAAAAAAATAATTATCATATACTATGATATTATATTTATCATATAAAATATAATTAAATATATAAAATAATTATCCCCAGTGGTTCAGAGCATAAAGAATCTGCCTGAAGTTCAGGAGACCCACAATTGATCCCTGGGTCAGAAAGATCCGTTGTAGAAGGGAATGACAACCCTCTCCAGTATTCTTGCCTGGAGAATTTCATGGACAGAAGAGCCTGGCAGGCTACAGTCCTTGGGGTCACAGAGTCAGACACAACTAAGCGACTAACACTTTCACTTCACTTTCAATACATATATATGGAATCTAGAAAAATGGTATTGATGAACTTGTTTGCAGAGCAGCAATGGAGACACAGACATTGAAAACAGACTTATGGTCACGGTTAATGGTGGGAAGAAGGAGAGGGTGAGAGGTATGGAGAGAGTTACATGGAGACATAAATTACCATGTGTAAACTAGATAGATGATGGGAATTTGCTATATGACTCAAGGAACTCAAACCAGGGCTCACTGACAACCTGGAGAGTGGGATGGGGAGGGAGGAGGGAGCGATGTTCAAGTGGGAGGGGACATGGGTAAACCTATGCCTGATTCATGTTGATATTTGCTAGAAATGAACACAATACTGTAAAGCAATTATATTTCAGTTAAAAATAAGTCAATTAAAACAAAAGGAAGAAACTTTACAAGAAAAGGAAACCTCAGACTGATATCTCTCATAAAGTTAGATGCAAAAATCCTCAACAATGTATTTGCTAATTAAATCCAAAAAATACATAAAAATAATTATATACCAATGTAAAGCAGTATTTATCCCTAAAATCAAAGGCTGGTTTAACATTCAAAAAGAAACTATCACATTAACAGGCTAAACAAAAGAAAAATCATGTAATTATATCAATGTGAAAGTTGCTCAGTCGTGTCTGACTCTTGGCCAAAATACAGGAGTAGGTAGTGATTCCCTTCTCCAGGGGATCTTCCCAGTCTAGGGATCAAACCCAGGTCTCCTGCATTTCAGGTGGATTCTTTACCAGCTGAGCCACGAAGGAAGCCCTATTATATCAATAGATGTAGAAAAAGCATTTGACACATTCCAACACCCATTTATGATAAAATTAAACACCTTCAGTAAGCCAGGATATAGGGGAAACTTTTTCAACTTTTTAAAGCTTGTCAACAAAACCTGAAGCTAACCACATACATAAATAGTGAAAAAGTTGAATCTTTCCTATTAAGATCAGGTACACGGCAACACTTATCAGCATTATATTAGAAGTCCTTGCTAATGCAATAAGATAAGGAAAGGAAATAAATATTATACAGAATGAAAAGGAATATTTAAAACTATTTGTATTATTATGTGACAGGATCATCTAAACAGAAAAATCTTAAATAAATTGCAAAATATTCCTGGAGCTAATAATCAATTATAGCAAGGTGACATAATATAACATTAATATACACAATTTATTTCCAAAATCCCAACAATGAACAAGTGGAATTTGAGATTGAAAACACAGTATCATTTATTCTACCTCCCCCCAAAATAAAATATTTATGTAAAAACCTAACATAATATAAACATGATCTATGAGGAAATCTTTAATATTCTGATAAAGAAAATCAAAGATAAAAAAAAAAACAAATTAGAGATTTTCCATGTTCATGGACAGGAAGACTCAATATTGTCAAAATACTATTTCCACACTTCACCTATAGATTCAATGCAAACTCAATCAAAACCATGGTAAATTCTTTTATGGATATTGAAAAACTCATGTGCTGGGAGCCACCATGGGAGATCCCACCCATGACAAAGGTCATGTGGAGGAGGCCTGACAGGCAAAGGTGGATCAGGCCTTGAGGGACCCCCTGAATCTGCTCGAGCATCTACCCCAAAACCAGAATCTGTCTGTCTTACTATTTTGTGTCTTTCACCAACTCTTCTGACATTAACAGGGGGCTATCCCCGACCACCTTTCTCTGGAAAAAATCAACTAAGGGCTTTAGTTAATGGCCATGATAGGAGTGTTTCAATTCAAACCCCTCTGTTGGTTTTCTAGCTTTCCTGACATGTTTATCCATGCTCTTGCAATTAACACACATGATTGTTCACAACTCCCCAACCTTGAAAGGCATGGGAAGCCAAAACATTCTAAAAGTCCTAATGAGCATAGAGTCCTTTAAGGGATGAAACATTATTAGAATAGATAGTACTGGTAAAGGGCTTCATTATTGGGCCAATGCTTGCTGCCAAGTTCCCATACCCCTTATCCATTGTGCACCTGGGAGTGCATTAGTTAACATAGTTGGAATGTAAGAAAAACAAGTAGCAGCCTTGGAATTAACCATATCAGACCTTTGAGCTAATTGGTTCTTTCTTTGTTGTGACCCACTGCACCTTTGCTCTGTGAGAATGTAACTCTGTTCAGTACTTTCTGAGGCTGGGAGAAATAAAGAAGAAACACCAAATAAGTTTTCTGGCTGAGCAGCCTTTATCAAATAAGTGTCATAAAATGTCCACAGGCCTCAAAGTCCAGAAGATATTGTACACAACATTGTTTATGGGAAAGGTGTTCAGAAAAAATCCTGGTTTTGATAAACAGATGTAATGTTTGGGCTGACTCTGCATGACTTTGCATCTTTCATTTCCCTCTTGTACAAGTCAAGGTATAAAAGTTCCTTTTGAAAATAAAGTTATGGGCCTCACTCACCAAAGCTTGGTCTCCCCATGTCGTTCTTTTTTCCTTTTCCCTCCTTTTCTCCCTTTTCCCTCCTTTTCTCTCTCTGTTCTTCTTTCAGGATGACTCCTTGAAACACAGGAGCTTTATTGGCTTTCTGTGTTTATCAAGGAAGATCAAGCCCTGCTCTCCGCTTTGCTATCCTTATTACCTAGGCCGTCATCCTGGGGGTACCCCTGGATCCTGTTAGGGCTGGACCCTGGCACTTATGCTAAAATTTATATGGACAGGAAAAAACTCAGAATAGACAACTCCATATTGAAGAAGAACTATGTTTTTACTACCTAGCTTCAAGTCCCACTATAAAGCTATAGTAATCAAGGCAATGCAAAAAACAAAATTGTTGTCTAAGGGTGCCTTACAAACAGCTGAGAAAAGAAGAGAAGCTAAAGGCAAAGGAGAAAAGTAAAGATATACACATTTGAATGCAGAGTTCCAAAGAATAGAGAGGAGAGATAAGAAAGCCTTCTGCAGTGATCAATACAAAGAAATAGAGGAAAACAATAGAGTGGGGAAAACCAGAAATCTCTTCAGGAAAATTAGAGATATCAAGGGCATATTTCATGCAAAGATGGGCACAATAAAGGACAGAAATGGTATGGACTTAACAGAAGCAGAGGATATTAAGAAGAGGTGGCAAGAATACACAGAAGAACTATACAAAAAAGATCTTCATGACCCATATAACAATGAGGGTGTGATCACCCACCTAGAGCCAGACATCCTGGAATGCAAAGCCAAGTGGGCCTTAGGAAGCATCACTACAAAAAAAGCTAGGAGAGGTAAAGGAATTCCAGTTGAGCTATTTCAAATACTAAAAGACGGTGCTGGAAAGGGCTGCACTCAAATTGCAACCAAATTTGGAAAACTCAGCGGTGGCTACAGGACTGGAAAAGGTCAGTTTCCATTCCAATCCCAAAGAAGGGCAATGCCAAAGAATGTGCAAATACCCCCACAATTGCACTAATTTCACAGGCTAGCAAAGTAATGCTCAAAATTCCCCAATACAGGCTTCAACAGTACATGAACCAACAGCTTCCAGATGCTCAAGCTGGATTTAGAAAAGGCAGAGGAACCAGAGATCAAATTGTCAACATCCGTTTGATCATCAAAAAATCAAGAGAATTCCAGAAAAACATCTACTTCTGCTTTATTGACTATGCCGAAGCTTTTGACTTTGTGGATCACAATAAACTGTGGAAAATTCTTAAAGGTAGGATTACCAGACTGCCTTACCTGCCTCCTAAGAAATCTATATGGTAGTCAAGAAGCAATAGTTATAAATGTACATAGAAGAACAGATTGGTTGCAAATTGGGAAAGGAGTACATCAAGGCTGCATATTGTCATCTTGCTTATTTAACTTAAATGTAGAGTACATCATGCGAAATGCCAGGCTCGATAAAGCACAAGCTGGAATCAAGACTGTTGGGAGAAATATCAATAATGGCAGATATGGTGATGACACCACCCTTATGGCAGAAAATGAAGAACAACTAAAGAGCCTCTTGATGAAAGTGCAATAGTAGAGTGGAAGAAGTTGGCTTAATACTCAACATTCAGAAAACTAAGATCATGACATCCAGTTTCATCACTTCATGGCAAATAGATGGGTAAACAATGGAAACAGTGAGAGACTTTATATTCTTGGGCTCCAAAATCACTGTGGATGGTGACTGCAACCATGAAATTAAGAGATGCTTGGCCCTTGGAAGAAAAGCTATAACTAGACAGCATATTAAAAAGCAGATACATTACTTTGTCAGCAAAGATTCATCTAGTCAAAGCTATGGTTTTTCCAGTAGTCATGTATGGATGTGAGAGAGTTGGGCTATAAAGAAAACTGGGCACTAAATAATTGATGCTTTTGAACTGTGGTGTTGGAGAAGACTCTTGAGAGTCTTGGATCCAGCAGATCCAACCAGTAAATTCTAAAGGAAATCAGTACTGAATATTCATTGGAAGGACTGATGCTGAAGCTGAAATGCCAATACTTTGGCCACCTGATGTGAAGAACTCAGTCATTGAAAAAGACCCTGATGCTGCAAAAGACTGAAAAAGGAAGAAGAAGGGGAAAACAGAGGATGAGATGGTTGGACGGCATCACCAACTCAATGGACATGAGTTTCAGTAAGCTCTTGGAGCTGGTGATGGACAGGGAACCCTGGCGTGCTGCAGTCCATGGGATCACAAAGAGTCAGACATAACTGAGCGGCTGAACGCACTTTTTGAATCAATACAATGTGGAATTCATGAAAGGATAGACCAGAGGAACAGGTAGATCTGTCAGGACTAATTCCTTATACAATTACTAACTTATCTTTGACAAAGGAGTAAAGGCAATACAATGGAGCAAAGATAGTTGCTTTAACAAATGGTGTTGAACAAGTAGACGTCGCCATGCAAAAAAAAAAAAAAAAAAGGACATAGACCCCTCAGACTTAACAAAAATTAAAATACATCATAGCCCTAAATGTAAAATGCAAAATGACACAAATTCTAGAAGATAACATAGGATAAAACGTAGACATTTAGTGTGGTGATGCCTTTTTAGATACAACCTCAAAGACACAATCCATGATACAATTAATTGGTGAAGTGTACTCTATTAAAATTAAAGACTTTTGCTCTATGATAGACAATACAAAGAGAATGAAAAGAAAGGCAACAGGGGAGCAGAGGAGTAGGAGGATGTGGAATTCATCTCTCCCCAATACATCTACAAATGGAACAAATCTCACAGAGCACTGACTGAACACTAACAAAGGTCATTAGACACCTTAGTGAAGTTGCTCAGATCAGATCAAATCAGTCGCTCAGTCGTGCCCAACTCTTTTCGACCCCATGAATCGCAGCACACCAGGCCTCCCTGTCCATCACTAACTCCCAGAGTTCATTGAGACTCACGTCCATCGAGTCAGTGATGCCATCCAGCCATCTCATCCTCTGTCGTCCCCTTCTCCTCCTGCCCCCAATCCCTCCCAGCATCAGAGTCTTTTCCAATGAATCAACTCTTCACATGAGGTGGCCAAAGTACTGGAGTTTCAGCTTTATCATCATTCCTTCCAAAGAAATCCCAGGGCTAATCTCCTTCAGAATGGACTGGTTGGATCTCCTTGCAGTCCAAGGGACTCTCAAGAGTCTTCTCCAACACCACAGTTCAAAAGCATCAATACTTCAGCACTCAGCCTTCTTCACAGTCCAACTCTCACATCCACACATGACCACAGGAAAAACCATAGCCTTGACTAGACGAAACTTCATTGGCAAAGTAATGTCTCTGCTTTTGAATATGCTATCTAGGCTGGTCATAACTTTCCTTCCAAGGAGTAAGCGTCTTTTAATTTCATGGCTGCAGTCACCATCTGTAGTGATTTTGGAGCCCAGAAAAATAAAGTCTGACACTGTTTCCACTGTTTCCCCATCTATTTCCCATGAAGTGGTGGGACCGGATGCCATGATCTTCGTTTTCTGAATGTTGAGCTTTAAGCCAACTTTTTCAGTCTCCACTTTCATCAAGAGGCTTTTTAGTTCCTCTTCAATTTCTTCCATAAGGGTGGTGTCATCTGCATATCTGTGTTTATTGATATTTCTCCTGGCAATCTTGATTCCAGCTTGTGTTTCTTCCAGTCCAGCGTTTCTCATGATGTACTCTGCATATAAGTTAAATAAGCAGGGTGACAATATACAGCCTCAACGAACTCCTTTTCCTATTTGGAACCAGTCTGTTGTTCCATGTCCAGTTCTAACTGTTGCTTCCTGAAGTTGTTCAGTCTTAACCAACTCTTTGCCACCCCATGGACGGTGGCTACCAAGCTCCTCCGTTTATGAGATTTTTCCAGGCAAGTGTACCAGAGTTGATTGCCATTTCCTTCTCCAGGGGATCTTCCTGACCACGGGATCGAACCCAGGTCTCCCACATACAGGCAGACGTTTTACTCTGTGAGTCACCAGAGAAGCCTTAAAGGACAAGAAAGATCTCCCCAGAAAAAGGTAGGATGAAAGAAAGAATAAAGGACAGGAAGCGTCCCCTGGGAAGGTAGCAGCTGCAGGAGAGGAAAGATTCCTGCATCCAGTGAAGCCCTGAAAACTGTAGAGAGAACTGGGAGAGAAGGGGACGTTCAAGGGCTATCAGAGGACAGTTCACTAACTGATCTGTGTCAGGCAGGACAGAGTGAGACCTACAAAGATGATTTGAACACAGCCTTGCATGCAACAATCTGAGACCTTTGTCTGTCAGAGCATAAGGGGACTTTGTACTGGACAGTGGGATTTGAAGAGTATACTTTTGAAGAGAACTGCCATTGGCTGTGAGGAGACAGCCTGAGGGGATGGAAGCAAAGAAATCTGTACCTGTAAATGAGTGTAGAGGAAACTCAGGCCTTCATAGAAGTGAAGTGCCAGTGTTTAGTGATGCACAAGGGATGAGGCTGATAATGTAGCCTGTCTCCACACACTCCAACCCCCTGCATCCTTGGGCACTAGGAAGGGCTCCTGCTGGAGCCAGCTCTCTTGCAACCATGGTAGTCTGCTCCCCCTATGTGCCCCATTCCCTGTGTGACACATATATGTGCTCTGGGGCAGCCTTAGGATCAGACCCCTGTAGGTGGCCCACATGCAGAAGTGAGACTGAAACCACAGATGAGCCCCCAGGGCTCCTGTCACTAAGAAAGAAAAGCAGAACTCGCTCCTCATAGCTAAACAAATCATTAATTGACACTCTGGCAACCAACTTTGTAAAGTTAGCACCAACAGTACATCTCAATGGACAAAGAGTGTTCCTTCAAATAAGATAGGTCTAGTTTTAGCAGCTGTAGACTTTGTGCACACATAAACGTGAGAGTAGGGCCAGGAAAGAATATAAGTTTCCCCACAGCAGCCACAGTGGATATATATCCATGATTATTGTAATCATGGGGCCTAATTTCAGTGGCTTGATGAAAACAACATCTGAGAGACACCAGGGCCAATTTCCAGAATACCCACATTTAAGGTGGAACTTATACCAGTACCAATGGCAGTGTGATCTGAGAGCTTGCACAACAGGTGAAAGGTGACACAAGAGAGCACATGCACAAGTGAACAGTTCCAGAGGAGGAATACTCAGTAGCTTCTCTCAGTAGGAGAAAAAAGAAATGAGTACAAAGAGACCTTTGAGACAAGACAACATTAAAAACACCAATATTTGCATTATATGGGACCTACAAAAAGAAGAGAGAGAGAGAGAAAGAGCCTGAGAAAATATCTGAAGATATAGCTGAAAATTTCCCTTACATGAGAAAGAAAACACTTAATCAGGTCCAAGAAGCACAGAGAATCCCATACAGGTTGAATCCAAAGAGGAACAAGCTGAGACACATGTTAATAAAACTGGAAAATATTAAAGACGAAGAAAAAAATATTAAAAGTAACAAGGGAAAAGTGAGAAACAACATACAAGGGAATCCCCATGAGAGTATCATCTGATTTTTCACCAGAAACTCTGCAGGCCACAAGGGAGTGGCACTATATATTTCAAGTGATGAAAGGGACAAACCAACAATCCAGAACACTCTACACAGCAAGGCTCTCAATCAGATTTGGTGAAGAATTTAATGCTTTACAGAGAAGCAAAAGCTAAGATAATTCAGCATCACGAAACAAGTTTTACAACAAATGTTAAGGAATTTCTCTAGGCAGAAAAGAGATCAGCAACTTAAAACAACCATGTACATATATACAGAGGTCCCCAAACTCTCAGATATGCTTGATGATCTGAGGTGGAGCTGATGTAATAATAGAAATAAAGTTCACAATGAATCCAACGTGCTTGAACCATACCAAAATCATCCCCTCCCTCTGGTCTGTGGAAAAATTGTCTTCTACAAAACTGGTATCTGGTTCCAGAAAGATTGGACACCACTGACTATATAGACTGCTATATCAAAGCTTCATGGGAAAAAAAAATTACAATAGATTTACATGCACAAAGGAAAAGCAACATAAAAACACACTGAAATGGTCGTCAAACCACAAACAAAGAGAACAAATAGGAAGGAATGAAAAATGACCTACAAAAACAAGCACAAAACAATTAAGAAAGTGGCAATAGGAACTACATATTGATAATTACTTTAAATGTAAATGGATTAAATGCTCCAACCAAAGTCATAGACCGACTGAATGGATACAAAAAGAAGACCTGATAAATGCTGTCTACAAGAGACCAACTTCAGACCTAGGAACACATACAGACTGAAAGTGAAGGGATGGAAAAAGATATTCCATGCAAATGAAAATCAAAGGAAAGCTGAAGTATCAATGCTCATATCAGACAAAATAGACTAAAGACTGTAAAGAGATAAGAAAAGACACTATATAATGATCAAGGGATCAATCTAAGAAAAAGATAACAACTGTAAATATATATGCATCTAATATAGAAGCATTTCAATATATAAAGCAAATGTTAACAGCTATAAAAGGGAAATTGACAGTAACACATTAAGAGTGGAAGACTTTAACACCTTGCTTATACCAATATACAGATCATCCAAACAAAAAATTAATAAGGAATCACAAACCTTAAATGACACATTATACCAGATAGACTTAATTGATATCTATAGGACATTTCACCTGAAATCATCAGAACACAACTTCTTCTCAAATGCACATGTAATGCACATGTGCATGTGCATATCCTGGAGAACCCAGGATAAATTATATCTTGGGCCAAAAATTGAGCCTTAGTAAATTTATGAAAATTGAAATCATGTTAAGCATCTTTCCACCTACAACACTATGAGATGAGAAATCAGTTACGGGGGTGAAAAGGTAAAAACATATAGAGGATAAACAATATGTTACTAAACAACCAATGGATCACTGAAATAATCAAAGGGGAAGTCAAAAAATACTTGGAGACATATGACAATGGAAAGATGATCATTTGAAACCTATGGGACACAATAAAACTAGTTATATGAGGGAAGTTTATAGCAATGAAATTTTATCTCAAGAAACAAGAAAAATCTCAAATAAATCAACCTCACACTTGAAGCAACTAGAGAAAGAAGAACAAACAAAACCTAAAGTTAGTAGAGGGAAATAAATCACAAAAATCAGAGCATAAATAAATTAAATAGAAATGAATAAAATAATACAAAAGATTGATGAAGCTAAAAGTTTGTTCTTTGAGAATATATAAAAAAAAATTGATTGATCCTTAGCCAGAATCATAAAGAAAAACAGATAGGACTCAAATCAATAAAATTAGGAAGGAATAAGGAGAAACTACTATCGACATCATAGTAATACAAAGCAACATGAAATACTGTTATGAGCAACTGCATGCCAATAAAACGGACAACCTAGAAGAAATAGATTCTTAGACACAACTTTCTAAGGCTGAACCAAGAAGAAACAGAAACTATGCACAAACCAATCACATGTACTGGAATTGAAGCTACGACCCTAAAACTTCCAACAAACAAAATTCCAGGTCCAGATGGCTTCATAGTTGAATTCTATACAAAATATAGAGAAGATTCAACACCTATTCTTCTAAAACTCTTTCAAAAAAATTCCAAAGGATGGGACACTCCCAAAACCTTTCTGTGAGCCTCCCACAGTCTGATACTCAAAACTAGACAAAGATATCACACACAAAGAAATTGCAGACCAATATCACTCATGAATATAGATGAAAAAATCTTCAACAAAATGAAAGCAAATAGAATCCAACAACACCATGATCGAGTGGGATTTAATCCAGAGATGCAGATTCTTCAGTATACATAAATCAATCTATGTGATACAGCACAATAACAAATTGAAGAATAAAAACAATATAATCATCTTGGTAGGTGCAGGAAAAGCTTTTGACAAAGTTAAACAATCATTGATGATAAAACTCTCCAGGAAGTGGGCAAAGGGTTAACCTAGTTCAATATTCTAAAGACTATATACAACATACCTTCAGCTGACATCATTCTCAATGGTAAAAAACTGAAAGCATTTCCTCTAAAATCACGAGCAACACAAGGATATCCACTATCAACCCTTTTATTCAACATTGTTTTGGATGACTTAGCCATGTCAATCAGAGAAGAAAGAGAAATAAAATGATTCAAAATTGTAAAAGAAGTATAACCATCACGATTTGCAGATGAAAATAGAAAATCCTAAAACTGCTATGAGAAAACTACTAGAGCTTCTCAATGATTGGAAAATTGCAGGATACAAAATGCATACACATAAATCTATTGCATTTCTATACACTAACAACAAAAGTTCAGAAAGAGAAATTAAAGAAATAATTTCATTTACCATATCACCAAAAAGAATAAAATGCCTAGAAATAAGCCTACATGAGGAGGCAAAAACCTGTACACAGAAAACTGCAAAATACTGATGACAGAAATCAAAGATGACACAAACAGATAGAGAGATATACCATATTCTTAGGTTGGAAGAATCAATATTGTGAAAATGGCTATACTACCCAAAGTAATCTACAGAATCAATGCAATTCCTGTCATATAACCAACAGTCACTTTTCTACATAATTAGAACAAAATTTTACAATTCATATGGAAACACAAAAGACTCAAAATAGCCAAAGCAGTCTTAAGAAGGATTTCACAGGTGGATAAGGGACAGAAAGGACATTATGAACTGAAGGAATATAACACACATGTACAAAAGCATTACAAAGTATATAGAAAATGAAAAATAACATTTTTTTTCAGTATGACTACAATAGAAATTATTGGTGAGACAGGAAGAGGCCTGAATGTTGGTGTCTTACAGCCTACCTAAAGACAATCAGACTTGATCTGATAACTGATAAAGAACAATTGAACTGGGGAGTGATAAGGTCAGATATGCATATTAATAAAATCATTCTAAGGACTGAATAGAAATAAAATTGCAAGAATCAGGTTAAATACAAAGACTAGATTGAAAGGCATTTTGAAACTCTAAATGAGAGATGATTCGGGTCTAAATGAAAGTAGTGGTAATAAGGATGCAGAAGACAGAACTGACAGGAAAGATTTTTGAAATATTGAAGATTAGGATATTGATCTCATGGCATAGTCTAGGGTAGCATGAAAGAGAGTTATATAAAATAAACTTTCTTAAAGAGAGGTCCCAGACACCTGGTGTCCTTGAGACTTTTCTGATAGTCTGCATGGCACATTCCTTTCTAACTATTTGTCTGTGTGAGGCAGTGTTTTCTTCACATATTTCAACCCAAAGAGCATTTTAAAACAAATTGCATGCAGAAGCAGATATGAAAATTACAAAATATTCATTAAGCTAGAAAATAAAGAGATTTGCATTTTTTAAAAATTCTACTTCTCTCAAATATAGAGGGTATTATATTTTGGAAAGTAAGTCAGACAGAGAAACACAAATATTCTACATGATCACTTATATGAGAAAAACTGGTATGAAGAGGGAAGGAGGAAGGGGCTAAAGAGAGATAAGGGATTAAGAGGTACAAACAAGTAGGTATAAAATAAATAAGCAACAATGGTATATTGTACAGCACAGGGAAATATAATCATTATTTTGTAATAACTTTAAGTGGACTTGTTCATTCATTGTCATTTCCAAGACCCTATGAGAACAGAAGCATGATAGTCTCCTCTGGAGGCTTCTCTAGTGGCTTAATGAGTAAAGAATCCATCTTCAGTGCATTATATACAGGAGATACGGGTTCCATCCCTGAGTTGTAAGATTCCGTGGAGGAGGGCGTGGCAACCCACTCAGTATTCTTGCATGAAGAATCCCATGGACAAAGGAAACTGGTGGGCTTTACAGTCCATAGAGTTGCAGAGTCAGAAACAACTGAAGTAACTGAATACACAGGCAGTCTCCTCTGTTCTTTGTTATCTCCCAGAGTTTTCTGAAATTCATGGTCATTAAGCCAGTGATGCTACTTAACCATCTTATCCTCTGGCACCCACTATCCTCCTGTCTTCAAACTTTCCCAGAATCAGGATATTTTTCAATGAGTTGACTCTTCAAATCAGGTGGCCAAAGTATCGTAGCTTCATCTTCAGCATCAATCCTTCCAGTGAAAAGTTGATTTCCTTTAGGATTGACTGGTTTAATCTTGCAGTCCAAGGGACTCTCAGAATCTTCTCTTACAATTTCCCTTTTGGTGCTGTACATTCTATGGGTTTGGGAAAATGTAATATAAAGACATGTGCACATCATTGTAATATCATATAATATTTTCATTGCCCTAAAACCCTTTGTGCTCTTCCTCTTCATCTATCCCTCACCCACCCCACCAGAAACCACTTATCTTTTTATTGTCTCCACAGTTTTGCCTTTTCAGAATGTCATGTAGATGGACTCATACAGTATGTAGCCATTACAGATTGGCCTAATTTAATTAGACATATACATTTAAGGTTGCTTTATGTATTTTCACAGTTTGATAGCTCATTTTTAGCACTGAATAATATTCCATTGTCTGAATGCAACATAGTTTATTTATCCATTCACCTACTAAACGAAATCATGGTTGTTTCCAATCTTGGACAATTAAGAATAAAGCTGCTATAAACATCCATGTGCTGGTTTTTGTGTGTATATAGGTTTTAAAATCCTTCAGGCAAATACTGAGGGGTGTGATTGCTGGACTGTAAGGTAAAAATGTGTTTAGTTTTATAAGAAACCAAAAAACTGCCCTTCAAAATATCAGTACCACTTTGCCTTCCGAACCAGCAATGTATGAAAGCTCTTGTTGTTCCACGTCTTCATCAGGTTTTGGTATTGTCAGAGTTTTGCATTTTGGCTATTCTAATAGATATGTAATGATATAACATTGATGTTTTAATTTCCAATTCCCTGATGAAAAGATATGAAACATCTTTTCACATAATTATTTCTTTCTTTATTTTTTGAATAACTTTTTATTTGACTTTTCAGTATCCTTCTATTTTTCCTTGAAGCATTCTTTCCTATTGCTTTTTTTAATTAATTTATTTATTTTAATTAGAGGATAATTACAATATTGTGATGGTTTTTACCACACATCAACATCTGTGTATCTTCTTTAGTTAAGGTCTTTGGACAATTTTTAAATTATGTTGTTTATTCTCTTATTGTTGAAATTTCTGAGTTCTTTCTATGTTTTGGATAATTGTACTTTATCTAATGTATCTTTTAGAAATATTTTCTCCTAGTCTATGACTTTTAATCTCTTGACACTGTCTTTCACAGATAGAAGTTTTTAATTTTTAATGAAGTCCATTTATCAAGTTTTTTTCATGAATCATGTCTTTGATGTTGTATTTAAAAAGATATTATCATACTCAAGGTTATCTAGCTTTTCTTCTATGCTGTTTTCTAAGATTGTCATAGTTTCACATTCAGCACTTAGATCTATGATTAATTTTGTGTTAATTATTGTGGAGGATGTAAAATTTATGTCTAGATTATTTTCTTTTTTTGCTTGTGGATATCCAATTTTTTCAGAGTCTTTTTGCTCCATTGTATTCTTTTTGCTTCTTAGACAAAAAATATTGCTTTATTATAGATTTTGGTGCCTATTTCTGGACTGCATATTCTGTGCTACTGATCTATTTGTCTATTCTTTTCCCAATACCATTGTGTCTTAAGTACTGTAGCTTTATAATAAGTCTTTAAATCAGGTGGCATCAGCCCTCCAATATTATTCTGCATCAACCCTCAAATATTATTCTTATCCTTTAATATTGTGTTGGCTAGTGTGAGTTTTTTGTCTCTCCATCTAAACTTTAGGATCAGTTTGTTGATATCCAAAATATAATTTGAACCAACGTCTTGACCACATTGATTCTTCCTCCCCATGAGCATGGAATAACTTTCCATTTATTTAGCTCTTTTCATTTTACTCACTTGATTTTGTAGCTTTTCTCACATAAATTTGGTATGTAGATAGATACAGATTTATATCTGAGTATTGTTTTTATGAGATGATAATGTAAATGATATTGTGCTTTAAATTTAAAATTCAATTTGTTCATTATTGGTATACAGGACAACAATAAACTTTTGATACTAATGTTGCATCTTGCATTTTTGCCATAATTTTGTATCAGTTCCAGGAGACTGTTTGTCAGTTCTTCTGGACTTTCTACATGATTACATTATCTTTGAGAAAAGATAGTTTTATATCTTCCTTCCCAACCTGTATAATTTTTATTACCTAGTCTTGTTTTAGTGCCTTAGCAAGGACTTTCAGCATGTTGATGAGGAGTTTTGAGAGAGTACATTCTGGCTTTATATCTGATCCAAGTGGGAAAGTTTTTAGTTTCTAACAATTAAATATGATGTATGCTGTGCATTTTGGTATATTAAAAAAAATTTTTTTTAAGTAACCTCCATATTGTATCCACAGTGGCTGCACCATACTACATTACCACCATCATTGTACGTGGGTTCCAATTTCTCCACATGCATGTCAAAATTTATCTTTAAAAAAATTTTGATGATGTTAATCTTAACAGGTGTGAGATACCACACTATGATTTTGATTTGAATTTTCCTTATCATTGGCAATGATTTATTGGATATGACATCAAAGACACAACAACAAAAGTGGAAATAGACAAGTGAGATTACATCATAACTAAAACATTTTGCAACATTTTTTTAAAGCAGAATGAGAGAGTAATCTACAAAATGGGAGAAAATATTTGCAGATCATGTATCTGTTAATAGGTTAACACCAAAATACATAACCAAAATGACAAGAAACAAAACAAAACAAAAAGCCAAAATAGTATAAACCTAACTAAAAAATGGGCAAAGGACTTGAATAGACATTTCTCCAAAGAAGGTATACAGAAGGTTAACAGTTATATTGAAAGATCACACTTCTTTTTCTGATCAATTGCTGTTAACCTTAAATACCTAGGAAGGCTATTGATTCAGCTGATGATATAATGTAGTAAAATGTAGAATTACACATTATATTTAGATTTTAGAAAACTTGACACTGTGTTGAGGGCTAAATAATTATTTTGCTTTGGTCATAGGAAATTTCAGGATTTCAGTTTCTGCCTTGAACTGAGAATTACTTGAACTTATTAATTCTTTTGGGGCTTCCCCAATAGCAGTAAAGAATCCCCCTGCAATGCAGGAGCCATAGGAGACATGGGTTAAGCCCCTGGGTGGGGAAGATCCCATGGAGGAGGGCGTGGCTACACACTCCACTATTCTCACCTGGAGAATCCCCATGGACAGAGAGGCTGGAGGGCTACAGTCCATAGGGTCGCAAAGAGTTTGAGATGACTAAAGCAACTTAGCATGTATGCATGCATTATTTCTTTTACTTTAAGATGTTCAGTACTATCAAAGGCAGCTGACTTAATCTATATCCTTGAATTTCTATGCTCTCCATAGTACTTTTTGTCACTGAAATAGCCCGGCATTAAATGTACAGTTTATTCCAGTGGAAAAGGAATAATTAACTGCATCATCACTGTGTACTGTGGTCTGCCATATTTTATTGTTGTTGTTATTCAGTCGCTAATTGATGTCCCTCTAGACTCTTTGCAATCACATGGATTGCAGTATGCCAGGCTTCCTTGTCCTTCACTATCTCCAAGAATTTTCTCCAACTCATGTCCACTGAGCCGGTAATACCATCCAACCATCTGATCCTCTGCTGCCCCTTATCCTCCTGCCCTCAGTCTTTCCCAGAATCAGGATCTTTTCCAGTGAGTTGGCTCTTCACATCAGGTGGTCAAAGTATTGGAGCCTCAGCTTCAATATCAGTCTTTCCAATGAATATTCAGAGTTTATTTCCTTTAGGGCTGATTGGTTTGATATCTTTGCTGTCCAAGGGACTCTCAAGAATCTTCTCCAGCACGATAGTTCGAAGGCATCAATTCTTTAATGCTCAGCCTTTTTTATGGTCCAACTCTCAAACCCATATAAGACTACTGGAAAAATCATAACTTTGACTATAAGGACCTTCGTTAGCAAGGTGATGTCTGTGCTTTTTAAATGATGTCTAGGTTTGTCATACCTCTCTTGTCAAGGAGCAAGTGTCTTTCAATTTTGTGGCTGCAGTCACCATCCACAGTGATTTTGGAGCCCAAGAAAACAAAATCTGTCACTTTTTCTCCATCCATTTCCCATGAAGTAATGGAACCAGATGCCATGATCTTTGTCTTTTGAAAGTTGAATTTTAAGCCAGCTTTTCCACTCTCCTCTTTCATATTCATGAAGAGACTCTTTAGTTCCTCTTCATTTTCTGCCATTAGAGTGGTATCATTGGTATATCTGAGTTTGCTGATATTCTTCCCATCAATCTTTCTTGCAGACTGAGTCATTGAGCCTGGCTTTTCACATGATATATTCTGCACGTAAGTTAAATAAGTAGGGTAACAGTACCCAGAATTGACATACTCCTTTCCAAATTTTGAACCAGTCCATTGTTCCATGTCTGATTCTAGTTTCTTGACTTGCATTTAGGTTTCTCAGGAGACAGATAAGGTGGTCTGGTATCCCCATCTCTTCAAGAATTTTCCACAATTTGTTGTGGTCCACACAGTCAAAGGCTTTAGCATAGCCAATGAAGCAGAAGTAGATGTTTTACTGGAATCCCCTTGCTTTTTCTATGATCCAGAAGATGTTGGCAATTTGATGTCTCATTCTTCTGCCTTTTTAAAATCCGGCTGGTACATATGGAATGTCTCAGTTCATAATGTTGAAGCCTTGTTGTTTTTCAGTCACCTAGCCTTGGCTGACTCTTCACAACTCCATGGACTGCAGCAGGCCAGGCTTCCCTGTCCCTCACTGTCTCCTGGAGTTTGCCCAAGTTCATGTCCATTGAGTCAGTGATGTAATCCAACCATTTTATCCTCTGTTGCCCTATTATTTTTCTGCCTTCAATCTTTCCCAGGATCAGGGTCTTTCCAAATAAGTCAGCTGTTTGCATCAGGTGGCCAAAGTGTTGGAACTTTAGCTTCAGTATCAGTCCTTCCAAAGTGTATTCAGGGTTGATTTCCTTTAAGACTTAATGGTTTGATCTCGTTGAATTCCAAGGGACTCTCAAAAGTCTTCCTGGACTATAGTTCTGTTTGGTAGTTAGAATAGGAAAAGGGAGTGAAAAGTGAAGTGGCTAAAAGTCAAAGGGAAAAGCCCATGTAAAGGGAAGAAAGGAAAAATCCATGGACTAGAGTGAGAACGTCAGGTGAAACAAACATGCCCCCTAGCTGGTTAGCCCGAATTTGCATAGGGCAGGCTTAGGGATGAAGAGGCAAAACGTATGAAAAGAGGGAGCTAAGATGGGTTGAGGCCTCTCCTTTAGGGTCAGCCCGCCCTCACACCTTGAGGGTGTACTATCTGTTGTTTGCCAAACAAAACTCTGAGCTGTAACCAAGCTGTAACACTGGTCTCCCATTTCAAATATTCGTTGCAGTGAGACATATCCGAGGAAATTTCAAACTCTCCCAATAACATCAATTTTTCGGGCTCTGCCTTCTTTATTGCCCAGCTATCACATCCATTTGTTACTAGTGGAAAGACTATAACTTTAAGGACGTTTGTTGCCAGAGTGATATCTTTGCTTTTTAACACTCTTCCTATGTTTGTCATAGCTTTCCTGCCTAGAAGCAATGATTTTCTAATTTTATGGTTGTTGTTACTATCTGCATTAATTTTAGAACCCATGAAGAGGAAATCTGTCACTGTTTCTGTTCAGTTCCATCCAGTCACTTAGTCATGTCTGATTCTTTGTGACGCCATGGACTGCAGCACACCAGGGTTCCTTGTCCATCAGCAACTTCTGGAGCATGCTCAAACTCATGTTCATCAAGTCAGCAATGCAATCCAACCATCTCATCCTCCGTCATCTCCTTCTCCCCCTGTCTTCAATCTTCCCAGCACCAGGGTCTTTTCCAATGAGTCAGTTCTTCTAATCAGGTGGCCAAAGTATTAGAGCTTCAGTTTCAGCATCAGCCCTTTCAATGAATATTCAGGATGGATTTCTTTAGGATTGATTGGTTTGATCTCTTTGTAGTCCAAGGGACTCTGAAGAGTCTTCTCCAACACCACAGTGGTCCAACTCTCACATCCATACCTGACTGCTAGAAAAACCATAGCTTTGGCTAGATGGATTTTTGTCAACAAAGTAATGTCTCTGCTTTTTAAAATGTTGTCTATGGTTGTCATTGCTTTTCTTCCAAAAGAGCAAACACCTTTTAATTTCATAGCTGCAGCTAGCATCAGCACCAATTTTGGAGCCCAAGAAAATACAGTCTGTCACTGTTTCCATTGTTTCCTCATCTATTTGCCATGAAGTGATGGGACCAGATGCCATGATCTTCGTTTTTGAATGCTGAATTTTAAGCCAGATTTTTCACTCTCCTCTTTCACTTTCATCAAGAAGCTCTTTAATTCCTCTTCACTTTCTGCCTTAAATGTAGTGTCATCTGCATGTCTGAGGTTACTGATATTTCTCTGCCTCTGTAACATGAAGGAAAGGAACAAGACACAACTTTTGAAAAAATAATTGCTATAACCCAAGGATGAAACACCCACTCCAGTATTCTTGCCTGGAGAATCCCAGGGATGGGGGACACTGGTGGGCTGCCGTCTATGGGGTCATACAGAGTTGGGCACGACTGAAGTGACTTAGCAGCAGCAGCAACAGCAACAAGAATGCAACATAAACTGATTAGAATCAAATGGTCCAAGGTGGCAGACAAGTCAACTTTGACTAGACCTTGATCCTCAATTAGAAAGCTAAATGACACATCCAAAGGTTTCATGACAGTTCCAAAGCACTGTTAAAAGACAGAAGAGTTGGTGGTGGCCTAATTCCTACAAATCTTCTCCCCTTCAAAATAGTTGGAATAATCATTCCACCCATTAGCAATTTCATAAAATTGCTGAGCCAATAAAACCTAACCACATCACATTTTACAGCTGTACTCACCCTCTTTGATGGCCCCACCCTGTCTGTGGAGTGTGTTTCTCTCTGAATCTGACTAAATCCACTTCTTACCTATCACTTTGTCTCTCACTGAATTCTTTCTGCAATGAGACATCAAGAACCTGAGATTCATTAGGTCCTGAAACCAGGTACCATGGATTTTAGCTAGGTTCAAGTCTTAGTCAGGTGGGTTAGAGTCCCAAACCGGGTTTTGGCTGAGTTTAACTCCCAGCACTTAATTAGGGCTTCCCTGATAGCTCAGTTGGTAAAGAATCCACCTGCAATGCAGGAGACCCAGATTTAATCCCTAGGTTGGAAAGATCCCCTGGAGAAGGGAAAGTCTACCCATTCCAGTACTCTGGCCTGGAGAATTCCATGGACTGTATAGTACATGGGGTCACAAAGAGTCGGACATGACTGAGTGACTTTTACTTTCAAGTCCCAGCACATTGGTTCAAGTCCCAATCTGAGGTAAATGGTTTCACTTTCACATTTTCCCTTCTATTGGCCATGAAGTGATGGGACCAGATGCCATGAGCTTAATTTTTTTAAATAGTGAGTTTTAAGCAGTTTTTTTTTTTTTCCCCCACTCTCTTCCTTCACTTTCATCAAGAGGTCTTTAGTTCCCCTTCACTTTCTGCCATTAGAGTGGTATCATCTGAATATCTGAGTTGTTGATATTTCTCCCACCAATCTTGATTCCAGCTTGTAACTCATCCAGCCTGGCATTTCGCATGATGTACTCTGTATATAAATTAAATCAACAGGGTGACCATAAGCAACCTTGTTGTACTCCTTTATCAATCCTGAACCAATCAGTTGCTCCATACAGTGATTTAATTGTTGTTTCTTGACCTGCATACAGGCTTCTCAGGAGACAGTTAAGATGGTCTGGTATACCCAGGTTTCTCAGGAGACAGCTAAGATGGTTTGATATTCCCTTCTCTTTAAGAGTTTTCCATAGTTTGTTATGATCCACACAATCAAAGGCTTTAGTGTAGTTAGTGAAACAGAGGTTGATGTTTCTCTGAAATATCCTTGCTTTCTCTATGATGCAGTGACTCCTATGAACTAATGCCAAAATTAGTTCTAGTTCTAGTTCTAGGAATCTCTGTGATTCCTCTGATTTTTCTAAACCAAACTTGAACATCTAGAAATTCTTGGTTCATGTAATGCTGAAGCCTAGCTTAGAGGATTTTGCGTGTAACTCTGCTAGCATGGGAGATGAGTGCAATTGTCTGGATGTATGAATACTCTTTAGTACTGCCCTTCTTGGGAATTGGGATGAGGATTGACATTTTCCAGTCATGTGGCCACCGCTGCATTTTCCAAATTTGTTGACATATTGAGTGCAGCACTTCAGTAGCATAATTTTTAGGAGTTTAATTAGCTCAGCTGGAATTCCATCACCTCCACTAACTTTATTGGCAGCAGTGCTTCCTAAGGCCCCCTTGACTTCACACTCCAGAATGTCTGACTCTGAGTGAGAGACTACACCATTGTGATTATCGAGGTCATTAAAATATTTTTTTGTATAGTTCTTCTGTGTATTCTTACCATCTCTTCTTGATCTCTTCTGCTTTTATTAGGTCTTCAACGTTTCTGTCTTTATTCTGCCCATCTTCAGATGAAATGTTCCTTTGCTATTTCCAATATTCTTTAAGAGAACTCTCGTCTTTCCCTTTCTCTTGTTTTCCTCTATTTTTTTAAATAATTATTTTATTTTTATTTATTTATTTTACTTTACAATATTGTATTGGTTTTGCCATACATCAACATGCATCCGCCACAAGTGTACACTTGTTCCCCTTCCTGAACCCCCCTCCCACCTCCCTCCCCATAACATCCCTCTGGGTCATCCCAGTGCACCAGCCCCAAGCTTCCTGTATCCTGCATCGAACCTGGACTGGCGATTCATTATTTCTCTGCATTGTTCATTGAAGAAGGCCTTCTAGTCTCTCCTTGCTATTCTCTGGAACTCTGCATGTAGTTGGGGGTACCTTTCCTTTTCTCCCTTGCTTTTCACATCTCTTCTTTCCTCAGCTATCTGTAAAGCCTCCTCAAACAACCACTTTTCCTTCCTTTCATGTCTTTTTTTGGGGGGACGGGAGGGGAGGGCTTTGCTCCCTGTCTCCTGTACAATATTATGGACTTCTGTTCATATTTTTTCAGGTTCTCTGTTTACTATATTTAATCCGTTGAATCCATTCATTACCTCCACTGCATAATCATAAGGGATTGATTTAAGCCATACCCATCTGGCCTAGTGATTTCCCCTACTTTCTTTAGTTTAAGTCTGAATTTTGTTATGAGGAGCTGATGATCTGAGCCATAGTCAGTTCCAGGTCTTGTTTTTGATGACTGTATATACTTCTCCATCTTTGGCTGCAAAGAATGTACTCAATCTCATTTCAGTATTGACCATTTGTGATGTCCATGTGTAAAGTTGTCTCTTATATATTTGGAAGAAGGTGTGTGTTATGACCAGAGCATTCTCTTGGCAGAATTCTGTTAGCCTTTCCTCTGCTTCATTTTGTACTCCAAGGCCAAACTTGTCAATTACTCCTTGTATCTCTTTACTTTCTACTTTTGCATTCCAACCCACTATGATGAATAAAACATCTTTTTCTTTTCTTTTTTTTTTTTTTTTTTTGGTGTTAGATCTAGGAGGTCTTCTATGTCTACATAAAATGGATCAATTTCAATTTCTTCAGCATTGGTGGTTGGCCCACAAACTTGGATTACTGTAATGTTGAGTGGTTTGCCTTGGAAATGATTTAAAATTATTCTGTTGTTTTTAAGGTTGCACCCAAGCACTGCATTTCGGACTCTTTTGTTGATTATGAGGGCTATTCCATTTCTTCTACATGATTCTTGCTCACAGTACAATTTAGTTCAGTAGCTCAGTCGTGTCTGACTCTTTGCAACCCCAGGAACTGCAGCATGCCAGGATTCCCTGTCCATCACCAACTCCTGGAGCTTGCTCAAACTCATGTCCATCGAGTCAGACATGAGTCTTGCCCACATTAGTGGATTTAATGGTCATTTGAATTAAATTCACTCATTGCCGTCCATTTTAGTTCACGGATTCCTAGGATGTAGATGTTTACTCTTGCCATCTCCTACTTAACCACGTACAATTTACCTTGATTCATGGATCTAACTTTCCAGGTTCCTATACAATATTGATCTTTAGAGCACTGGATTTCACTTTCATCATGTTAGATCCATAACTGAGCATTGTTTATTCTTTGCCCCAGCTACTTCATTCTTCTGGAGTTATTGGTAGTAGTCCTCCCTTCTTCCCCAGTAGCATATTGGATACCTTCCAACCTGAGGAGCTCAACTTTCGGTGTCATATTCTTTTGCCTTTTTATGCAGTTCATGAAGTTCTCATGGCAAGTATATTGGAGTGGTTTGCCATTCCTTCCTCCAGTGGATCATGTTTTGTCAGAACTCTCCACAATAACCCGTCAGTCTTAGGTGACCACACATGGCATGGCTCATAGCTTCATTTAGTTGTGTAAACCCCTTCGCCACTACAAGGCAGTGAGGCATGAAGGGGGTTAAAGCCTAGCTTGGAGGATTTTGAGCTTTACCTTGCTAACATGTGAAATGAGCACCATTGTACCGTTGTTTGAACATGTTGACACTGCTTTTCTTTGGAAATAGAATGAAAACTGGCCTTTCCAGTCTTTCCATGTTTTATACCTCATCAAATATTTGAAGACAGTTCTATGTCTCCTGTGAAAAAATAACCCATTTTTTTTATTCCTGTAAAGCAGGGGCTTCACAACCCTCAGCATCTTAATTATTCTTTTGTAGATCTTCTCTAGAGTGGCAATGTCTATCTTAAAATCTTCACTGTATAACTTAATGCAATTCTACAGGTATCCTTTTGATATGAAAACAGATTTCAAGCTAAGATCTTAAAAGTATCTTCTTCAGTTAGTCTGAAACAAATATTATGACTTTAATGAATATATATCACCCTCAGAGTGAGCATATTTCACTAATCTGGCATCATTTGTATTATTAAAGAGCTAAAAATGAATGAAGAACCTGTTTAATGTTACTAAATTCTGTAAGGAATAAACAATAAAGATAGATACCTTTAGGGGCTTTTCACATAGTGAGATGTTAGTCCCCACAATGACAGTTGAGTATGGTAGCATCGTCACAGTTTCAAATAACAAAATTGAGATTCAAAAAGGTTATTTTTCCCAAGATTATGGACTTGAATTAAAATCTAACTCCAAAGTCTATTTTCTTTTCATAAACTCACATCATTATTTCTTGGGAAAATGTGATCACAGAATGCTTGTGGAGGAAACCTAGACTTCCATAGAAGCAAAACTTTTGTTGACTGATGCACAAGGGGTGGGACTGCCATTGCAGCCTCTCTACCCACACACCAACCCCTACCTCAGTAAGCATTAGGCAGGGCATGCACCAGGGCTATCTCTCTCACTCTTGTGGTTATTGGCTGCTCTGCATGCCCTGTCCCCAATAGGGCAGCCACAACACCAGCCTCTGCCATCTCCACACAGCTTCTTCAACAGGGCAGCATCCAGAGAAAATTCTTGTGGATGGTTCACATGAGGAAGTGGTGCTGATAACAGATGAGCCCCAGGGGCCATGCAACTAAGGAAAAGAAGCTGAGATCTCTCCCTGTAGCTGTGCAAATTGTAAATCAACATCCTCATGACCTACTTTGTAAGTCATAGACTACTGAACATCTTAACCAAAAATAATTTCTCCTGCAGCCAAGGCATGTCTAGCTTTAGCAACTGTAGTCTTGTGGGCAAATACACATGGGAGTTTGGTCAGGTCAGAAACTGAGCTACATCCATAGTGCCCACAGCAGGTATATATCCATGATTACTGGAATCTTGGGACCTAACTTCATTGGACCTACGTTTGTTGCTTGCTGCAAACTTCTGAGAAATACCAGGGCCAACTGCTGGCATACCTAGTTAAGGTGGGCCCAAGAAAAGTCCAACAACAGTATAATGTGATAGCTTGCTCAACAAGTGAAAGATGACACAACAGAGGACACCCACAGGTGAACAGTTGCAGTGGAGGAATACTCAGTGGCTTCCCTCCCAGTGGTAGTGGCCCAATACCACCTACCTCATACCACAGATCAGAAACACAACTAAGAAACAGGTCTGGGGGACTCTACTTCAATAACTAGGGAGCAGACCACACCTATGACAGGTAAGGGACAATCAAAGAGCAAACAGGAGGTCCTGGTCAGTATCCAGTACAAGCTCTGGTGACCACATCAGTCACACTTCCTATCAAGGGGATAATGGCCAAAATACACTGAGAAAAGAGATGGCAGACATCTATCCAAAAAACAACTTTGCACCAAAAAATATTAAACCCATGCAGGCTACACGAAGATATTCTCACATAAAAATACCCCCCAAGACAGAATAAGTGCCTGTCAATAGAAAGAAAAATCTAAAGAGCATTTAGCCTTGAAGGCCAGTGAATATAGGACCTCCACAGGGCTGGGAAAAGCAAAGTCTCCATTTTTGGAGGGTGCACACATGGTCTTACATGAACTGAGACCCAGCAAAAAGAAGTTTCTCCATACAAACCAGGGCTACACTTACCTATGGGTCTTGGGGGAGGGGGGTCGTTCTCCTGGGGAGGCAAAGCTTGACTATATCTTACTATGAGGGCAAGGACACTGGCAGCAGAAGCCCCAGGGAATATTAATCAAAGTGAGTTCTTCCAGAGGTCCACATTTCAGCACCAAAATCCAAACCCACATAACAGCCAAAGGTTCTTGTGGTGGAAAGTCTAAGCCAATGAGAAAACAATATAAGAACAAGACCACATGAATCAGAAGACAGGCTGCCTAAAGTCTTTTTGAGCATGCAGCCATGTCATAGCATACCCTGTGACATGGCCCTGCCAATCAGAGGGAGAAGACTCAGCTCCATTCACCAGAAACTCCATTCACAATGTCTAACATCAGAAAGCCTGCACAATACCTGAACCAACCTCATCCACCAGGGAGCAAACACCAGAAACAAGAGGAAATACCACCGAGAATCCTTGGAAAGAAGACCACAATCACAGAAAGTTACACAAAATGAGACAACAGAGAAATATTTTTCAAATGAAGTAATAAGATAAAGACCTACAGGAACAACTAACTGAAAAGGATTTAGGCAATCTACCTGAAAAATAATTCAGAATAGTGAGAGTAAAGATGATTCAAAATCTCAGGGAAAAATTGGAGGCACACATAAAGAATATAAAAGCAATGTCTAGCAAGGAGATTGAGCATTTAAAGAACAAACAGAGATGAAAAATACACTGGAAGAAACCAATAGCAGAATAACTGAGGGAGAAGAATGAATAAGTAATTTGGAAGACAGTGGTGGAAATCACTGCTGCAAAACAGAATAAAGAACAAAAGAATGAAAAGAAATGAGAACAGTTCCATAAGCCTCTGGGATAACAAAAAATGCACCAACCTTCAAATTATAGGAGCCCCAGAAGAAGAGGAGAAAGAGTCTGATTAAATATTTGAAGAGATTATAGCTGAAAACTTCACTAACATGGGAAATAGCCACCTGATATAGCAATACTTATATTAGGCAAAATAGACTTTAAAATAAAGACTATTACAAGACAAAAGGAATAGCATTACATAATAATCAAGGGATCAATCCAAGAAGAAGATATAACAATTCTAAATATTCATGCACCCAATATAGGAGCACTTTGATATATAAGGCCAATACTAACAGCTGTAAAAGAGGAAAATGACAGTGACAATATATTGTTGAGAAATTTAAAACACCCTACTTACCCCAATGGACAGATCACCCAGACTGAAAATTCACAAGGAAACACAAACCTTAAATGACACATTAGACCAAAAAGACCTAATTTATATCTATAGGTAATTCCATCCCAAAGCAGCAGAATACACTTTATTCACAAATGCACATGGAACATTCTACAGAAAAGACTATTTGGGCCACAAAGCAAACCCTGGTAAATTTAAGAAAATTGATATCATATCAAGCATCTTTTCTGACCACAATGCTGAGGTTAGGCATCAATTGGGGAGGGGGAAGGAGGGCTTCCCAGGTAGCTCTAGTGGTAAACAGCTCCCCTATCAATGCAGGAGACAAAAGATGAGACTTTGATTCCTGGGTTGGGAAGATTATCTGGAGGAGCGCATGGCAACCCACACCAGTATTCTTGTCTGGAGAATCCCATGGACAGAGGAGTCTGGTGGTCTACTGTCCACTGGGTTGCAAAGAGCTGGACATGACTGAAGCGACATAGCACACATGCACACAAAGGGGGTGGGGAAACTGTAACAAAACCATGAACACATGGAGGCTGAGCCATCTGGGAAACCCAATATATTAGATTAAAAGCCATCAAAACTTGATTCCAGTCCTTTAAAATGCATTTTATTTTAAATTCAAAAGTTGTTTTAGTGTAGAAAATACCTGGATAGCAACTCACTTGGAAGGTAAGCATTTAAGATGTCATTACCAAATATATTATCATGACTAATTTAGAGTAACTTTGTTTCTACTCTGCCCTCCCCATTTTCTGAGTTCTGTTCATTCAGTCAGGGAGTATAGACAGATTTGGGAACAAATATTTAATTTAGCACATAACTCTTTATTTTCAAAAATATTTAAAGATGCATTTATTTTTGATATATTAATACTATAATTTATGCTGTGTTGTGCTTAGTCACTCAGTTGTGTCTGACTCTTTGTGACCCATAGACTGTAATTCACCAGGCTCTTCTCTCCATGGGGATTCTCCAGGCGAGAATACTGGAATGGGTTGCCACACCCTCCTCCAAGGGTTCTTACAAATCCAGGGATTGAACCAAGCTCTCCTGCATTGCAAGAGGATTCTTTACTGTCTGAACCACCAGGGATGCCTAAGAGTACTGGAATGGGTAGCCTATCCCTTCTTCACAGGAACTTCCTGACCCAGGAATTGAACTGGTGTCTCCTGCACTGCAGATGGATTCTTTACCAGCTGAGCTACCAGGGAAGCCCAATATAATTTATATTTAATCTTTTGTGATTCATTGAGTTTGATTCAGTAGATATCCTTTTATACCACTTTTTTTGACTCATCAATTCTTAATCAATTTTTCATTCAATTTGAAAGGTTTGAGTAATTATTTTTAAAAGGACCATGGGAGTAGTATATTCACAAAACCTTTGCTCATTTGAAAATAGCTTTCCGTTTGTCTTTACACATTAATGTTTGCTGTTGCAGAGAAATATGAAACTATCTGATTTTGGTTCTTTTATAGAGAAACTATTAGTTTTCTTTATTGCTTATATTCTAGAAGAATATTAAAATTCATCTTTTAAAATAATTTTACAGGAAAATATCTACTTGTGGTATTTACTTTGTTATTTTTTTCTTCCCAAATGAACTCCCTGTTTAAAAATGTAAAAAAAAAAAAAAAAAAAAAAAAAAGATTTTGCAGATGGTTTTGGGAGAAATAAAGGAAATTATTTGATACTACTGAACTCTAACAGAATAAGGAGAGTTTGCTTAGAGTGTTTGATAAGCCTTTCTATGATCAGCAAACATGCTAGTTATATGTCTCTAGGTGGTATGTGCTTTATGTGCCATATGGTACCTAAACTAAACCCAGTCTTAGGGCAAGGCAAGTTCAAGGGCATGTGATAATATTTTCTCTTCAAATTTAATATTGTAATGTTTTTAAAGAAAAAAACTTACTGGTTTCATGTTTGTACTAGAGTTAAACAATTGCATCAAAATTACTGCATAAAAATGTCATACTTGTTTACTGTCTACTTGTCTACAGTTTACTGTCATGGTAAGCTGAAAATAAAAAAAAAAAATCTCGAGAATAGTATATTATATTAGGACAGTTATTCAAAATCATAATACAAAATTCAGCCAAAGTAAGCTTTTTCAACTTATATTTATGATTATCCACTTTATAAATTTCAAGACAGAAAACAACACAATTCTGTAAAGCAATTATCCTTCAATAAATAAATAAATTTAAAAAATCAGCTTGCTTAAAGATACCTAGAACTACTCTGATTTGAAAGAATTGAATACAGCATATTGTCCTAGTGAAATACATATTTTTTAATATACATAACATCTTCCATAAGTCTGATATTAGCAGTCAATTGAAAATGCAATTTTTAGGTACAAAAGATTTATTACAATGTATATCAAAAAGGACTAAAATATTAGTGGCATCTATGTTAGCAGTATAAATAAATTAAAAGACTAGATAAAAAGTATAGATCTTGGAGAACTGAGTTACTGTTTCTACATATTCTTGGGCTCTTCAGTAGAATATAGAGTTGAAGGATTTATCCTTAATCAAAAAAGAAAAAAAATAGATTGCAGAAATATGTCATACTGAGGTTAGATGTACTGAAAAAGTAGCTAACTATTAACTCACAATTAGAATTATGAAGGTGGCAGGAAAATTATAAATTAATTCATGCAGAATTTAAGTTCCTTCCATCAATTTGTTTGAACTGAGAGACACAACATACTCAATGACATATACCTCGTATTTTTAAAATTAAGAGTTATTGGTAATGAGAGATTGATCAAGATGGCAGTGTGGGATCACGTAAAATTCACCTCCTCCCATGAACACATCAAAAACACCTACATGTGGAAAAATTCTCACTGCAAGCTAATTGGAAACCAGCCAGAATACTCTTGTATAACTGAGGCTATAAGAAAGATCCCATAAGAAAAGGCAAATGTATAGTAAGGGTTGATGATCAACGACTTAAATAGGTAGTATGAAAATTAAAATACAAAAAAAATGGCAAAAGCAATTGTAGCAATAATAAACAGGGAAGGGATAAACAAGAAAAAAGTAAAATATGCTATCAAAAACACAAAAAAGGGATAACCTTCAAGACAGAGGGCCAGTAAGATGCGGAGATCAACTTCCTCCCCAAAAATACATTAAAAATGCATCTACATGTGGAACAATTCCTACAGAACACCTACTGAATGCTGGCAGAAGACCTCAGACTTCCAAAAAGGCAAGCTAATTTCCATATAATGGGGTAGGGCCAAAGCAATAAGAATATAAAGATAAATATGAATCAGGACAGTATCTGCATCTCTGGAATAGAGCCATGAAGCAGGAAAAGTTTTCACACTGGAGGAAGTCCCCTCTTAGCAGGGATAAAGATAGCTTCAGAGCCTTAGAGGAAAGTGCAGCAACAGGTGTGTGGAGGAATAAGCCCAGAGATCATCAGCACTAACCAGCACCCCCAGGTTGAGGTGCTTGTCTGCATGCCCTCTGTGGTTGGGGCTAGCTGTTAAGGTTCAAGCTTTGGAGATCAGATCCCAAGGAGAGGACTGGGATTGACTGCCATGAAGACAGTCTGAGGGGGCTAATAGGACACAGATGAGGGAGTCCAGGAAACAGTCTAGTCTTGCCAGAGAGGCGAGAGATTATTGTTTTTGGATATGAGAGGAGAGGGTTATACCAGCCAAGAAGTTTCCAACTTCACGCACTCACCGATGGCAGGGCACTACCTACATGAGATGTAGAGGTGGTATGAGCAGTGGCTGTTGTCTCCAGCCTCATGGATGGGTGTGATGTCTGCCCCTGCTGCCATCAAGCTGTGAGAAAGCATAGATCACTGGCCACATCCTCCCTGGAGCCTATGCAGCCTGGCATTGCTGTGAGTTCTGTGAACTGGGACCAACTCCCTCAGTAGAACATATGGCCCACTTCAGGCTATAGCAACTTCCTGAAAGCCTCTGATCCTGCAGGCATTCACCACGCATCCCAAATGTATCTGCTATATCCATCCCTCTCCCCTGAGCCTGAGCAAGCAAGTGAGCCCTAATCAACTGCTGTTTTGCCTCCTATTCTCTAAGCAGGGAACAGTTGGTAGAGGGCAACACATAAGCAGAGGCAGGGCCAAAACCAAAGTTGAGCTACAGGGACTATGTGACCAGAGAAAATGAAGGGAATTATCTCATGTACCTGCAGGAGCAGCAGATTAAATACTCACAATTATCTTGGTAAACCATGCATCTCTGAAATATCTGAATAGATAACAAGTGTTCCCACACATGAGGCTGTGGACTTTGGGGACAATTGTGGACTTTGGAAGCAAATAGAGCTGGAGTAAAGCACGATTAAAGTATGAAATGGCCCCACAGTGCCCACAGCAGGTCCAGAGACCTTCCTAGAAATATTGGAGAACTTCCTTGGTAGGCAGATTGACTGGAATTCTTCCCTCATAACTCAGTTGGTAAAGAATACGCCTGCAAAGCAGAAGACCCGGGTTCAGTTCCTGGATTGGGGAGATCCCCTGGAGAAGGAAATGGCAACTCCCTCCACTACTCTTGCCTGGAGAATCCCATGAACAGAGAAGCCTAGCAGGCTACACTCTATGGTTTCACAAGAGTCAGACATGACTGAGCGACTAAGCACACTGTGACAGTACTCACTTAAAGCTGAGGCCACAGGAAAATATTCTTACTACTATTCTCTCTATATGTATTTTCTTCATTTTAATTTTTTTGTTATTGTTCTTTATTATTCTTATTTTTATTTGTTATTTCTTTCTGGTTTTGTTTTAAAAATATTTTTAAATTATTTTTCCTATTTCTACTGGACTTTTTCATTATATTGCAATTTTTCCATGTTTTGTTTTTTCTTTTGTGTTGTTTTTATCTTATTTTTAACAATATTTTGTATTTTTATATTTTTACTTTACTTTGATCTTTGTATTTTTTCCATTTGTTTTCATCCTTCTTTTGTTTTTACAATTTTCTTTTCTTTTGATTATGTCTCCATGTTTTTTTTTAATGTGTCCTTTACCTTATTTTTGTTTGTGTTGTCTAACTGATCTGCTCTTGGATTTGTGTTTTTGATATTTAATTTCTATTGTTTGTTTTCATTTATGGGCTGGTTCATAGGTTTGATGGCTTTCGTCTTTTTAATTTCCTTTTATTTACTTTTTTGTGAGTGTCTGTCTGTGTGTTTATTTGTGTGTTTTTGTCTCTTTAGTTTTGCTTTTATCATTTGTATTGGAGTTTTTTCTGTCTGTTTTGTTTCTGTTTGTTTTATCTTTTTCTCCCCTTCTCTTCTGTGTTGTGTGGTCTACAGAGCCTTGGTGCTCCAGTCAGGAATCATACCTGAATCTCAGAACTGGGAGGCTCAAATCAAGAATGTTTGCCCACCAGAGAACTCCCAACCCCATGGAATATTATTCAGTGAGACCTCCTTCTAAGGCCTCCATCTCAACATCAAGGCCAGTCTCTACCCAATGGCTAACAAGCTCCAGTGCTGGACCTCACACCAAACAACTAGCCAAACAGTAACACAACCCCACCCATTAGTAGACATGATGCCTAAAGCCATAGTAAATGCACAGAAATGCCAAAACATACCACTAGATACAGCACTGCCCAACAGAGGAAAAAAGATCCAGCTCCACCCATCAGAACACAGGCAACCATCCCCTCCACCAGGAAATCTTCACAAGGCATAGGTCCAAACCCACCCACTGGAAGCTGACACAACAAATAAGAGGAAATATAACCTTGCAGAAAATTAGATCCCAAACACAACACACGGGATGACTCAACACATGGAGATCACTAAATGGTCATTACGAAAATCAGGTTGATTAGATTCTTTACAGCCAAAGATGGAAAAGCACTATACAGTCAGCAAAAACAAGATCAGGAGCTGACTGTGGCTCAGATCATAAGCTCCTTATTGAAAAATTCAGACATACATTGAATAAAGTAGAAAAAACCCCTAGGCCATTCAGGTATGAGATAAACCAAATTCCTTGATTATACAGTGGAAGTGACAAATAGATACAGGGGATTAGTCAGATAGACAGACTGCCTGAAGAGCTATGGATGGAGATTCATGACATTGTACAGGAGGCAGTGATCAAGAGCATCCCCAAGATAAAGCAATGCAAAAAGGCAAAATGGTTGTCTGAGGAGGCCTTACAAATAACTGAGCAAAGAAGAAAAGCTAAAGGCAAAGGAGAAAGGAAAGATATACCCATTTGAATGCAGAGTTCCAAAGAACAACAAGGAGAGATAAGAAAGCCTTCCTACATGGTCAATGGAAAAGATGAAAACAATAGAATGGGAAATACTAGAGATCTCTTCAAGAAAATTAGAGATACCAAGGGAATATTCCATGCAAAGGTGAGCACAATAAAGGACAGAAATTGTATGGACTTAACAAAAGCAGAAGATATTAAGAAGAGGTGGCAAGAATACACAGAACTATACAAAAAAAAAAAACTTCATGACCCAGATAATCATGATGGTGTGATCACTGACCTAGAGCCAGATACTCTGGAATGTGAAGTTAAGTGGGCTTTAGGAAGCATCACTATGAACAAAGCTAGTAGAGGTGATGGAATTCCAGTTGAGCTATTTCAAATCCTGAAAGATGATGCTATGAAAGTGCTGCACTCAATATGCCAGCAAATTTGGAAAACTCAGCAGTGGCCACAGCACTGGAAAAGATCACTTTTCATTCCAATTCCAAAGAAAGGCAATGCCAAAGAATGTTCAAACTATCACACAATTGTATTCATCTCACACTCTAGGAAAGCAATGCTCATAATTCTCCAAGCCAGACTTCAAAAGTTCATGAACTGAGAACTTCCAGATGTTCAAGCTGAATTTAGAAAAGGCAGAAGAACCAAAGATCAAATTGCCAAAAATCCCCTAAATCATTGAAAAAGAAGAGAGTTCCTAAAAAATATCTACATCTGTTTTATTGACTATGCCAAAGCCTTTGACTGTATGAATCACAGCCAACTGTGGAAAATTTTTCAAGAGATGGGAATATCAGACCACTTTACCTGCTTCCTGAGAAATCTGTATGCAGGTCAAGAAGCAACAGTTAGAACTGGACATGGAACAATGGGCTGGTTACAAATTGGGAAAGGAGTATGTCAAGGCTGTATACAGCCACCCTGCTTATTTAACTAATATGCTAACTACAACATGTGAAATGTTGGGCTGGATGAAGCACAGCTGGAGTCATGATTGCCGGGAGAAATATCAATAACCTCAGATTATACAGAATACCTCCCTTATGGCACAAAGTGAAGAGGAACTAAAGAGCCTCTTGATGAAAGTAAAAGAAGAGAGTGAAAAAGCTGGCTTAAAACTCATTATTCAAAAATTGAAGTTCATGACATCTAGTCCCTTCACTTCATGGCAAATAGATAGGGAAACAATGGAAACAGTGAGAGACTTTATTTTCTTGGGGTCCAAAATCACATCAGATGTTGATTGCAGCCATAAAATTGAAAGATGCTTGTTTCTTGGAAGGAAAACTATGACCAACCTTGACAGTATATTAAAAAACAGAGACATTACTTTGCCAACAAAGTTCTGTCCTGTCAAAGCTATGATTTTTCCAGTAGTTGTGTGTGGATGTGAGAATTGGACTGTAAAGAAAGCTGAGCACTGAAGAACTGATGCCTTTGAACTGTGGTGTTGGAGAAGACTCTTGAAAGTCCTTTGGAATACAAGATCAAACCAGTCAACCCTAAAAGGAAATCCATCCTGAATTTTCATTGGAAGGAATGATGCTGAAGCTGAATCTCCAATACTTTGGCCACCTGATGCAAAGAACTGACTCACTGGAAAAGACCCTGATGCTGGGAAAGATTGAAGGCAGGAGGAGAAGGAGACAACAGAGGATGAGATGGTTGGAGGGCATCAGTGACTCAATGGCATGAGTTTGAGCAAGCTCTGGGAGTTGGCGATGGACAGGAAAGCCTGGCCTGCTGCAGTCCATGGGTTAACAAACAGTTGGACATGACTGAGCGACTGAACTGAACTGACTTAAACACAATAAGTTAAACATAATGAGAAGAAAGAGAAACATGCAACAGATTAAGGAGCAAGGTTAAAACCTATAAGATCAAACAAAGGAACTGGAAATAGAAAGTCTAACTGGAGAAATAATTCAGATTAATGGTAGTAAAGTTGGTACAAAACCTCAGAAATAGAATGGAGACAAACACACAAATAGTATGGATGCACAGAACAAGAAGCTACAAGAAATATTTTACAAGAACCTAGAAAAATTAAGGAACAGGCAGTCAGCAATTAACAAAACAATAACTGAGATGAAAAATACACTAGAGAGAACTGATAGCAGAATAACTGATTCAGAAGAAAGGACAGGTGAGCTAGAAAATAGAATGATGGAAATAACTGAAGCAGAGCAGAATAAAGAAAAAAAGAATGAAAAGAAATGAATAATTTCTCAGAGACTTCTAGGGTAACATTAAGTACACCAACATTTGAATTATAGGAGTCCCAGAAGAATAGAAAAATAAAGTGTATGATAAAATCCCTGAGGATATTATTGTAAAAAAAAAAAACTTCCTTAATATTGGAAAGGAAATAGCCACCCAAGACGAGGAAGCCCAGAGACTCCCACACAGAATAAACCTAAGGAGATATACACCAAAACACAAAGCAATCAAACTAACAAAAATTAAACACACACAAAAAAAATACTAAAAGCAGCAAGGGAAAAGCAATAAGAAACATACAAAGAAAGTCTCATAAGGTTAACAGCTGATCTTTCAGCAGAAATTCTGCAGACTAGAAGAAAGTGGCAGGATATACTTAAAATAAAGAAAGGGAAAAAAAGAAAAAAAGTCTACAACCAAGTTTACCCTCCCTAGCAACAATTTCATTCAGATTTAACAGAGAATTCAAAACTTTAGAGACAAGCATAAGCTAAGAGAATTCAGCATTGCAAAACCAGCATTACAACAGATATTAAAGGAAATTCTCTAGGCAGGAAACACAAGAAAAGGAAAGGTCCTACAAAACCAAACACAAAACAATGAAGTAAATGGTAATAGGATCATATATATCAATAATTACCTTAAATGGAAATGGATTAAATGGTTCAACCAAAAGACCCAGACTAGCTGGATGGATACAAAAACAAGACACCTACATATGTTGTCTACAAAACACTCATTTCAGACCTAGAGACTGAAAGTGAGTTGCTTGAAAAAGATATTCCCAGAAAATGGAAATCAAAAGAAAGCAGGGTAACAATACTCATATCAGAAAAAAAAAAAAAAGACTTTAAAATAAAGACTTACAAGAGACAAGGAAGGACACAACATATTGACCAGGGATCAATCCAAGAAGATATAATAATTATAATACATATGCACCCAATATAGGAGCATCTCAATACATAAGGCAAATACTAACAGACGTAAAAGGGAAAATCAACAGTAACACAATAATAATGGAAGATGTCAATATCCCACTCACACCAATCGGCAGATCATCCAGACAGAAAAATTATTAATAATAACAATAAACAAAAAAGGGGCAGAGCAGTAAAAAACAAAAAAGGGGCAGAGGTTCACGTGTAATTGAACCTAAATAATGAATACCATAGAACAAGTAGATTTAGTTGTAAGTCAATTATGTGAGCACCATTTGTTGTTCAGTCCTCAGTTGTGTCTGACTCTTTGCAACCCTTTGGACTTCAACAAGCCAGACTTCCATGTCCATCATCCAATGCCCAGAGCTTTCTCAAATTCATGTCCATCAAGGCGATGATGCCACCCAACAGTCTCATCTTCTGTCATCTCCTTCTCCTCCTGCCTTCAATCTTTCCCAGCAACAGGGTCTTTTCAAATGAGTCAGTTCTTCACATTATGTGGCCAAAGTATTGGAGCTTCAGCTTCAGCATCAGTCCATCCAATGAATATTCAAGATTGATTTTCTTTAGTATGGACTGGTTGGATCTCCTTGCAGTCCCAGGGACTCTGAAGAGTGTTCTCCAAAACCACAATTCAAAAGCATCAATTCTTTGGAGCTCAGGTATAACTCTCACATCCATACATGACTACTGGAAAAAGCACAGCTTTGACTATACAGATCTTGGTTGGCAAAGTGATGTTTCTGCTTTTTAATATACTCTCTAGGTTTACCATAGCTTTTCTTCCAAGGAGCAGGTATATTTTAATTTCATGGCTGAAGCCACCATCTCCAGTGATTTTGGAACCCAAGAAAACAAGATCTGTCACTGTTTTCACTTTTTCCCCATCTATTTGCCATGAAGTGATGGGGGCAGATGTTAAGATCTTAGTTTTTTGAATGATGCAATTTAAGCCAGCTTTTTCACTCTCTTCTTTAACTTTCATCAAGAGGCTTTTCAGTTCGTCTTCGTTTTCGTCCATAAGGTGGTGTCATCTACATATCAGAGGGTATTTATTGGTATTTTACCTTTCAATCTTGATTTCAGCTGCTGCAACATCCATCCCGGCATTTTGTGTGATGTACTCTGCATATAAGTTAAATAAGCAGAGTGACAATACACAGCCTTGACATATTCCTTTCCCAATTTTGAACCAGTTCGTTGTGCTATGTCCAATTCTAACTAATGTTTCTTGACCTGCATACAGATTTCTCGGGAGGCAGGTAAGGTGATCTGGTATTCCCATCTCTTAATGTTCAATTTTCCACAGTTTGTTGTGATCCACACAGTCAAAGGCTTTAATGTAGTCAATGAAGCAGAAGTATATGTTGTTCTGTAATTCTGTTGCTTTTCCTATGATCCAATAGATGTTGGCAATTTTATCTCTGGTTCCTCTGCTTTTCTAAATCCAGCTTTAACACCTGGAAGCTCTTGGTTCACATACTGTTGAAGCCTGGATTGGAGAATTTTGAGCATTTCTTTGCTAGCATGTGAGTTGAATGCAATTGCTTGGTAGTTTGAAGCATTCTTTGGCATTGCCTTTCTTTGGGATCAGAATAAAAACTGACCTTTTTCAGCCCTGTGGCTGCTGCTAAGGTTTCCAAATTTGCTGGCGTATTGAGTGCAGCACTTTATCACCATAATCTTCTAGGGTTTGAAATAGCTCAGTTGTAATTCCATCACCTCCACTAGCTTTGTGTGTAGTGATGCTTCCTAAGGCCCACTTGGCTTTGCATCCCAGGATGTCTGGATCTAGGTGAGTGATCACACAATCATGGTCATCTGTGTCATTCCCAATAGGAACCACAAATCAAAAAATCTACAATAGTTACCCCCCCCCAAAAAAAAAAAAAAAAAGAATAGAAAACAAGTGTGATACTAAAGAAAATTAACAAACTATAATGGAAGAAACAAACAAAAATAAAGAAATCAGCAGAGAAGTGTTACTAAACTACACGAGAACAAATCATAGAATGGGAATAAGTACATACATAGCTTACTGACTTCAAAGATAGTAAAGTAGTAGGACATACGCTCATCTTCTGTGAGAACACCAAAATCACAACTTGTTGCTGAACAATCATCCATCAGAGGATGTTGGAACCCACCAATAAAAAATACTCCACTTCCAAGGACAAAGGAGAAGACACAACAAGATTGTAGGAGTAACACAATCACTCTTTTTTTTTTTTTTTCAAATTTTATCTTATTTATAACTTTACAATATTGTATTAGTTTTGCCAAATATCGAAATGAATCCACCACAGGTATACCTGTGTTCCCTATCCTGAACCCTCCTCCCTCCTCCCTCCCCATACCCTCCTTCTGGGTCGTCCCAGTGCACCAGCCCCAAGCATCCAGTATCATGCATCGAACCTGGACTGGCGACTCATTTCATACATGATATTATACATGTTTCAATGCCATTCTCCCAAATCTCCCCACCCTCTCCCTCTCCCACAGAGTCCATAAGACTGATCTATACATCAGTGTCTTAAAACCAAACCTCATACCTGCCAGAGACTCTTGAAAGGCACAAACAAACCCTTGTGTGCACCAGAACCCAGAAAAGGAGCCGTGACCCCCACAAGAGACTGACTCTGAACTGCCAGTGAGTGTTTGAGGGTCCCCTGTGGAGGCATGGGTTAACAGTGGCTTGTTGTGGAGACAGCGGCACTGGAACCACCAGTCCTGGGAGGCATGGCATGTGGCAAAAGTCCTCTTGGTGGAGTTTGTCATAAACCCCACCATAGAGCCATTGGGCAGGGGATCCACAAACTGGAGAACAATTATACCAAAGAATTTCCTGCACTGTTTCAAAGGTTCTAGATCTCACAACACACTTCTTAACCTGGACTTCTAACAAAGGGACTGGGAATCCCCAGGGAACCAGATTTTGAAGATCAGCAGGACTGGATTACAGAATTTCCACAGAATTAGGGAAGCAGAGACTATAGGAGGGCATAAACAAAACCTTGTGCATACCAGGACCCAGGAGAAAGGAGGAGTGACCCCATAACAGACAGACTCAGACTTGCATATGAGTGTTTGGGAGTCTCTGAGAGAGGCATGGGTTGACAGTGGCCTGCCACAAGGTCAGCGGCACTGGCAGAAGCATTCATGTGAGGCACAGAGTTTTGGCCTACATCCTCTTGGAAGAGGTTGCCAGCAGGCCTAACACAGAGACTATAGCCCTTCCATAGAAAACAGAAGACTCCAGCACTGGACAAACTACAGGGAGGGGGGTCACAGTCACACCCACCAGCAGAAAATTGGATTAAAGATTTACTGAGCATGGCCCTGCCCACTAGAAGAAGACTCAGTTTTCCACACAGCCAGTCCATCCAAAAAGGAAGGTTTCACAAGTCTCTTATCCTTATCCATCAGAGGGCAGACAGAATGGAAACCACAGTCACAGGAAACTAACCAAAATGATCATGTGGATCACAGCATTGTGTAACTCAAGGATACTATGAGCCATGCCAGGCAGGGCCACACAAGGTGGACAGGTCATGGTGGAGAAGTCTGACAGAGGTGGTCCATTGGAGAAGGGAATGGCAAGCTACTTCAGCATTCTTGCCTTGAGAACCCCATGAACAGCATTAAAAGGCAAAAAGAATTGACACTGAAGGATGAACTCCCCCAGTTCTGTAGGTGTCAAAACTGCTAATGAAGAAGAGTGGAGAAACAGTGTCAGAAAGAATGAGGAAGCTGAGCCAAAACGGAAATGACATCCAGTTGTGGATGTGTCTCGTAGTGAAAGTAAAGTACAATATGGTGAAGAACAATATTGCATAGTATCCTAGAATGTTACATCCATGAATCAAGGTAAATTGGAAGTGGTCAAACATGAGATGGCAAGAGTGAACGTCTACATTTTAGGAATCAGTGAACAAATGGATGGGTATAGGTGAATTTAGTTCAGATGAACATTATATCTACTACTGTGGGCAAGAATCCCTTAGAAGAATTGGAGTAGCCCTCATAGTTAACAAAAGAATGCAAAATGCAGTACCTGGGTGCAGTCTCAAAAAATGTCAGAATGATCTCTGATAGTTTGAAGTCAAACCATTCAACATCACAGTAATCCAAATCTATGCCCCAATAACTAATACCAAAGAAGACTTTGACAGATTCTTTGAAGACCTACAAGAACTTGTAGAACTAACACTCAAAAAATGATGTCCTTTTAGCATAGGGGATTGGAAGTCAAAGGTAGGATATCAAGAGATACTTGGAGTAACAGGCAAGTTTGGCCTTGGAGTAAAAATAAGGAGGGCAAAGGCTAACACAGTTTTGCCAATAGAGTGCACTAGTCATAGAAAACACCCCCTTTCAGCAAAACAAGAGATAATTCTACACATGGACTTCACCAGATAATCAATAACAAAACTAGATTAATTATATTTTTGCAGCCAAAGACAGAGCAGTTCAATACATTGAGTGAAAGCAAGACCAGGAGCTGACCATGGCTCAGATCATGAGCTCCTTATTACAAAATTCAGGCTTAAGTTGAAGAAAATAGGGAACACCACTAGGCCATTCAGGTATGACATAAATCAAAACCCTTATGATTATACAATGGAAGTGAAAATAGATTCAAGGGATTAGATTTGATAGACAGAATTCCTGAAGAACTATGGGCAGAGTTTTGTAACATTGTATAGGAGGCGGTGACCAAAAGTGTCTGCAAGAAAAAGAAATGCATCAAGGCAAAATGGTGGTTTGAGAAAGCCTTACAAATAGCTGAGAAAAAAGGAGAACTGAAAGGCAAAGTAGAAAAGGAGGGATATACCTATCTTAAAGGAGAGTTCCAAAGAATAGAAGGAAAGATAAGAAAGCATTCTTAAGTGAACAATGCAAAAAAAAAAAAAAAAAAGATGAAACCAATAAGAAGCAAAAGACTACAGATATCTTCAAGAAAACTAGAGATATCAAGGGAATATTACATGCAAAGATGAGTACAATAAAGGACAGAAATGACAAAGACCTAGCAGAAGCAGAAGATATTAAGAAGAGGTGGCAAGAATACACAGTAGAGGTCTTAATACAAAAAAAAAAAAAAAAAAGTCTTAATGAGCCAGATAATCACAATGATGTGATCACTAACCTAGAACCAGACATCCTGGAGTGTGAAGTCAAGTGGATTTAGGAATCATTCCTATGAACAAAGCTAGTGGAGATGGTGTAATTCGAGCTAAGCTATTTCAACTTCTAAAAGATGATGCTGATAAACTGCTGAATTTGATAGGCTGGCAAATTTGGAAAACTCAGCAGTGGCCACAGGACTGGAAAAGGTCATTTTATATTCTGATCCCAAAGAAGAGCAATGCTAAAGAATGTTCAAACAACAGTACAATTGAACTCATTTCACATGTTAGCAAGACAATTCTCTAAATCCTTCAAGCTAGGCTTCAACAATACGTGAACTGGGAACTTTCAGATGTATGAGGTGAATTTAGAAAAGACAGAGTAACCAGAGATCATATTGCCAACATGTGTTGAATGATAGGAAAAAGTAAGGGCATTCCAGAAATACAACTACTTCTGCTTCATTCACTACACTAGAGCCTTTGAATGTGTGGCTCACAGCAAAATGTAGAAAACTGTAAAGAGATGGGAATACCTGACCATCTTACCTGAGAAAGCTGCATACAGGTCAAGAAGCGACAGTTAGAACCAAACATGGAAAAACAAGCTGGTTTAAAATTTGGAGAGGAGTACATCATGGCTGTATATTGTCACCCTGCTTATTCAACTTGTATGCAGAGTTCAGTTTGTTCAGTCACTAAGTCCGGTCTGACTCTGTGACCCCATGGACTGCAGTTCACTAGGCTTCACTGTCCATCACCAACTCCTGGTGCTTGCGCAAACTCCTGTCCATCGAGTCAGTGATGCCTTCTAACCATCTCATCCTCTGTTGTCCCCTTCTCCCACTGCCTTCAATCTTTCCCAGCATCAGGGACTTTTCCAATGAGTCAGTTCTTTGCATCAGGTGGCCAAAGTGTTGGAGCTTCAGCTTCAGCATCAGTCCTTTCAATGAATATTCAGGACGGATTTCCTTTAAGATTGACTGGTCTGATCTCCTTGCAGTCCAAGGGACTCTCAAGAATCTTCTCCAATACCACATTTCAAAAGCATCAATTCTTCAGTGTTCAGCTTTCTTTATAGTCCAACTCTCTCATTCATACAAGACTACTGGAAATGCCATAGCTTTTACTAGACAGACCTTTGTCTCTGTTTTTTAGTATGCTATCTAGGTTTCTCATAGCTTTTCTTCCAAGGAGTAAGTGTCTTTAAATTTCATGGCTTCAGTCACAATCTGCTGTGATTTTGGAGCCCAAGAAAATAAAGTCTGTCTCTGTTTATGTTGTTTCCCCTTATATTTTCCATGAAGTGATGGGACCAGATGCCATGATCTTCATTTTTTGAATGTTGAGGTTTAAGCCAGTTTTTTTTCACTTTCCTCTTTTACTTTTATCAAGAGGCTGTTTAGTTCCTCTTCATTTTCTGCCATATATGTGGTGTCATCTGCATACCTGAGATGATTGATATTTTCCCCTATAATATTTATTCCAGCCTCTGCTTCACCTAGTCTGGCCTTTCGCATGATGTACTCTGCATATAAGTTAAATAAGCAGTGTTACAATATACAGACTTGATATACTCTTTTCTGAATTTTGAACCAATCCATTGTTCCATATCTGGTTCTACCTGTTGCTTCTTCAGCAACAGTTTCTTAAGAGGCAGGTAAGCTGGTCTGGTATTCCTATCTCTTGAAGTATTTTCTGCAGTTTGTTGTGATCCACACAGTCAAAGGCTTTAGAAGTCAAGAAAGTAGAAGTAGATTTTTTTTTTCTGGAATTCTCTTGCTTTTGCTATGATCCAATGGGTGTGGGCAATTTGCTCTCTGGTTCCTCTGCCTTTTCTAAATCCATCTTGAGCATCTGGAAGTTCTCAGTTGAAGCATAGCCTGGATAATTTTGAGCATTACATTGCTAGAGTGTAAGATGAGTGCAATTGTGCAGTAGTTTGAACATTCTTTGGCATTGCCTTTCATTGGGATTGGAATGAAAACTGACAATTTCCAGTCCTATAGCCATTGCTGAGTTTTCCAAATTTCCTGGTGTATTGAATCAGCTCTTTAACAGCATCAATTTTTAGGATTTGAAGTAGCTCAGCTGGATTTTCATCATCTCCACTAGCATTTTTTAAATTTATTTTTTAATTGAAGGATAATTGCTTTACAGAATTTTGTTTTCTGTCAAACCTCAACGTTCATCAGCCATTGGTATACGTATATAAGTCTATTCTCTATGTCTGTTGCTCCATTGCTGGCCTGCAAATAAATTCTTGAGTACCATTCTTTTAGATTCTGTATACATGCATTAGAATATTATATTTACCTTTCTCTTTCTTTTTTTTTTTTTTTTTTACCTTTCTCTTTCTGACTTTGTATAGTAGGTTCTAGGTTAATCCACCTCATCAGAACTGACTCAATTATCTTCCTTTTATTTGCTGAGTAATATTCCATTGTGTATATGTACCACAACTTCTTTATCCATTAATCTGTCGATGGCCATCTAGGTTGATTCCATGTTCTAGCTATCGTAAATAGTGCTGCAATGAATAATGGGATAAATGTGTCTTTTTCAATTTTGATTTCCTCAGAGTATATACCTAGGTGTGAAATTGCTGGGTCATATGGTTCTTTTATTTCTGGTTTTTAAGGAATCTGCATACTATCTTCCATAGTGGCTGTATCAATTCACATTCCCACCAACAGTGCAAGAGCATTACGTTTACTCCACACCCTCTCCAGCATTTTTGTTTCTAGACTTTTTGATGATGGCATTTTGACCAGTGCGAGGTGATACCACATTGTAGTTTTGATTTGCATTTCTCTAATAATGAGTGATGCTGAGCATCTTTTCATGTGCTTGTTAGCCATCTGTATGTCTTCTTTGAAGAAATGTCTTTTTAGGGCTTTTTCCCACATTTTGATTTGGTTGTTTTTCTGGCATTGAGTTATATCAGCTGCTTGTGTATTTTGGAAATTACTCCTTTGTCAGTTGTTTCATTTGCTGTTATTTTCTCCCATTCTTAGGATTGTCTTTTTGCTGCAATGGCGCACAGAGCACAGGTGGCTGCGACGGTGCACAGAGCATGGCCAAGAGGAGCTACCCCACATCCGAGGTCAGGGACAGAAGCTGGGAGGACCCCATGCCCGAGGGGCGGCGGCCAAGAGGAGTTATCCCACATCTGAGGTCAGGGGCAGCAGCCAAGAGTGCCAGGCTGCAATGACGCAGGAATGTCCGAAAGGAGCTACCCCATGTCTGAGGTCAGGAGCGGCAGCTGAGAGGAGCTACCCCTTGTCCGATGTCGGGGCAGTGGCGGAGAGTGCCAGGTGGCAACAGTGCAGGAACGGCCTAGAGGAGCAACCCCACGTCCAAGGAGCAGTGGCTGTGTGGGCGCAGGAGGGCCTAGAATAGCTATTCCACATTCAAGGTCAGGAGGGGGGCGGAGAAGAGATACCCCTAGTCCAAGTTAAGGAGCAGTGGCTGCGCTTTGCTGGAGCAGCCATGAAGAGATACCCCATGACCAAGGTAAGAGAAACCCAATTAAGACGGTAGGTGTTGCAAGAGGGCATCAGAGGGCAGACACACTGAAACCATACTCACAGAAAACTAGTCAATCTAATCACACTAGGACCACAGCCTTGTCTAACTCGATGAAACTAAGCCATACCTTCGGGGCCACCCAAGATGGGTGGGTCATGGTGGAGAGGTCTGATAGAATGGGGTCGACTGGAGAAGAGAATGGCAAACAACTTCAGTGCTAGGAGCCAGCACAGGAGTTCCCACCCATGACAAAGGTCATGCGGAGAGACCTGACATGCAAAGGCGAGTCAGGACTCGAGGTTCCCCCTGGATCTGCCTGAGCATCTACCCCAAAACCAAAATCTGTCTGTTTTACTATTTTACAACTTTCGCCAACTCCTCTGACATTAACGAGGGGCTATCCCCAACCACCTTTCTCTAAGGGAAATCAACTTAAAGCTCTAGTTAATTAGCCTCCTGGGCATAATAGGAGTGTTTCAATCCAAAGCCCTCAGATGGCTCTCTAACTTACCTGACAGGTTTATCCGGACTCCTACAGCTACGCATACGATTGTTTACACTCTCCCAATTGCGAAAGGCATGGGAAGCTTAAGATATTCAAATGGTATAGAGCCTCTCGGGGAGTTAGAAATTGTTAGAATAGAACTAGTAGAGGATTTCACTCTTGAGCCAATGCTTGCTGCCAAGTTCCCATATCCCCTGTATTGTGTCCTTGGGAGTGTACTAATTAATATAGTTGGTATATTAAAAAAAATAAGTAGTGGCCTTGGTGCTAACAACTTTAGACCCTTAAGGTAATAAATTATTTTCTTGTTGTAAACTCACTGCACCTCTGCCCTATAGGAATGCAACTTTATCTAACACCTTCAGAGGATGGCGCCAAACTTTAAAATAATTACTCTTAGAGAAAATAAGTCTTATGGTTGACAAACCTTTATCAGAGTCATAAAATGTTAACAGGCATTCTGGCTAGAAGATGATGTAAATCACCTAAATCATTTGTATAAGATAAGTTTGCAGAAAAGAAAGCCTGGTCTTGATAAGGATCAAAGACTGCTGACTTTGAATGACTTTACACCCCCTATTATCCTCTATGCATAACTTTAGGTATATAAGCTCCCTTTGAAAATAAAGCTATGGGCCTTGCTCAAAGCTCGGTCTCCCTGTGTCATTCTTTCTTGCTTCCTTTTATCTCCTTTTCTTCTCTGTTCTTCTTTCAGGATGACTGACTTGGAGCATGGGGGCTCTCTGAGACCACTTACTTGCCTGGGCTCCTAAGACCCACTCAAGAAGGTGCCTAAGGTGGGGCACCTTCAGCAATTCAAGAGGGCGCCTGCAGCCTCCGTGGTCAGAGCAAGTTTGGTGTCACGAAATTTATTAGTTCCCCATGTAAACCAGTCAGATCAAGCCTCTTTCTCTCCCCTTTTGCTATTCTTTCACCAAAGCCGTCCTCCTGAGGGAATCCCTGGATCCAATGGGGGCTGGAGCCGGGTACTTCAGTATTCTTGCCTTGAGAACCCCATGAACAGTATGAAAAGGCAAAATGATAGGATACTGAAAGAGGAACACCCCAGGTCAGTAGGGGCCCAATATGCTGCTGGAGATCAGTGGAGAAATAACTCCAGAAAGAATGAAGGGATGGAGCCAAAGCAAAAACAATACCCAGTTGTGGATGTGACTGGTAATAGAAGCAAGGTCCAATGCTGTAAAGAGCAATATTGCATAGGAACCTGGAATGTCAGGTCCATGAATCAAGGCAAATTGAAAGTGGTCAAACAGGAGATGGCAAGAGTGAACATCAAAATTCTAGGAATCAGTGAACTAAAATGGACTGTAATGGGTGAATTTAACTCAGATGAACATTATTTCTACTACTGTGTGCATGAATCCCTTAGAAGAAATGGAGTAGCCATCATGGTCAACAAAAGAGTCCGAAATGCAGTACTTGGATGCAATCTCAAAAAAAAAAAAAGAATTATCTCTGTTTGTTTCCAAGGCAAACCATTCAATATCACCATATCGAAGTCTATGCCCCAACCAGTAACGCCAGAGAAGCTGAAGTTGAATGGTTCTATGAAGACCTACAAGATCTTTAAGAACTAACACCCAAAAAAGATGTCCTTTTCATGATAGGGGACTGGAATGCAAAAGTAGGAAGTCAAGAAACACCTGGAGTAACAGGCAAATTTCGCCTTGGAATACGGAATGAAGCAGGGCAAAGACTAATAGAGTTTTGCCAAGAAAATGCACTGGTCATATCAAACACCCTCTTCCAACAACACAAGAGAAGACTCTACACATGGATATCACCAGATGGTCAACACTGAAATCAGATTGATTCTATTCTTTGCAGCCAAAGATGGAGAAGCTCTATACAGTCAACAAAAACAAGACCAGGAGCTGACTGTGGCTCAGATCATGAACTCTTCATTGCCAAATTCAGACTGAAATTGAAGAAAGAAGGGAAAACCACTAGACCATTCAGGTTTGACCTTAATGAAATCCCTTATGATTATAAAGCAGAAGTGAGAAATAGATTTAAGGAACTAGATCTGATAGATAGAGTGCCTGATGAACTATGGACAGAAGTTCATGACATTGTACAGGAGACAGGGATCAAGACCATCCTCATGGAAAAAAAATGCAAAAAAGGAAAATGGCTGTCTGAGGATGCCTTAAAAATAGCTGTGAAAAAAAGAGAAGCGAAAAGCAAAGGAGAAAAGGAAAGATATAAGCATCTGAATGCAAAGTTCCACAGAATAGCAAGAAGAGATAAGAAAGCCTTCCTCAGTGATCAATGCAAAGAAATAGAGGAAAACACCAGAATGGGAAAGACTAGAAGTCTCTTTAAGAAAATTAGAGATACCAAGGGAACATTTCATGCAAAGATGGGCTCAATAAAGGACAGAAATGGCATGGACCTAAGAGAAGCAGAAGATATTAAGAAGAGGTGGCAAAAATACACAGAAGAACTGTACAAAAAAGAAATTCACGACCCAGATAATCATGATGGTGTGATCACTCACCTAGAGCCAGAAATCCTGGAATGTGAAGTCAAGTGGGCCTTAGAAAGCATCACTATGAACAAAGCTAGTGGAGATGATGGAATTCCAGTTGAGCTATTTCAAATCCTGAAAGATGATGCTGTGAAAGTGCTGCACTCAATATGCCAGCACATTTGGAAAACTCAACAGTGGCCACAGGACTGAAAAAGCTCAGGTTTCATTCCAATCCCAAAGAAAGGCAATGCCAAAGAATGATCAAACTATTGCACAATTGCACTCATCTCACATGCTAGTAAAGTAATGCTCAAAATTATCCAAGCCAGGTTTCAGCAATATACGAACTGTGAATTTCACAGAGATCAAATTGCCAACATCTGCTGGATCATGGAAAAAGCAAGAGAGCTCCAGAAAAACATCTGTTTCTGCTTTATTGACTATGCTAAAGCCTTTGACTGTGTGGATCACAATAAACTATGGAAAATTCTGAAAGAGATTGGAATGTCAGACCACCTTACCTGCCTCTTGAGAAACCTATATGCAGGTCAGGAAGCAACATTTAGAACTGGACATGGAAAAACAAACTGGTTCCAAATCGGAAAAGGTGTATGTCAAGGCTGTATATTGTCACCCTGCTTATTTAACTTATACGCAGAGTACATCATGAGAAACGCTGGGCTGGAAGAAGCACAAGCTGGAATCAAGATTGCCAGCAGAAATATCAAAAACCTCAGATATGAAGATGACACCACCCTTATGGCAGAAAGTGAAGAGGAACTAAAAAGCCTCTTGATGAAAGTGAAAGTGGAGAGTGAAAAAGTTGGCTTAAAGCTCAACATTCAGAAAACGAAGATCATGGCATCTGGTCCCATCACTTAATGAGAAATAGATGGGGAAAGAGTGGAAACAATGTCAAACTTTATTTTGGGGGGCTCCAAGATCACTGCAGATGATGACTGCAGCCATGAAATTAAAAGACACTTACTCCTTGGAAGGAAAGTTATGACCAACCTAGACAGCATATTCAAAAGCAGAGACATTACTTTGCCAGCAAAGGTCCGTCTAGTCAAGGCTATGGTTTGTCCAGTTATCATGTATGGATGTGAGAGTTGGACTGTGAAGAAAGCTGAGTGCAGGAGAATTGATTCTTTTGCACCATGGTGTTGGAGAAGACTCTTGAGAGTCCCTTGGACTGCAAGGAGATCCAACCAGTCCATTCTGGAGGCTGATCAAGGAGATCAGCCCTGGGATTTCTTTGGAAGGAATGATGCTAAAGCTGAAACTCCAGTAGTTTCGCCACCTCATGCAAAGAGTTGACTCATTGGAAAAGACTCTGTTGCTGGGAGGGATTGGGGGCGGGAGGAGAAGGGGACGACAGAGGATGAGATGGCTGGATGGCATCACTGACTTGATGGACGTGAGTCTGAGTGAACTCTGGGAGTTGGTGATGAACAGAGAGGCCTGGCATGCTGCGATTCATGGGGTCACAAAAAGTCAGACACGACTGAGAGACTGAACTGACCTGATAGTTTTCTTGCTGTGCAAACGGCTTTAGGTTTAACAGGTCCCATTTGTCTACTTTTGCTTTCATTTCCATTACTCTAGGAGGTGGGTCATACAGACTTTTGCTTTAATTTCTGTCATTGAGTGCTCTGCCTACATTTTCCTCCAAGAGTTTTTTTTTTTTTAGTTTTTGGTCTGTTACATTTAGGTCTTTAATCCATTTTGAGTTTTCTTTGTGTATAGTGTTTAGAATTGTTCTAATTTCTTTCTTTTATATGTTTTCCTAGCACCATTCATTGAAGAGGCTGTCCTTGCCCCATTATATATTCTTGCCTCCTTTGTAAAAAAGAAGGTGTTCATAGGTACATGGATTTATTTCTGGGCTTTCTATCTTTTTAAATTGGTCTATGTTTCTGTTTTGGGGTCAGGACCATACTGTCTTGATAACTGTAACTTTTTTGTAGAATCTGAAGTCAGGATTGTTGATTTCTCCAGTTCTATTCTTCTTTCTCAAAACTGCTTTGGCTATTCAGGGTCTTTTGCATTTCCATATGAACTGTGAAATTTTTTGTTCTATTTCTGTGAAAAATGCCATTGGTAATTTGGTAAGGATCACATTGAATCTGTTGATTGCATTGATATTATAGTCATCTTCACAATATTGATTCTTCCTACCAAGGAACATGGATTATCTCTCCACCTGTTTATGTCATGTTTCTTTCATTAGTGTCATAATTTTCTGTGTACAGTTCTTTTGTCTCCTTTGGTGAGCTTATTTCTAGATGTTTATTTTTTTTAGTTGCAATGGTGAGTGGGATTGATTTCTTAATTTCTCTTTCTGATTTTTCATTTTTAGTATATAGAAACACAAGTTATTTCTATGTACTGATTTTGTATCCTGCAACTTTGCTAAATTCACTCATTAACTCTGGTAGTTTTTTGATACTATCTTTAGTGTTTTCTATGCACAGTATCATGTCTGCAAACAGTGAGAATTTTACTTCTTCATTTCTGATCTGGATTCCTTTATTTATTTTTCTTCTCTGATTGCTGTAGCTGGACTTCCAAAACTATGTTGAATAATAGTCATGAAAGTCGACATGCTTGTCTTGTTCCCGATCTTAGGGGGGATATTTTCAGTTTTTCACCACTGAGAATAATGTTTGCTACAGGCTTATCATATATAGCCTTTACTGTGTTGAAAATTTGCCCATTGTTTGAAGAGTTTTATTCATTAATGAGTGTTGAATTTTGTCAAGGCTTTTTTCTTCATCTGTTGAGATTATCATATGTGTTTTATCTTTCAACTTGCTAATATGGTGTATCACATTGATTTGCATATATTGAGAAATCCTTGCATTCCTGCAATAAACCCAAGTTGATCATGGTGTATGAGCTTTTTTATGTCTTGCTGAATTCTGTTTGCTAAAATTTTGTTGACAATTTTTGCATCTATGTTCTTCAATGTTATTGGCTTTTAGTTTTCTTTCATTATGTTGTCTTTCTCTGGTTATGGTGTCAGGGTGATGGTAGTCTTTAGAATGAGTTTGGAAGTGTTCCTTCCTCTGCATTTTTAAGAGTTTTAGAAAGTTTGTCATTAGCTGTTCTCTAAAGTTTGATAGAATTTTCCTGTGAAGCCATCTGGTCCAGGGTTTTTTGTTTGTTTGTTTGTTTTGGAGATATTTGATCAGAGTTTCAATTTCAGTGCTTGTAACTAGGTTGTTCATAATTTCTATTTCTTCCTGTTTTAGGCTTGAAAGATTGAACTTTTCTAAGAATCTGTCCATTTCTTCCAGGTTTTTTTATTGCCATATAGTTGTTTATAAGAGTCTCTTTTATAATCCTGTGTATTTCTGCATTGTCTGTTGTATCCTCTACTTTTCCATTTCTAATTTTGTTGATTTGATTTTTCTCTCTTTTCTTCTTGATGAGTCTGGCTGCCGGGAGCCACCGCGGGAGATACCACCCATGACAAAAGTCATGTGGAGAAGACCTGACAGGCAAAGGCAGATCAGGACTCGAGGGATTCCTTGGACCTGCTCTAGCATCTACCCTGAAACCAAAATCTGTCTGTCTACTGTTTACTATATTATACCTTTCAACCTCTCTTCTGATATTATTAGCAGGGGGCTATCCCCGGCCACCTTTCTCTGGAGAAAATCAACTTAGGGCTCTAAGTTGATAAGTCTCCTGGGCATGAAAGGAATATTTCTATTCTAACCCCTCTGTTGGCATTCTAGCTTGCTTGACAGGTTTTTCCTTACTCTTACAACTAATGCACATGATTGGTCACAACTTCCCAACCATGAAAGGCATGGGAAGCCTAAACATTCTAAAAGTCATAATGGGCACAGAGCCCTTTAAGGGGTTAAAAATTATTAGAATAGTACTGGTAAAGGGCTTCATTATTGGGCCAATGCTTGCTGCCAAGTCCCCATATCCCTTATCCATTGTGCACGTGGGAGTGCATTAGTTAATACAGTTGGAATGTAAGAAAAACAAGTAGTAGCCTTGGTATTAACCACATCCGACCTTTGAGCTAATAAGTTCTTTCTTTGTTGTGACCCACTGCACCTTTGCTCCGTGAGAATGTAACTCTGTTTAGTACTTTCTGAGGCTGACACAGATTAGAAATATAAAGGAAAAAAAACACTTCAAGGGAAAACAAGTTTTCTGGTTGATCAACCTTTCTCAAAAAAAAGGCTCTTAAAATGTCAACAGGCCTCCAGGCCAGAAGATAATGTACATGGCATAAAACCCTTGTTTATGGAAAGGCAAAAAGGAAAAAAAATCCTGGTTTCAATAAGGGCAAAACTGCTAGAGTGTTTGGGCTGACTCTGCATGACCTTGCATCTTTCATTTCACTCTATGTGCAAATCAGGATATAAAAGCTCCTTTTGAAAATAAAGTTACGGGCTTCATTCACCAAAGCTTGGCCTCCCCGTGTCATTTGCCGACACCATCCATCCTGAGGGTACCCTTGGATCCTGCTGGGGCTGGACCCTGGCATTTGGCTAAAGGTTGGTCAATTTTGTTTATCTTCTCAAAGAATCAGCTTTTAGTTTTATTAATCTTTACCATTGTTTCTTTCATTTCTTTTTCATCTATTTCTGCTCAGTGCTTTATTATTTCTTTCCTTCTATGAATTTTGGGAGTGTTTTTGTTCTTCCTTCTCCAGTTGTTTTAGGTGTATTTGATGTTTTTCTTGTTTCTTGAGGTAGGATTATATTGCCATAAACTTCCCTCTTAGAAGTGCGTTTGCTGCATCCCACAGGTTTTGAGTTGTCATGTTTTCAACTTCATTTATTTCTAGAATTTTTTTTTAATTTCCTTTTTGATTTCTTCAGTAACCTGTTGGTTGTTTAGAAATGTGTTGTGTAATCTCCATGTGTTTGTGTTTCTTACAGTTTTTCTCTTGTAATTGATATCTAGTCTCATAGCATTGTGGTCAGAGAACATGCTTCATACAATTTGAATTTTCCTAACTTTACTGAAGTTTCATTTGTGACCCAAGATGTTGTCTATTCTGAGAATGTTCAATGTGCACTTGAGAAGAAGGTGCATTCTTTTGCATTTGGATAGAATTTCCTGAAGCTATTAATGAGATCCATCTCATCTAATGTATCATTTAAGACTTGTGTTCTCTTATTAATTTTGTTTTGATGATTGGTCCATTGCTATGAGTAGGGTGTTAAAGCTGCATACTATTATTGTGTTACTGTCATTTTCCCCTTTTATGTCTGTTCAGTTCAGGCACTCAGTCATGTCCGACTCTTTGTGCCCACATGGACTTCAGCATGCCAGGCCTCCTTGTCTATCACCAACTCCTGGAGTTTACTCAAACTCATGTCCATTGAGTCAGTGATGCCATCCAACCATCTAATCCTCTGTCATCCCTTTCTCCTCCTGCCTTCAATCTTTCTCAGCAGCACAGTCTTTTCAAATGAGTCAATACTCCTCATCAGGTGGCCCAAATATTGGCCTTTCAGCTTCATCATCAGTCCTTCCAATGAATATTCAGGACTTATTTCCTTTAGGATGGACTTGTTGGATCTCCTTGCAGTCCAAGGGACTCTCAAGAGTCTTCTTCAACACCACAGTTAAAAAGCATCAATTCTTCAGCTCTCAGCTTTCTTTATAGTCTAAATCTCACATCCATACATGACTACTGGAAAAACCATAGCTTTGACTAGATGAACTTTGTTTGCAAAGTCAAGTCTCTGCTTTTTAATATGCTGTCTAGCTTTGTAATAAGTTTTCTTCCAAGGAGTAAGCGTTTTTTAATTTCATGGCTACAGTCACCATATGCAGTGATTTTGGAGGCCAAGAAAATAAAGTCTGCTACTGTTTCACCATCTATTTGCCATGAAGTGATGGGACCATATGCCGTATTTTCTGAATGTTGAGTTTTAAGCCAACTTTTCCCTCTCCTCTTTCACTTTGATGAAGAGGTTCTTTAATTCTTCATTTCCTTCCATAAGGGAGGTTTCTTCTGCATATCTGAGGTTACTGATATTTTTCCTGGCAATCTTGATTCCAACTTGTGCTTCATCCAGCCCACCATTTCTCATGATGTATTCTGCAAATAAGTTAAATAAGGAGGGTGACAATATCCAGCCTTGACATACTCCTTTCCCTATTTGGAACCAGTCTGTTGCTCCATGTCATTCTAACGGTTGCTTCTTGACCTGCATACAGGTTTCTCAGGAGTCAGGTCAGGTGGTCTGGGATTCCAATCTCTTTAAGAATTTTCCAGAGTTTGCTGTGGTCCACACAATCAAAGGTTTTGGCATAGTCTGTTAGTGTTTGTCTTATGTATTGAGGTACTCCTATGTTGGGTGCATAGGTGTTTACAATTGTTATGTGTTCCTCTTGGATTGATCTCTTGATCCTTATGTAGTGTCCTTCTTTATCACTTGTAATCTTTTTTTATTTTAAGGTTTATGATATGAGGATTGCTGCTCCAGTTTTCTTTTGCTTCCCATTTGCATGGAATATACTTTTCCATCCTCTCACTTTCAGCCTATATGTGTCTTTAGGTATGAAGTGTTTTTTTTTTTTTTTTTTTTTTGTAGCCAGCATATATGGGTCTTGTTTTTGTATCCATTCAGCCAGTGTTTGTCTTTTGGTTGGAGCATTTCATCTATTTACATTTAAAGTAATTATTTATATATATGTTCTTATTGCTGTTTTCTTAATTGTTTAGGGTTGATTTTGTAGATCTTTTTTCTTCTCTTGTATTTCTTGACTATAGAAGTCCTTTAACATTTGTTGTAAAGCTGATTTGCTGGTATTGAACTCTCTTAACTCTTACTTGCCTTAAAAAACTTTTGATTCCTCCACTGATTTTGAAAGAGATCCTTGCTGGGTACAGTAATCTTGATTGGATATTTTCCCTTTTCAATATGTTCAGTATATCCTGCCATCATCTTCTGGCCTGCAGTTTCTGCTGAATAATCAGCTGTTAAGTGCATGGAGTTTCCCTTGTGTGTTACTTGTAGCTTCTTCCTTGCTGCTTTTAATATTCTTTCTTTGTGTTTAGTCTTTATTAGTTTAATTAATATGTGTCTTGGCACGTTTCTCCTTGTGTTTATACTGTATGGGACTCTTTGTGCCTCTTGTACTTGTTTTACTATTTCCTTTTCCATTTGGGGGAAATTTTCAACTATAATCTCTTCACAAATTTTCTCCTACCCTTTCTCTTCTCCATTAGCTTTTTTCCTTAGTTGTGCTTCCTACAGCCCACTTGACTTTTCATTGCAGGACATCTGGCTGTATGTGAATGATGACACCATCATGATTATATAGGTCATTAAGATTTCTTTTTGTATACTTCTTGTGTGTATTCTTGCAGAGAACATCATACAAAATGTCAGGCTGAGTGAAGCACAAGCTGGAATCAAGATTGCTGGAGAATATCAGTAACCTCAGGTGTGTAGATGACACCACCCTAATTGCAGAAAGCAAAGAGGAACTAAAGAGTCTCTTTATGAAAGTTAAAGAGAAGAGTGAAGAAGATGGCTTAAAAAAATCAATGTTCAAAAACTAAGATCATGGCATTACTTCATGACAAATAGATGTGGAAGAAAATGGAAACAGTGGCAAGTTTTTCTTTCCTGGGCTTCAAAATCACTGCAGATGATGACTGCAGCCATGATAGTAAAACACTCTTACTCCTTGGAAGAAAAGATATGACCAACGTAGATAGCATATTAAAAATCAGAGACATTACTTTGCCAACAAAGGTCTGTCTTGTCAAAGCTAAGGTTTTTCCAGTAGTCATGTATGGATGTGAAAGTTGGCCCATAAAGAAGACTGAGTGCTGAAGAACTGATGTTTTTGAACTTGGTGTTGGAGAAGACTCTTGAGAGTCCTTTGGACTGCAAGATCAAACCAGTCAATCTTAAAGAAATTAACCCTGAATAATCACTGGGAGGGATAATGGTGAATGTGAAATTCTAATACTTTTGTCACCTGATGTGAAGCGCCTAGTTACTGGGAAAAAACATGAGTGCTGGGATAAATTGAAAGCAGTAGGATAAAAGTACAACAGATGATGAGATGGTTGGATGGCAACATCAATTCAATGGGCATGAGTTTGAACAGTCTCCAGGCAATAGTGAAGAACTTGGAAAACTGGCATACTGCCGTCTAAGTAAATTCCACCAAAGTAGTGAATGACCTATACTCTGAAAATTATAAAACATTGATGGAGAAACTTAATGTGATACAAAGAAATAAAATATATATCCCTTGTTATTGGAATGGAAGAATTAGTATTGTTAAATGCCCATAGTACTGAAAGCAATCTACAGATTGTAATACAATCCCTATCAAAATTTCCATGATATTTTCCATAGAAGTAGAACAATAATGTCAAAATTTATAGAGAATTGCAAAAGGCCCTGAATTATCAAAATAATCTTGAGAAAAAAGAACACAGTATAATACAAAGGTGCAGTAATCATAACTGCATGATATTGGCACAAAAGAAAGACACATAGCTCAATGGAGCAGAGTAGCAAGCTTGGAAATAAACCTACACACTCCATGACAAAGGAGACAAGAATTTACATTGGAGAATAGAGTCTCTACAATAAGTGGTGTTGAGAAAACTAGAGAGATACATGTAAAAAAATGAGATTAGAACACTTCCTTACACCATATCTAAAACTGAATTAAAGTAGATGAAAGATCTAAATTTAAGACCTGAAACCATAAAACTCCCAGAAGAGAACATAGACAGAACACTTTGACTTAAATCATAGCAATACTTTTTGGATCTGTGTCCTAAGACAAAAGAAATAAAATAATAATAAAAAAATAACAAATGGTACCTAATTAATATTACAAGATTTTGCAAAGGAAACAACCCACGAAAAGACTGTCCACAAAAAGGAAACTATCAACAAAAGAAAAGACAACCTACTGAATGGGATAAAACGTTTGCAAATGATAAGATCACTAAGGATTTAATATTCAAAATATATAAATACCTCATATAAGTCAATATAATGTGCCAAAGACCTGAATAGTCGCTTTTTCAAAGAAGTCATACATGAGAAGATACTAAACATTGCTAATTATTAGAGAAATACAAATAAAAGCACAATGTGATATCACCTCACACCTGTCAGAATTTTTATCATTAGAAAGTAACAATATAGCAATATAACAACTAAGGCATTGCCTTTCAATGCAGAAGCTAGGGGTTGAATCTAGGCTGGGAAGCTTGGATCCAATATGCCACATGAAAAACAAAACATAAAACAGAAGCAATAACAAATTCGATAGAGTTTAAAAGTGGCCCACGTCAAAGAAAACTAGAAAGAAACGATAGAAAAGATGTGGAGAAAAGGGAACTTTTGTACACTGTTGGTGAGAATGTACATTTTAAAAAACTATGGAGAAAAGTATGAAGTTTCCTCAAAACTAAAAGTAGAACTTCCATATTATACAGCATTTCCTCTCCTGAGTATATATTTGGGGGGGGGGGGGGGGGGAGTTATAACACTCATTCAAAAAGATGCATGCAACCCAAAGTTTCAGTTCAGTTCAGTTCAGTCGCTCAGTCGTGTCCAACTCTTTGCGACTCCATGAATCACAGCACGCCAGGCCTCCCTGTCCATCACCAACTCCTGGAGGTCACTCAGACTCACATACATCGAGTCAGTGATGACATCCAGCCATCTCTTTTGAACTGTCATGTTGGAGAAGACTCTTAAGAGTCCCTTGGACTGCAAGGAGATCCAACCAGTCCATCCTAAAGGAGATCAGCCCTAAATGTTCATTGGAGGGACTGATGTTGAAGCTGAAACTTAAATACTTTTGCCACCTGATGCGAAGAGCTGACTCATTTGAAAAGACCCTGATGCTGTGAAAGATTGAGGGCAGAAGGAGAAGGGGATGACAGGGGATGAGATGGTTGGATGGCATCACCAATTCTATGGACATGAATTTGGGTAAACTCCGGGAGTTTGTGATGGACAGGGAGGCCTGGCGTGCTGTGGTCCATGGGGTCACAAAGAGTCGGATACGACTGAGTGACTGAGCTGAACTGAACATTATAGGAAATTTTGAAGTTTGCTTGTGTGAATACTCAATTTTTTTGTACTTTTTCAAGATTCTTTTAGGCTATTCAGGGTCTCTTGAATCAATGTAAATTTGAGGATTGGTGTTTTCATTTATGTGAAAACCCTGTTGAAGTTTTTGTTTTGTTTTGTTTTGTTTTTTAATTTTATTTTTTTTCATTCTCTATTATAATTTATTTATTTATTTTAAAATTTTATTTTATTTTTAAACTTTACAATATTGTATTAATTTTGCCAAACATCAAAATGAATCCGCCACAGGTATACCCGTGCTCCCCATCCTGAACCCTCCCTCCTCCCTCCTCCTTCCCCATACCCTCGCTCTGGGTCGTCCCAGTGCACCAGCCCCAAGCATCCAGTATCGTGCGTCGAACCTGGACTGGCGACTCGAAGTTGTGATTAGGCATTAAATCTGTAGATCTCTTTGAGTAGTACAGACATTTTAATATTAATTTATCCTATACATGATACAAAATGGCTTTCCATTTATATAGGTCTTTTTATGTTTCTTTCATCAGTGTTTCAAAGATATCCAACACCAGTCTTTCACCTCACTGACTAGATATATTCTCAAACATTTTATTCTTTTAGATGCTACTGGAAATGAAACTGATTTCTCTTTTTTAATTGAAATATAGTTATTTTATAATGCAGTGTTAGTTTCAGGTGTATGTCAAAGTGATTCAGTTTCATATATATATATGTATATATACATATATATTCGTATTTTTTCAGATTATCTCCCATTGTAGGTTATTACAAGCACTAATTGTGCTATACAGTAAATCCTTGTGGTTTTTTTAATCTTATTTTAAGTATGGTAGTTTGTATCTGTTAATTCTGTGTTTCTAATTCATCACTCCCTTCCCCTCCTTTTCCACTTTGGCAACCATAAATTTGTTCTCTATGTCTGTGAATCTGCTCCTGTTTTGTATATGGATTGATTTATATTGGTTTTTATTCCACACGTAAGTGATATCATATATTATTTTTTCTATTTCATGTATCATATATTTGTCTTTGATTTACTTCAGTTAGTATAATATTCTCTAAGTCTTTCCATGTTGTCACAAATGGTAACATTTCTGTTTATTTTTTTTCTTTTGACTGTGTAACATCTTATTATATATATGTGTGTGTGTATACATATATGTTGACTAGGAGGGCTATTCCATTTCCTCTAAAGGATTCTTGCCCCAAATAGTAGATATAACAGTCATCATAATTAAATTCGCCCATTTTTGTCCATTTCACTTTATTGAATTTTAAGATGTCAATGTTCACTCTTGCCATCTTCTGCTTGATCATGTTCCATTTACCTTGATATATGGGCCTAATATTCCAGGTTCTTATGCAATATTGTTCCTTACAGTATCAGAATTTACTTTCACCACCAGACACATCCATAACTGAGAGTCATTTCCACTTTGGCCCAGCCACATCATTTTTTCTGCATCTATTAGTAATTTCCCTCTGCTCTTCCCCAGTAGATGTTACAACTGAAGACCTTCTGACTGGGAGGCAGTATTCTGGTGTCATTTTGCATTATCATACTGTTAATGGGGTAGTTTCAGAAAGAATACTTGAGTGGTTTTCCGTTCCCTCCTCCAGCGGACTACATTATGTCAGAAAACTCCACTGTAACCCATCCATCTTAGGTGGCCCTGCACAACATGGCTTATAGCTTAATTGAGTTTGACAAGACCCTTTGCCATGGTAAGGCTGTGACCCATGAAGGGGTCAACAAAAGAGTTAAAAAAAAATAAAAAGTCTGAAATGCAGCACTTGGATGCAGCCTCAGAAACAACAGAAAGATCTCGGTTCATTACCAAGACAAACCATTCAAGATCAGAGTAATCCAAGTCTATGCCCCAACCACTAATGCTGAAGAAGTTGAAGGTGGCTGGTTCTATGAAGAATTATAAAGATCTTCTAGAACTAACACCAAAAAAGATGTCCTTTCTGGCATAGGGGATTGGAATACAAAAGTAGAAATTCACTGTAGACTGTGTCTCAGATCATCAGCTCCTTATTGCAAAATTCAGGTTTAAATTGAGGAAAGTAGGGAAAACCACTAGGCCATTGAGGTATGACCTAAATCAAATCCCTTATGACTATACAGTGGAAGTGATGAATAGATTCAAGAGATTAGATCTTGTAGACAGAGTGGCTGAACAACTATGGACAGAGGTTCATAATTCTGTACAGGAAAAAGTGACCTCATCCCAAATAAAAAGAAATGCAAGAAGGCAAAGTGCTTGTCTGAGGAGATTTTACACATAGCTGAGGAAAGAAGAAAAGAAAAAGCAAGGGAGAGGGTAAATATATATACCTAACTGAATGCAAAGTTTAAGAGAATAGCAAGGAGATACAAGAAGGCCTTCTTAAGTGAACAGTGCAAAGAAGTAGAGGAAAACAATAGATTGAGAAAGACTGGAAAATTGGAGTTATCAAGGGGATATTTCATGCAAGGATAGGCATGACAAAGGGCAGAAACTATAAGGACCTAACAGAAGTTGAAGAGATTAAATAGAGGTGGCAAGAATTCACAGAAAAACTATAAAAAATCTTAATGATGAAGATAGTCATGATGGTTTGGTTACTCACCTAGAGCCTGATATCCTGGAGTGTGAAGTCAAGTGGACCTTAGGAAGTATTACAACTAACAAGGATATTGGAAGTAATGTAATTCCAGCTGAGCTAATTAAAATGCTGAAACATGAAGCTGTTAAAGTGTTGCACTCAATATGTCAACAAATTTGGAAAACTCAGTAGTGGTCCCAGGACTGGAAAAGGTCAGTTTTCATTCCAATCCCAAAGAAGAACAATACCAAAGAATGTACAAACTGTTGTACAGTTGTGCTCATGCTGCATGCTAGTAAGGTTATGCTCAAAGTCCTTAAAGCTAGGCTTCAGCAGTACTCAAACTGAAAAATTCCAGATGTGCAAGCTGGGTTTAGAAAAGTCAGAGGAACTGGAGATCAAATTGCCAACATCTGTTGGCTCATAGAGAAAACAAGGGAATTCCAGAAAAAGATCGACTTCTGCTTCACTGACTATGCTAAATCTTTGTGTGGATCACAGAAAACAGTGGGAAATTCTTAAAGAGAAGGGAATACCAGACCACCTTACTTGCCCCCTGAGAATCCTATGTGCAGTCAAGGAATCAACAGTTAGAACCTTACATGAAACAACAGACTGGTTCAAAATTGGGAAAGGAGTACATCAAGGCTGTATATTATTACCCTGTTCATTTAACTTATATGCATATTACATCATGTAAAATGCTAGTCTGGATGAATCAAAAGCTGCAATCAAGATTAACAGGAGAAATATCCACAACCTCAAATATGCAGATATGATTCTAATGGCAGAAATTGAAGAGGAGATAAAGAGCCTCTTGGTGAGGGTTAAAGAGGAGATTTTAAGGAATCTCCCCACTGTTCTCCATAGTGGCTGTACTAGTTTGCATTCCCACCAACAGTGTAAGAGGATTCCCTTTTCTCCACATCCTTTCCATCATTTATTGTTTGTAGACTTTTGGATTGCAGCCATTCTGACTGGCATGAAATGGTGCCTCATTGTGGTTTTTATTTGCATTTCTCTGATAATGAGTGATGTTGAGCATCTTTTCATGTGTTTGTTAGCCATCTGTATGTCTTCTTTGGAGAAATGTCTATTTAGTTCTTTAGGCCATTTTTTGATTGGGCCGTTTATTTTTCTGGAATTGAGCTGCAGGAGTTGCTTGTATATTTTTGAGATTAGTTGTTTGTCAGTTGATTCATTTGCTATTATTTTCTTCCATTCTGAAGGCTGTCTTTTCACCTTGCTTATAGTTTCTTTTGTTGTGCAGAAGCTTTTAATTTTAATTAGATCCCATTTGTTTATTTTTGCTTTTATTTCCAATATTCTGGGAGGTGGGTAATAGAGGATCCTGCTGTGATTTATGTCAAAGAGTGTTTTGCCTGTTTTCCCTAAGAATTTTATAGTTTGTGGTCTTATGTTTAGATCTTTAATCCATTTTGAGTTTATTTTTGTGTATGGTGTTAGAAAGTGTTTCAGTTTCATTATTTTACAAGTGGTTGACCAGTTTTCCCAGTACCACTTGTTAAAGAGATTGTCTTTTCTCCATTGTATATTCTTGCCTCCTTTGTCAAAGATAAGGTGTCCATAGGTCAGCCATTAAAAAAAATACATTTGAATCAGTTTTAATGAGGTGGATGAAACTGGAGCCGATTATACAGAGTGAAGTAAGCCAGAAAGAAAAACACCAATACAGTATACTAATGCATATATATGGAATTTAGAAAGATGGTAATGATAACCCTGTATTTGAGACAGCAAAAGAGACACTGGTGTATAGAACAGTCTTATGGACTCTGTGGGAGAGGGAGGGGGGATGATTTGGGAGAATGGCATTGAAGCATGTATAATATCATATAACAAACGAATCACCAGTCCAGGTTTGATGCATGATACAGGATGCTTGGGGCTGGTGCACTGGGATGACCCAGAGGGATGGTATGGGGAGGGAGGTGGGAGGGAGGTTCAAGATTGGGAACACGTGTACACCCGTGGTGGATTCATGTCAATGTATGGCAAAACCAGTACAATATTGTAAAGTAATTAGCCTCCAATTAAAATAAATAAATTAAAAAATGAAATAAATAGTTTAGAAAAAAAAGAGATTGAAAAATCTGTTTAAAAACTCAAAATTGAAAGAAAAAAAAAAACCCTAAGATCATGACATCTCGCCCTTTCACTTCTTGGCAAATTGATGGGGACAAAGTAAAAGCAATGACAGATTTTCTTAGACTCCAAAATTACTGTGGACTGTGGCTGCATCCATGAAATTTAAAGATCCTTGCCCCTTGGAAAGAAAAGTATGACAAACTTGGACAGTGTATTAAAGAGAAAAGACATCCTTTGCTGACAAAGGTCCATTAGTTAAAACTGTTTTTTCCAGCTGTCATGTATGGATGTGAGTTTTGGACCACAGAGAATGCTGAGTGCTGAAGAATTGATGCTTTCAAATTGTGGTATTGGAGAAGACTGTTTTGAGTCCCTTGCACTGTAAGGAGATCAAACCAGTCAATCCTAAAGGAAATCAACCCTAAATATTTATTGAAAGGACTGACACTGAAGCTGAAGCTCCAATATTTTGGCCACCTAATGTGAAGAGATGACTCATTGGAAAAGACACTGATTCTGGGAAAGATTGAAGGCAAAAGGAGGAAAGGGGAGCAGAGGATGAGATAGATAGCATCGCCAACTCAATAGACATGAATCTGTTAAATCTCTGGGAGATAGTGAAGAACGAGGAATCCTGGAGTGCAGTTCATGGGGTCACAGAGTTGGACATGACTTTGTGACTGAACAACACACACACACAGAGACACACACACACACACACACACACACACATCTTCTTGTGCTAATCATCTGTTGATGGACTCGAGTTATTTCTATGTTTTGGCTATTGTAAATAATGATCCTATGAACATTGGGATGCCTGTATCTTTTCTAATCATATTTTCCTCAATATATGCCCAGGAGTGGGATTACTGGATGATATAGCAACTCTATTTATAGTTTTTTAAGGAATCTCCATTCTGTTCTCCACAACGGCTGCACCAATTTACATTCCTACCAAAACTCTAGGAGTTTCCTCTTGCCTACACCCTCTCTAGCATTTCTTATTTGTAAACTTTTGATGGTAGTTATTCTGATATCTCATTGTGAAGTGATACCTCATTATCATTTTGATTTGCATTTCTCTAATAATTTGTGTTGTTAAGTATCCTTTTCATGTACTTGTTGTCCATCTGTATGGTTTCTCTGGATAAATGCCAATTTAAGTATTCTGTTCATTTTTTAAATTTGGTTGTTTTTTATTTGATATTATGTTTTTTGAGGTATGCAACTGATTTCTTAATTTATTTTTCAGATTGTTTTTTGCCAGTTTGTAGAAATAATTGACTTTAGATCAGGTACCCTGCAACTTTGGAGAATTCATTTATTAGTGACACTCTCTTTATTGTGGATTCTTTGGGAATTTCTACATATAAGATTATCTTATGTGAGAATAAAGCCTTTCCCTTCTCCAGGGGATCCTCCCAAGCCAGGGATTGAACCCAGGTCTCCCGCATTGCAGGCAGATTCTTTACCAGCTGAGCCACCAGGGAAGCCCAAAGTTATACCACTTCCTTGCTAATTTGTATGCATTTCAATTTTTTGTCCAATACATCCGGTTAGAACATCTATTATAATGTTGATTAACAGCAATAAAAGCAGGTATCCTTGTCTTGTTACTCATATTAAGGGTACATCTTCAGTTTTTCATCATTGAGAATACTGTTAAATATAGACTTTTTTAATGTGTAAATTACTTTAAAATATGTTGAATTTTCTTTCTATTCTTAATTTTTTGAGAATTATTTTTTTATATAATGAAAGGGTGTTGAATTTTGTCAAGTGCATTTCTGAATTAATTATGATGACCACATATTTTCCCCTCTTTTTCTACTAAATTAATGAATTCTACTGATTTTCTTGTATTAAATCACCCTTGCAGTCCAAGGATAAATTCCACTTTGTCCAAGCAAATAATTATTTTTTATATGCTATTAGATTTAGTCTGTTAATATTTGTTGAGTATTTTTGTCTATATTAATAAGGGATACTACCTGATTTTTATTTTATTGTAATGTTTTTGTATGTCTTTGTTATCAGTTTAATACTAGTCTCATAGAATATGGGAGAAGGCAATGGCACCCCACTCTAGTACTCTTGCCTGGAAAATCCCATGGAAGGAGGAGCCTGGTAGGCTGCAGTCCGTGGGGTTGCAAAGAGTCAGACAAGACTGAGTGACTTCACTTTCACTTTCATAGAATATGAGTTATGAAAATCTCCTTCCTCCTCAATTTTTTTGAAGAAATTGAGAAAATTTCTTTTGTATAATTATCCTTGTATAATTCACCAATGATGTCATCTAATCCAGGGCTTTTATTTATTGGGGATACTTTGATTACTAATTCAGTATGTTAATGTGTTACAGGTATGCTGACATTTTCTTTTTATTTTTGAGTCAAATTTTACAATTTGTTTTGAGAAATGTGTCTATTTTTTCTAGATTATCTAATTAGTTGGCCTAAAAACGTTTATAGTATACACTTACAAGTCTTTTTTCATAATTAGTGCTGTGTTTTCAGTTGTTCTAAAATTTTAGTTATTTGCATTTTTTTTTCCCTTAGTCCAGCTAAAGTTTTGTTAATTCTGTCGAACTTTTCAAAGAATAACTTTTGGAATCATTAATATTTTCCCATTACTTCTCTATATTGTTTTTCTTCATACTAATATTTATTGTTATTTTTCTTCTACTAGTTTGAGAGTAGCTTTTTATTCTCTGGTTCCTTAAGGTGTAGAGATAGGTTAGTAATTTGAGATCTTTCTTCTTTTCTAATTTAAAGCTACAAATTTTCCTCTAAGCCCTGCTTTAATTTCATCCCATAAGTCTTGATATCTTATGTTTTGCTTTCATTGTTTTTAAGTATATTTTAATTTCTCTTGTGATTTCTTCTTTAACATTTTTTTGAAGAGTGTTTTTGAATTTCCACATATTTTTAAATTGTCCAGTTTTATTTCTGTTATTGATTCTAAACTTTTCATATTATAGTTAAAAAGATACTTTGAAACGTGCCTACATTTATAAATGTACTGAGTTTAATTTTGTGGCCTAATGCATAGTCTATTTTGGAGACAGTCCCATGTGCACTTGAGAAGAATGTGTATTCTGCTGTTTTGGGGTGGAGTATTTCTCATAGTTCTCAAGGTCCAGTTGGCTTACTATGTTGTTCAAGAATCCTACTTCCTTACTTACCATCTACATGATCAATCTACTCATCAGTCTTTTCTAAGACCTCACTAGAATTGCCTTTAATGTCCATATTTTTTCAAAAGGCTGTTCAATTGTATCTAGTCTTTTTCTAATATATATTTCAAAATTATTTCATTATCTATCTATTTAGTTCAGTTCAGTAGCCCAGTGTTGTCTGGCTCTTTGTGAACCCAAGGACTGCAGCACTCCAGGCTTCCCTGTCCATCACCAACTGAACAGAGCTTTCTCAAATGCATTTCCATAGAGTTGATGGTATCAACCAACCATCTCCTTCTCTGTTGTACCCTTCCCCTCCTGCCCTCAATCTTTCCCAGCAAAAGAGTCTTCTCCAAAAAGTCAGTTATTTTAATCAGGTGGCCAAAACACTGGAGTTTCAGGATTCAGGATGGATTATCTTGAGGATTGACTGGTTAGATCTCCCTGCAGTCCAAGGGACTCTCAAGAGTCTTCTCCAAAACCACAGCTCAAAAGCATCAATTCTTCAGTGCTCAGCTTTCTTTATGGTCAAACTCTTACATCCATACAGGACTATTGGAAAGATCATAGCTTTGACTAGATGGACCTTTGTCAGCAAAGTGATGCCTCTGCTTTTTAATATTCCATCTACACTGGTCATAGCTTTTGTTCCAAGGAACAAGCATCTTTTAATTTTATGGCTGCAGTAACCATGTGCAGTGATTTTGGAGCGCAAGAAAATAAAGTCTGTCATGGTTTTCATTCTTTCCCCATTTATTTGCCATGAAGTGGTGGGACTGGAAGCCATGATCTTAGTTTCTTTGAATGTTGAGTTTTAGGCCAGCTTCTTCATTCTCCTCTTTCAGGTTCATCAAGAGGCTCTTTAGTTCCTCTTTACTTTCTATCATAGGGGTGGTGTAATCTGCATATCTGAGGTTATGGTATTTCTCCTGGCAATCTTGATTTCAGCTTCTGTTTCATCCAGTCTGGCATTTTGCAAGATGTACTCTGCATATAAGTTAAATAAACAGGGTGACAATATACAGCCTTGATGTGCTCCTTTCTCAATTTGGAACCAGTCTGTTGTTCCATGTCTGGTTCTAACTGTTGCTTCTTGGCATACATATAGATTTCTCAGGAGGCATGTAAAGTGGTCTGATATTCATTCCCATCTCTTGAAAAATTTTGCACAGTTTGTGGTGATCCACACAGTCAAAAGTTTGGCATAGTCAATAAAGCAGAAGTAGATGTTTTTCTGAAATTCTCTTGCCTTTTCTATGATCCAATGTGTAGTGGGAATTCCTAATAATGTACTTTCACAACCTTGAGAAATTCCACAAAAATAGCACCTGGAAAAACAGCACATATTAAGAAATTATGTTAATGATTATCTTTCAGTTTTTTTTTTCTTAAAAATAGTCATTTTGTTACAAACCCCCAGGCCAGAGTCAGAAGGGAGTATGACTTTGATCATGAAAGTATGGACCTTGGAACCCCGGATCAGCATCTGGCATGAATGCTGCCTACGTACTTGCTGACTGTTCCTGAGACTAGCCCAGAAGGGAACAGACTGGGGTAAAAAGAAGTAGATCTGGGCTATGTCAATGTAGTCCCTAAAATTTATAAGTATGTGATTAACATAACAGGTGTCTTGAGAAAGATAAGATCAAATAAACTCTTGTAGTCTGCAATTAGGAATAAAAGCTGGACTCAGAGTGGATTCTCCACCTCAGTCCAATAGAGGCTGCAGGTCTCTTGACCCATTGCACCAGATTTCGTGTTCTGTCTTCATTCTTGTTGCTCTCTCCTGGACCATTAGGGCAACAACAACAGATATTGGCAATTTGATCTCTTGTTCCTCTGCATTTTTTAAATCCAGCTTGAACATCTGGAAGTTCTTGGATCACGGACCGTTGAACCCTCATTTGTAGAATATTGAGCATGAATTTGCTAGCATGTGAGATGAGTGCAATTGTATGGTAGCTTGAACATTCTTTGACATTGCCTTTCTTTGGGATTGGAATGAAAACTGACCTTTTCCAGTCCTGTGGCCACTGCTCAGTTTTCCAAATTTGCTGGCATATTGAATCAGCACTTTCACAGCATCATCTTTTAGAATTTGAAATAGCTCAGCTGGAATTTCCTCACGTCAACTAGCTTTATTCATAGTGATGCTTTCTAAGGCCCACTTGACTTCACATTCCAGAATGTCTGGCTCTAGGTGAGTGATCACACCATCGTGGTTATCTGGGTCATGAAGATCTTTTTTTATGCAGTTCTTCTGTGTATTCTTGCCACCTCTTCTTAATATCTTCTGCCTTTGTTAGTACCATACCATTTCTGTCCTTTATGGAGCCCATTTTTGCATTAAATGTTCCCTTGGTATCTCTGATTTTCTTGAAGAGATCTCTAGTCTTTTCCATTCTTTTGTTTTCTGGTATCTCTGATTTTCTTGAAGAGATCTCTAGTCTTTTCCATTCTTTTGTTTTCCTCTATTTCTTTGCATTGGTCACTGAGGAAGGCTTTCCTATATCTCCTTGGTATTCTCTGGAACTCTGTAATCAGATGTGTGTATCTTTCCTTTTTTCCTTTGCCTTTAGCTTCTTTTCTTTTCTCAGCTATTTGTAAAGCATCCTTAGACGACCATTTTGCCTTTTTGCATTTCTTTTACTTGGGGATGGTCTTGACCACTGCCTCCTGCAGAATATCTCAAACGTCCCTCCATAGTGTTTCAGGCACTCTGTCTATCAAATCTAATCCCTTGAATCTATTTGTCATTTCCACTGTAAGGGATTTGATTTAGGTCATACCTGAATGGTCTAGTGATTTTCCCTATTTTCTTCAATTTAAGTCAGTATTTTGCAATTAGGAATTTCTGATCTGAGCCACAGTCAGCTCCCGGTATTGTTTTTGCTGACTGTATAGACCTTCTTCATCTTCAGCTGCAAAGAATATAATCAAATCTGATTTTGTTATTGACCATCTGGTGATGTCCATGTGTAGAGTCATCTCGTGTTTTTGGACGAGAATGTTTGCTATGACCAGTGCATTCTCCTGGCAAAATTCTGTTAGCCTTTGCCCTGCTTCATTTTGTACTCCTAGGCCAAACTTGCCTGTTACTTCAGGTATATCTTGACTTCCTACGTTTGCATTCCAGTCCCTAAAGAAGGACACCGTTTTTTGGTGTTAGTTCTAGAAGGTCTTGTAGGTCTTCATAGAACCACTCAATTTCAGCTTCTTTGGCATTAGTGGCTGGGACATAGTCTTGGATTACTGTGATATTGTATGGTTTGCCTTAGAAATGAGCAGAGATCATTATGTCATTTTTGAGATTGCACCCAAGTACTGGATTTCAGACTCTTTTGTTGAGTATGAGGGCTACTCCATTTCTTCTAAGGGATTCTTGCCCACAGTAGCAGATACAATGGTCATCTGAATTAAATTCACCCATTCCGGTCCATTTTAGTTCACTGATTCCTAAAATGTTGTTGTTCATTCTTGCTATCTCCTCTCTGACCACTTCCAGTTTACCTTGATTCACGGACCTAACATTCCATGTTCCTATGCAGTATTGTTGTTTTCCTATTACCCAGCATCAAAGCCACTTCCACAAAGTGTTTGTTATAATAGTACACCACTTATTGGTACCAAAATCTGCATTATTTTACTAAGACTGCTGCAACAAGCATTATATACCAGATGGCTTAAATGACAGAAATATATTTTCTCTGAATAGAAGTTCAGGGCAAAATTTTGTCAAGATTGGTATCTTTGAAGTCTCACTCCTTATTTTGTAAATGATCATCTTGTTCCTGAGTCTTCATATGGTCTTTCTTCTATATATGTCTGTGGCGAAATTTCCTCTGGTCCTTTGGACACTGGTCATGTTGGATTAGGGCTCACCCTAATGACATCATTGTACCTTAATTACCTTTTGGAATTAAATTAAGTCACATTCTGAGGTGCCAAGATTTAGGATCTATCAAATGAATTTGTGAACAACATACCCCATTACACTTATCTTTTGTCTAGGTAGTCTGTCCATTGACAGATGTAGATTATTGAAGTCTTTCAAGATATTATTGTAGAACTATCTATCCCTTTGATTTTGTCAATTTTCTTTACATATATAAGGGCCTGTGTTTTAGTGCATACATACATGTAATTTTTATACTGTCTTACTGTATGGTACTTTTTATTAATATATAATTTATTTCTTGATGTATATATTTTCTTATTTAAAGTCAAATTTATAGCTATTAAGCTTTGATTCCTATAATATTTTTTTTCATCCTTTCAATCTCTTTGTGTTTTTGGAGCTATGATTGTTTTACTTTCTTTAAACCCTTTCTACAATTTGTATTTTTATTGAAGTGTTTAATTCATTTACATTAAGTAATTACTACTTCCCTGGTGGCTCAGATGATGAAGAATCTGCATGAAATGCAGTTTGTTTCTCTTGATGGCTCTGTTTAAACTTTATTAATTCTTTTTTTCCCTCTATTCCTAAGACGTAACAACCATTTTTAATCTATATTTTCAAGTTTACTATTTCACTTGTTTAAGTCTGCTTTTGAATTTCTCTGTTTTTCATAGCAGTTATTTTATTTTCAGGATTACTTTTTGATTCCTTTTTATAATTGATATCTCTTTAATGATATTCTCATTTTGTTTGTACATTATTTTACTGCCATGTTCATATCTCCATTTAGCTCTTTGAGATACTTTGTGAAAGATGTTTTAAAGCCTTTAGTAAGTCTAGGGTCTGGGTTTAACAGATATATTTTCTGTCAATTTAATTACTTTGAATTCACCATATTTAATTGCTTTGTTTCAGAGCCTGTGATTATCTTGTTGAAGACTGGAGCTTTGAATTGTATAATGTTGTTAACACTTAAAAAAAAATCAGCTTCTCCCCTTCTCTAGAGTTTATTGTTTTATGGTTATTAGTGTTATGTTGCTTTTGTCTTTGTTGTGAGGTTTCTCTGTTCCAAGGATCTGTTTTCATTGAATATTTCAGGTTTTCTCAAATCTTTTATGATGCTGGCTTCCTATGTTCCCCTGTGCATTTTTTTTTTTAAATCTCAGTAGAGTGCCTTGATATTTCCAGGGCAACACCCTATAATCCACAATGAGTCCAGCATGATGCACCAGAAATTTGAGTTACTATTAAGAGAGTTCCCTCCCACTGTAATGGTGGGTTGGGCATGTGCAGCTTTTGGTACACTGATGCCTGAAATGTACTGACATTAATTGCAACTTACCAAACAAACTGTTCCCAGTAGCTTCAAGCATCCAAATAAACTATTTCCAAAATAAATATTTGGAAAGCTTCCATCAACACCATTGATGTCATGGTGGAAAAGTGGATTCCAGGTGCTTTCTACTTTCTCTTTCTCTCATGATATGTTAGCAACATTCCACAAAATGATATAATATAATAAATTTTTTCATAAAACAACACATATTTAACTTGAAAGAATATCTTTTACTCTGAAAATTTTGTACTTTGCTATTTAAAAAATGTAGTATTAAAATTTTCAAAAACACAGAGCAATATAGGGGATAATATAATGAACTTACATAAATGTGTTTGACATACACTACAATTATCAAGATTTTGCCATTCCTGCTTTTTATATCCATTTTTATTCTCTTTCTAAATTTGAATATTTTAAACTCCTAAATATTATCTCATTTTACCCCTGCATACTTCATACTTCAGTCTGAATTTCTTAAAAGAACAGACATTTAGTACAAAACCATGATGTCATTATCACACTAAAAATTCATAATAATTCCCTAATCACACAGAGACTTGATGCACACTAAATCACATTAATCAACTTCATGCATAGTAAACTTTCACCATTTGTCTCAAAATTTGCTTTTTGCAATTGATTGATTCAAATCATGATCCAAGCAAGTCCTTATATTTGATTGTCATTATGTCAAATCTCTTTTATTCTAGAATAATTTCTTCTTCCTTGAATTATTTATATGTGGATTTTATTTTCAGAGCAGTTTTATGTGTACACAAAAATTGAACAAAGAAAGAGGAGAGTTCTTTCCTTAAATTTTCATTTTTAAGTTGGAGAAATTAGGTCCATTAATCTATATGATGCCCTGCACTCTGGATGTGTCTCTTTGCTTTCTTCTACTGTCACTTAACCTATTCTTAGCATCTATAACTCCTGTAAAGCAGAAATGATCTCTAAATTTTTAATTAGATTAAGAATACTTGTTTAGAATACTTCTGTTTATTTATTAAGGCATTACATCAGAAAGCATATCTATATATCCCAATTTTAGTACTCTAAGATTATTCTATCAATTTGTTTGTGATAGCCTGATCCCACCTTTGTAAAGTCCTTCAGTTAAATTTCCATCTAACTATTTTAGCCATTGATAGTTTTTGTCTAAGTTAATTCCTTTACTAAAGTGTACAAAAAGTTTATTTCTAATTCTATAATTCTTTGAGTGGTAAACAATAAGTTGTTTTGAATTTGTACTCTCTTTTTCGCATAAAAGCATGCCCATATATCACCATTTTGTATTTTTTGGGGGCTGGGATCCTGAGCACTTGCCTGATGTCAGATTACAAGGAAACTTTAGCACTTCCTTGCTTATATCTCTGCTCTATTTGTATTTTTGTACTATTATTCTATACAAGACCCTCAAAATATTATAAGCCACTCAAAACTAAAGAACGAGATAACAAGAAATGGTTACTGTGTGTTTCATCCCTCAAACTGACTTCCATATCTGGGGATTGTAGAAAAAGAAGAAATATGTGAATTTTTATGGTCCAGCTAACTTCAATTTATTGAAATTTATGCAATTTATCCAAATTAAATTTCACTCACCCTTTGTAAAGCAGCTTGTGCTCTGAAAGGATGAAGTGTTCCTTTCTGTCAACCAACCCTGTATTCATAAAAAGTGATGCATAACAACTGACAAACAGAGTATCATTGTTGAGTATTTATATCAACTTTGTGCCACAAGTATTAATTAATGAATAGTAGAATTTGGGAGTTAGCCTGAAAAACAACTAGATAACTTTTTTCTGTCAAAAATATGAACATTCTTGAGATGATCCATTTGACTGTTGTGTGATATTTTGAAATGTTAAGAAACATATTTTGGTTTTCATCCTTGGCTTCTAGCCAAGCTCCTAAAAACTTTGTAATTCCCTAGATTATTTAATTATAGGAAGTTTTAGTATTTGATCCTTGATCTCAGTTTCTGACACTGAGCTCCTTGATTCATTGTAATGAGATGACTGTGGTGGGCTCCAATATACCTTCAGAATGGTAATTTATCACCTGAAAGGCCAAGCCATAATTAATATAACTTTATAAGTACTTCATCTTGGGAAAAAAAGATTGTTCCTGTGGTCCCCCACTAAAGAATATGCTAAATTATAAACAGGATGCTAGGATAGAGAACTCTCTATGGCTAATTAGATTGTAGCCATTGTAATAGTCTTTTAATTTTCTATTTGTAATACAATGATGAATAAGTTGATAAATGCAATCAAAACAGATTTTTTATAGGTTTTCTAATCCCACTTTCTACCTCTTTAGATTCATTTTCTTATGTCAGTAATTAAAATCCATTCCTTAAATTGCATATGGGTATATGTTATCCAAATGTGTTTATTAGCATGAAAAACTATGGTGGCAGTTTGATTTAGGGAAACTTTATAGTGTGATTTATTTTCAAATGTATGATTTAAAATTTTGCATTGCAAATATTAGAATCTAATATTGACTTTGAACCATGGCCATTACCCCACATTGTTTTATTCAGATTCAGTTCAGTTCAGTTGCTCAGTCATGTCCGACTCTGTGCGATCCCATGAACTACAGCACACCAGGGGTCCCTGTCCATCACCAACTCCCAGAGTTTACTCAAACTCATGTCCAATGAGTCGGTGATGCCATCCAAACATCTCATCCTCTGTTGTCCCCTTCTCCTCCTGCCTTCAATCTTTCCCAGCATCAGGATCTTACTCACATTATTTTTCTTAATTAAATATTTTTGTCTGAACATAGGCCCATCATAATTCCAACTATTTTTTTTTAAACCCAGGTAAGTTTTTACTCCTTTATGATTTAAATACTCTGTAATCCAACTTGTACTATAGAAATTAACACTAAAATATAATACACAGTTCATTGCTTACTATTTTCCACTGTATATTAGTCTTACCACCTAATCTGTATTGCTAATTCTCTGGAATCTCAATATCTCACAATTCTACTACTGAAAAGGATTTAGATGATTTAGGTTTGTAAACCAAAATATTTTATTAAAAGTTATCTTTTCTAAAGTGAAATTCATTTGGCATTTTCAACCTGAAAAAGGCTAGGGGAATAATTTTGACTATGATGTTCATTTAGAGGTCAGTGTTAAAGTTCATATAAGTACCTATGGGCCATTTATGAGAACTGATGATATGTATAATTAATAATTAATTTTGAGACATTTAAAGAGTAGAAATAATGGAAGATATAGCACTGTCTGTATGAAATAATTCAGGAAAATAATAGCAGAATTTGAGCAGAAAAGGCTCACCTCTTAGATATTAACTTTTTTGTCTAGTTTTACTGATTGCTATTTATCTTGTTTATAGATAAATGGTTTTCTTATTTTTAGTCTAGCTAGTGAATTTTGATTGGATATTGGACACTGTGAATATTACATTGTTCAGTGTCTGGTTATTGTTGCTTTCTTTTTAAGAATCAGGTTTTATACTGGAAAATAGTTAAATTGCAGTGTAGTTTAATCCATCCAAACTTGTTTTTAAGATTTTTAGAGTGGTAATAGAATAGCCTTCACTCTGGTTATACTGTAACCCCATGACTCTGGTAAGATATCTATTGAATGTCCTGGGTGATCACTGAGTACTCTCCTCTCTGACCAGTGAAAACTCTCTAGACTTATGCCAGCTCTAGAAACCATAAAATATTATCTCCAAACTGTTTTGTGCCAATATTGTGTGATATTACCATATATATATGTATATATATATATATATATACATATATATATATATATAAATTTTAATATTCAGTAAAGGCTCAAAGGGAAACTCTATATAGATTTGTGAAGACTCTTTTCTGCTTGTCTTCCAATTTCTGTATCTATGTTCCATAACACCATGCTATATCAAACATTTTAAACTTTGATCTCTCCCTTTTTCCCAGACACAGCAAAACTGTTATCTTCTACTTATAGTAGACTTCCAGGCTCTGTGATCCAGAATATCTCTCCAGTTAAAAAAGGAAAAAAATCCAGAAAAATAATAAGGTTCACATGATTTGTATTTATCCATCTGGATATCATAATACTGTACTTCATATTATCTATGTGTCAACAGTTGACTAATATAAAGTAAGCTGTTGTCTGATTGCTTAAGGTAGGAAGGTATATTCAGTTACTCTTCCTACACCATGGGCAAATAGCAAACCTATTTTGAAGAAAGCTGACTAGAATTATACTTGAAGCAATATAACTGAATTATGTTCTTTAGAAACAAACAAAGAAAAAAGAAAATAAATGAAAGAAATGAAGTAACCAAATTAAAACTAAGACAATAACAGTGATAACTCAACCTTTGAAATGAAAACCAAAGGAACAATGAAGGCAAAAGTTAACAAATTAGACAAGAGAAAAGCAGCAAAATTTTAAAATAAAACAAAAACTGATTATTCAAAACTATTAGTAAAATGGTGGATTAAAACAAAACTAGTTAGCATGAATAAAATTAAAAGGGAGACTTACAAAGTAGGTATAGAAAAAACATACCTTAACGTAATAAAATCTACGTATGACAAAACCACAGCTAAAACCACAGCTAAATTACTAGTAAAAAGCTGAAAGTTTTCATTTAAGATAAGGAACAAGACAAAGATGCTCAGCATAATCACTTTTATTCAACATAGTATTGGAATTCCAGCCAGAGCAATTAGACAAGAAAAAGAAAAGAAATAAAAGGTACTCAAATTAGAAAGAGAGAAGTAAATTTCTCACTGCTTGAAGATGGCATGATATTCTTGGTAGAAAATGCAAAAAGACTCCACCAAAAATTGTCAGAAATAATGATTTAAATAAAGTCACAAGATAAAAAAAATCAATATAAATAAATCTGTGACATTTATTTTCTCTAACAACAAACTATGAGAAAGGGAAATTAAGGAAACAACTGACAATTGCATCATAAATAATAAAATGCCTATGAATAAATTTACCCAAGGAGGTTAAAGACCTATTAAAACTAAAAGACATTGATAAAATAATGGAATAAGGCAAAAATTAATGGAAAAATACTTCATTTTCATGGACTGTTAAAATTATTATTGTTAATAAAACCATACAAAGCAATCTGCAGTTTCAGTTTAATCCTCATCAAAATTCCAATGGCATATTTGTAAAATTTGTATGAAAACAAAAAAGATCATGGATAGTCAAAGCAATCTTGAGAAAGAAAAACAAAGCTGGAGTTAACACACTCCCTGATTTCAAACTATATTGCAAAGCTATAGTAATCAAAACAATATGGTTCTGGGACTACAACCTTCAGCCTACAGAACAATAACCAGAATCACAGAGAGTTAAACTAAATGAAATGTCAGAGGATTATGTCCCAAGTGAAGGAACAGGATGAAATCCCAGAAAAACAACTAAGTGAAATGGAGATAGGAAAAAGAATTCAGAATAATATTAGTGAGTATGATCCAGGATTTTAGAAAAAGAATGGAGGCAAGGATGGAGAAGATGCAATAAATGTTTAACAAAGGCCTAGAAGAAATAAGAACAAGCAGAGATGAATAATATGATGATTGAAATAAAAAAATACATTGAAAGGAATCAATAGCAGAACAAATGAGTCAGAAGAACAGTTAAATGACCTGGAGGACATAATGGTGGAAATCTCTGCTGCTGAAGGGAATAAAGAAAAAAGAATGAAAAAAAAATGAATACAGTCTAAGAGATCTCTAGGAGAATATTAAATGCACCAATATTTGAATTATAGGGCACCTAGGAAAATATAGACAGATCTGAAAAAATAGTTGAATAAATAATAGCTGGAACTTCCCTAACATGGATACGGAAACAGTCTCCCAAATCTATGAAGTACAGAGACTCCAAGGCAGAATAAATCTAAGGAAGAATATGCTGAGATGCATAGCAATCAAATTATATTTTTTAAAAAGGGCAAATAAATATTAAAAACAACAAAAGAAAAGTTACAACTAACATACAAGGAAACTTTCACAAGGATATCAGCTAATTTATCACCAGAAACTCTGCAGGCCAGAAGGGAGTGGCATGATATATCTAAAGTGGTGAAAGGGAAGAACCTACACCAAGAATACTATACCCAGCAAAGCTCTCACTCAAATTTGAAGGAGAAATCAAACATTTTAGAAAGAAGCAAAAAGAATTCAGCACCAAAAAATCAGCTTTGCAACAATTAAAGGAACTCTTCTAAGTGGGAAAGAGACCAGCAGCTTAAAACAATCTTGTACAAATATAGAGTGCCAGATTAAAACATCATAAGAACAGCAAGCCAAAAAAAAAGCAAAAAAAAAGCAACACAAACACAACTGAAAAGATGGTGATGAAATCAATAGAGAACAAAAGAGGAAGAGAAGAAAAAAGAGGAAGAGAAGAAAAAAGACCTATGAAAACAAACCCAAAACAATTAAGAAAATGGCAATAGAAATGTGCATATCGATAATTGCCATAATGGCATCTGGTGCTATCACTTCTTGGCAAATACATGGGGAAAAAATGAAAACAGTGGCAGACTTTATTTTCTAGGGCTCCCAAATCCCTGAAGATGGTGACGGCAGCCATGAAATTAAAAGATGTTTTCTCTTTGGAAGAAAAGCTATGACAAAACTAGACAGCATATTAAAAAGCAGAGACATAAATTTACTGACAAAGATCCATCTAGTCAAAGCTACAGTTTTTACAGTAGCCATGTATGGATCTGAGAGTTGAGCCATAAAGAAAGCTGAGCACTGAAGAACTGATGCTTTTGAACTATGGTGTGGGAAAAGACTCTTGAGAGTCCCTTGGACTGCAAGGAGATCCAACCAGTCAATTCTAAAGGAAATCCATCCTGAATATTCATTAGAAGGACTGATGCTGAAGCTCTAATATTTTAGCCATCTGATGCTAAATAACTAACTCATTGGAAAAGACCCTGATGCTGGGAAAGATTGAAGGTAGGAAGAGAAGGGGACAACAGAGGATGAGATGGTTGGATAGCATCACTGACTTGATGGACAGGAGTTTGAGCATGCTTCAGGAGTTGGTGATGGACAGGGAAGCTGGCATGCTGTAGTCCACAGGGTCACAAACAGTCAGACACCACTGAACTGAAATGCATTAAATGCACCAACCAAAAGACACAGACTAGCTGAATGGATCCAAAAACAAGACCTATATACTTGCTGTCTATTGGCGACCTACTTTAGACTTATTGACACCTGCAAACTGAAAACAAGGAGATGATAAATGGTATTACATGCAAATGGAAATCAAAGTAAAACTGCAGTTATAATATTCATATGAGAAAAGATCCAATTATATAAAAAATATTATAAGAGACAATGAAGGACACTACATAAAGAGCAAGGAATCAATACAAGAGGAAAATATAAAAATTGTAAATATTTATGCACCCTACATGGGAGCACTTCAATGTATAAGGCAAGGTGGTACAGTGGTAAAGAATCCACCTGCCAATGCATCACACACAAAAGACACAGCTTTGATCCCTGGGTTGGGAAGATCCTCTGAAGTAGGAAATGGTAACCCACTTCAGTATTCTTGCCTGAAAAATTCCATGGACAGAGGAGCCTGTTGGGCTACACTCCATAAGGGTCAAAACAGTTGGATACGACTGAACACATACACAAACAAACACAGCAATCATAAAGGGAGAAATCAAATATAACACAAAAATAATGGGGGAATTTAACACCCTACTTTCATCAGTAGACAGATATAGGTAAATTAAATAAATACTCTTGTTTAGGCTTCAGAGACAAAGTAGAGCAGGCCTTTGATCTTACTTGTAACCTGCTTGGACACTGCCCTGACTGTGAGTGTCCTGATTCCCTGCTATGAGTACAAGTCTTGCAGCACTATAGAAAAGATAGGGGATGAATCTTGAGACTGTTGAGCCCCTGGAGGGGGTCTTACCAGCTAAGCCCTAGGTTTACCAGTATTCCAAACTTTACAAAAAAAAAAAAACAGCATTAACATGAAATTAGAGCTGCAATTTGCTTACTGATTGATGATGATATCAGTTTGCATCCTGGGATTATAAGTGGAAACCCCAAAATGTAATTTTTGAAGTCTCCCCAATGAAGAGGACACACTGCCTGGAACCTTGTCTCACCTGGGACTCCAGATGTGCTGTGTCACAGGACTTCCCAGCATTGTTTAAGTCTGGACGTTGGTCAAAACCCAATTTGGTGATGTATTCTCTGCTGCTTCTATTTCTCCTTTATTTTAATGTTACTATATCAAAAGTTAGCTATATATTTCTCTAGTAAATTTTGGTATTATTTATTTGTATATAGTGAGTGGTCTATTTTGTTGACAAATCTTTTGAATTTGAGACAAAAGTGAAAACTTTCTGCAAAACAACAGATCATCCAGACAGAAAATCAACAAGGAAATAAAAGCCTTAAATGACACATGAGACTAGATAGATTTAGTTGATACTCATAGAGCATTTCCTCCAAAAGCAGCAGAATACACATTTTTCTCACATGCATGCAGAATATTATCTCATGATGACCAGATACTGGGCCACAAAGCAAGCCTTGGTAAATTTAATAAAATTGAAATCATACCAAGCATCTTTTCTTACCACAATGCTATCAGAAAAGAAATAAACTATAAGGGAAAAAAAAAACTGTAAAAAACACAAATGTATGGAAGCTAAACAGTATGTTACAAATCAACAAAAGGGTCCCTGAAGAAATCAAAGAGGACATTAAAAAAAGTATCTAAAGACCAATGAAAATGTAAATTCTATGATCTTAAACCAATGGAACACACCAAAAGCAGTTCTCATTAATTGCTAAGTCACTTCAGTCGTGTCTGACTCTGTGCGACCCCATAGACTACAGCCCACCAGGCTCCCCCATCCGTGGGATTCTCCAGCCAAGAACACTGGAGTGGGTTGCCATTTCCTTCTTCAATGTATGAATGCGAAATGTGAAAGTGAAGTCACTCAGTCATGTCCGACTCTTAGCGACCCCATGGACTGCAGCCTACCAGGCTCCTCTGCCCATGGGATGTTCCAGGCAAGAGTACTGGAGTGGGGAGCCATTGCCTTCTCCAAAAGCAGTTCTTAGAAGAAAGTATTTAGCAATAGAATCTTAACTCAGGAAAGTGGAAGTGAAAGCCACTCAATCTTGTCTGACTCTTTGCAACCCCATGGATTATACAGTCCATGGAATTCTCTAGGCCAGAATACTGGAGTGGGTAGTCTTTCCCTTCTCCAGGGGATCTTCCCAATCCAGGAATCTGACCCAGGTCTGCCTTCATTGCATGCAGATTCTTTACAATATGAGCCACAAGGGAAGCCCTAATTCAAGAAACAAAATCTCCAATAAGCAACCTAATATTACACCTAAACCAACTAGAGAAAGAAGAACAAACCTAAACAAACCTTAAGTTAATAGAAGGAAAGAAATCATAAAGATGAGAGTAGAAATAAATTAAATAGAGACAAATAAACAATACCACAGATCAACGAAATTAAAGCTGATACTTTGAAGAGATAAGCAAAATTGATAAACCTTTAGCCAGACCTCATCAAGAAAAAGAGAGACGACTAAAATCAAGAAAAGTAGAAATGAAAAAGAAGTTACAATCAACTCCACAGAAATGCAAAAATTGCAAGAGTCTACTACCAGGAACTGTATTCCAATTAATTGGACAACCTAGAAGAAACAGACAAATTCTTAAAATGTACAATCTCTGAAGGCTGAACCAGGAAGTTAAAGAAAATATGAATAGACCAATCATAAGCACTGAGATTGAAACACAGTCAGTTCAGTTGCTCAGGCGTGTCTGACTCTTTGCGATCCCATGAACCACAGCATGCCAGGCCTCCCTGTCCATCACCAACTCCTGGAGTTTACTCAAACTCATGTCCATTGAGTCGGTGATGCCATCAAACCATCTCATCCTCTGTCGGCCCCTTCTCCTCCTGCCCCAAGTCCCTCCCAGTGTCAGGGTTTTTTCAAATGAGTCAGCTCTTCGCATCAGGTGGCCAAAATATTGGAGCTTCAGCTTCAACATCAGTCCTTCCAATGAACACCCAGAACTGATTTCATTTAGGATGCGCTGATTGAATCTCCTTGCAGTCCAAGGGACTCTCAAGAGTCTTCTCCAACACCATAGTTCAAAAGCATCAATTCTTCTGCACTCAGCTTTGTTTATAGTCCAACTCTCACAACCGTATATGACTACTGGAAAAACCACAGACTTGACTAGATGGACCTCTGTTGACAAAGTAATGTCTCTGCTTTTTAATATGCTGTCTAGGTTGGTCGTAATTTTCCTTCCAAAGAGTAAGCGTCTTTTAATTTCATGGCTGCAATCACTGTCTGCAGTGACTGAAACGAAAAAAAAAAAAAAAAAACTCCCAACATACTAATATCCAGGACCTGTTGGCTTTACAGGAGAATTCTGTCAACTATATAGAGAAGAGCTAACATATATCCTTCTGAAACTCTTCAAAAAATTGCAGAGGAAGTTAATCTCCCAAACTCATTCTGTGAGGCCACATTAGCCTAATACCAAAACCTGAAAAAGATACCACACAAAATAAAATTTAGGCCAATATCACCAAAGAATAAACTCAGAAATCCTCAACAAGTTCTAGCAGTCCAAAACCAACCCTTAAATATGTGCATACACCATGATTAAGTGGGATTTATCCCATGGATGCAAGGATTCTTCAATATCTTCAAATCAATCCATATGATACATCACATCAACAAGTTGAAGAATAAAATAAAAATATAATCCTCACAATGCTGCTACTGCTAAGTCACTTCAGTCGTGTCTGACTCTGTGTGACCCCATAGATGGCAGCCCACCGGGCTCCCCCATACCTGGGATTCTCCAGGCAAGAACACTGAAGTGGGTTGCCATTTCCTTCTCCAAAGTGTGAAAGTGAAAAGTGAATGGGAAGTCACTCAGTCGTGTACGACTCGTAGCGACCCCAGGGACTGCAGCCTACCAGGCTCCTCCATCCATGGGATTTTCTAGGCAAGAGTACTGGAGTGGGGGTGCCATCAACTTCTCCAAATCCTCACAATAGATGCAGAAAAACTTTTGACAAAATTTAGCACATATTTATGATAAAAAATTTCCAGAATCTGGGCATGCAGGGAACATAACACAGTAAAGGCTATATATTACAAACTTGCAGCTAATATCATAAACATTATAAATCTTAAAGCATTTCCTCAAAGATGAGTAATAAAACAAGGATGTTCACTCTTGCCACATTTATTCAACATGGATTGGAAGGCCTGGCTATGCCAATCAGAGAAGAAAAAGAAATAAATGGAGTCCAAATTGGAAAAGAAGAAGTAGAATTGTCACTCTTGGAGAATACATGATACCAAACACAGAAAATACTAAAGACATGACCAGAAAAACTGCTATAGCTCATCGATGAATTTGACACAGTTGCAAATTACAAAATGATTACATAGAAATCTGTTGCATTTCTTTCTCTTTTTTTTAATTTTTTTAATTAATTTTATTTTATTTTTAAACTTTACATAGTTGTATTAGTTTTGCCAAATATCAAAATGAATCCACCACAGGTATACATGTGTTCCCCATCCTGAACCCTCCTCCCTCCTCCCTCCCCATACCATCCCTCTGGGTCGTCCCAGTGCACCAGCCCCAAGCATCCAGTATCGTGCATTGAACCTGGACTGGCATCTCGTTTCATACATGATATTTTACATGTTTCAATGCCATTCTCCCAATGCATACTAACAATGAAACATAAGAAAGAGAAATTCAAGAAACAATACTATTTTCTATCACATCAAAAATTATAAAATATCTAGGAATAAACTTACCCAAGGAGACAAAAGACCTGTACTTCAAAAACTATAAGGTGATTTTGAAAGGAGTAATAAACAAGAGAATCGGATGGAATGATGTAAAAGTAAAAGGTATGGTGGAGGGAGTATATAAAAACACTGGGACATAATACAGCCAAAAGATAGATTTTAAATAATTGCTCTTAAAATATATCCAATAAGTTCTATAAACACAAAACATTTTTTTCTAAAATCAGGATGCATTGATCAATTTGCCTTCAGTTTATCCACTTTTTAAAGTGCCATTTTTGGTAAATGGCAAGTTTTAATAATAGGCGAAAATTGGGATAAAAAGAGAGTTATCTTTTATTGTAACAGAAATAAAAGTGCAGAAAGAATATGTTTTATTTATTTTCACAAAGTTATTATAACAGAATAGGAGTTTCTGAAAAAAGGAACTATAACAAGCATTTATCCTCAGTTTAAGCAGAATAGCAAAGGGTGAAGTTGTGTAGATAATAAATAACATTTTATATCTGTAAGTAAAAAAAGTCAGAAGAGTTACTTTTAACTTAAACAAAAATGACTACTTAAAGATAAGTGAAGACAGTCTGTGGGCCTTGGGGATTGAAATCTTTAGAACTTTCTCAAAGGAAGCCTTTACTGCTAGTGGTTAAGAAGTTGAACCACAAATCTATGAGTATTTAATTTATTTTTATATTGCAAGTGTATAGGTTGCAGTTTATCACAATGAAGGCAAAATTTATCATCCTCTATTTAAAGCTATAACAAGTGTGTGATCAAATCAACAAGACTTTCCTTCAGAGTAAGTCAACTGTAACTTGTCCTTGACCAGTCAGACAAATAAATAACAGCCTTCCTGTTAATCTGCTGAAGATGACCAGTTTACTGTCTTTCATCTTTAGAGGGAGGATGTCAGTAGTAATGATGCTTTTTATGTCACATGCCTCAAGCAATGCCATTACACTATTGCTCAAAATCTTAGTGAGATGTTAAGAAATGGCATAAAATATACTTCTTTTATTCTCCCATTAATATGATATATGATTTTTTAACATTAAAACATTTCATGAATTAATTAGGAAAATATATACTAAAAAGAAAATCAAATGCATATCACCAAAGAAGGTAAAAACAACAACTACAAAGTCAATTTAAAAAAAAAAAAAAAAAAGGATATTTTTGTGTGATTGAGAGAGCTCGGTCACCTCTATTCTAAGCTATTTCCTAAATCCAAACACACAAAATTTGCAGAAATTGTGAATACAGAGTGAAGTAAGCCAGAAGGAAAAACACCAATACAGTATACTAACGCATATATATGGAATTTAGAAAGATGATAACAATAACCCTGTGTACGAGACAGCAAAAGAGACAGTGATGTATGGAGCAGTCTTATGGACTCTGTGGGAGAGGGAGAGGGTGGGAAGATTTGGGAGAATGGCATTGAAACATGTAAAATATCATGTATGAAACGAGATGCCAGTCCAGGTTCAATGCACAATACTGGATGCTTGGGGCTAGTGCACTGGGACTACCCAGAGGGATGGTATGGGGAGGGAGGAGGGAGGAGGGTTCAGGATGGGGAGCACATGTATACCTGTGATGGATTCATTTTGATATTTGGCAAAACTAATACAATTATGTAAAGTTTAAAAATAAAATTAAATTAAAAAAAGAAAGAAAAGAAAAAAAGAATCTCAGCATGATATTTCAGAAACTGGAATTTTGCAATGTTTTGAGTACATGTTGAAAAGACAGGTAGACTTGAACAGAAAAATGAAAAGGTAAAAGAAAGTAGGACAAACATTTTTGGTCTAAATATTTAAAAACCTTTAAAAGGATTTAAATCAGTTTCATTTTTAGTTTCTTAAGAAACTTCTTAAGAAACTAGTGTTTTCCACAGTGACTGTACCAATTTACATTCCCACCAACAGTGTAAGAGGGTTCCCTTCTCTCCACATCCTCTTCAGCATTTATTGCTTGTAGATTTTTTGACTTGTGTAAGGTGATATCTCATTGTATATTTTGATTTGCATTTCTATAATAATCAGTAGTGCTGAGAATCTTTTCATATGCCTGCTGTCCATCTGTATGTCTTCTTTGGAGAAATGTCTATTTAGGTCTTCTTTTTATTTATTTATTTTTTACTGGGTTGTTTGGTTTTTTAAATTGAGTCACATGAGCTATTTGTAAATTTTAGAGATCTAAAAATTGTAAATCTCGTGTCAGAAATATTGTTTGCAAATATTTTCTCCCATTCTAGAGTTGTCTTTTCATTTTATCTATGGTTTATTTTGTTGTGCAAAAGCTTTTCAGTTTACATAGGTCTCATTTGTTTACCTTTATTTCCATTATTTTGGGAGGTAAATTGAAAAAGATATTGCTGAGATTTATCAAAAAGATTGTTCTGCCTATGTTTTCCTTTAAGAGTTTTATAGTCTCTGTCTTACATTTAGTTCTTCAATCCAGTTTGAGTTTATTTTTGTGTATGATGTTAAAGAATGTTTGATCTAGCAATCCACTCCTGTGCATTTATCTGGAAAAACATACGGTTCAAAGGGATTCGTGCACCCAAATGTTCACTGCAGCATTGTTTACAATGCCCAAGACATGGAAGCAATCTAAATGTCCATCAACAGATGAATGGATTAAAAAGATGTGGTACATATATACAGTGGACTAGTACTCAGCCAATAAAAGAATTAAATAATGCCATTTGCTGTGAAATGTATGAAACTGGAGGTTATCATACTAAGTGAACTAAGTTAGTGATTTTGTTTATATGTGAAATCTAAAAGAAGTAATACAAATGAACTTATTTACAAACCAGAGATAGACTCACAGACTTAGAGAATGAATTTATGGTAGTAGTGCTGTGTGTGCTTAGTCGCTCAGTCGTGTTTGACTCTTTGTAACCCTGTGGACTTTAGCTCGCCCAGCTCCGCTGTCCTTGGGAGTTTTCAGGCAAGAATAGTGGAGTGGGTTGCCACTTCCTCTCCAAGGGATCTTCCTGACCTAGGAATTGAACCTGCATCTCCTGTGTTTCCTGCGCTGGAGGCAGATTCTTTACCCACTGAGCCGTCAAGGAAGCCTGTTACAAAATATTTGCTTACTAGAGGGAGTAGATTGGGAGTTTGGGATTGACATGTACTGCTGTATTGAAAATAGATAACCAACAAAGACTTACTGTATAGCACAGGAAATGCTACTCAATATTTTGCAATAACCTAAATGAGAAAATAATTTGATAAAGGTTAGATGAATGTGTATATTTAACAATTACTTTGCTGTATATCTGAAAGTCACACAACATTATTAATCATTTATGCTCCAATGTAAAATAGTTTTTTTAAATCACTGTTTTAAATTCAAAGGCTGATTTTTTTCTGCAGTGGAAATATTAAATTAAAACCAGTGTATTCTTTCCTATCACTAAGTGTAAATACTTACTGATGCCAATGGACTTCAGTTTCTCTATAAGACTCTGGATATAGATCACACAATGGACTCAATGTATGTATCATTTAGAAAAATTTCAAGAAGTAACTCTTGCTAGTTAGGAAGTTCATGGTACAAATATTGCTTAATGTTAGAAATTGAAATATTTGTTTGTTCCATGGCTTGAGCAAATGCCTGCTCATTTTGATATGGCCCATGGGATACAATCCCTGCCCTAGGGCTTGTGAAATAAAGTACCTCCAGAACTTGTTACAGTCATGATGTTTTCTAGGTCTATTGATTTTTATACAGAAATTTGTTGCCCAGCTAGTATTTTTTAGCATCAATTTCTGTTTATTATCAGACTTCCCTGATGGCTCAGATGATAAAGAATCTGCTTGGTATGCAGGAGACCTGAGTTGGGAAGATCCGCTGGAGAAGGGAATGGCAACCGACTTCAGTATTCTTGCCTGTAGAAATCCATGGACAGAGGAACCTGGCAGGCTACAATCCTTGGGGTCACAGAGAGTCAGATATGACTGACTGACTAACACACACACAAACATATTTATTATTAAACAAAGAGAGTCAACAAATTGCCTCAGAAGTTTAACCTAGGATATATGAATTAAACACATATAACATGGTTTTGAAGCTTAAAAAGTTTTTAAATATGTTCAAGGCTGAAAGTTATGACCAACCTAGATAGTATATTAAAAAGCAGAGATATTAATTTGCCAACAAAGGTCCTTCTAGTCAAGGCTATGGTTTTTCCAGTGGTCATGTATAGATGTGAGAGTTGGACTGTGAAGAAAGCTGAGCACTGAAGAATTGATGCTTTTGAATTTTGATGTTAGAGAAGACTCTTGAGAGTCCCCTGGACTGCAAGGAGATCCAACCAGTCCATCCTAAAGGAGATCAGTCCTGGGTGTTCATTGGAAGGACGGATGCTGAAGCTGAAACTCCAATACTTTGGCCACCTCATGGGAAGAGTTGACTCATTGGAAAAGACCCTGATGCTGGGAGGAATTAGGGGCAGGAGGAGAAGGGGACGACAGAGGATGAGATGGCTGGATAGAATCACCGACTCGATGCACATGAGTTTGGATGAAATCCAGGAGTTGATGATGGACAGGGAGGCTGGGCTTGCTGCGATTCATGGGGTTGCAAAGAGTCGGACACGACTGAGCGACTGAACTGAACTGAACTGAACTGAAGGCTGTTTTTCCTAAAAGTATTTTTAGCAGTTATTGCACGAATAGGTCACAAAACATTGGTTGCTACATTCTTATGCAGTATTCTTGAGAAAGTTTAATAAGAAACAAAGATTGTGGATTTGTCCTTGTAAACTAAGAATGCATTCAGTACTACAAAAATGCAAGGCTTCTGGGAAGATATTCAGGAGCCATAAGGGCCTGAAACCCTGAGGTTGTATAATAGTAGGGATTCAGGACACTATTGTCAAATAGCTGGGATTAACTGGATATGTTGTCAAATGGCTGGGATTTCAGAAACATCCAGATGACGGATTTTTTTTTTTTTTTTCATTTTTTATCAGTATGTTTAGACATAATCTTAATCTCTTTAACAATTTATACCTTTTTTTTTTTTTTTAAGTTCATTGCTTTTACGTAAAAGAACCATTTCTATTCTCTCTGTCCTCTGCATTATAAAAGCCTTAAAGGATAAATGATAATATTGGAAATAAATCACTAGCATCCACAAGGCACAGAACAACACAGTTAAACAATAATGAATTTCTTTTATGTCAAAATTTCAGTAAGATTAATTAAATCACAATTAAATTTGTCTAAGCTTTCTGCTGAAATCTTTTCATAGTGTCTTGAATGTGCTTAGACCAATACTCAGGATGAAGTCTATGCTACCTGAGCAGAACACTCTGCATTTTTAGGTTATCCCATGGAACCAGTTTTGATGATTGATCTATAGCATGAAGGTTAAATGGATTCTAGGTTGTTTAATCCTTGGTTCTCAATTTTCAGCATTATTCAGTTCAATAGCTGGTTTCCAAAGTAGGACCACATGTTGGTCTCTGGGGACTTGTTAGAATAACTATTGTATTCTAAGGCCACCTTCTTGCCCTTCTTAAGTGATAAATACTTAAGCTTTTTGTTTTCTTTAAACATTGACTGGCACACAGCATAGTAATTTTTCATTCCTGGCTCTGAATGCATACTATGCATTATGGACAAGCAGAGCAGGAAGAGAACCACAGGTCTATTGAGTATTGCTAAATAATGCATGTAAATTGAGTGAGATAGCTAATTCAAAGTGTGGTAAAGCTGAAATAAAGCAGATACTGAGTTTTCTTATGCAAAATAACTTTAAGCTGTACAAAACAAATCTTACCCCTCCTCCCTCCCCGCACCCCCCAGCATCCTTACCAAATAAGCACTCCTTGAAAGTGACCAATAAAAATGCTGACACATCTTATTATGCATTACTATAACTTGAATATCATCCATCACTTTGCATTACTTTGATGTAACACAGGATTATAATGCAATTTGATGTGACAGCCACTAAACAATCTCATTTACAAAATTTCTCAGTTAAATCTGTTCATCTTAAACCTATTTTTGCATAATATAGCATCAAAACTTTAGCAATATTATTTTAAAATAATATCTAAAGTGGCAGATTATATGTTCCATGAAATAGGATGGGTGGCTGACAGGGGCATAGATGTATTGCTATATAAATAGATTATAAGTGCAATATTTTACAGCTGCTTCATCTCTATTCAGAATATTCAAAGGTTTCTAGGTCAACTGATTGCTATTTACTCAAATTTATATTGACCTGCTTCAGAAGGCAAATCTGACAAAGTGATTAATTAGACTTTATAGATCATTGGCAGGCTATAGTTTAATACAATTAGCAGAGCTCAAGTTCATCTTTAAATACCATTATGGTCTTCATATCAAAAATGTCAAATTATGATTTTTCCAGTTACAAAATCCAAGATGACTTATTTTCCAAACTTACATAAATGACAATGAAAAACTCAACAGGATACATTATTTAATACAAAACTTCCACAGCAATAAAATTTTTTCAGAAAACTTATTCAGTGTCTCCTGATGTATAAATTTGCATTTTAAACGTAAAATGTTTCTAAATACTCTATGATAATAAAACAAAATTATATATGCAATACATTTATCTCCAACAAATTGGAAAAAGTAATATAATGAGCCAAAACTTAAAGTTACATATATCTGACCTTGCTTATTGTACTAGATGTTTCCTAAAGGCTAAAGGAATATCTTGTATATCATATTATATTCATAATAACATCTGAGTTATTTTCAGTTATGAATTCTTATAGCAAAACAAATTGGATTAAACATACACTAATGAAGTGATTCTTTATATCAGAGTGATAAAAATCAATATATTTTATGTTTAATAGGCATCTTAAATTAAGGATGGTTAAAATTAAATTCTTGATGTCTTTTTATCTTATAATTTACTTCTCCCACAACTTTCTACATCTCATTTTATGATGACTCTGTCCTTCTCATTGCTCAGGCCATTTTTGACTCTATTTTCTTTCACATTTGTGTACATTGCAATAAGAATCTTGTTATTTATACATTCAAAACGTTTCTTGAATCAAAACATTTCTCACTACCTCCTTTTTTTCTTTTACTTTCGTCAAAATTACCATCATCCTTCATCTGAAACCTGTTATAGCTTTCCTGTTTATATATTTATTCCCCTATAGCATACATCACACAATAAAGTAATTCTTTTAATAAGCCAGATTGTGTCATTTTTTTCTTCAAAATCCATTTTATTCAGAGTAAAATTCTATGGCCTTACAATGGCCTACAATATCCCTCATGATTTGCTCATCTCTACCCATAATATCTTTCTTTGATTTCATCCACTCTAATAGGCCAATAATGTTCTCACATTAAGACATTTATACTAGCTTTTTGCTTTGCCTGAAATGCTTTTCTTCTGAGTATTTTCTTGATAACACTGTAAAATATTTCTTACTTTTATTGTTTATTGTTTGTTTCCCCTGCCAAAGTATAACGTCCATGCAGGTAAGGATCATTTGACTATGTGATTCACTGATGTATCTTAAACACCATGAATAGTAACCGCACTCTATAAAAATTTACTGAATTTTACATATATAGCAGTATATATAAAATATATTTACATAAAGCAATATATAAAATTATATTTATATAACAGTATATATATTTGTATAACATATATAAATGTGTTATTTATACATATTATATATAAATATTTATATAACAGTATGCATATGTTTATATGCATTAAGTACATAAACCTATACATACATTTTTTTGTTCTGAAAGAAGAGATTATGGCTCTATTTCAGTCCCTTTATCCATAATTAATTTGATTTTTAATTTATTTCTTCTTTTGTAAGAAGTATCATGAAATTGGAGGCAATTTTCCAGAGCCCTGATTTGAAATTTGAAATTGAGCTATGTTCTTACTCACACCCACAAAAAGCCAAAGGTTAAATACATAAACACATTAACTTTTCCTAACTGGTACACATTTGCATCATAAATTAACACTATGTATACCTATATATTCAGTAGAAAAATGTCAAATTCATTTGCTACCTACAAGCCCTTTTAATGTCTTATTTGTCTTTATTCCTCTTGAGGGAAAAGTACCTATTTTACACATTGACCTTTCAAAGCTCCTGCAAGGGAGGGATGTTTCAAGGTAAAATAATTCAGAAATGATGCAAAATATTAAAACTTGTCAGATTCTCCACTTTGATATTTGACTTCTCTTTTACAACTTCAACAATTCTAGAAAACATATTATTCAGAGGAAAGTGACCTTTTGCACAATTTCCAAATTTATCTTTTTATGTGCCTTCTTATCATCTAGTTTCCAAAATAAAATATTAGTTTTGGAATGATGATTTCTTTCTAGTTAACATACCACATATGCACTACTCTTAATTTTCAGCAATGAAATCCATAGAATATACGCTCATTTAGTCCCAATAGTTTAAATTGTTTACTTGACTTTGTCACATGAGCAAACAGAAAGCTGACAGAAAATAGAGACATAGAGCAGTGCTTATTGTGGAAGGCATATGTAAACATGTGCACTTTAGAGCACAATATTCCAGGGAGACAAGGGGAAACCATGGGGAATAATAAGGATCCAAAAGCACACCTTTGCATGCTTAACTGTGGGACAATCTTGTTATATATCTTCATCATGTAAATAGTTTGAATTGATAAGTTTATATTGAATCTATAAATTTCTGCCTCAAACAGGTCATAGAGGTGGCTGTTATTTATAGGTGTATCAGACTAACCTTTCCTAAGCTATCTTCCCTGGTACAGAGTTATGGTGGTAAATTCAAAACCCATGTGGCAGAAGCCTCATTATTATGTTAAGTGTTATAATTAACATTAGGTCCTGTTTGTTGAGAATCCTCTAAGTGCCTGTGACAGTAACAGTAGATATAATATTTTGCTTTTCATGGCACGTCTGGAAGAAAGGATGGTTATTCCTTCTTTATAGATGAGAAAATGGGCTTAGAGAAGTGAAATGATTTGCCTAGGGGTCACACAGCTTAGAAGCTGACAGAATTTCACAAATAGACTTACTCTCCCAGTAGAAAATGCTAGGGGGCTTTCCTGTTGGCTCAGTGGTAAAGAACCCGCCTACCAATGCAGAAGACGCAACAGATACGGGTTTGATCCTTAGGTCAGGAAGATCACCTGAGGAGGGGAATGGCAAACCACTCCAGTATTCTTGCCTGGGAAATCCTATGGACAGTGGACCCTGGCAGGCTACAGTCCATGGGATCACAAAAGAGTTGGACATGACTTGGCAACTAAACAACAGCAAAGAAAAATTAATTACACTAGTAACCCCCAAAGTTACTAAAAATAAAGAATCTCTGAAAAGTGTATAGGATACTCATTATACTTTGGTGTTTTACTTAGGAAAATGTCTAAATATCCATTCACTCACCAGTCTTTGATATATAGAAGATATTTTTTTTGAATGTGAATCTGCTGATAAAATCTTTTCATATATTATATCCATTACCCATTATTCTACAATTTTCAATTCCTGTATAGAGTAAAAACCTTAAAGGACACTTTCAGATCAATCTGAATGCAAAATGCTTCTAGAAATTTATAGAATTACAGTTTTTCTCCTTATTGCATCACAACTGAATTGGGAGCAAAATTTTACATGAAATTTTTATATTGAATTTTCCCAAAGTTTTCAAATAACTGTTTATAAAAGTAATATATTCCTTTTCACACTCAAATGTTTATTATTTTACATAAAAGGCAAATATTTACTTATAAATAAGGATGCTGTAACAGAAACTGAGGAAAGATAGAATGGATTCTAGGTAAGTATATTATTTATCTGCTGGGAAAAGAAATGAATACTCATACTATACACAGTAGTCTATTTCCTGCACAAGTCAGTGTGTAGTAATTATTGTTAGATTTTAAAGAGGAAAAGGAAGATACTGGTAAATACAGTTAGTTAAAGAGATACAGGTTAAAAAACTTTTATTATATACCCATAGGTTCTCAATTGGGACAAGAGAGGTGGTCATTATTCTGTACTTCAAATTTGTTTTCTTTATTTGTCAATTTTCAAATTAGCAGATGCATAAAGCTAAAGATAAAAGTCCACCCACTCCTCAACTGTGTTATTTTGAGTTTATAAGCTTAGTATATCTCATTCTATATATTTACCATTGTTCAAACACACATTCATAAGTATATATATACTTATTATTATTTTGCTTGTACTCAAATAGAAACCATCTCATAAAGAGTACTCTGGAATGTTTTAAACTTAATTTATCATATTTATGTCTTCAGGACAATATAAAAATGAGGAACAGGGAAAACTCTTTTACAAATTCCCTTATACACTTTCCTTTAAAGAACAAGTCCACTATTAAAATCAAAAGGACTTGTATATAGATCAGTAACCTAGATCAAGTAATAAGGAAATTTATTGAGCTCTAACTATGTGGTGTAATCTGTGCTAAACCTTTACATATATTCATACTTTATTACTCAAAACAATCTTGTGAAGAAGGCATTATTATCTCTTTTACAAATGAGAACATTTAGGGCATTGTGGTTAAATAAATTGAACAAGGTCATGTATCAACTTAATATCAGAGTTATGGCTATAATCTATAGATAAAAGTCTGACTATATAAAAAAAAAGTCTGACTACAGTACCAAAATGATTATACATTATACCTCAATAATTTCATGTCTAATGGAGTAAATGATACATTTATTACATGTGCTCCTTGCTTTGACAGAACTCTTCAGAAAATGATCTTGAGATGTAAACCTTAGACCAATATTTATGTTTTAAAGAGTAAGCGAAAAGAAAAGCCCCAAGTTTGCTTTTGCTTTAACTAAAGTTTGTGATAGGAATCAAGAATAGTTCCTATCATAAAAAGGTAATATACAACTAAAACTAGGCTTTCATCCATAAGGGAAATTAGTAGGAACTAGAACTATTACGTATATGTTGTTACTATAAAACATATGTGCTTATTATTAAATGATGTATACCACAGAACCATTTGAAGTTGGAATATAAATATTAAAACTTGGAAGAGTGATTCATCCCTATATATATTACCTAAAGGAAATTCATTATCTCAGTTGCTTGGACAATTTTATATAGAAAGAATTTGCACAGACACACACACACACACACACACACATCAATATATTTACAGAAGGAGAAAATCAATCTATACTGGATTAGTAAACCATATCTATAAAGCAGTCTGGTTTTATTTTGCCCAAGCCATGTAAAATACTTTTGCTAAATCTTTGAATAACATTTAACTTGTCCCAGATCAAATACATGGCTCTTACTGTGTGTGAGCAAAATCATTTTCCTTATTAATTTTGAAATTTTGCAACATACAACTTATCTTTCTCCTCTCAAATCCTAATCCTTAAATCTTAATAAGATTGCTGCTATGTTTTCAGAAAGCTCCTCACGAGTTAACTAAAAAAAAAAAAAAAAAAAAAAAAACAGACCTTGCTTTTTAATTTTAGCAACTATTTGCTGTTGTTGTTCAGTCACTAAGTCATGTCAAACTCTTTGTAACCCCAAGGACTGCAGCACGACAGCCTTCCCTATCTTTCATTATCTCTTGGAGTTCACCCAAACTCATGTCCATTGAGTCAGTGATGCCATCCAACCATCTCATCCCCTGTTGCCCTCTTCCCCTCCTGCACTCAGTCTTTTCCAGAGTCAGGGTCTTTTCCATCGAGTTGGCTCTTCTCGTCAAGAGGCCAAAATATTGGAGCTTCAGCTTCAGCAAGAGTCCTTTGAATGAATATTCAGGGTGATCTCCTTGCAGTCCAAGGGACTCTTGAGAGTCTTCTCCAGGACCACAGTTCAAAAGCATCAATTCTGCAGTGCTCAGCCTTCTCTATAGTCCAACTCTCATCCATACATGGATACTGGAAAAGCCATAGCTTGACCACACAGACCTTTATTATCAAAGTGATGTCTCTGCTTTTTAATATCCTGACTAGGTTTGTCATCTCTTTCCTTCCAGCAGCAGGTATCTTTTATTTTCATGGCTACAATCATGGTTTGCAGTGATTTTTGAAACACAATAAAATAAAAGCTGTCACTCTATCAAGTTTTCCCCTTTAATTTGCCATGAAGTAATGGGACCAGATGCCATGATCTTTGTTTCTTGAATGTTGAGTTTCATGCCAGTTTCTTCACTCTCCTCTTTCACCTTTATCAAGAGTCTCTTTAGTTCTTCACTTTCTGCCATTAGAGTAGTATCCTCTGTATATCTGAGGTTGTAGATATTTCCATTAGCAATCTTGATTCCAGCTTGTGAGTCATCCATACTGGCATTTAATATGATGTACTCTGCATATAAGTTGAATAAGCAAGTTGCAAACACACAGCTTTGTCATACTCCTTTCCTAACTTTTAGGGATTCCCTGTTGGCTCAGCTGGTAAAGAGTCTGCCTGTAATGTGGAAGACCCTAGTTTGTTCCCTGGGTCTGGAAGATCCCCTGGAGAAGGAAATGGCAACCCACTATATTATTCTTGCCTGGAAAATCCCATGGATGGAGGAGCCTGGTGGACTATCTTCTATAGGGTCGCAAAGAGTTGGACGTGACTGAGCGACTTCACCTCACCTTTTCCTAACTTTTAACCAGTCTGTTGCTCTGTGTCTGATTCTAAATGTTGCTTCTGGACCAGCATACAGGTTTCTCAGGATGCAGGTAATCTGATCTGGTATTCCCATCTCTTGAAGAATTTTCCACAGTTGGTTGTGATCCACACAGTTGAAGGCTTTAATGTAGTCAATGAAGTAGAAGTACATATTTTTCTGTAACTCTTTTGGTTTGTCCATGACCTAACGAATGTTGTCAATTTGATTTCTGGCTCCTCTGCTTCTTCAAAACCCAGCTTGTATATTTGGAATTTCTCAGTTCATATACTGCTGAATCTTATCTTGAAAATTTTGTGCATAACTTTGCTAATATGTGAATGAGTGCAATTGTACAGTATTTTGAACATTTTTGGCTTTGCCTTTATTTGGATTGGAATGAAAACTGACCTTTTCCAGTCCTGTGTCCACTGCTGGGTTTTCCAAATTTGCTGACATATTGAGTTCATGAAGAGGAATAAGTATATTAAATCTCATTAAAGAAGAAAATGTGACACTAACTGTAAGATTTTATTACAATGCTGCATCTGTACCTCAATAATTTACTAGTGCTTTAGTTCAAAACTAGCTATCCTATATTTCAATCAGGAACACTAAACAATTTATCACCTATGTTAATAAATTAAGTAATTTCTCTCATGCATTATCTAAATTTATGAGTGAGAAGTGGGCCTGAATAGCTGCCAGTCTGAAATCTGAGGAGGAAAATATTTTAATGAGCATACAAACTGAAACCAAGATTGTGGGGAAAAATATCAGTAACCCCAGATATACAGATGATGTAACCTTTATGGAAGAAAGTGAAGAGGAATTAACCTCTTGATGAAGGTGAAAGAAGAGTGTGAAAAAACTGCCTTAAAACTCAACATTAAAAAAATGAAGATCATGGCAGCCAGTTTTATCACTTAATGGCAAATAGATGGGGAAACAAGGGAAACAGTGATAGACTATTTTCTTCAGCTCCAAAATCACTGTGGATGTGCAACCATGAAATTAAAAACGCTTGCTCATTGGAAGAAAATGTATTGCAAACCTAGAATGCATTTTTAAAAAGAAGAGACAGCACTTTGCCAACAAAGGTCCATATAGTCAGAGCTATGGTTTTTCCAGTAGTCACGTATGGATCTGAGAGATGGACAATAAAAAAGACTGAGCAACAAAGAACCGATGCCTTTGAATTGTGCTGCTGGAGAAGACTCTTGAGAGTCCCTTGGGCTGCAAAGAGATCCAACCAGTCAATCTTAAAGTAAATCAACCATGAATATTTATTGGAAAGACTGATGATGAAGCTGAAGCTCCACTATTTTGGCTGCCTAATGCAAAGAGGCCACTCAGTGGTAAAAACCTTGATGCTGGGAAAGATTGAAGGCAGGAGGAGAAGGGGACAACAGAGGATGAGATGGTTTAATGACATCACCAACTCAATGGATATGAGTTTGAGCAAACTCCAAGAGATGATGGAGGACAGGGAAGCCTGGTGTCCTGCAGTTGCAAAGAGTCAGACACGACTGACTGAACAAAAACAAGTTACAAGCCTAAAAAGAGAGATGAGACAAAGAGGGAAATCATACTTCTAGCAATAATCAACATCTTTGGTTCACCAGAACTCACAATTTGCAAATTCAGCAGCCTACAGATCAAGGCTTCCCTGGTAGCTCAGTTGGTAAAGAATCTGCCTGTAAAGCAGGAGGTCCCAGTTCAATTCTTGGGTCAGGAAGGTCCACTGGAGAGGGGGTAAGTTATGAACACCAGTATTCTTTATCTTCCCTTGTGGCTCAGCTGGTAAATAATCTGCCTGCAGTGCAGGAGACCTGGGTTCGATCCCTGCGTTGGGAGGATGCCTGGGGAAAGAAAAGGGTACCACTCCATTATTCTAGCCTGGAGAATTCCATAGGCTATATAGTCCATGGCGTCACAAAGAGTAGGACACGACTGAATGACTTTCACTTTCACAGACCAGGAATTAAAACTCAAATACTCTGTAAGAGTTGAGATACAATAGGGAACTGTGTTTTCTGAGTAAAAGTAGGAGCATGAGAGGTTCTAATAGGGACTCAAGATTCCCACCTTAACCTGATTTTTGGCACTAGGGAATGTTGCCTGCACTTCTGATTTTGTTCATAAGTCAAAAATCTAAATTTATATATGAAATTCCCTGATATTTATATATTCAGTTAGTTCAGTCACTCAGCCATTTCTGACTCTCTGTGACTCCATGCATGGACTACAGCACACCAGACCTCCCTGTCCATCACCAACTCCTGGAGTTTACTCAAACTCATGTCCATTGAGTAGGTGATGCCATCCAACCATCGCATCCTCTGTTGTCCCCTTCTCCTCCTGCCTTCAATCTTTCCCAGCATCAAGGTCTTTTCAAATGACTCAGCTCTTCATATCAGGTGGCCAAAGTTTTGGAGTTTCAGCTTCAGCATCAGTCCTTCCTATGGATATTCAGGACTGATTTCTTTAGGATGGGCTAGTTGGATCTCCTTGCAGTCCAAGGGACTCTCAAGAGTCTTGTCCAACACCACAGTGCAAAAGCATAAATTCTTTGGTGTTCAGCTTTCTTTATAGTCCGACTGTCACATCTATACATGATTACTGGAAAAACCATAGCTTTGACTCCATGGACCTTTGTTGGCAAAGTAATGTCTCTGCTTTTTAATATGCTCTCTAGGTTGGTCATACCTTTTCTTCCAAGGAGCAAATGTCTTTCAATTTCATGGCTGCAGTCACCATCTGCAGTGATTTTGGATTTTTATTTTGGATTCATATATTAGTCACTGGTAAAATTAAGGAAAAAGAAAACAGGATTGGATAGAAATAAACACAACCATAGGATCAATTTGTACTATTATTCTTCAGTTCAGTTCAGTCACTCAGTAGTGTCCAACTCTTTGCGACCCCATGAATTGCAGCACGCCAGGCCTCCCTGTCCATCACCAACCCCCAGAGTTCACCCAGATTCACGTCCATCGAGTCAGTCATGCCATCCAGCCATCTCATTCTCTGTCGTCCCCTTCTCCTGCTGCCCCCAATCCCTCCCAGCATCAGAGTCTTTTCCAATGAGTCAAGTCTTCCCATGAGGTCGCCAAAGCACTGGAATTTCAGCTTTAGCATGATTCCTTCCAAAGAAATCCCAGGGCTGATGTCTTTCAGAATGGACTGGTTGGATCTCCTTGCAGTCCAAGGGACACTCAAGAGTCTTCTCCAACTCCACAGTTCAAAAGCATCAATTCTTCGGCGCTCAGCTTTCTTCACAGTCTAACTCTCTCATCCATACATGACCACTGGGAAAACCATAGCCTTGACTGGATGGACCTTTGTTGGCAAAGTAATATCTCTGCTTTTGAATATGCTATCTAAGTTGGTCATAATTTTCCTTCTAAGAAGTAAGCGTCTTTTAATTTCATGGCTGCAGTCACCATCTGTAGTGATTTTGGAGCCCAAAAAAATAAAGTCCGACACTCTTTCCACTGTTTCCCCATCTATTTCCCATGAAGTGATGGGACCGGATGCCATGATCTTCATTTTCTAAATGTTGAGTTTTAAGCCAACTTTTTCACTCTCCTCTTTCACCTTCATCAAGAGGCTTTTTAGTTCCTCTTCACTTTTTGCCATAAGGGTGGTGTCATCTGCATATCTGAGGTTACTGATATTTCTCCCGGCAACCTTGATTCAAGCTTGTTCTTCTTCCAGCCCAGAATTCCTCATGATGTACACTGCATATAATTTAAACAAGCAGGGTGACAAAATACAGCCTTGGCGTACTCCTTTTCCTATTTGGAACCAGTCTGTTGTTCCATGTCCAGTTCTAACTGTTGCTTCTGACCTGCATACAAATTTCTCAAGAGGCAGGTCAGGTGGTCTGGTCTTCCCATCTCTTTCAGAATTTTCCACAGTTTATTGTGATCCACACAGTCCCAGGCTTTGGCATAGTCAATAAAGCAGAAATAGATGTTGTTTCTGGAACTCTCTTGCTTTTTTGATGATCCAGTAGATGTTGACCATTTGGTCTGTGGTTCCTCTGCCTTTTCTAAAACCAGCTTGAACATCTGGAGGTTCACGGTTCCTGTATTGCTGAAGCCTGGCTTGGAGAATTTTGAGCATTACTTTACTAGCATGTGAGATGAGTGCAATTGTGTGGTAGTTGAGGATTCTTTGGCATTGCCTTTCTTTGGGATTAGAATAAAAACTGACCTTTTCCAGTCCTGTGGCCACTGCTGAGTTTTCCAAATTTGCTGGCATATTGAGTGCAGCACTTTCACAGCATCATCTTTCAGGATTTGAAATAGCTCAACTGGAATTCCATCACCACCACTAGCTTTGTTCATAGTGATGCTTTCTAAGGCCCACTTGACTTCACATTCCAGGATGTCTGGCTCTAGGTGAGTGATTACACCATCGTGATTATCTGGGTCATGAAGATCTTTTTTGTACAGTTCTTCTGTGTATTCTTGCCACCTCTTCTTAATGTCTTCTGCTGCTGTTAGGTCCATAAAATTTCCGTCCTTTATGGAGCCCATCTTTGCATGAAATGTTCCCTTGGTATCTCTAATTTTCTTGAAGAGATCTCTAGTCTTTCCCATTCTGTTGTTTTCCTCTATTTATTTGCATTGATTGCTGAGGAAGGCTTTCTTATCTCTTCTTGCTGTTCTTTGGAACTCTGCATTCAGATGTTTATATCTTTCCTTTTCTCCTTTGCTTTTCACTTCTTTTCTTTTCACAGCTATTTATAAGGCCACCCTATGGGAGGGCTTTTTTTTTTTTTTTTTACATTTATTTTCCATGGGTATAGTCTTGATCCCTGTCTCCTGTGCAATGTCACGAACCTCAGTCCATAGTTCATCAGGCACTCTATCTATCAGATCTAGTCCCTTAAATCTATTTCCCACTTCCACTGTATAATCCTAAGGGATTTGATTTAGGTCATACCTGAATGGTCTAGTGGCTTTCCCTACTTTCTTCAATTTAAGTCTGAATTTGGCAATAAGGAGTTCATGATCTGAGCCACAGTCAGAGTCAGCTCCTGGTCTTGTTTTTGTTGACTGCATAGAGCTTCTCCATTTTTGGATGCAAAGAATATAATCAATCTGATTTTGATGTTGACCATCTGGTGAACATGTGTAAAGTCTTCTCTTGTGTTGTTGGAAGAGGATGTTTGTTATGACCAGTGCATTTCCTTGGCAAAACTCTATTAGTCTTTGCCCTGCTTCATTCCGTATTCCAAGGCCAAATTTGCCTGTTACTCCAGGTGTTTCTTGACTTCCTACTTTTGCGTTTCAGTCCCCTATCATGAAAAGGACATCTTTTTTGGGTGTTAGTTCTAAAAGATCTTGTAGGTCTTCATAGAACCGTTCAACTTCAGCTTCTTCAGCATTACTGGTTGGGGCATAGACTTTGATTACTGTGATATTGAATGGTTTGCCTTGGAAATGAAGAGAGTTCATTCTGTCATTTTTGAGATTGCATCCAAGTACTGCATTTGACACTCTTTTGTTGACCATGATGGCTACTCCATTTCTTCTGAGGGATTCCTGCCCGCAGTAGTAGATATAATGGTCGTCTGAGTTAAATTCACCCATTCCAGTCCATTTTAGTTCGCTGATTCCTAGAATGTTGACGTCCACTCTTGCCGTCTCTTGTTTGACCACCTCCAATTTGCCTTGATTCATGGTTCTGACATTCCAGGTTCCTATGTAATATTGCTCTTTACAGCATCGGACCTTTCTTCTATCACCAGTCACATCCACAACTGGGTATTGTTTTGCTTTGGCTCCATCCCTTCATTCTTTCTGGAGTTATTTCTCCACTGATCTCCAGTAGCATGTTGGGCACCTACTGACCTGGGGAGTTTTTCTTTCAGTATCCTATCATTTTGCCTTTTCATACTGTTCATGGGGTTCTCAAAGCAAGAATAGTGAAGTGGTTTGCCATTCCCTTCTCCAGTGGACCACATTCTGTCAGACCTCTCCACCATGACCCGCCCATCTTGGGTGGCCACATGGACGTGGCTTAGTTTCATTGAGTTAGACAAGGCTGTAGTCCTAGTGTGGTTAGATTGACTAGTTTTCTGTGATTATGGTTTCAGTGTGTCTGCCCTCTGATGCCCTCTTGCAACACCTACCGTCTTACTTGGGTTTCTCTTACCTTGGACATGGGCATGGGCATTTAGCGCAGGTGGCTGTGACTGGCGCATTTAGCATGGGCGGCTGCAACTGGTGCATTTAGTGTGGGCAGCTACCCCATGTCCGAGGTCAGGAGCGGCAGCCGAGAGGAGCTACCCCCTGCCCAAGTCCAGGGGCTGCGGCCGGGAGTACCTACCCCACGCCCGAGGCCACGGGCTGCAGCCAGAAGGAGCAACCCTACCTCCAAGCAGCCATGGCTGCGTGGGTGTAGGAGGGCCTACAGGGGCTATTCAACGTTCAAGGTCAGAAGGGGTGGCAGTCAGGAGATACCCCTCATCCAAGGTAAGGAGCAGCGGCTGCGCTTTGCTGGAGCAGCAGTGAAGAGATAACCCACTATTATTCTTAAATTTCTGATATCTAGAGTAGGAACATGAAATTCCATTGATTCTGCAATGAAATAAGGCAATGTAATCTTCTGCTTACCTCTTAGAAAAAGTGTGCTTAACAACTAAAACTCACACAGATACACATACCTCTGTTCTCACAGTTGAGGAACACCTACCAAAAATTCATATAATTCATATGCTGTCCTTTTTCTAGGAGGTACAATTCAATGAGGATAGGTAGCCTCATTAAACCTGCTGTAAAACTCTGAAGTTTGATCACCCTTGAATTTTGGAAACAAAGCTAGCAATTTGATAATACGTTCAGTCTGTAGCCTAATATTTGCCTCATTGTATTTATTCTACTAATGCTCATTTGATTTCCATTCTAGGTTATGATGAAGAGTTAACTACCACTCTAAGTGTATTTATTCAACAAGGAAATCATGTTAATTTATTTCTTCAGTTGAATAATTGGCACTTTCATAAAGACAGTGATGTTAATATAATCAGTCATCAAAATGCACACAATCAGGTTCCTAGATAAGGAATGTGTATTCAGTCATTCTTATGACTTTGGTAATGGGCTATACATTTGCTCAGCACTTTCTCCCATCCCAGATGTTTAATATTTAGATCTGAGAGTTGGACTGTGAAGAAGGCTGAGCGCCAAAGAATTGATGCTTTTGAACTGTGGTGTTGGAGAAGACTCTTGAGAGTCCCTTGGACTGCAAAGAGATCCAACCAGTCCATTCTGAAGGAGATCAGCCCTGGGATTTCTTTGGAAGGGATGATGCTAAAGCTGAAACTCCAGTACTTTGGCCACCTCATGCGAAGAGTTGACTCATTGGAAAAGACTCTGATTCTGGGAGGGATAGAGGGCAAGAAGAGAAGGGGACGACAGAGGATGAGATGGCTGGATGGCATCACTGACTCGATGGACGTGAGTCTCAGTAAACTCCGGGAGTTGGTGTTGGACAGGGAGGCCTGGCGTGCTGCGATTCATGAGGTCGCAAAGAGTCGGACACGACTGAGCGACTGATCTGATCTGATACATCTATAGCATCAGAGATAAAAAGATGAAGTTGAAGGATGAAAGATCATTGTTCTTTAGTAGTGCCCTCTGATCTGCCACACAAGGGAAAGTGGAAGAGGGTTTGGTATCATTATTTTATGAAAGAAAGGGTTTGGTATCATTATTTTATGAAAAAATAGGTATAAGAGTTAGGAGATCCAAGTTCTACTTAAATGATGGGTCCTTAAGCAACAACTTTTACTTAACATTCAGTTTCCTCATATACTAAAGCTGTGGGTTGGAGAACTAGAAACAACCCTGGCCTTACCCATTTTGTAGGACTGTTTAGACAGGGTAAAAGTGTTTTAACAGATGGTATGCCTCTTCAGAAATCTGAGATGTCATATTATAGAAGTAGAGAACTATTATCATTATTTTTGGAATCTTTAGCTCTTTCAAAGCCTCATCTGGCTCTCAATGGGACACTGTCTATCCAAATATGCCTGTTGCCTTTTCAATAAAAACACATGATACATTCAATTAAAACATCTTTACTTTGGGTATAGTAGTCTAACAGTGATTTTCAATCAGGTATGTTTTTCCCTCTTTCCTGACCCAGGGTACCTGTGCAAATATCTTGAGACATTTTTGATTACCAAAACTGGGTTGAGGTGTGCTAGTGTTACTAGCCTATAATGCATAGAGACCAAGAATGCTGCTAGACATTCTACAATATATGGGACAATTCCTTCCAATGAAGTATTATGTGATTCAAAACTGCAAAATTGGAAGAGGGCCTGTACAGGCACTTTTCCAAAGAAGGCATTCCAGAGGCCAACAGGCTCATGAAAAGATGTTCAACGTCATTAATCATTAAAAAATGCAAATAAAAAACACAATGGGATATTACTTCATACCCATAAGAATGAAGTCAACAAAAAGATAAAAAATATTAAGTGCTGGTGAGGATGTTGAAAAAAGGGAACACTAAGACATGGTGGAAATGCAAATTGGTACCGTCACTGTGAAAAGCAGTACGGAAGCTTCTCAAAAAATTAAAAATAGAACTACCAAATGATCCAGCAATTTCATTCTTGGGTATATATCTGAATAAAATGTAAATAAGTAGTTGTAAAAGATATATGAACTTCAATGTTCATAGCAGCATTATTTAAAGTGCTGCTATGAATATGTATGTGCTATACTGTGCTGTGCTCAGTATTTTGGTCATGTCCAACTCTTTCAACCCTTTGGATTATAGCCCATCATACTCTTCTGTCCATGGGCTTTTTCAGGCAAGAATACTAGAGCTGGTTGCCATTTCCTCCTCCTGGGGATTTTCCCAACTCAGGGACGGAACCCACATCTCCTGTGTCTCTTGCATGGCAGGTGGACAGATGGACTCTTTAACACTGAACCATCAGGGAAACCCCATGAATATGTGTGGGTATGGGTGTGTGTATGTGTGTGTGTGTGTGTGTGTGTGTGTGTATTCAATGGAATATTTCTTAGCTATGAAATTAATGAAAATTGGCCATTTGTGACAAAATGACAGACTTGAAGAGTATTGTACTTAGTGAAATAAGTCACAGAAAGACAAATACTGTATGTTTTGACTTATATACAGAATTTGAAAAATAAAACAAATGAATTAATATAACAAAACAGACTCTCAGTTACAGAAAACAAACCAGTTGGGGGAAGGGTGGCCAGAGGGGCAAGACAGGAGAAGGGTAGATTTTATTTTGTTCAGTCGCTCAGTTATATCTGACTCTCTACGACCCCATGGATTGCACCACGCCAGACTTCCATGTCCTTCACCATTCCTGAAGCTTCCTCAAACTCATGTCCATTGAGTTAGTGATGCCATCCAACGATCTCATCCACTGTCGGCCCCTTCTCCTCCTGCCTTCAATCTTTCTCATCATCAGGGTCTTTTCTAGTGGGTTGGCTCTTCCTATCAAGCAGCCAAAGTACTGGAGCTTCAGTTTCAGCATCAGTGTTTCCAATAAATATTCAGGGTTGATTTTCTTTAGGATTGATTGGTTTGATCTCCTTGCAGTCCAATGGACTCTCAAAAGTCTTCTCCAGCACCATAGTTTGAAGGCATCCATTCTTTGACTTTCCGCTTTCTTTATGGTACAAACTCACATCCATATGTGACTACTGGAAAAACCATAGTTTTGATTATATGGACTTTTGTTGGCAAAGTAATGTCTCTACTTTTTAATTTGCAGTCTAGTTTGGTCATAGCTTTTCTTCCAAGGAGCAAGCGTCTTTTAATTTCATGGCTGCAGCCATCATCTGCAGTGATTTTAGGCTGAATAAAATAAAGTCTTTCATTGTTTCCATTGTTTTCCCATCTATGTGCCATGAAGTGATGGGATCAGATGCTGTGATCTTCTTTTTTTGAATGTTGAGTTTTAAGCCGGCTTTTTTTTTTTTTTTTTTTGTAGTTGCTTATTTTAATTGTAGGCTAATTACTTTACAATATTGTAGTGGTTTTTGCCATACATTGACATGAATCAGCCATGGGTGTACATGTGTACCCCATCCTGAATCCCCCTCCCAACTCCCTCCCCATGCCATCCTTCAGGGTCATCCCAGTGCACCAGCCCTGAGCACCCTGTCTCATGAATCAAACCTGGACTATTAAGCCAGCTTTTTCACTCTCCTCTTTTGCTTTCATCAAGAGGCTCTTCAGTTTTTCTTCCCTTTCTGCCATAATGTTGGTGTCATCTGTCTATCTGAAGTTACTGATATTTCTCCCAGCAATCATGATTCCAGCTTGTGCTTCATCCAACCCAGCATTCTGCATTATGTACTCTGCATATAATTTAAATGAGCAGGGTGACAATATACAGCCTTAGCGTATTCTTTTCCCAATGTTGAACTAGTTTGTTGCTCCATATCTGGTTCTAACTGTTGCTTCTTGATCTGCATACAGGTTTCTCTGGAGGCAGGTAAGGTGGTCTGGCATTTCTACCTCTTGAAGAGTTTTCCACAGTTTGTTGTGACCCACACAGTCAAAGGCTTTAGGACAGTCAATAAAGCAGAAGTAAATGTTTTTCTGGAACTCTCTTGCTTTTTTGATGATCCAGCAGATGTTGGCAACTTGATCTCTGGTTCTTCTGCCTTTTCTAAACCCATCTTGATCATCTGGAAGTGCAGACTGCTTGGTATAAAATAAATAATATACAAGGATGGAATGTACATCACACATTAGTGTATCATCTGATTTACCTAGTTTATCCACCAGTGAATTTACCTGTCTGGTACAATTTGTTGTGTCTTTGTTTTGAGGGGATAAACTTAAGTATCTGACAGAGGATTTTATAAAATTAAGTTGTTGTTTCACTTCAAATGATATGTTATTGATGGGAAAAAAAAGACATTCTAAAAACAGAATGAGTTTTCTCTGGGCTTTTGTTTGTTCGTTTATTTTGAATTACGTGATTTTTTTTGCCATGATCTCTCAAATACTATGGAGAAAGCAAAATATTTTAAATGACCGAATTACTTTTTTCAGAACATTTTGGAGGAATAATTTGACATATTAATTGGATGCAGAAAGCATGGCTGAAATTTAAGAGGAAATGTTTACATTATCAAATTTGAAAATACACGATTTATTCAATGGATATACTAAGTTTATAATAATAGATGAATATTTCAGTATATTTTCATTATCTTATCAAATTATTTAAAATATGTATTAATGATTAATGCACATTAGTAAATTGTTATATCATACAAGCATAGCTTTTAGGTAAAAAGCTTTACAATAAACAATAAAGATCTGAAGCATCCCATGGAAAGGCAAAGAGCTCACAACAGTTTCAGCCAAGTTCCAAGTATTTTCACATAATCATCATATTTTTAGTGATTATATATTTGTAGTATTTGAAGTTTCACAAAAAGAGAAAGCTGTCCCTGCATTTTCTATTTTTCACACAAAGGATCATCTCCCGATTTAGATTCTTATCAACTGAAAGCCTTAACTTCATTGCTATGTTAAGATGATGGAATACATGATTTATTGCATTCTGTCATCCTTTCTAAGAAGAATAATCTTCTTTCTCCGTATTAAAATGGCTTTCAGGCAAATCAAATAACCATAGATCATACCATAAGACAGTCTTCTGATGTTAGTAAAGCACTCTGTAATACAGAGTTTTGTGTGTTGTATTTGTGAAATAAGTACAACGAAATGCTTAAAAAGGATTATAGTGCCTGTAATTTTTTAGAATATAATTTAAAAATCTTATTTGTATAATTTTTGGTAAATAACAAATATTTGAATGTATCAATATATGTTTTTCTCATTGATTTTAGAAAATGGGTTAAGAAGTATTAGAAGTATGTTTCATTAAAAGGAAACGCCTGTATTTACAAAATGTGGAGACCAAATGGTTATACTGCATCTTTGGCATTTTTCTTATGACAACATAGTATCTTTCTTTACATGCTTCTTTCTTGAATAAGATTGTAAAAGATAGATTATTTTAGGAAGACAAATGGAAATTTTACAATAAAAAAATAAATATCTCTTTTAGGGCTTATAACATAGAAGTATTTTCTCCTGTAATTTTGTAGACTGTGTGATGGTAGAACTATGCAAAATTTTTGAGGTGAAAAAAATCATGATATACCAATATCTAGAATAATACCAAACTTCATTTCAAATGGAGACACTTTCTCTGGTTAGATATTCAGTAAAGCTAGTAATTTAAATTATTAGTGAATACTTGTAGGCGAACTGCAATTCATCTACTTCCACATTACCAATGATAAGTAAAGAATGACATTTACCATAGAATAGAAATATTTAGGAGTATTATTGAATAATGACTTATCTTAGGGTCATAATATTCAGTTTGGTAATTGAACAGTGCATGTCGTAATTGAATAGAAATAGAAACATCTAGAATATTTTAGAAAACAGAGAAATTAACTTTTATTTGGAACTCTGGTAAAAGTTACTTGATTATATATGTCAAACACTCAGCTTTATGCTGTAATTTGGTAGATATATTTAATAACTTAATATCAATGTTAAGTTATTTTGATAGTTCAAAAGTGAAAAATGAGCCATTGGGACCCCTGCTTTAAAAATTTTTGAAAAGGGCTAATTTGCAAAATGTTATTTTATGAAAATAGAAGAATTATGAGCAAAAACTGTTTTGGAATTTACAGGCACATTATATTTAACACAGTCACATCCATAAATGGTATCAAATATAGTTTTGTTGCTATCTGTCATTTTTCATTACTAAGATTGAAAAACTCTACAAATCATCTGACTACATCTCAATTTAAATAAGGATTTAAACCTCATTTATTTTATAAACTTCAGTATATATGGCTAATTTGATATTCAATTTAGTACTATTTATAGATATTTCTCGGAGAACGCAATGGCATCCCACTCCAGTACTCTTGCCTGGAAAATCCCATGGATGGAGGAGCCTGGTGGGCTGCAGTCCATAGGGTCGCTAAGAGTCGGATACGACTGAGGGACTTCACTTTCACTTTTCACTTTCATGGATTGGAGAAGGAAATGGCAACCCACTCCAGTGTTCTTGCCTGGAGAATCCCAGGGGCAGGGGAGCCTGGTGGGCTGCCCTCTATGGGGTTGCACAGAGTTGGACACGACTGAAGCGACTTAGCAGCAGCAGCAGCATAGATATTTCTATAGTGTGTTGTTTGTATACAGTTCATCAAGGTATTTTTCACTTTAGTTTATTCCTACTTTTGAAACCACAAATAGCATTCTTATCCTCAGAGAGGAGTTTTAGTTTTTGAAAAGTCAGTTAGATTCTTAGATTAAATATCAGAATATGTGAGTGAAAGTGAAAGTTGCTCAGTCGGTCGTGTCTGACTCTTTGCGACCTCATGGACTATACAGTCCATGGAATTCTCCAGGCCAGAATACTGGAATGGATAGCCTTTCCCTTTTCCAGGGGCTCTTCCTGACCCAGGGATTGAACCCAGGTCTCCCACATTGCAGGCGGATTCTTTACCAGGTGAGTCACACGAGTTATTTCATGCCCTTATTGCACTGAATTATATTACTAAAGTACAGCCTTTGCAATCTATCAGTTTTTCAGATCTTTTAAGTGCCATTCATATCATCCTGAAAAATTTCAATCACCACGGTGAGGATTGGCTTTGGAAACTATTGATGTCTATAATACAGTAATATGTTAAGGCAGCAATGTCATTTTTGTTTGTCTCCCAATTTGTGTAGGTATTAAAGGAAATGAAATGAGAGATAAAACAGTCAAAAAGCTTTGTAAAATCATTTAGAAGTGTCAAATATTTAATAATTTTAGAGGGAATATAATTTATAACAAAACAAAAACAGATGCCAAATGATGAAAACTAAGTAATGAGAGTTAAATAAGTTTATATAAATACAAAATTTTACAACTTTATTATATTTGCCCACCTTATTTCTTAATATATCAAGATATATTATTTTGCAAGGACCAAATATTCCAAATATCTTTGACTTTTTTTTTAATCAGTGGCTACCTTGTAGTCACATTTTTTTTCTAATTGAAACATGAAATAGTGATAAAACAGAATATGAGTTTCTGTTTCTACTAATTGAAAATGTAATTATGATCTCATATTTGAATTTAATATTAAATAGCAGCCATAAGCAATAAAGAGATTATAAATGTCATTGCTAAATAGGAGTATCTTTAAAAAATTAGCTCTTTTGATATCACTGACCTATAAATGCTAAAAATCTGGACAATGACCACCTACTTACAAACTAAAAAAAAATTTTTTTAATATATTAATAGCTCTTGCATTTCCCTAAATTCTAAAATTTCTAGAATGCAGTAAATTAAAAATGGAATATATAATATGGTCTTTAAGAAATGATGAGATTATTTTTTTTTTGAGATTATTTTTAAAGTCAAGTAATTTATGTTTTTCTAAGTAAAACAATGGATTTGCTTCAGCTGGGTGTTTTGGCACCATGAGTACATAAATTGTTAGTCCTTTACCACAGTTGTGTTTACATTTCCTTAGTAAGTTACACTGTGTCATCCTCTAATCAATAAGGATAATAAAATTGTCTTTAGGCTAATTCTTTCTTGAAATGGGCAGTGACATTTGCAACACCATCCATCAAACATTTCCCATTCTGCAGTCCAGGGTGAGAGTTTCCTAAGAAATAAAATTTTCAGGATAATCAGTGCCACAATACAATGACTAGAGGAAATGTGGATAAACAAGAATATGATGACTAGTTTCTTAACAGGCTTATTTAAAAAAGATTTATCGGGTAGAGCTAGTAACAAACATAATTATGCTAACATCAAAAAATCAGTAATAATGTATTATTTATATGCATATGACCTCCTAAGGCAGGTTTATCTTTTGTAATTTGCAACATGTTGCTAGTTCCCTCATTTTAGCCTCATATTTGTTTTTAATGTTTGAAATTTAAAATTCCACAATTTAATTTTCTCTCAAAATGTCTCTTTTTATTATCAACAATAAAATCAGGGTTTTTTACCTCCACTCAGAGCCTACTAGTACTACTATCACTATTACTACTACTACTATTCCCCATTCCCTCCAATCTCTCTTCTCATTTATTCACTTATCTATCAATCCAGGGTTTGTATTTACACTCCATTGAAATTCCTTGTAGTGCCTTCCTGGCACTTAATAGCAAAAGTAATAGGAGACACTAATCACATTTTAAGAATTGTTCTAAATGTTGTCACAAATCCTATTATTATCTCCATTTTACCGTTGAAGAAACTGAGGAATAAGGGTGTTAACTAACTTTCTGATTTACAAATGTAATCAAATCTGTAGCACTGTAAGTGTAACAAATGCACAAAACTGCCTTTGAAGTAGTAGACACATTCCTTCTTAAAATAGGCATTAATTGGATAATATGTTATTGGGTCTTAGGTCTTGGGTATTGAGTCTATATTCCTGCTTCCTCTCACTACGACCACAACCACCATGAACACCCACTATGCCAGTGGTTTCTTTTCAGATTTCCAAGTACAGAGTGAGTCAGTTCAGGTCAGTCCAGTTCAGTTTAGTCATTCAGTCATGTCCGACTCTGCGACCCCATGGACAGCAGCACGCCAGGCCTCCTGGTCCATCACCAACTGCCAGAGTGTACCCAAATCCATGTCCATTGAGTCAGTCATGCCATCCAACCATCTCATGCTCTGTCATCCCCTTCTCCTCCTGCCCTCAATCTTTCCCAGCATCAGAGTGTTTTCAAATGAGTCAGCTCTTCGCATGAGGTGCCCAAAGTATTGTAGTTTCAGCTTCAACATCAGCCCTTCCAGCGAACACCCAGGACCAATCTCCTTTAGGATGGACTGGTTGGATCTTGCTGCAGTCCAAGGGACTCTCAAGAGTCTTCTCCAACACCACAGTTCAAAAGCATCAATTCTTCAGCACTCAGCTTTCTTTATAGTTCAACTCTCACATCCATACATGACTATTGGAAAACCATAGCCTTGACTAGATGGATCTTTGTTAACAAAGTAATGTCTCTACTTTTTAATATGCTGTATAGATTGGTCATAACTTTCCTTCCAAGGAGTAAAAGTGTCTTTTAATTTCATGGCTGCAATCACAATCTGCAGTGATTCTGGAGCCCTCAAAAATAAAGTCAGCCACTGTTTCCACTGCTTCCCCATCTATTTTCCATGAAGTGATGGGACCGAATGCAATGATGTTAGGTTTCTGAATGTTGAGCTTTAAGCCAACTTTTTCACTTTCCTCTTTGACTTTCATCAAGAGGCTCTTTAGTTCTTCTTCACTTACTGCCATAAGGGTGATGTCAACTGCATATCTTAGAGGCTGTATATTGTCACCTTGTTTATTTAACTTATATATAGAATGAGTTAGAAACACTGATAAAAGCTGGGAAAAAATGGATCTGATATGTCAATAACCAATTATCTTACTTCTGACTACATCCATATTCCTACAGATCCTTGGGCAAGAGGTTCATTTTCTTTCATCTTTTGGCAGAATTTCCCTTGGTCATATTCTTCTCTTTTGAGAGGCAACTTCTATATTGCTCCTTTCCCTGGAAAGAGATAGCAAATTTTGTACACTGAGATAAAACACAGCAGGACAATTATTTTTAAAATATATTTTATGTGATTATTCTAAATACTTAACTATACCAACTTTTGATTTCTGTAAGTTATCATAAGCATTTTTGCAGTATTATTAAAAACTTCCATGATGCTTAATGACTAAGTGATATTCAGTCAGTTGATTTAAGTCTGGTTGAGTACACCTATTCACTTAACTACTAATTAAAATTATATATAGAGAAAAAGATGATGGAGGAATATGTGGATGTGGAATACATCTCTCTCCATGGTTACATCAGGCATATACCTCCAAACACAGAAGATCTTGCAGAACACCAGCTGAGAATATGCAAGAGTATGTGACCATTGGAAAAGAATATATAAACACTTGAAAAACAGGAGGAGGAAGGAATAAGGGGGTGGGGGGGAGGGAAGAGGAGAGTGAGCAAGACTGCACCTGCCCTTGGCAGGTGGGGAAACTGAAGCAGGGGTCAGATCCCCACAATGGGGCAATTGTTTGGGACAGAGGAGAAGCACTTCAGGCTGTTGGAGAGTAAGCCAGTTGATCTGTGAGTCTGAATGGAATGAGAATCACACAGACAATCCTTGTCGCAGCCCTACTTACTGTGGACAGGGATGAAGGTCCCCTGGAATGTGTGGCAGATAGGATCTGGAATACAGGGAATAGAGAGCAATCCTAGGGAGAGGTTTGCTGCTTATTATGGGGAGATGGCCTGAGGGGACATGAAGGAGGAGGTCATGGTGGGAAATATCTTTGGTGGGAAGCTGGGCTGCCATGGAGGCAAGGTGATACTACAGAGTCACACGCAGGGAATGGAGCCATCACTGTAACCTCTGTCACCCTACACATCAGCATCAGGAGATGAACAATAGAGAAAGATCCCCAGAAAATTTAATCCTTCAAATGCCTGATGTGCCAAGCAATAGAGAATTACCACAGGCAAAGGTGCCCTCTAAGTGTTTGAATGGGCCAAGCAACAGAGAAGGACCATCCAAAGAGGCCCTCTGATTGCCAGCGGCCAGAGACTTGATAAAGACTCTGATAGGGCCATAGCTGCTGCAGATGAGGCAGTCAGTGTCTTGAACACTTGGGGCCATCAGGATCTCCACAATCTAAGCAGTTGCACCACCTCCACTCTCAATCCTCACTGGGGCAGAGATGGCAGAGACTACAAAAAAGCCCTTATAGCATCATATCTCCTGTGATAATAATGACTGTCACCCCTGTGTACCCAGCATTGCCAGGGTGCCTGTGATCCAAGCATCCATGCAACCTCCATGCTCAATATTCACTGACACAGAGTTGCCAGAGGCTGGAAAACACCCTAAGAGCCCCATATTTCCTGCTGCCCTCACCAATGGCTCACCTGAGTACCTGGTGCTTCCAGAGCTCCTGCAACCCAAACAGCTGCATCACCTCCACCCCTGGTTCTAACTGGAGCAGACACAAGTCCTAAGGGAAGCCTCAGGAGCAAACCCCTGTGGACAACATACATGTAGAGGTAGAGATAAAGCCACATTTGAAACCCAAAAGAGAAGTGTGACTAAGGAAGAGGACCCAAAACCTTCCCACCAGCTGCACAAGCTGCAGATTAAATTCACACGGTTGACTAGACAGACTCTGTGTCTATGGTATATATATAAGAACAATGAGAGCTGACACACACACACACACACATAAATGCATTAGCTCTGACAGCTGTGGACACTGGAGGCAAGAACACACAGGAGTAGGATAAGAGCCTGATCTGCCTTCACAGCAGGTCCAGAGACCAGTCCAGTATTCGAGGGTATCCTAGATAGGTGAGGTAGACTATGACTCACAGTGAGGGAAAGGGCATTGAGAGCTAAGATCCAATTGAGACATTTATCATTATTCTTATATTTTGACATGTTCTGTAGTTGCTTCTGGATTTTTTTCTTTTTTCTTTTTTTTCCCTCTTGCTGTAGTTGTTGGATTTATTAGTACTATTAAATCTATTTAAGCTTTTGAGAATATTTTACCACGTTTTTTATTTCCTTACATCCTTCTGCCTCTACACTGGCCTTTTTCAGTTCTGTAGGTTTTTTTTTTTTTTTTTCTTTAATTTTTAAAACTTATTATTATTATTTTATATTTATTCTTTTGTTTGTTTTTCTTATTATTATTTTCCTGCTGTATTCTTTAAAATATATAAACCTTTTTATCTACCTCTATCTAACTTTGCTTTTCTATTCTTTCTTTTCTTCCTTTCCTTTCTTTTTCTAACCATGTTTCTTAGTTTATTTCATTTTTGTTGCTTTATTCTCCAGTTGGCACCTTGGTTTGATTGTGTTTTCCAGTTTGTGCTTTAGTTAGCTTTATTTTTAACTTTTTGGTATCATTTTTGGTTTCCTTTACTCACTGGGTCAATCACTTATAGTTTCTTTTTCTGGACTCTTTTGGTTTTGTTTATGTGTGCGTTCCATTATTTTGTTATTTGTTTTCTTGAATTTGCATTTAACAATTGTCTGGGGTTTGTATTTTGTTTCTTGTTTTTTTTTTTTTTTTTTTTTTTTTTGCCTGTTTGTTTTAATCCTGTATAATGCTATATCAAACTACTTGTGGAATCTAAATTCCCTGACCAGAGATCAGACCCTGAGCCATCGGAATGAGAGAGCTGACTCCAAGACTCTAGACTGCCAGAGAACTCCTAACTCCAGGGAGTATCAATTAGTGAGAATTCTCACAAAGGCCTCCACCTGTATACAAGACCTGGCAAAACCCAATGCCAGCAGCAACCAATGAAGGATGCCTCACCCAAACAACAAACAAAAACACAAACAAAATCATCAGCATACAGGATTACCACCTCACACAGCCATCCCCATCAGAGGGGGGAAAACACCTCCTTCCACCAGAATGCAAGCACAATTCACACCCAACACAAAGCCTACATTAAACACTGGACTGACATTACCCACAGGGGGCAGAAACCAAAAGCAAGAAGAAATTCAAACTTGAAGCCTGGGAAAAGGAGACCTCAAACACAACAACTTAAAAAAAAAAAAATGAAAAGGCAAAAAAAAATATTGTGTAAATAAAGGGACAAGCTAAAAACACAAAAGACCAAATAAATGAAAAGGAAATAAGCAACTACCTGAAAAAGTATTCAGAATAATGATAGTAAAGATGATCCAAAACTTTGAAAATAGAATGGAGATAATGCAATACTCATTTAACACATTTAATAAGGACCTAGATGATATAAAGAATAAACAGAGATAAACAGCAAAATTACTGAAGTTAAAAGTTTTCTAAAAGGAATCAATAGCAGAATATCTGAGATAGAAGAATGGTAAGTGAGCTAGAAAATAGGATGTGGAAATAACTGCCAAAGAGAATAAAGGGAAAAAATGAAAAGAACTGAGGATAGTCTCAGAGAATGTCTGGGGAAATATTAAACATAGAAACTTTCAAATTATAGGGGTCCCAGAAGAAGAAAAGGAAAAGAAAGTGTCTGAGAAAAATTTTGAAGAGATGATAGTCGAAAATTTCCACAAAATGGAAAAAGAAATAGCCAAGTCCAAGAAGCACAGAGAGCCCCATACAGGGAAAACCCAAGAAGAAACACACCAAGACACATATTAACCAAACTAACAGAGAATTAACACAGAGAAAACGTATTAGGGGAAAGAATTTGGGATAGAGAAAAGAAAAAATATAGCAGAAAGGGAAAAGCAACAAGTGACATACAAGGGAAACCTCACACAATTAACAGCTAATCTTTCAGCAGAAACTCTACAGACCAGAAGAGAATGGCAGGATATATTTAAATTATTGAAAGGGAATAATATACAATAAATATTATTCTACCCAGCTATGATCTCATTCAGACTTGATGGAGGAATCAAAAGCTTTACAGGAAAGCAAAAGTTAAGAGAATTTAATACCACCAAACAAGCTTTACAATAGATATTAATGGGACTTATATAGACAGGGCATACAAGAGAAGAATATCTACAAAAACAAGCCCCAAACAATTAAGAAAAAGGCAATAGGAATATATATATATATATATATATATATATATATATATATATATATATATATATATAAATTTACTTTAAATGTAAATAGATTAAAAGTTTCAACCAAAAGACACAGACTGGCTGAATGGATAACAAAGCAAGGCCTAAATATATGCTGTCTACAAGAGACCCACTTCAGATCTAGAGACACATAAATACTTAAAGTGAGAGGATGGAAAAATATATTCCATGCAAATGGAGATCAAAAGAAATTTGGAGTAACAATCTTCATATCAGACAAAATATATCTCAAGAGAAAGAACAATACAAGAGATAAGGAAGGACATTACATAATTATCAAGGCATCAATTCAAGATAAAGACATAACAATAGCTAATATTTATTCATCAAACATAGGAGCACCTCAATACCTAAGAAAAACACTAACAGACATAAAAGGAGAAATTTACAGCAGCACAATTAGAGTAGGGGACTTTAACACCCCACTTACACCAATGGACAGATCATAAAAACAGAAAATTAAGAAGGAAACACAAACCTTAAATGACACATTAATTCAGATGGACCTAATTGATATATTTAAGACATTCCATCCAAAATTATAAGAAAATAATTCCTTCTCAAGTTCACATGGAACATTCTCCAAGATAGACCATATCTTGAAATTTTTTTTTTCATATTTTGATAGGTCACAAATCAAAGCTAAATAAAATTAAGAAAATGAAAATCATTTCAAGCATTTTTTCTGACCACAAACCTGTGAGACTAGATATCAATTACAGGGAAAAACACTGTAAACACACAAACACATGGAGATTAAAAAATATGTTCCAAAATAGTGGACAGGTTACTGAAAAAATTAAAAAGAAAATAAAAACAAATGACAAAAAAAAAAAAAGACAACACGGCAACTCAAAACATACAGGATGCAGAAAAAAGCACTTCTAAGAAGGAAGTTTACAGCAACAAAATCCTACTTAAAGAAACAAGACATACCAGTCAGAATGGCCATTGTCAAAAAATCTACAAATAATAAGTGCTGGAGAGGGTATGGAGAAAAGGGAACTCTCTTGTACTGGTGGTGGGGATGTAAATTGTTATAGCCATTATAGAAGACAGTATGGAGACTCCTTAAACAACTAGGAATAAAACCACCATATGAACCAAAATTCCATTACTAGCCATACACCTTGAGAAGACCAAAATTGAAAAAGACACATGTAACCAAAAGTTCATTGCATCATTATTTATAATAGCTAGGACATGGGACAATCTAGACATCCATTGTCAGATCAATGGATAAAGAAGCTGTGATACATATATCCAAAGGGATATTACTCAGCCATAGAAAGGATTACATTCGAGTTAGTTCTAATGAGGTGGATGAAACTAGATCATAACATACAGAATGAAATAAGGAAGAGAAAAAAAAAAACACATATATTAATGCATATATATGGCACCTAGAAAAGCAGTAATGATGAACCTATTTGCAGGGCAGCAATGGAGACACAGCTATGGAGAATAAATATTTGGATATGGTGTAGAGGGGTGAGGAGAGGGTGGGATGTGTGGACAGAGTAACACGGAAATATATCAGTTCAGATCAGTTCAGTTGATCAGACGTGTCCGATTCTTTGCGACCCCATGAATCGCAGCATGCCAGGCCACCTTGTCCATCACCAAACCCCAGAGTCCACCCAAACCCATGTCTATCGAGTCGGTGATGCCATTCAACCATCTCATCCTCTGTCATCCTCTTCTTCTCCTGCCCTCAAACTTTCCCAGAATCAGGGTCTTTTTAAATGAGTCAGCTCTTTGCATGAGATAGCCAAAGTATTGGAGTTTTAGCTTCAGAATCAGCCCTTTCAATGAACACCTGGGACTGATCTCCTTTATGATGGACTGGTTGGATCTGCTTGCAGGCCAACGGACTCTCAAGAGTCTTGTCCAACACTACTTCAAAAGCATCAATTCTTTGGCGCTCAGCTTTCTTTACAGTCTGACTCTCACATCCATACATTACCACTGGAAAAACCATAGCCTTGTGTAGACAGACATTTGTTGGCAAAGTAATGTTTCTGCTTTTTAATATGCTCTCTAGGTTGGGCATAACTTTCCTTCCAAGGAGTAAGCGTCTTTTAATTTCATGGCTGCAATCACCATCTGCAGTGACTATGGAGCCCAAAAAAGTAAAATCAGTCACTGTTATCAATGTTTCCCCATCTATTTGCCATGAAGTAATGGGAATGGATGCCATGATCTTAGTTTTCTGAATGTTGAGCTTTAAACCAATGTTTTCACTCTCTTCTTTCACTTTCATCAAGAAGCTCTTTAGTTTTTCTTCACTTTCTGCCATAAGGGTGGTGTCATCTGCATATCTAAAGTTATTGACATTTTTCCCTGCAATCGTGATTCCAGCTTGTGCTTCCTCCAGCACAGCATTTCTCATGATGTACTCTGCATATAAATTAAATAATCAGGGTTACAATATATAGCTTTGACGTATTCCTTTTCCAATTTGGAACCAGTCTGTTGTTCCATCTCCAGTTCTAACCATTGCTTCCTGACCTGCATACGGGTTTTTCAAGAGGCAAATCAGGTGGTCTGGTATTCCCATGTCTTTCAGAATTTTCTGCAGTTTATTGTGATCTACACATTCAAAGGCTTTGGCATAGTCAATAAAGCAGAAATAGACGTTTTTCTGGAACTCTCTTGCTTTTTCCATGATCCAGAAGATGTTGGCAATTTGGTCTCTGGTTCCTCTGCCTTTTCTAAAACCAGCTTGAATATCTGGAAGTTCACAGTTCACATATTGTTGAAGCCTGGCTTGGAGAATTTTAAGCATTATTTTACTAGTGTGTGAGATGAGTGCAATTGTACAGTAGTTTCAGCATTCTTTGGCATTGCCTTTCTTTGGGATTGGAATGAAAACTGACCTTTTCCAGTCCCATGGTCACTGCTGAGTTTTCCAAATTTGCTGGCATATTGAGTGCAGCACTTTCACAGCATCATCTTTCAGGATATGAAATAGCTCAACTGGAATTCCATCACCTCCACTAGCTTTGCTTGTTGTGATGCTTTCTAAGGCCCACTTGACTTCACATTCCAGGATGTCTGGCTCTAGGTGAGTATGAGTGATTACACCATTGTGATTATCTGGGTCGTGAAGATCTTTTTTGTAGAGTTCTTCTGTATATTCTTGCCAGCTCTTCTTAATATCTTCTGCTTCTGTTAGATCCATACCATTTCTGTCCTTTATCGTGCCCATCTTTGCATGAAATGTTCCCTTGGTATCTCTAATTTTCTTGAAGAGATCTCTAGTCTTTCCCATTCTATTATTTTCCTCTATTTCTTTGCATTGGTCACTGAGGAAGGCTTTCTTATCTCACCTTTTAATTCTTTGGAACTCTGCATTCAAATGGGTATATCTTTCCCTTTCTCCTTTGCTTTTAGTTTCCCTTCTTTATACAGCTATTTGTAAGGCATCCTCAGACAGCAATTTTGATTTTTTGCATTTATTTTTCTTGGGGATGATCTTGATCCCCGTCTTCTATAGAATGTCACGGACCTCCATCCACATTTCTTCAGACACTCTGTCTATCAGACCTAGTCCCTTAAATCTGTTGCTCACTTCCACTGTATAGTCATAAGGGATTTGATTTAGGTTACACCTGAATGGTATAATTGTTTTCTTCATTTTCTTCAATTTCAGTTCGAATTTGACAATAAGTTCATGATCTGAGCCACAGTCTGCTCCCAGTCTTGTTTTTGCCGACTGTATAGGGCTTCTCCATCTTTTGCTGCAAAAACAAAATATAATCAATCTGATTTCAGTGTCGACCATCTGGTGATGCCCATGTGTAGACTCTTCTCTTGTGTTGTTGAAAGAGGGTGTTTGCTATGACCAGTGTGTTCTCTTGATAGAACTCTATTAGCCTTTGCCCTGTTTCATTCCATACTCCAAGGCCAAATTTGCCTGTTACTCCAGGAGTTTCTTGACCTCCTACTTTTGCATTCCAGTCCCCTATAATGAAAAGGACATCTTTTTTAAGTGTTAGTTCTAAAAGGTCTTGTAGGTCTTCACAGAACTGCTCAACTTTAGCTTCTTCATCGTTACTGGTCAGAGCATAGACTTGGATTACCGTGATATTGAATGATTTGCCTTGGAAATGAAGAGAGATCATTCTGTCATTTTTGAGATTGCATCCAAGTACTGCATTTCGGACTCTTTTGTTGACTATGATGGCTACTCCATTTCTTGTAAAGGATTCTTGCTCACAGTAGGAGATATCATGGTCATCTGAGTTAAATTCATCCATTCCAGTCCATCTTAATTCATTGATTCCTAGAATGTCGATGTTCACGCTTGTCATCTTCTTTTTGACCACTTCCAATTTGCCTTGATTCATGGACCTAACGTTCCTGGTTCCTATGCAGTATTGCTCTTTATAGCATCTAACCCTGCTTCCATCACCAGTCCCATTAATATCTGGGTGTTGTTTTTTCTTTGGCTCCATCCCTTCATTCTTTCTGGAGTTATTTCTCCACTGATCTCCAGTAGCATATTGGACACCTACCGACCTGGGGAGTTCATCTTTCAGTGTCCTATCTTTTTGCCTTTTCATACTGTTCATCAGGTTCTCAAGGCACAAATAGTGAAGTGGTTTGCCATTCCCTTCTCCAGTTGACCACATTCTGTCAGGCATCTTCACCATGACCCAGCCATTCTGGGTGTCCCCACATGTCATGGCTTAGTTTCACTGAATTAAACAAGGCTATGGTCTCTGTGATCAGATTGGCTAACTGACTGTGATTGACTGTAATGGAAATATATACATTGCCATATATAAAGTAGATAGCCAATGGGAATTTGCTGTATGACTCAGGGAACTCAAACCGGGACTCTGTTAACAACCTAGAGGGTTAAGATGGGAGGGAGGTGGAAAGGAGATACAAGAGGGAGGGGACATAGGTATACCTATGTCCGATTCATGTTGATATTTGGCAGAAACCAACACAGTATTATAAAGCAAATATCCTTCAATTATAAGTAAATAAATTGTACATCTGTGGCAGATGCATGGTGATATATGGCAAAACCAATACAATATTGTAAAGTAAATAATAATAATAAATAAAATAATTAAAAAAAATAAATGAATAAAATTTCAAATTTCAATTTTCCTTAGGAGGGGAAAAAACATTGCAGTGCAGTTTGTTCATTTATTTATTTTTGTTGTCTATTCAAATATTTTCTATAATTAAGATGATTTCTATAGCATATATTGCCTCCAAGTGTCTAAATAAAGGGCCAAAAATACAAATATGCTTTTAAAAGTCTTATTCTAAGAAATGTGTGTTTACAGAAGTAAAAAATACAGAAAAGCACACAAGAAAGTAAAAATCAATCGTGAGGTTTTGTAATTTGTAACTTCATACATTTGAAGGTAATTACCTGTATTATCAGAAATCTATCTCTTTTAGTACATTGAATTGTTTTTCAACTACCATTGATACTTGAGTAATATATGACCAGTCTGTATACAAACACACACACATACAGTCACAGAGAGAGAAAAAGAGAGAAGGAAGAAAAATTTAAGATTCTTTGTATATTCACTTCCAATAAGATTCCACTGATTTTTATTTACACTGTCAATTTGTGAGAACACTACTTCTCACTCACCAGCTCTGCCATTCTCTTTTCTCATTAATAAACTTTGTCAACTGACACATTTTTTAAGTATCCCAAATTTGTATATAAAATACACTTATAAATAGGAGATTAAATTTTTATTCAAAATTTTATTACTAATCAAATTTTCAATTTGGACCAAAGTACAATTTAATATTTTTTAATTATTGCTTTATTAATGGTTTTAATTTCTTTTTTGTGAATTTGATAAACATGATATATTTTCTAATTTGCTGAAAACATTTTAATTTTATGAAGCCTTATGTTATGAAGACAAATTTATTGTATTTTTATTTTTTTAATTATGTTCACATTAGGAAATTGAGAAAATAGGTAGTTTCTATGGAATAAAACAAACCTTTCCATACTATGACCAACAAAATTTGATTAATATAAACATATTTTTTTCTGGTCTTATATTAACCTTGATCCATGCCTCTAACATTCCAGGTTCCAACATTACAGCACTGGACTTTACTTTTACCAACAGACACATCCAAACTGAACATTGTTTCGACTTCAGCCCAGCCTCTTCATATTCTCTGGAGTTATTTCTCCATTCTTTCCCACTTATATATAGGATACCTAAAGATACTCAGCGATCAATACAAAGAAATAGAGGGGAAAATAGAATGGGAAAAATTAGAGATCTCTTCAAGAAAATTAGAGATACAAAAGGAACATTTCATGCAAAGATGGGCTCAATAAAGGACAGAAATGGTATGGACCTAACAGAAGCAGAAGATATTAAGAAGAGCTGGCAAGAATACACAGAAGAACTGTACAAAAAAAGGTCTTCATGACCCAGATAATCATGATGGTGTGATCACTCACACTCACCTAGAGCTAGACATCCTGGAATGTGAAGTCAAGTGGGCCTTAGAAAGCATCACTATGGACAAAGCTAGTGGAGGTGTTGGATTTCCAGATGAGCTATTTCAAAACCTGTGCTGTGAAAGTGCTGCACTCAATAAGCCAGCAAATTTGGAAAATCATCAGTGTTTGCTGTGGGTTTGTCATATATAGTTTTTATTATGTTGAGGTATGTTCCTTCTATTCCTGCTTTCTGGAGGGTTTTTATCATAAATGGATGTTGAATTTTGTCAAAGGCTTTCTCTGCATCTATTGAGATAATAATATGGTTTTTATTTTGGGCATACACACTAAGGAAACCAGAAGGGAAAGAGACACATGTACCCCAATGTTCATCGCAGCACTGTTTATAATAGCCAGGACATGGAAGCAACCTAGATGTCCATCAGCAGATGAATGGATAAGAAAGCTGTGGTACATATACACAATGGAGTATTACTCAGCCATTAAAAAGAATACATTTGAATCAGTTCTAATGAGGTGGATGAAACTGGAGCCTATTATACAGAGTGAAGTAAGCCAGAAGGAAAAACATCAATACAGTATACTAATGCATATATATGGAATTTAGAAAGATGGTAACAATAACCCGGTGTACGAGACAGCAAAAGAGACACTGATGTATAGAACAGTCTTATGGACTCTGTGGGAGAGGGAGATGGTGGGAAGATTTGGGAGAATGGCAATGAAACATGTAAAATATCATGTAGGAAACGAGTTGCCAGTCCAGGTTGGATGCACGATGTTGGATGCTTGGGGCTGGTGCACTGGGACGGCCCAGAGGGATGGTATGGGGAGGGAGGAGGGAGGAGGGTTCGGGATGGGGAACACATGTATACCTGTGGCGGATTCATTTTGATATTTGGCAAAACTAATACAATTATGTAAAGTTTAAAAATAAAATAAAATTAGAAAAAAAAATCATCAGTGGCCACAGGACTGGAAAAGGTCAGTTTTCATTCCAATCCCAAAGAAAGGCAATGCCAAAGAATGCTCAAACTACCACACAATTGCACTCATCTCACACGCTAGTAAAGTAGTGCTTAAAATTCACCAAGCCAGGCTTCAGCAATACATGAACCATGAACTTCCAGATGTTAAAGCTGGTTTTAAAAAAGGTAGAGGAGCCAGAGATCAAATTGCCAACATCCGCTGAATTATGGAACAAGCAAGAGATTTCCATTAAAACATCTATTTTTGCATTACTGACTATGCCAAAGCCTTTGACTGTGTGGATCATAATAAATTTTGGAAAATTCTGAAAGAGACGGGAATACCAGACCACCTGATGTGCCTCTTGATAAACCTGTATTCAGGTCAGGAAGCAACAGTTAGAACTGGACATGGACAACAGACTGGTTCCAAATAGGAAAACAAGTACGTCAAGACTGTATATTGTCATCCTGATTATTTAATTTATATGCAGAGTACATTATGAGAAACGCTGAGCTGGAGGAAGCACAAGCTGGAATCAAGATTGCTGGGAGATGTATCAATAACCTCAGATATGCAGATGACACAATCCTTATGGCAGAAAGTGAAGAAGAACTAAAGAACCTCTTGATGAAAGTGAAAGAGGAGAGTGAAAAAGTTGGCTTAAAGCTCAACATTCAGAAGACTAAAATCATGGCATCCAGTCCCATCACTTCATGGGAAATAAATGGGGAAACAGCGGAAACAGTTGCTGAGTTTATTTTGGGGGGGGAGGGCTCCAAAATCACTGCAGATGGTGATTGCAGCCATGAAATAAGAACACGTGTATACCTGTGGTGGATTCATGTTGATGTATGGCAAAACCAATACAATATTGTAAAGTAATTAACCTCCAATTAAAATAAATAAATTGATATTTAAAAAAAAAGATGCTTACTCCTTGGAAGGAAAGTTATGACCAAACTAGACAGCATATAAAAAGCAGAGAGATTACTTTGTCAACAAAGGTCCGTCTAGTCAAGGCTATGGTTTTTCCAGTAGTCATGTATGGAGGTGAGAGTCGGACTGTAAAGAAAGCTGAACGCCAAAGATTTGATGCTTTTGAACTATGGTGTTGGAGAAGACTCTTGAGAGTCCCTTGCAATTCAAGGAGATCCAACGGTCCATCGTAAAGGAGATCAGTCCTGGGTATTCATTGGAAGGACTGATGTTGAAGCTGAAACTCCAGTGCTTTGGAGTATTGAGAACAGCTGACTCATTTGAAAAGACCATGCTGCTGGGAAAGATTGAAGGCAGGAGGAGAAGAGGACGACAGAGCATGAGATGACTGGATAGCATCATCGACTCAATGGACATGGGTTTGGGTGTACTCCGGGAGTTGATGATGGACAGGGAGGCCTGGCCTGTTGTTTGAAAAGACCCTGCTGCTGGGAAAGATTGAAGGCAGGAGGAGAAGAGGACGACAGAGCATGAGATGACTGGATAGCATCATCGACTCAATGGACATGGGTTTGGGTGAACTCCGGGAGTTGATGACGGACAGGGAGGCCTGGCCTGGCACGAATGAGTGACTGAACTGAACTGAAAGATCTATAGAGTTCATCTTCCAGTATCATATCTTTTTTCCTTTTCATACTGTTCATGGAGCTCTCTAGGCAAGAATACTGGAGTGATTTGTAATTTCTTCTCTGCTGCTGCTGCTGCTAAGTCGCTTCAGTCGTGTCCGACTCTGTGTGACCCCATAGACGGTAGCCCACCAGGCTTCCCCATCCCTGAAATTCTCCAGGCAAGAACACTGGAGTGGGTTGCCATTTCCTTCTCCAATACATGAAAGTGAAAAGTGAAAGTGAAGTCGCTCAGTCGTGTCCAACTCTAGCGACCCCATGGACGGCAGCCTACCAGGCTCCTCCATCCATGGGATTTTCTAGGCAAAAGTACTGGAGTGGGGTGCCAGAAAATCTCTGAATTTCTTCCCTAGAGGACCGCATTTTGTCAGAATACTCCACCATGACCAGTCTGTCTCGGGTGGCCCTGCAGGGCAGAAGATTACAAGGGAGAACATCAAAATTGTAGAAGTCAGTGAACTAAAATAGATGAGAAAAGGGGAAATTAATGCAGTTGACCATTATATCTACTACTGTGGGCAAGAATCCCTTAAAATAAATGGAGTAGATTTGCTTCTTCTCTCTTTTTTTCTTGATAAGTTTGGCTAAGTGTTTGTCAATTTTGTTTGTCTTCTCAGAGAACCAGCTTTTAGGTATATTAATTTTTACTACTGTTTCTTCCATTTCTTTTTCAATTATTTCTGCCTGGATCTTTACGAGTTCTTTCCCTCTTCTAATTTTGGGGGCATTTTGTTCTTCTTTATCCAGTTATTTTAGTTGTAAAGTTAAGTTGTCTATTCGATTTTTTTTGTTTGTTTGTTTTTTGTTTCTTGAGGTAGGATTGTATTGCTGTAAACTTCCCTCTTAGAACTGCTTTTGCTGCATCCTACAGGTTTTGAGTTGTTGTGTTTTCATTATCACTTGTTTTGGGAAACTTTTTGATTTCCATTTTGATTTCTTCAGTAGACTGTTGGTTATTTAGAAACGTATTGCTTAATATCCATGTGTTTGTGTTTCTTACACTTTTTATGTCCTTGACATTGATCTCTATTCTCATAACATTGTGGTCAGAGAAGATGCTTGATATGATTTCAATTTTCTTAAATGTACTGAGGTTTGATTTGTTACCCAAGACTCCTAGGTATATACCCTGAGGAAACCAAAACTGAAAAAGACACATGTATCACATTGTTTATTGCAGCAATATTTACAATAGCTAGAACATGGAAGCAACCTAGATGTCCATCAACAGAGGAATGGATAACGAAGTTGTGGTACATATATACAATGGGATATTACTCAACCATAAAAAGAAACACATTTGAGTCAGTTCTAATGAGGTGGATGAACCTAGAACCTATTATAAAGTGAAGTAAGTCGGAAAGATAAAGATAAATATCAAATTCTAACATATATATATATATATATATATATATATATGGAATCTATAAAAAATGGTACTGAAAAAATTATTTCCAGGGAAACAGCGGAGAAATAGACATAGAGAATAGACTTATGGACATGGGGATAGGGGAGGAGAGGGTGAGATGGATGGAAAGAATAACATGGAAACTTATGATACCATATGTAAGATAGATGGCCAATGGGAATTTGCTGGGATGGCTCAGGAAACTCAAACAGGGGCTCTGTATCAACCTAGAGGGGTGGGATGGGGAGGGAGATGGGAGGGAGGTTCAAAAGGGAGGGTATATATGTGTACCTATGGTTGATTCATGTTTAGGTTTGACAGAAAACAGCAAAATTCTGTAATTATACTTCAATTAAAAAAAAAAAAAGAAATGAAGTATCACACATAGGAAACAAAAGAGTCTGAAATGCAGTCAGTCCAGTTCAGTCGCTCAGTGGTGTCCAACTTTTTGTTACCCCATGGACTGCAGTATTCCATGTTATTCTTTCCATCACCAACACCTTGAACTTGCTCAACTCATGTCCATTGAGTTGGTGATGCCATCCAACCGTCTCATCCTCTGTCGTCCTCTTCTTCTCCTGCCTTCAATCTTTCCCAGCATCAGGGTCCTTTCCAAAGAGTCAGTTCTTCCCATCAGGTGTCAAAAGTTTTGGAGCTTCAGATTCAGCATCTCTCGGGGTCCAGCCCCGGTTGGATCCAGGGATTCCCTCAGGATGAGGGCGTTGGTGATTAAGGGATAACAAAGGCTAAGAGATTTATTAGATGTTCAGTAATAACTGGTTTACATGGGAAATCAATAAAGTTCATGACACCAAACTTGCTCTGACCACGGAGGCCTCAGGCACCCTCTCAAATAGCGGAAGGTGCCCCACCTTAGGCACCTTCTCTAGTGAGTCTTAGAAGCCCAGGCAAATAAGTGGTTGCAGAGGACTCCCGCACTCCAAATTATTTTGGCATGAAGGAAGAACAGAAGAGAAAAGGAGGAAAAGGAAACAAAAAAGAATGACACAGGGAGGCCAAGCTTCAGTGAGCAAGGCCCGTAGCTTTATTTTCAACAGGGGCTTTTATACCCTAAGTTGCACATAGAGGATAATAGGGGGTGTGAAATCATGCAGAGTCAGCAGTCTTTGATCCTTATTGAGACCAGGCTTTCTTTTCTGTAAACTTATCGTATACAAATGGTTTAGGTTCTTTACATCATCTTCTGGCCAGAAGGCCTGTTAACATTTTATGACTCTGATAAAGGTTTGTCAACCATAAGACTTATTTTCTCTAAAAGTAATTATTTTAAAGTTTGGCGCCATCCTCTGAAGGTGTTAAATAAAGTTGCATTCCTATAGGGCAGAAGTGCAGTGGGTTTACAACAAAGGAAAGAATTTATTACCTTAAGGGTCGAAAGTTGCTAGCACCAAGGCCACTACTTATTTTCTCTACATACCAAGTATATTAATTAATACACATTCAAGGATACAAAACAGGGGATGTGGAAACTTGGCAGCAAGCATTGGCTCATCAATGAAATCTTTTACTAGTTTTATTCTGACAGTTTCTAACTCTCTGAGAGGCTCTAAGCTATTTGAATATCTTAAGCTTCCCATGCCTCTCGCAGCTGGGAGACTGTAAACAATCATATGCATAGCTGTTAGGAGTCTGAGTAAACTTGTCAGACCAGTTAGAGAGCCATCTGAGGGGTTTGAGTTTAAACACTCCTAATGCCCAGGGATTCATGGGGTCGCAAGGAGTCAGACATGACTGAGTGACTGATCTGATCTGAATGCCCAGGAACTTTATTAACTGGAGCTGTAAGTTAATTCTTTTTCAGAGAGAGCAAGATGGTGGTGGGGGACAGCCCCCGTAAAGTCAGAGGTGAGAGCACAAAGCAGTAAAGTAGGCAGACTCTGGTTTTTGGGGGTAGATGCTGGAGAATATCCAGGGGGACTCCTGAGGCTCGATCCCGCCTTTGCATATGCCGAGCCTCCTTCCTCATGACCTTTGCCACGGGCGGAGTTCCTCACGCTGGCTCCCGGCAAGCATCAGTCCTACCAATGAATATTTAGGGCTGATTTCCTTTAGGATTGACTAGTTTGATCTACTTGTAGTCCAAGGGACTCTCAAGAGTCCACACCACAGGTCAAAAGCATCAATTCATTGGCACTCAGCTTTCTTTATACTCCAACTCTCACATCCAAAAATGATTACTGGGAAAACTGTAACTATGACTAGAAGGAACTTTGTTGGCTAAGTAAGGTCTCTGCTTTTTAATATGCTGTCTAGATTGGACATAGTTTTCCGTCCAAGGAGCAAGTGTCTTAATTTCATGGCTGGAATCACCATCTGCAGTGATTTTGGACCCCCTGCCCCACACACAAAAAAATAAAAGTCTCTCACGCTTTCCATTGTTTCCCCATAAATTTGCCATGAAGTGATAGGACCAGATGCCATGACCTTAGTATTCTGAATGTTGAATTTTAAACCAGGTTTTTCACTCTCCTTTTTCACTTTCTCATTAGGCTCTCTAGTGCTTCTTCGTTTTCTGCCAGAAGGATGTTGTCATCTGCAAATCTGAGGTTATTAATATTTCTCCTGGCAATCTTGATTCCAACTTGTTCCTCATCCAGCCCATCATTTCACATGATGTACTCTGCATATAAGTTAAATAAGCATGGTGACAATATACAGCCTTGATGTACTCCTCTCCTGATTTGGAGCCCATCTGTTGTTTCATGTCCAGTTCAAACTGTTGTTTCTTGACCTGCATACATATTTCTCAGGAAGCAGGTAAGTTGGTCCGATATTCCCATATCTTGAAGAATGTTCCACAGTTTGTTGTGATCTACACACTCAAAGGCTTTGGCATGGTCAATAAAATAGAAGTAGAACTTTTCTGGAACTCCCTTGCTTTTGCAATGATCCAACAGCTGTTGGCAATTTGATCTCTGGTCCCATTGCCTTTTCTAAATGCACCTCGAACATCTGGAAGTTCACAGTTCACATACTGTTGAAGCCTGGCTTGGAGAATTTTGTGCATTAATTTTCTAGTGTGTGAGGTGAGTGCAACTGTGTGATAGATTGAACATTCTTTGGCATTGCCTTTCTTCAGGATGGAAATGAAAACTGACTTTTGTGTCCTGTGGCCACTGCTGAGTTTTTCAAATTTATTGGCGTGTTGAGTGCAGCACGTTAACAGCATCATCTTTTAGAGTTCGAATTAGCTCAGTTGGAATTCCATCACCCCCACTAGCTTTGTTCATGTGATGATCTTTAAAGCCCACTTGACTTTGTATTCCAGGATTTCTGGATTAGGTAAGTGATCACACCATCATGGTTATTTGGGTCATGATCTTTTTTACATAGTTCTTCTGCGTATTCTTGGCACCTCTTCTTATTATCTTCTGCTTATGTTAGGTCCATGCCATTTCTGTCCTTTATTGTGCCCATTTTTGCATGAAATGTTCCCTTGGTATCTTTAGTTTTCTTGAAGTGATCTCTAGTCTTTCCCATTCTATTGTTTACTGTATTTCTTTGCATTTATCACTGAAGAAGGCTTTCATGTCTCTCCTTGCTATTCTTTGGAACTCTGTACTCTAAAATGGGCATATCTTTCCTTTTCTCCTTTGCCTTTAGCTTCTCTTCTTTTCTCAGTTATTTGTAAGAGCTCATCAGACAACTCTTTTGTCTTTGTGCACTTCTTTTTCTTGGAGATGGTCTTGACCACTGGCTCCTGTACAATGTCAAGAACCTCCATCCATAGTTCTCAGGCACTGTGTTTATCAGATCTAATACCGTGAATCTATTTGTCACTACCACTGTGACATAAGGGATTTTATTTAGGTCATACCTGAGTAGTCTAGTGGTTTTCCCTATTTTATTCAATTTCAGTCTGAATTTGGCAATAAGGAGTTCATGATCTGAGCCACAGTCAGCTCCCTATCTTGTTTGTGCTGACTTTTACAGTTTCTCCATCTCTGGCTTCAAAGAATATTATCAATCTGATTTTGGTATTGTCCATATGGTGATGTCCATGTGTAGAGCCTCGTCTTGTGTTGTTAGAAGAGAGTGTTTTCTATGGCCAGTGCATTCTCCTGGAAAAACTCTATTAGCCTTTGCCCTGCTTCATTTTGTACTCCAAGGCCAAATTTGCTTGTTACTCCAGGTATCTATTGACTTCTTCTTCATTCCAGTCCCCTAAAATGAAAAGGACATCTTTTTTGGGTGTTAGCTCTAGAAGATCTTGTAGGTCTTCATAGAACCATTCAACTCCAGCTTCTTTAGTGTCACTGGTCGGGGCATAGACTTGGATTACCACGATATTGAATGGTTTGGCTTGGAAACGAACAGAGATCATTCTGTCATTTTTGAGATTGCACCAAAGTACTGCATTTTGGACTCTTTTTGACTATGTGGGCTACTCCATTTCTTCAAGGGATTCTTGCCCACAGTAGTTGATATAATGGTCATCTGAATTAAATTATACAATTCCAGTACATTTTAGTTCACTGATTCCTAAAATGTTGATGTTCAGTCTTGCCACCTCCTATTTTACCTCTTCCAATTTACCTTGATTCATGGATCTAACATTCCAGGCTCCTATGTAATATTACTCTTTACAGCATCAGACTTTACTTCCATCACCAGTCACATCCACAACTGGAAGTTGTTTTTGCTTTGTCTCCATCTCTTCATTTTTTCTGGAGTTATTTCTCCACTCTTCTCCAGTGGCATATTGGGCACCTACCGACCTGGGGAGTTCATCTTTCAGTGTCCTATCTTTTTGCCTTTTCATACTGTTCATGGGGTTATCAAGGCAAGCATACTGAAGTGGTTTGCCATTCCCTTCTCCAGTGGACCACATTTTGTCAGAAATGCAGTACATGAGTGCAATTTCAAAAGCAACAGAATGCTCTCTCTTCATTTTCAAGACAAACAATCAGACATCACAGCAATCCAAATCTATGCCCCAACCACTAATGCCAAAGATGCTGAACTTGACTGAGTCTATGAAGACTTATAAGATCTTCTGGAATTGTTACCTTTTCAGTATAGGGGCATGCATGTATGAAAAGCTGCTTTATTTGCATCTGACTCTTTGCAACCCTATGGAGTGTAGCCCATCGGGCTCCTCTGTCCATTGGATTCTCCAGGCGAAAAGAGTGGAGTGGGTTGCCATGCCCTACTCCAGGGGATCTTTCCAACCTAGGGATCAAACCTGTGATTTTCGTGACTCCTGCATTGCAGGTTGATTCTTTACCACTAAGCCACCTGGGAAGCCCTAATCATTGGGGGTTGAAAAGCAAAAGTAGGAAGTTAAGAGAGTTACTGGAGTAATGGGCAAATTTTGCCTTGGAGTATAAATTGTAGCAGGGCAAAGGCTAACAAAGTTTTTCCAATAGAACAAACACACTGGTCATAGAAAACAACCTCTTCCAAGAACAGGAGGGATGATTCTACACATGGACACCACCAGACCGGTCAATACCAAAATCAGATTGATTATATTCTTTGCAGCTTATGATGAAGAAACTCTATACCATCAGCAAAAATAATCCTCGACCTGACTGTGGCTCAGATCCTGAGCTCCTTATCACACAATTCAGGCTTAAATTGAAGAAAGTTGGGCAAACCACTAGGACATTCAGGTGTGACCTAAATCAAATTCCTTGTGATTATTCAGTGGATGTGATGAATAGATTCAAGGGACTAGATCTTATAGGCAGAGCACTTCAAGAATTATGGATGGAGATTGTTAACATTGTGCAGGAGGCAGTGACTAAAACCATCGCAAAGAAAAAGAAATGCAGGAAGCAAAGTGGTTTTATGAAGAAGCCTTACTAATAACTGAGAACACAAGTTTTCCCTGAGAAATGGAAAGATATGCCCAATTGAATTAGTTACAGAGAATAGCAGGGAGATATAAGAAGGCCTTCTTAAGTGAACAATGCAAAGAAATAGAGGAAAACAGTACAATGGGAAAGACTAGAGAACTCTTTAAGAAAATCAGAGATATTAAAGGAATACCTCATGCAAAGATGGGCACAACAAAGACAGAAATGGCAAGTATCTAACTGAAACAGAAGAGACTAAGATGAGGTGACAAGAATACACAGAAGAACTATACCAAAAAAAAAAAAAAAAAAAAATCTTGATATCCTGGATAACCATGATGGTGTGGGCATTCACCTAGAGCCATATATTTTGGAATGTGAAGTTGAGTGGGCCTTAGGAAGCATTCCTATTAACAAAGCTAGTGGAGGTGATGGAATTCCTGCTCAGCTATTTAAAATCCTAAAAGCTGATGCTGTTAAAATGCTGCACTCAATATGGCAACACATTTGGAAATTTCAGCAATGGCCACAGGGCTGGAAAAGTCAGTTAGCATTTCAATATCAAAGAAAGGCAATTCCAAAGAAAGTGCAAACTACCATACAACTGTGCTAATTTAACTTGCTAGCAAGGTAATGCTCAAAATTCTTCCAGCTAGGCTTCAGAAGTATGTGAGCCAAGAATGGCCAGATGTACAAGCTGAATTTAGATAAAGCAGGGGAAGCAGGGATCAAATTGCCAATATATGTTGGCTCATAGAAAAAGCAATTCCAGAAAAAAAAAGTCTACTTCTGTTTCATTGACTACACTAAAGTCTTTCACTGTGTGAATCACAACAAACTGTGGAAAATTCTTAAAGAGATGGGAATGCCAGGCCACCTTACCTGTTTACTGAGAAATCTGTACGTATGTCAAGAAACAACATTTAGGACCAGACATGGAATAACTGAGTAGTTCAAAATTGGGAAAGGTAAATATCAAGGTAGTATATGGTCACCCTGCTTATCTAACTTATATGCAGAGTGCATCATGTGAAATGTTGGGCTGGGTGAATCACAAGCTGGGTTCAAGATTGCTGGGATAAATATCACATCTACAGATATGCAGATGGCACAACCCTTAAGAGAGGAAGAGAGGAGGAACTAAAGAGCTTCTTGATGAAAGTGAAAGAGGAGAGTGAAAAAGCTGGCTTAAAACTCAACATTCAAAAAATGAATATCATGTCATCTGGTCCCATCACTTCATGGCAAATAGATGGGAAAAAGTAGAAAGAGTGACAAGTTTTATTTTAATTTTTAATTTTTTTGGGCTCCAAAATCACTGCTGATGGTGACTGCAGCCATAAAATTAAAAGACACTTGCTTCTTGGAGGAAAAGTTATGACAAACCTAGGGCTTGTTTGATAAGTCACTTCAGTCGTGTCCGACTCTTTGTGCCCAAGCGGACTGCCACTCAACAGGCTCCATGGAATTTTCCAAATAAGAATACTGGAGTGGATTTCCATTTCCTTCTCCAGGGGATCTTCCTGACCCAGGTATTTAACCTGCCTCTCCTGCATTGGCAGGCAGATTCTTTACCACTGAGCCACCTAGGAAGATATACAAATATTTTGTTCTAATTTCTAAGATAAAATTAAGTTTGAAATATAGACTAAGTTTTCTATCCTTTCATTTCTAACACTAATATTCACATTTATGTTTACATTTTGATTCATTAATTTGGAAAATATTTATTAGCATTTATCATATGCCAGGCTCTGTGCTGGTTGCTGAAGAATTTAACAAAAATGTGATAGAAATTCTGGATTATCTTTTAGTGGGGAAGTGAATCAAGTAATGAGACAATCCTAATTTAGTCTAATTTTGTTTTTGTTTTTTTTTTTTTTTTCAAGCTGGTTTTATTTATTTATTTATTTATTTTGATTTCAGTAATAGTTTATTGGTTATATACATTTGTCAAAACTCATCAGAATTCTGTGTTTTAAAATATGTAGATAAATGCATGTCAATTATACTCAAATAAAGTTGTAAAAAAAAAAAAGTGACAGGAAATATATCTAAGCAATTCCTGGCTAATGAGTACATTTTGATGAAGAATCTTTAAAGTAACTTATCCAGCAAGGTTAAGACATGATCCTCAGTGGATAGACCATCATAGCACAAGGAGCGTTAAATTGCATGCCCCATTAGCAAGAATGAGGGCAGAGAAATAACTTTATCCTGTGAATTATTCATGTGTGGGTTTACTGAAATTTGATTTCTTTGTCTTTTTTTTTTTTTTTTTATAGCTCGTGCATGCTTCCTTTGCTTTCATTTCTCTGAAGGTGTTTTCACCCCCATTTCAAAAGATACTTTCAATGAATATCTATTACAGAATTGACAGCTTTAATTTTTCAGCACTTTATTTATTTATTTTTTTTATTTGATAAATTTAATGCCTTTTATTGCCATACCTCATTTTACTGTGCTTTGCTTTAGTGAGCTTTATAGATACATGTTTTGTTTTTTTTTTCCTTGTTAATTTTCTGTTTAGTTGATCTATCCATAGGTGTGAGTGGGGTATTAAAGTCTCCCACTATTATTGTGTTATTGTTAATTTCTCCTTTCATACTTGTTAGGATTTGTCTTACATACTGCGGTGCTCCCATGTTGGGTGGATATATATTTATAATTGTTATATCTTCTTCTTGGATTGATCCTTTGATCATTATGTAGTGACCTTCTTTGTCTCTTTTCACAGCCTTTGTTTTAAAGTCTAATTTATCTGATACGAGTATTGTGACTCCTGCTTTCTTTTGGTCCCAATTTGCATGGAAAATCTTTTTCCAGCCCTTCACTTTCAGTCTGTATGTGTCCCCTGTTTTGAGGTGGGTCTCTTGTAGACAACATATGTAGGGGTCTTGTTTTTGTATCCATTCAGCCAGTCTTTGTCTTTTGGTTGGGGCATTCAACCCATTCACGTTTAAGGTAATTACTAATAAGTATGATCCCGTTGCCATTTACTTTATTGTTTTGGGTTTGAGTTTATACACCATTTTTGTGTTTCCTGTCTAGAGAATATCCTTTAGTATTTGTTGGAGAGCTGGTTTGGTGGTGCAGAATTCTCTCAGCTTTTGCTTGTCTGAAAAGCTTTTGATTTCTCCTTCATACTTAAATGAGATCCTTGCTGGGTACAATAATCTGGGCTGTAGGTTATTTTCTTTCATCATTTTAAGTATGTCTTGCCATTCCCTCCTGGCTTGAAGAGTTTCTATTGAAAGATCAGCTGTTATCCTTATGGGAATTCCCTTGTGTGTTATTTGTTGTTTTTCCCTTGCTGCTTTTAATATTTGTTCTTTGTGTTTGATCTTTGTTAATTTGATTAATATGTGTCTTGGGGTGTTTCTCCTTGGGTTTATCCTGTTTGGGACTCTCTGGGTTTCTTGGACTTGGGTGATTATTTCCTTCCCCATTTTAGGGAAGTTTTCAACTATTATCTCCTCAAGTATTTTCTCATGGTCTTTCTTTTTGTCTTCTTCTTCTGGAACCCCTATGATTCGAATGTTGTAGCGTTTAATATTGTCCTGGAGGTCTCTGAGATTGTCCTCATTTCTTTTAATTCGTTTTTCGAGATTGTCCTCATTTCTTTTAATTCGTTTTTCTTTTATCCTCTCTGATTCATTCATTTCTACCATTCTATCTTCTAATTCACTAATCCTATCTTCTGCCTCTGTTATTCTACTATTTGTTGGCTCCAGAGTGTTTTTAATTTTTTAGTCTAATTTTGAAAAAGAAAAAAACTTTTTTTTCTCTGTGTCTTTCATATTATTGTACTCTATAAATGAATTTTGCTTTTTTAAATTGGAGCTATATATGAGCATTTATAAGATTCTTTTTTTTTAAATTTTGTTTTATTTTTAAACTTTACAATATTGTATTAGTTTTGCCAAATATCGAAATGAATCTGCCACAGGTATACCCGCGTTCCCCATCTTGAACCCTCATCCCTCCTCCCCCCCCCCCCCCCCCCGGGTCGTCGCAGTGCACCAGCCCCAAGCATCCAGTATCGTGCATCGAACCTGGACTGGCGACTCGTTTCATACATGATATTATACATGTTTCAATGCTATTCTCCCAAAGCTCCCCACCCTCTCCCTCTCCCACAGAGTCCATAAGACTGATCTATACATGTGATAAAACACCCATGGAGTAAATCAGGATTATTTAATGATTTCATGAACAGTGTTTTAAAATGACTTGGAAATTTTGAGCTTTAAACTATTTAACTCACTAATTCGCTGGAAAATTGCATCTCATAAGTATTTCAATTTTCACTACTAGCATTAAACATTTTTTCATGAGCCTATGGTCATTTGCTTTTTCTCAATGATATTCCTTTTCATGCCTTTTACTTGTTTGTATATCAGAATGATGTTTTTGTCTTGCATAATATGTTGCTGGCTAGAACACTATATCATTCCATCAAATTTTTCTTTTTCCTTAATATGTGTCCCATATTTTCATTTGTCATTTCTCTTTTGATGTTTTTCATGAGCTTGCTTCTTTCTTAATGACTTTCAGAGTATTTAAATTTTTATGAAGTCAAATAGATCATCCTTCTTTATTTTTGGTTGTGCTGAATTTTTGTTTCTGTGTGTGGGCTTTCTCTCATTGCAGCAAGTGTGGGCTACTCTTCATTGTGGTGCTTGGGCTTCTCATAACGGTGGCTTCCCTTGTTGTGGAGTACAGGCCCTCAGCACATGGGCTTCAGGCAATGCAGCCCTATGATCTAGAGCGTGGGCTCAGTAGTTGTGACACATGGGCTTAGTTGCTCCATGACACATGGAAGCTTACCAGACCAGAGATCAAACCTGTGTCCCCTGCATTGGCAGGCAGGTTCTTGTCACTATGCCACCAGGGAAGTCCCTGATCAATCCTTTATGTCTATATATTGTGTTTAGTAAAAGTTTTGCAAACCCTCAAATCATATAAATATTCAATGTCTTCTTCCAAAATATTTCATTTTATCTTAGAAAATTTAATTCTTTATACCATTAAAATTTTGTTTTGAGGTGTTATGGGAACATTATAATTACCCTGAGGATCAATCAATTGCACCAACACTTTCATACTGATGTGAAATGTCATTAGCATCATATGCTAGTGCTTATTTGTTCCTCAGTATGTAGGTGAGTTTCATATTTCACTACACACAGTACAGTGGTTCAAAGTGCAGATTTTGTGTCATAAATCTAATTTACTAGCGTTGAGCCTTAGAAGTTACTTTTTGAGTTTTGACATCACCATTCATAAAATTGGGGTAATAATGAGGTCTACATCTTAGGACTATGAAAGGGTTTTGTGAGATAGTATGAGTTGTTGTTCAGGATCACTCAGTCCTGTCCGACTGTTTGTGAAGCCATGGACTATAGCTTGCCAGGCTTCCCTGTCCTTCACCATCTCCCAGAGTTTCCTCAAACTCATGTCCATTGAGTCAGTGATGCCATCCAACCATCTTGTCGTCTGCTGTCCCCTTCTCCTCCTGCCTTCAATCTTTCCCAGCATCAGGGTCTTTTCTAAGGAGTCAGCTCTTTGCATCAGGTGGCCAAAGTACTGGAGTCCCAGCTTCAGTATCCGTCCTTTAATGAATATTTAGGATTCATTTCCTTTATAACTGACTGGGTGGATCTCCTTGCAGTCCAAGGGACTCTCAAAAGTCTTCAACACCACAGTTCAAAAACATCAATTCTTCAGCACTCAGCTTTCTTTATGGTCCAACTCCCACATCCATACATGACTACTGGAAAAACCATAGCTTTTACTAGATGGACCTTTGTTGGCAAAATAATGTCTCTGCTTTTTAATATGCTGTCTAGGTTTGTAATAGCTTTTCTTCTAAGGAGCATGTGTCTTTTAATTTTATGGCTGCAGTCACCATCCGCAGTGATTTTGGAGCCCAAGAAAATAAAATCTGCCACTGTTTCCAGTGTTTCCCCATCTATTTGCCACGAAGTGATGGGACCAGATGCCATGGTCTAAGCTTTATGAATGTTGAGTTTTAAATCAGCTTTATCACTCTCCTCTTTCTCCTTCATCAAGAGGCTCTTTAGTTCAACTTACATGGGAAAAAAAGATGTCCATGAAAACTATTAAAAGCAGTGCTTGATACAGAATGAATAATTGATGAATTCTGGTAATCACTGTATCTGTTTTTCGATTCCTATGCCATAACAAAGATTCATTTCTAATAATTTTAAAATACATTTTAATAAATGGTGTGATATTCTCTTTTAATTGTTCTTTCTCATAGTATTTTTTGCTAATTTTAGCCATTTATTCCACCTGATGAACTTTGAATGTGACCTAGCAATTTTTAAAAACACTCCCATTATGATGCTCATCAAATTTGAACAATATTCATTATTTATTTTTCAAGTATTAAATGTTTTTCAATGAAGCTTAGTTGTTTCTTCATGAAGGCCTATACATTTCATCTTACATTTATGTCACTGTGTTGTGTTTTTTAGTTGAATTTTTTAGTGGAAAATTTTTATAATTTGTAATTTTTTGGAAACATAGATGATTAAGAATGTTGTGTTTCATGTTGATGTATGGCAAAACCCATACAATATTGTAAAAAAAAAAAAAAAAAAGAATGTTGTGTTAGTTTCAAGTGTACAGCAAAGTAATTCAGTTATACATAAATTTCTTCTCTAAGCCTGTGAGTCTGGTTCTGTTTGTAAATAATTTCATTTCTATCATTTTTTAAAGTTTCTACATATAAACAAGATCTTATAATATTTGTCTTTTCTGACTTACTTCACTCAGTATGATAATCTCCGGGTCCATCCACGTTGCTGCAAATGGCACTATTTCCTGAATTTTATTGGTTGAGTTATATTACATTTTGTATATGTACCACATCTTCTTTATCCATTCACCTGTTGATGGAAATTTAAGTTGCTTCCTTGTCTTGGCTATTTTAATATTGTATTTGCAGCTTCAATACTTGAATTAAGCAATGAGGAATCAAATCCTGGCTCTTCCACTTCTTGGCTGTGTAACTTTGAGGAAATTATTCATTCTCTCTGTGATTTTGTTTTCTCATATGCAAAATAGCAAATGTATCAGACCTTATCCCATAGGATTATTAAGAGGATGTTTATGTGAATTTCTTCTAATAATTGTATTTACTTTTTAGATGATTGCCTGGAATTTTCTCTGCAGTAGACATTTGTCACAAATTTGTTCCTCGCTTCTTTTTCTTGTATATCCTATTTATTTTTATTTAAATATAGTTGATTTACATTATACTAGTTTCAGGTGTAGTGATTCAGTATTTTTCATACTATACACCATTAAAAGTTATTACAAGAAATGAAAGTAATTCCTTGTTTCATACAACATAACCTTGTTTCTTATCTATATTATATAGTAGTTGATATCTCTTAATCCTATACCTCTAACATGCCCCTCCCCACTTCCCTCTCACATCTGGTAACTACTAGTTTGTTTACCATATCCCTGTGTCTGTTTTTCTATATACATTCTTTTGTATTATTTTTTAGATTCCTCATATAAGTAACACCATATAGCATTTATCTTTCTCTCTCTTACATTTCAATAAACATAATACTCTCTAGGTCCATCCATGTTACTGCAAATGGCAGAATTTTATTATTTTTTATAGCTGAGTAAGAACCCATTCTATACATGGACTTCTCTTTTATCTCTTTATCAGCTGTTGAACACTTGATTTTTTACCCTGTCTTAGTGATTGTAAAAATTGTTGTTAGTGATTGTAAAAACTGTTGCTATGAACATTGGGGCACATGTATCTTTTAGTATCAGAGTTTTTATTTTTTCCAGATATTTAACCAGGAGTGGAACTACTAGATCATATGATAGTTCTATTTTTAGTTTTTTGAGGAAACCCCCCCCCACTGTTTTGCATATTGACTGCAACAATTTACATGCCCACCAACACAGTACAAGGGTTCCCTTTTCTCCACGTCTTCGTGAACATTTGTAATTTTCAGACTTTTCAATGATAGTTATTCTGACAGCTGTGGGATGATATCTCATTGTTGTTGAGACCTGCATTTCTCTGATAATTAGTGATGTTCAGCATTTTTCCATCTGCCTGTTAATCATCTGTATGTATTATTTGGGAAAATGTCTATTTAGGGCTTCTGCCTTTTTTTGTTGTTTGGTTTGTTTGTTTTATAATAAAAGTTGTATGAGCTGTTTATATATTGTAGATAATAACCCCTTTTGTGTCATTTCATTTGCAAATAAATTCTCCCATTCCATATTTGTCTTTCTGTTTTGTTGATAGTTTCCATTGCTGTAAAAAAGCATTTAAATTTAATTAGGTCACATTGGTTCATTTTTTTTTTTCTTTTGTCTCTTGCCTTAGAAGACAGATCCACACATTACTACTATGATTTATATCAAAGCATGTTCTGCTTATGCTCACTTTCAGGAATCTTATGGTTTCAAGTCTTAGACTTAAGGTATTCATCCATTTTTATTTTTGTTTATGGTGTGATAAAATGTTCTAGCTTCATTGCTTTACAGGTTTATGTTCAGTTTTCACAGCACCACTTTTTGAAGGGACTGCTTTTTCTTCATTGCATATTCTTGCCTCCTTTGTTGTAGATTATTTGACCATGAAAGAAAGTGAAAGTGAAGTTGCTCAGTCATGTCTGACTCTTTGTGACCCCATGGCCTGTAGCCTACCAGACTTCTCGGTCCATGGGATTTCCCAGGCAAGAATACTGGAGTGGGTTACCAATTCCTTCTCCAGGAGACCTTCCCGACCCAGGGATTGAACCTGGGTCTCCCATATTGTAGGCAGATGCTTTACTGTCTGAGCCACCAGGGAAGTCCTCAGTTGACCATAGGTGTGTGTATTTATTTATGGGCTCCCTATTCTATTCTATTGATCAATGTGTCTGTTTTTGTGCTAATACCTTACTGTTTAGAATACTGTAGCTTTGTAGTATAGTCTAAATCTTGGGCTGGTGAAACCTCTAGTACTTTCATTTTTTTCTCAAGATTGTTTTGATAATTTGGAGTGTATTGTGGTTCCATATGCATTTTAGGATTGTTTCTTCTAGTTTTGTGGAAAATGTCATGGGTATTAGGATAGGCATTGAGTTAAATCTTTAGATTGCTTTGAGTAGTTTGCCTATTTTAACCATATTAATTATTTTTCAATCCAATAGCAGAGGATATCTTTCCATTTCTTTGTATCACTTTCAGTTTCCTTCAGCAAGTTTTATAGTTTTCAGAGCATAAGTCTTTCATTTTCTTGGTTAAGCTTATTTCTAGCTATCATATTCATCTTGATGGCATTTGAAGCAGGGTTCTTTTTTAATAATTAAAAAAATGAAGCAGGTTTTTTTTTTAACCTTTTGTGATAGTTCACTATTTTTGTATGGAAAAACAATAGATTTCTGTATATTAATCTTTCATCCTGCAACGCTGCTGAATTTATTGATTAGTTCTTAAAGTTTTGAGGTGGAGAGTTTAGGGTTTTCTATATAAAGTATCATGTCATCTTCGGATAGTGATAGTTTTACTTTTTCTCTCTCAATTTTGATACCTTTTTTTTTTTTTTTTCTTTTTCTTGTCTGATTGCTGTGACTAAAACTTTCAATACTATGTTACATAGATGGGCCAAGGGTAGGCACCTTTGTCTTGTTCTGAATTTACAGGGAAGTCTTTCATCTTTTCACTGTTGAGTATGAAGTTAGCTATAGGATTCTCCTAAGTAACCTTTATTTTGTTGAGATATTTTCACTCTACATCTACTCTGATGAGAGTTTTGTATCATGAATGAATGTTAAATGTGTCAGACGCTTTTACTGCATCTATTGAAATGATCATGTGATTTTTAGCCTTCTTTTTGTTAATGTGGTGTATTATATTGATTAATGTGCAAATATTGAACTCCTTGCATCATTTGAATAAATCCCACTTGATCATGGCATATGATCCATTCTATATTTGTTGGATTCAAGTTATTAATATTTTGTTGAAGATTCTTACATCCATGTTCATCAAAAATAATGGTCTATAAATTTTTTGTTATGTTTCTGTCTGATTTTGGTATCATGGTAATGGTGGCTTCATAAATGAATTTGGGAGTGTATTTTCTTAAATACGATTTCATTATTTAGAGAAAAGTTGTGTGTATATATGTTTATGTTATCTCGTTTGATCTATTAAGGGAAACCATGATAATAACTCCTAAATTTGAATCATCTTCAACTTATGGATAAACTGTCCTTGATTATGCTGTATGAGTCTTTTAATATACTTCTGAATTTTTATAACTAACATTTCATGTTATTGTGCCTACTTTCATACAATACTTTTGCTTTTAGATTTTATTAGTGTCAAGTTTGGTTTTCAAGTTATTTATTTATATTTGCTTCATAAAATGAAAAAAAATTATTTTCTTCTTTTATCTTCTATAATAAATTAAATGACACATGAATTATCTATCCCTTATAATTTTGAAAGAATTTGCTTGTAAAGTCATCTGTACAGGATATACAGGCGCTTTTTGACATTTTTACAATTTCTTCTACTGCTACCTCTACCTATTTTAAAGCAATTTTGATAATAAGAATTTCCTTTAAAATCCATATACTAAAGATATAGTATCTATTAAGATAAATTTATTACTAACACTTTAAAAAGCATCCCTCTATATCTAGGATTATGACCTCTCTCTTATTTCTAATATCTTATGTCAGGGTTCCTCATCAAGAGGTGAATTTTCAGAATACATTGTAGCTTGGTGGTAGGTTGGAGTTTGCAAGGCCAAATGAAAATTCTGGTGAACATAATAAGGCTGGAGATGGCATAATCTACTGGCAAGTTACGCCTCATTTCCCCTCCACATCAGCAAATGTGCATGTCCAAAGTTTCCTGGTCTGTATTTTAATGTGTGTGAACATGAGAAAAAGAGACCTAGGCTGGAATTAGAGCCTTGTCTTTTCCCTTGGATTTTGTGGGACATTTCAATTGGGGATGAGTGTTACAGGAAAGTGAAAGGTATGCTTATTACTTGGGTTCCTATTCTGCCTTTCTCTTTGAATTTAGCTGCTTTCTGACAAATTTTCCCTCAGGTTATACAAGATGTTTCCATAAAGAAGAGTATGGCTATAGTCATACTTTATGCTTTATGTTCATTTACAGTTGGCCCTCTGTATCCATAATGTAAAGTAGTAGAGGGGAAAAAATAGAAGGGGAAAGACTAGAAATTTATTCAAGAAAAATGGATATATCAAGGGAATAGTTCATACAAGGATGGGCATGATAAAAGACAGAGATTGTAAGGACCTAACAGAAGCAGAAGAGATTAAGAAGAAGTAGCAAGAATGCACAGAAGACCTATACAAACAAAAAAGTCTTAATGACATAGATAACCACAATAGTGTGGTCACTCAGAGTCAAGCATCTTTGAGTGTGAAATCAAGTGGCCTTTAGGAAGCATTCCTATGAACAAAGGTAGCCATGGTGATGGAAATCCAGCTGAGCTATTTAAAATCCTAAAAGATGATGCTGTTAAAGGACTGCTTTCAATATGTCAGCAAATTTGGAAAACTCAGCAATGGCCACAAATCTGGAAAAGATCAGTTTTCATTCCAATCTCAAAGAAGGGCTTTACCAAAAAATGTTCAAATTACCTTACAGTTGCACTTAATTCACATGCTAGAAAGGTAAAGCTCAAAATCCTTTAAGCTAGGCTTCAGCAGTATGTGAACCAAACATTTCCAGATGTACAGGCTGGGTTTAGAAAAAGCAAAAGAACAGAGATCAACTTGCCAACATCTGTTTGATTATAGAGAAAGCAAAATAATTCCAGCAAAACATCTGCTTCATAAACTACTCTAAAGCCTTTGATAGTGTGGATCACAACAAACTGGAAAATTCTTAAATAAATGGGGATACTGGACCACCTTACCTGCCTCCTGAATGCAGGTCAAGTAGTAACAACTAGAATCTGACATGGAAAAATGAACTGGTTCAAAAGCAGAAAACGAGTACATCAAGGCTGTATATTGTAACCCTGCTTATTTAACTAACATGAAGAGTACAGCATGAAAAATGCCAGGCTGGATGAATCACGAGCTGGAATTAGGATTGCCAGAAGAAATATCAATAACTTAAGATATTCAGATGATACCACTCTAGTGGCAGAAAGTGAAGAGGGAACTAAAGAGTCTCTTGATGAGGGTGAAAGAGGAAAGTGAAAAAAACTGGCTTAAAGCTCAACGTTCAAAAAACTAAGATCATGGCATTTGGTCCCATCACTTTATGGCAAATAGAGAGGAAAAAATGGAAACAGTGACTGATTTTATTTTATTGGGCTCCAAAATCACTGCTGGCAGTGACTGCAGCCATAAGATTAAAAGATGCTTGCTCCTTGGAAGAAAAGCTTTGATAAGCCTAGGCAGTATATTAAAAAGCAGAGACATCACTTTGCCAACAAAGGTCTGTATAGTCAAAGCTATGGTTTTTCCAGTAGTCAGTCATGTATAGATGTGAGAGGTATACCATAAAGAAGGCTAAGTGCTGAAGAATTTATGTTTTCAAATTGTGGTGCTGAAGAATACTCTTGAGAGTCCCTTGAACTGCAAGGAGATCAAACCAGTCAATCCTAAAGGAAATCACCCTGAATTGGAAAGACTGATGCTGAAGCTGAAGCTCCAATACTTTGGCCAGCTGATGGGAGAAGCTGACTCATTGAAAAACACTCTGATTCTGGGAACGATTGAGGGCAGGAGAACAGGTCTACAGAGGATGAGATGGTTGGGCGACGTCACTGGCTCAATGGACATGAGTTTAAGCAAACTCCGAGAGATAGTGAAGGACAGGAAACATGATGTGCTACAGTCTGTGTGTTGCAAAGAGTTCGATACGACTTAGCAACTGAACAAAAACTGTATCAACATGTTCCACATCCATGAATTTAACTAACCACAGATCAAAATAATTTTGTGTACAAAATCTAAGATAGTTAGTAGAAAAGTTGAAAACTCTTGTTTTTATTTTACTTTCTTCAAATATGTTTTATAATGTTAATACAATTATAAATAAAACTTTTTTGCTCAAAGCAGTTTATGAATATTGATTTTAGAAATTACTTTCTAATTTAAGAAAATGTTTTAGCGCTCTCTAGTGGTATCAGTTCAGTCGCTCAGTCATGTCCAATTCTGCAAACCCGTGAATCGCAGCACGCCAGGCCTCCCTGTCCATCACCAACTGCCGGAGTTCACTCAGACTCATGTCCATCGAGTCGGTGATGCCATCCAGCCATCTCATCCTCTGTCGTCCTCTTTTCTTCCTGCCCTCAATCCTTCCCAGCATCAGAGTCTTTTCCAATGAGTCAACTCTTCACATGAAGTGGCCAAAGGACTGGAGTTTCAGCTTTAGTCCTTCCAAAGAACAACCAAGGCTGATCTCCTTTAGAATGGATTGTTTGGATCTCCTTGCAGTGCAAGGGACTTTCAAGAGTCTTCTTCAACACCACAGTTCAAAAGCACCAATTCTTTGGCGCTCAGCTTTCTTCACAGACCAACTCTCACATCCATACATGACCACTGGAAAAACCATAGTCTTGACTAGATGGACCTTTGTTGGCAAAGTAATGTCTCTAATTTTCAATATCCTATCTAGGTTGGTCATAACTTTTCTCCAAGGAGTAAGTGTCTTTTAATTTCATGGCTGCATTCACCATTTGCAGTGATTTTGGAGCCCCCCAAAATAAAGTCTGACACTGTTTATACTGTTTCCCCATCTATTTCCCATGAAGTGATGGGACCACATGCCATGATCTTGAAAGTTGAGCTTTAAGCCAACTTTTTCACTCTCCTCTTTCACTTTCATCAAGAGGCTTTTTAGTTCCTCTTCACTTTTTGCCATAAGGGTGGTGTCATCTGCATATCTGAGGTTATTGATATTTTTCCTGGCAATCTTGATTCCAGCTTGTGCTTCTTCCAGTCCAGCGTTTCTCATGATGTACTCTGCATAGAAGTTAAATAAGAAGGGTGACAATATACAGCCTTGACGTACTCCTTTTCCTATTTGGAACCAGTCTGTTGTTCCATGTCCAGTTCTAACTGTTGCTTCCTGACCTGCATATAGGTTTCTCAAGAGGCAGGTCAGGTGGTCTGGTATTCCCATCTGTTTCAGAATGTTCCACAGTTTATCGTGATCCACACAGTCAAAGGCTTTGGCATAGTCAATAAAGCAGAAATAGATGTTTTTTTCTGGAACTCTTGCTTTTTCGATGATCCAGCAGATATTGGCTATTTGATCTCTGGTTCCTCTGCCTTTTCTGACTTCCCTGGTGGCTCAGATGGTAAAAAGTCTGCCTACAATGTGGGAGACCTGGGTTCAATCCCTGGGCTGGGAAGATCTCCTGGAGAAGGAAATAGCAACCCACTCCACTACTCTTGCCTGGGAAATCCCAGGTAGGCTACAGTCCATGGGGTCACAAAGAGTCAGACACGACTGAGTGACTCTAGTGGTATACTTTGTAATTTATCATAGTATAAAAGTTTTGTTGCTTATAACTGGCCTGCCAATTCAGGAGACATAAGACATACAAGTTTGATCCCTGGATTGGGAAGATCCCCTGAAGAGGACATGACAACCCACTTCAGTACTATTGCCTGGAGAATCCCATGGACAGATCCTGGCAGCTATGGTCCATAGGGTCGTAAAGATTCAGGCACAGCTGAAGTGACTTAGCATGAACTCACATATGCTTATAATAAAATAGACTAACAGGTTATGCATATATAAAAATTAATTTATTTATAATTTAGAATTATTATCAAACTAAAAACTGACAAGCGAAAAGTATTTGTAAAATTTCTTTTATTGTTTTAATTTCTGTAGCATTTCTCTAGTATTTAATAATCTACTCAAGTATTTGGCATTTTTTATATTTAAAAATAATCTGACATCATTTGAGCTGTTTTATATTTCTGATATGAAATCCTTAATAAATGCTAAAATTTGTAGTATGGATGAATTTTAAATTCTTGCTATCTTTTCCCCCCAGTCAAACATGATTACGTTGCAGTTGCATCATATAAGCTCTTGAAGTTGGCTAAATTATGAAGTTGAAGGCACAGTCCTCCAGATAGCCAAGTCCACACAAGGCTTCTGGTCCCAACTACAAGCAGTTAAGGACCAATTACAAATTTAGAGGGAAGAATCCACACAAGACCCTTCTCATTTCAGTACAATTTTGGCAGGTTCCCCAAATTAATCTGAATTGTATGATTCACTAGGAATACTCACAGAACTCACTGCAACCTATTGTATTTTATTATAAGGAATTGGTACAGAAAATTAGCCAAAAGAATGGAAACATTAGGCAGAGTCTGGAAGGATTCCAAAGGCAAAACTATATTTGTTATCAGTTCAACATGTCTTATGTGTTAATTGGTTCAGACTGATACAACAAAAGTTCCTTACATTAAATGGCTTATAAACAACAGAAATATGTGTTTTGCTGTTCTGGATGCTGAGAAATCCAAGATCAAGATTTCAGCAGACTTGGTATCTTGTCAGGATTTCCTTCCTGATTCATAGACTGGCATCCTCTCACTATAACCTTACAGAGTGGGAAGGGAAAGAGAGCTATCAGGGTTCTTTTTTTAAATAAGGGCAATAATTCCATTCTTGAGGGCTCCACCCTAAAGACCTAATCACCCACCTCCGCCAAAGGCTCCATGTCCTTCTATATCACACTGAGGCTTAGGTTTTAATATTTGTATTTAGGGGAGACATAAACTTCTAGTCTATAGTATTCTCCTGTGACAGTGTACTCTGCATATTGGCAACCTGGGAAATATACCTGAACTTTGGTGTCCAGAGTTTTTATTGGAAATTTAGTAGATAGGAATAATTAATTGATTGATTGTCCTTGTGGTTGAATTCAGTTTCCATCCTCCCTACTTTCTGGAAGTCTGGATGGTATCAAAAGACCAAAGGGACCTACCATAAGTCATCTCATCAGTTTAAACTATTAAGTGTACTTCACGAAGCCCACAATGCAAAACAAAGGCATTCATATGTTTGGACTCTTCTAAGTAGTTAGAGTTTACCTTCTAAGAGTTCCGGATAAAGGCTAGAACTCTCTCTGGGCAAACCAATGAATAAACAACAAATTAAAGAATGACAAAATGGTGCACTGGGACAACCCAGAGTGATGGTACAGGGAGGGAGGAGGGAGGAAGGTTCAGGATGGTGAACACATGTATACCTGTGGCAGATTCATGTTGATACATGGCAAAACCAATACAATATTGTAAAGTTAAAAAATAAAATAAAAGATAAGAAAAAAAAAAAAAGAATGACAAAAGGGGAAAACTATTTGCTACCTCTATAGAAGAAGTTTCTAATGATGATTGTATTCACTGACACTTTCCATTAACTATCATTCCAACTTTAGAAAAAGAAATATGACGAGACTAGATCTATACCACTGCAGTTTTCCAATGGATTACGGCCAGTATGACTTCATTAATGATTTATTTTTCTTTCCGGACTTCTTCACTTTGCAGATAAAGAAAATGTTGCCTCTAGTTATGTAAGGTCGTGATCCTTAGCGCTTTACCCGGGCCTTCGCTTTTCTGCAGGGATTATGGATTTTGATTGAACTGGATTTGATGAACTGGTTTCACATCCTGATACTACCACTTATTAGCTGTGTTGCCTTGGACAGATTAAGAGACCTCCCTGAAGATTAGTTTACTCCTCTGCAAATCACAAATAATAAAAGCTAACTCAAATGGTTGTATTGATACATAACTCAGATTATGCATGGTAAATAAACAGTCAATATTTTTTGATCACCTGCATGAAAATGAGATGAAATTTCCCAAATAATAAGTCAGCTATTGAGACTGATCACACTTCACACATCTTGAATATTTTCAATAAAAAATTTTCATTTCAACAGTTTTATTGGAATATAATGATATACAGTAAATGTAAACTGCACATAGGTATAATTTGGTGAAGTATATACTTACGAAATAATCTGTCATCCCCAAGGTTTCCTCCTGCCTTTTGGTAATCCATCATTGCTATCTTTCCCATGCCTCTTCCCAGGCAGCCACTTCTTTTCTTTCTGTCACTGTTAATTGATTTTCATTTTCTACACTTCTATTTAAATAGAATTTTGCAGTACTTACTTTTTTGTCCTGTGTTTTATCACTCAGAATGATTTTGGTGTTCATACATACTTCTTCATGCTTAATTCATGCATGTCCTTATATTGCTGAGTTGCATTCCACTGCATGGATACACCACCCTTTTACACCTTTATTAATAATTTCCAGTTTTGGGCTATTACAAAGAAAGTTGCTATGAACAGTCACATACAAGTCTGTGTATGGAAGTTTACTTTCTTTTCTTTTAAGTAAATACCCAGGATTTGGATGACTGCATCACTTGGTGCATGTTTATGAACTTTTAAGGAAACCACTAAACTGTTTTCCAAAGTTATTGTACCACTTTACATTCCCATGATCTGTATGTGAGTTGTAGCCCCTTCATATTCTCACCAACATTTGATATGATTGGTTTATTATTCTTTTCCTCATGACTAGTAATGATGAGCATCTTTTCTTGTGCTTTTATACCATCTGTATTAGATTTCTATGTTTCCTGTAATAAATTGTTACAAACATTGGCTTGAAACAACAGAAAGTTATTCTCTCACAATTCGGAAGGCTAGATGTCTGATTCACCCAAGGAACATGTGCATAGAGGCAAGTGAAATGGCAAGAGCAGAGCAAAGAGTTGGTTTGACTTTTACAGAGAGCTGGGCTGGAGAATGGTTATCCTTACAGAGTAGGACTGCAGGGCTCAAATTCCCACAGAAGTCAAGATTTCAAGAAAAGTGCAGATTTATTAGATGTGTGGTGGTAGGAAAGGGAATGTTTGGATCTTAAATGTTGTCCACACTCATCATATCAAACATAGATTTTGATTTTCTATTGCTGCTAGGCATAGCAGATGCTCAATAAATGTCATTGATGCTTTCATTCTCCCCACAAAAGTATTCATTTTCTTAATGACTTTTCTTGGAAAGAATTGCTAGAGGGGAAAATCTGATTAGGAGGAGGTCACAAATGTTTAATACATAATACAGAGGCCTTTATGACCTTAACACTATGTATCTTTTCACTTTAATCACTCCTCATTGTTGCTTTGCTTTTTGCACTCTGCATTTCAGCCATAATTAATTATTGCAAGTTCCCAATTGTGCCATATTCTCTTGAGCCTCTGAATGAGTAGCTACCTAAGCTGTACACTGTAGCCACATTTCTTTAGCCTCACCAACTCCTAATTATCCTTCAAAACAAATTTTAAGGAAAATCTCACTTCAGGTACCTTCCCTGACTCTCTTGTAATCTCTAAACTTCCCCAGTCTGACACACAGATACAGACACATTTGAGTAGAGGGCCCTTGAGTGCATTTCTGTAGCACCTATATATTGCCATACATTATGGTCTATTTGTCTTTACCTATTTCCCATACTAGACTGTAGCATCTTTGAGGGCAGAGAATGCATTTTATTTATGCTTACTTTCCAGGCCCTAGCATGATGTCAATGGCAGCCCATCCCAGTATTCTTGCCTAGAGAATACCAAGGACAAAGGAGCATGGTGGGTTGCCATCTATGGGGTCACACAGTGTTGGACACGACTGAAGTGACTTAGCAGCAGCAGCATGATGTCAGAGATATAGTGAATATTCAGTACATGTTTCAATAGGTATAATTTTGCAGATTAAAGTATACACTATGCAAACTACTTTCATTTTTTTAAATTTAAATTTATTTTTTAAACTTTACATAATTGTATTAGTTTTGCCACATATCGAAATGAATCTGCCACAGGTATACATGTGTTCCCCATCCTGAACCCTCCTCCCTCCTCCCTCCCCATACCATCCCTCTGGGTCGTCCCAGTGCACTAGCCCCAAGCATCCAGTATCGTGCATCGAACCTGGACTGGCAACTCGTTTCTTACATGATATTTTACATGTTTCAATGTCATTCTCCCAAATCTTCCCACCCTCTTCCTCTCCCACAGAGTCCATAAGACTGTTCTATACATCAGTGTCTCTTTTGCTGTCTCGTACACCGGGTTATTGTTACCATCTTTCTAAATTCCATATATATGCATTAGTATACTGTATTGATGTTTTTCCTTCTGGCTTACTTCACTCTGTATAATAGGCTCCAGTTTCATCCACCTCATTAGAACTGATTCAAATGTATTCTTTTTAATGGCTGAGTAATACTCCATTGTGTATATGTACCACAGCTTTCTTATCCATTCATCTGCTGATGGACATCTAGGTTGTTTCCATGTCCTGGCTATTATAAACAGTGCTGCGATGAACATTGGGGTACACGTGTCTGTTTCCCTTCTGGTTTCCTCGGTGTGTATGCCCAGCAGTGGGACTGCTGGATCATAAAGCAGTTCTATTTCCAGTGAAAATGAGTATACTACCCAAAGCAATTTATAGATTCAACGCAATCCCTATCAAGCTACCAACAGTATTCTTCACAGAGCTAGAACAAATAATTTCACAATTTGTATGGAAATACAAAAAACCTCGAATAGCCAAAGCGATCTTGAGAAAGAAGAATGGAACTGGAGGAATCAACCTGCCTGACTTCAGGCTCTACGACAAAGCCACAGTCATCAAGACAGTATGGTACTGGCACAAAGACAGAAATTTAGATCAATGGAACAAAATAGAAAGCCCAGAGATAAATCCACGCACATATGGACACCTTATCTTTGACAAAGGAGGCAAGAATATACAATGGATTAAAGACAATCTCTTTAACAAGTGGTGCTGGGAAATCTGGTCAACCACTTGTAAAAGAATGAAACTAGACCACTTTCTAACACCATACACAAAAATAAAGTCAAAATGGATTAAAGATCTAAACATAAGACCAGAAACTATAAAACTCCTAGAGGAGAACATAGGCAAAACACTCTCTGACATACATCACAGCAGGATCCTCTATGACCCACCTCCAAGAATATTGGAAATAAAATAAAAAATAAACAAATGGGACCTAATTAACCTTAAAAGCTTCTGCACATCAAAGGAAACTATTAGCAAGGTGAAAAGACAGCCTTCAAAATGGGAGAAAATAATAGCAAATGAAGCAACTGACAAACAACTAATCTCAAAAATATACAAGCAACTGCTACAGCTCAACTCCAGAAAAATAAACGACCCAATCAAAAAATGGGCCAAAGAACTAAATAGACATTTCTCCAAAGAAGATATACAGATGGCTAACAAACACATGAAAAGATGCTCAACATCACTCATTATCAGAGAAATGCAAATCAAAACCACTATGAGGTACCATTTCATACCAGTCAGAATGGCTGCGATCCAAAAGTCTACAAATAATAAATGCTGGAGAGGGTGTGGAGAAAAGGGAACCCTCTTACACTGTTGGTGGGAATGCAAACTAGTACAGCCACTATGGAGAACAGTGTGGAGATTCCTTAAAAAACTGGAAGTAGAACTACTTTCATTTTTAAAAGAGATGAACTTTCCTCTCCATAAACCACTTGGTAGAAGTACAGACAATAACATCAAGTAAATGTACACTTTGTAGAATGAGGAGTAAAGTGTGGGTAATGGGGAATTAGCAGGTTTTTTTTTTTTTTTTCCTCTTGTTCTTTTTTGTGCTGTTGTTATTACTGTTTAGTGATTTGTAGTATAGAAATCAGTGTTACAGCATCTAAAATCACATTATACCAAGTCTTCTATTTATCTACTTATGGACTTTATACGTGACAATTATGTGACTATATAATGACTATATATGTGACTATTATGAAATATATGTTAAATACATTTAGAAGAACCTGGTCAGAGTTTAACATAAGTTTTACCAAAGCTTTTTAATGTGCAGACTACATGAATGGATAAGACATATAAATCTCTAAGCATCATTTTGTCTTATATGTATTTACAAAAAAGAGAAGATTCTGTATATAAAGTAATGTAATGTGCTGTTTTACTAAAGTGAAAGTGTTAGCCTCTGTTTTTGTTCATTTAATCAGTCGTGTCAAACTCTTTGTGATCCCATGGACTGCAGCACGCCAGGCTTCCCTGTCCTTCACCATCTGCCAGATCTTGCTCAAACTCATATTCATTGAGTTAGTGATGCCATCCAACTATTTCATCCTCTGTCATCCCCTTCTCTTTCTGCCTTCTATCTTTCCCAGATCAGGTGTCAAAGTTTTGGAGCTTCACCTTCATCATAAGTACTTCTAATGAATATTCAGGATTGATTTTCTTTAGGATTGATTGGTTTGATCTCCTTACAGTCAAAAGGACTCTCAAGAGCCTTCTGCAACAACACAGCTCAAAAGCATCAGTTCTTTGGAGTTCAGTCTCCTTCTATGGTCCAACTTTCTATTTCATACATGACTACTAGAAATCCATAGCTTTGACTAGACAGACCATTGTTGGCAAAGTAATGCCTTTGCTTTTTAATAGACTGACAAGGTTTGTCATAAGATTTTCTTCCAAGAAGAAATAATATTTTTTATTTCTTGGCTGCAGTCACTATCTTTAGTGATTTTTGGGTAAAGAAAATAAGGTCTGACACTATTTCCATTGTTTCTCCATTTATTTGCCATGAAGTGATGGGACCAAATCTTAGTTTTTTTCAATGCTGAGGTTTAAGCTAGCTTTTTCACTCTCCTCTTTCACCTTAATCAAAAGGCTTTTTAGTTCCTCTTCACTTTCTGCCATAAGGGTGGTATCATCTGCATATCTAAGGTTAATTAAATTTCTCCTGGCAATCTTGATTTCAGCCTCTGCTTCATCCAGCCCAGTATTTCACATGATATACTCTGCATATAAACTAAATAAGCACGGTGACAATATACAGCCTTGATGTACTCCTTTTCCAATTTTGAAATTATCCGTTGTTCCATATCTGATTCTAGCTGTTGCTTCTTAACCTGCATTAAGGTCTTTCAGGAGGCAGGTTAGTCGCTGGGTCATGTTGAATTCTTTGTGACCCCGTGGACTATAACCTGCCAGGCTCCTCTGTCCATGAAATTCTCCAGGCAAGAATACTGGAGTGAGTTGTCATTCCTTTCTCTAGGGGATCTTCCTGACCTGGGAATCGAATCCAGGTTTCCTGCATTGCAGGCAGATTCTTTACCATATGAGTCACCAGGGAAAGGCTAGCTCAAAAATATTTTATGTTCAACATCTTTTTATTTGATATGTTTCACTGTATAAAATTAATTTGACCAAAATATTTTAGCTAAAATATTTCTATTTTTATGATATTCAGTTAACTGGTATTATGCAGGAAAACTGAAATTTGAAAAACTTGTAAGCATACAACTTACCATTCATTCTGGATAATAGCTATACAACCTTATTTTTCTTAGTATAGATTCTATGAGATAAAGGAGCAATGGCACCTAGAATGTAAGTATTATTGACTTTTGATCTCTATTAAGATCAAAGTACTAAGCATTACTGGAGCCACTTTTTGTTATTATGTAGGTGATTACTGAAAACTATGAGCTAGACAGGTAAGTTGTTCATGAAACCAGATTTTTCTTATGTAAACATAAAATATAGCTCACTTTTAGGCAAAAATTTGTTATCGCCCTTAATATGTTAACTGTTAAGTTAAACAGGCAAGTAAAGGAAGGGACCGACCCAAGATGGAGGAGGAATAGGATGGGGAGACCACTTTCACCCCCACAAATTCATCAAAAGATCATTTGAATGTTGAGCAACTTCCACAGAACAACTTCTGAACGCTGGCAGAGGACACCAGGCACCCAGAATGTCAGCCAAATCTCTTTGAGAGAAGGCAGCACAAAATATAAAAGATGAAAACAGAGACAAAAGATGTAGGGACTGAGACCCATTCCTGGGGAGAGAGTCATGAAAGAGGAGAAGTTCTCACACAATAGGAAACCCTTTCACAGGTGTGTCTGTGGGGAGCTTTGTAATCTCAGAGGAAAATATAATCAGGAAAAAAAAAAGCACAGAATATGCACCTAACCACAAATACTTGCAGAGAAGAGGTGCAGACATTCATGTCCACCAGCAACGAGTGGGGGATGGGCAGGGAAGCATGGGCTGCATCATCGGTCCTTAGGTTAAGGACTGGGCCTGAATGTCCTGAGTACAAGCTGAGGGAGCTAAGGTAACATAGCAACCTAAACTGTGGGATCACATGAGAGACCAAAAAAATTTTAAAAAAGACCTTTCCTGTGAAAGACTTTAATGCTGCATGATGACTCTGGCATGCTAACTGAACAAAGTATTGTGTGTGCCTAGTGAATACCAAAGGAGAGCAAGCCAGCTGCCATTTAGGGCCCTCCCTCCCCATAGGTACAGAGGCTGGTGTGCCACAGCCAGTTCTAGAAGGCAAGGGGCTGCTGAAATCTTGGCCACAGACACTGCATCGTCCACCAAACTGTGAGCAAGCTGCCAGTTGCTAACCATGTCCTCCTGGGATCCTGAACAGTTCATATGTGCCAAGAGTGTCACAGCCTGAGATCATCTCCCCAGAGGAGACACACAGGATACCTGGGATTTTGCCCTCATAGGGCACCAGGGAAACAAGTGGCTGGAACCGAGGAGGTGCATAAAATGCATGGTCCACGGGGACAGTGTGCTCACCAAGCACCTGGTTGGTTGAGCAGCTTGAACCTAGGAAAGACACAAAATCCACAGCCTATCTGGGTCTGTGCCCTTGCAGAACACCTGAGACCTGAATGACTTTGGCCTGGGCAGTGCACGAAATGCAGGGCCCACTTGGGACTGTGCCTTTGAAGAGCATCCTGGAGCCTGAGGAGAGTGGAAACAGGAAGCACACACCTCCTTGGGCTGTGGCAAACACAGTGTGGTCCATCCACTGCAAGGACTCCCCACACATGCCAGCAGTATTTGTTTGCAGTGTCCCTCCCTCTCCACAACACAACTGAAAAAATGAGCATATATAAGTGGCCACCTTCACACCCTCATGTCAGGGGAAAAATTAGACACTGATGAGACTTGCAAACACAGGAAGCCAAAATAAACAAAGAAGGGGGAACCACTCTGGAAGTGAGAGGTGCAAAAGATTAAAGCCTGCAGTTAACACTGACAGTGCAATTGAGGGGGCAACTGTAGACCTTGAGAACAAGTACAAGCCAAAACAAGGGACTGACACTGAACTGACCCCACACTAACCACAAAGCTCCAGAGAAATTCCTAGACATATATTTTACTATTATCACTTTTTATTTTTTTTAAATTGTAGTTCTTCACTCCTTTAACTTTCATTTTTATAGCCTACTATTACCTATCAAAAATTTCATATTAAAAAAAGAAAAAATTCCATATATATGTTTTTAATTTTTCTGATCTATTTTCTTTTGTAATTTTTATATTTTATTTTTGAGAGTCTAACCTCTATTCTAGATTTTCAACTTTTGCTTTTTGATATTTGTTATCAATTTTGAAACTCTAAGAATCTAATTTTCAGTATCCATTTTCACTAAGGAATTATATTACTGGCTTGACTGCTGTCTCCCCTTTTGACTCTCCCTTTTCTCCCCCAGGTCACCTCTATCTCCTTCCTCTCTCTTCTCTTCTCTATATAGCTCTGTGAATCTCTCTGGGTGTTCCTGGGTATGGAGAGCACTTAGGGATTTGATTACTGGCTTCATTTCTATCTCCACTTTTGACTCTCTCTTTTCTCCTCCTGGTCACCTATATCTCCTTCTCCCATCTTCCTTTCTCTCTATAACACTGTGAATCCCTCTGGGTGTTCCTGGCTATGGAGAGATGTTTCACCATTAACCTAGACATTTTATCTTGTGAGCAGTATGGATGGAGAAGTCTTGAGGCTACTGTAAGAGAAGGACTGAAACCCAGAGGAAGGAGGCTTAACTCTAGAACTTTAGAACAACAAAGAACTACAAACTGCAGGGAGCATTAATAAACCAGAGTTCACCCAAAAGTCTCCATACCTACACTGAAACCAAGTTTCACTCAAGAAACAAAAAGTTCCAGTGCAAGACAACCATGATAATTCTCCAGCAAACAGGAACACAACCCAGAACATTAAAAGACTGGATGCCCAAAACCATGCCAAGCCCATAGACACCCCAAAACACACTACTGGACACTTCATTGCACTCCAGATAGAAGAGATCCAGCTCTACCCACCAGTACAGAGATGCAACCTCTCTCAACCAGGAAACCTTGACAAAACACTGGTCCAACCCCACATAAGGGAGCAAACTCCACAATTAAGAGAATAGTGAACCTCAAGCCTGCAGAAAGAGCACCCTAAACACAATAATCTAAACATGAAAATGCAGAGAAGTATTCAGCAGGTGAAGGAACATGATTTAAAAAACCCACCAAACCAAACAAAAGAGGAGATAGGGAGTCTACCTGAAAAAAGAGGTCAGAATTATGATAGTGAAGATCATCCAAAATCTTGAAAACAAAATGGAGTTACAGATAAATAAACTAGAGCAAAGGATAGAGAAGTTGCAAGACATGTTTAACAATGACCTAGAAGAAATAAAGAAGAGTCAGTCAATAATTATCAATTCAATAACTGGGATTAAAAGCATTTTGGGGAGAACCAATAGTAGAATAACTGAGGAAGTAGAGAGAATAAGTGAGGTGGAATGAGGGAAATAAATGAAGCAGAGAGGAGAAAAAGAAAAAGAATGAAAAGAAATGAGGACGACCTCAGAGACCTTTGGGATAATGTTAAATGCCCCAAGATTTGTAAGTTAGGTGTCCCAGAAGAGAAGACAAAAAGAAAATCCATGAGAAAATACTTGAGGAGATAATAGTCTAAAAGTTCCCTAAACTGAGGAAATAATTAACCACCAAGTCTAAAAAATCCAGAAATTCCAAAACAGGAAAAACTCGAGACAAAACATGCGAAGACACATATTAATCAAACTAACAAAGATCAAACACAAAGGGCAAATATTAAAAGTAGCAAAGAAAAAGCAACAAATAACCCACAAGGGGATTCCCATAAAGATAACAGCTGATATTTCGATAGAAACTCTTCAGGTTAGAAGGAAATAGCAGGGCATACTTAAAGTGGTGAAAGAAAAAAACCTACAACCAAGATTAATCTATCCAGCAAGGATCTCATTCAGATATGAAGGAGAAATCAAAAGGTCTATGGACAAGCAAAAGCTGAGAGAATTCAGCACCACCAAACCAGCTCTTCAATAAATGCTAAAGGATCTTCTCAAGACAGGAAAAACAGAAAAGGTTTATTAAAACAACCCAAAACAACAAAGTAAATGGAAATGGGATCATACTTATTGATAATTACCTTAAATTCTCCTACCAAAAGACAAACACTGGTCGAATGGATACAAAAACCAGAACCCTATATATGTTGTCTAAAAGAGACTCACCTCAAACCTAGGAACACATACAGACAGAAAGTGAGGGGTTGGATAAAGATATTTCATGCAAATGGAAACCAAAAGGAAGCAGAAGTTGCAACACTCATATCAAATAGATTTTGAAATAAAGACCGTGATAAGAGGACACTAAGAAGGATGGTACATAATGATCAATGAATCAATCCAAGAAGAAGATATAACAATGATAAATATATATGATCCCAGCTTAGGATTACCTCAATACATAAGGCAAATGCTAACAAGGATGAAGGGAAATTAACAGTAACACAGTAATAGTGGTGTTCTTTAATCTCCCACTCACACCTATGGATAAAACAACCAAACAGAAAACTTGTAAAAAAAAAAAAAAAAATAAGCAATAAGTGATACAATGAGCCAATTAAACCTATTAGATATCTACAGGGCATTTTACCCCAAAACAATGGATTTCACCTTTTTCTCAAATGCACATGGAACGTTCCCCAGGATAGATCACATCCTGAGGCATAAATCAACTCTTGGTAAATTCAAAAAACCTGACATCACTTCAAGCATCTTTTCTGATCACAACGCTGTAAGATTAAATGTCAACTACAAGAAAAGAACTATAAGAACACAAACATACGGAGGCTAAACAACATGCTTCTGAATAACCAACAGGTCATTGAAGAAATCAAAATATGCATAGAAACAAATGAATACACAACCCAAATCTTATGGGATTCAGTAAAAGCAGTGTTAAGAGCATGTACAAGCAATAGAAGTACATAGCAATAAAAGCCTACTTCAAGAAACAAGAGTAACCTCAAATAAATAACCGAATTTTACACCTAAAGCAACTAGAAAAAGAAGAAAAGAAGAACCCTGAATTTAGTAGAAGGAAATAAATCATAAAAATAAAAATAGAAATAAATGAAAAAGAATTGAAGGAGATCATAGCAAAGGTCAACAGAACTGAAAGCTGGCTTTTTGAGAAGATAAATAAAATAGACAAGCCATTAAAGAGACTCTTCAAGAGAAAAAAAAAGGGAGAAGAATCAAATCAATACTATTAGATGAAAATGAAGAAATCACAACAGACAACAAAGAAATAAAAAAGATCATAAGAGACTACTATGAGCAATTATATACCAATAAAATGGACACATTGGAAAAAATAGACAAATTCTTAGAAAAGTATAACCTTCCAAAATTGAACCAAGAAGAAATAGAAAATCTTAACAGACCCATCAGTTCAGGACAGTTCAATCGCTCAGTCGTGTCCGAAAGTTTGCGACCCCATGGACCACAGCACGCCAGGCTTCACTGTCCATCAAAAACTGCTGTAGTCTACTCAAAACCATGTCCATTGATTCAGTGATGCCATCCAACCATCTCATCCTCTGTCGTCCCCTTCTCCTGTCCTCAATCTTTCCCAGCATCAGGGTCTTTTCAAATGAGTCAGCTCTTCACATCAGGTGGCCAAAATATTGGAGTTTCAGCTTCAACATGAGTCCTTCCAATGAACACCCAGGACCAATCACATTTAGGATGGACTGGTTGGATCTCCTTGCAGTCCAAGGGATTCTCAAGAGTCTTCTCTAACACCAAAGTTTGAAAGCATCAATTCTTCAGCACTCAGCTTTCTTTACACTCCAACTCTCACAACCACACATGACTACTGGAAAAACTACAGCCTTGACTAGATGGAACTTTCTTGTAATGTCTCCGCTTTTTAATATGCTGTCTACATTAGTCATAACTTTCCTTCTAAAGAGTAAGCATCTTTTAATTTCATTCCTGCAATCACCATCTACAGTGATTTTAGAGGCCAGAAAAATAAAGTCAGCCACAGTTTCCTATGTTTCCCCATCTATTTGCCATGAAGTGATGGGACCAGATGCCATGATCTTTGTTTTCTGAATGTTGACCTTTAAGCCAACGTTTTCACTCTCCAATTTCACATTCTTCAAGAGCCTCTTTAGTTCTTCGCTTTCTGCCATAAGGGTGGTGTCATACGCATATCTGAAGTTATTGACATTTCTCCCTGCAATCTTGGTTCAGCTTGTGCTTCCTCTAGCCCAGCATTCCTCATGATGTACTCTGCATATAAGTTAAAAAAGCACGGTGACAATATAGTGTCTTGACATACTCCTTTTCCTATTTGGAACCAGGTTGTTGTTCCATGTCCAGTTCTAACTGTTGCTTCCTGATTTGCATACAAGTTTCTCAAAAGGCATGTCAGGTGGCCTGGTATTCCTATCTCCTTCATAATTTCCCACTGTTTATTTTGATCCACACAGTCAAAGACTTTGACATAGTCAATAAAGCAGAAATAAATGTTTTCTGGAACTCTCTTGCTTTATTGATGATCCAGTGGATGTTGGCAATTTGATCTCTGGTTCTTCTGCCTTTTCTAAAACCAGCTTGAACATCTGGAAGTTCACTGTTCACATATTGTTGAAGCTAGCTTGGAGAATTTTGAACATTATGTTACTAGCATGTGAGATGAATGCAATTGTGCAGTAGTTTGAGCATTCTTTGGTATTTTCTTTCTTTGGCATTGGAATGAAAACTGACATTTTCCAGTCCTGTGGACACTGCTGAGTCTTCCAAATTTGCTGACATATTGAGTGCAGTACTTTCACAGCATCATCTTTTAGGATTTGAAATAGCTCTATTGGAATTCCATCACCTCCACTAGCTTTGTTTGTAGTGATGGTTCCTAAGGTCCACTTGATTTCACATTTCCAAGATGTCTGGCTCTAGGTGAGTGTGAGTGATCACACCATCATTATTATCCTGGTCCTGAAGATCTTTTTTGTACACTACTTCAGTGTATTCTTGCCAGCTTTTCTTAATATCTTCTGCTTCTGTCAGGTCCATACCATTTCTGTCCTTTATTGAGCCCATCTTTGCATGAAATATTCCCTTCACATCTATAATTTTCTTGAAGAGATCTCTAGTCTTTCCCATTCTATTGTTTTCCTCTATTTCTTTGCATTGATTGCTGAGGAAAGCTTTCTTATCTCTCCTTTCTATTCTTTGGAACTCTGAATTGAAATGGATGTATATTTCCTTTTCTCCTTTGATTTTGATTTCTCTTTTCACAGCTATTTGTAACGCCTCCACAGACAGCCATTTTGCTGTTTTACATTTCTTTTTCTTGGGGAAGATCTTGATCCCTGTCTCCTGTACAATGTCACGAACCTCCGTCCATAGTTCAGCAAACATTGTCTATCAGATCTATTCCCTTAAATCTGTTTCTCATTTCCAGTGTATAGTCATAAGGGGTGGCAGCCATGAGGAGCTGCCCCACATTCAAGGTCAGAGGTGGTGGCTGAGAAGAGCTACCCCACTCCCAAGGTCAAGGGAAGCAGCAGAGAGGATCTACACCACGTCCAAGGTAAGAAGCAGCAGCTGCATTTTGCTGGAGCAGCCTTGAAGAGATACCCCACGTCCAAGATAAGAGAAAACCAACTAAGACGGTAGGTACTGAGAGAGGGCATCAGAGGGCAGACAGACTGAAACCACAGTCACAGACAACTAGCCAATCTGATCACATGGACCACAGCTTTGTCTACCTCCATGAAACTAAGCCATTCCCGTGGGTCCACCCAAGACGGCCAGGTCATGGTAGAGAGGTCTGACAGAATGTGGTCCACTGGAGAAAGGAATGGCAAACCACTTTACTATTCTTTCCTTGAGGACCCCATGAACAGTATGAAAAGGCAAAAAGATAGGACACTGAAAGATGAACTCCCCAGGTCGGTAGGTGCCCAATATGCTACTGGAGATCAGTGGAGAAATAACTCCAGAAAGAATTAAGGGATGCACCCAAAGCAAAAACAACACCCAGTTGTGGATAGGACTGGTGATAGAAGCATGGTCTAATGCTGTAAAGAGCAATATTGCATAGCAACCTGGAATGTTAGGTCCATGAATCAAGGCAAATTGGAAGTGGTCAAACAGGAGATGGCAAGAGTGAACATTGACATTCTAGGAATCAGCAAACTGAGATGGACTGAAATGGGTTAATTTAACTCAGATGACCATTATATCTACTACTGTGGGCAGGAATCCCTTAGAAGAAATGGAGTAGCCATCATAATCAACAAAATAATCTGAAATGCAGTACTTGGATGCAATCTCAAAAATGACAGGATGATCTCTGTTCGTTTCCAAGGCAAACCATTCAATATCACGGTAATCCAAGGCTATGCCCCAACCAGTAATGCTGAAGAAACTGTAGTTGAATGGTTCTATGAAGACCCATAAAACCTTCTAGAACTAACACCCCCAAAATATGGAATTCATTATAGGGGACTGGAATGTGAAAGTAGGAAGTCAAGAAACACCTGGAGTAACAGGCAAATTTGGCCTTGGAGTACAGAATGAAGCAGGGCAAAGGCTAGTAAAGTTCTGCCTAGAGAACGCACTGGTCATAGCAAACACCCTCTTCCAACAGCACAAGAGAAGACTCTGCACATGGACATCATCATACACATGATGTTGATACATGGACATAGTCAACACCAAAATCAGAGTAATTACATTCTTTGCAGCAAAAGATGGAAACGCTCTATACAGTCAGCAAAAACAAGACTTGGAGCTGACTGCAGCTCAGATCATGAACTCCTTATTGCCAAATTCAGCCTTAAATTGAAGAAAGTGGGGGAAACCACTAGACCATTCACGTATGACCAAAATCAAACAGACCCATCACAAGTACCTAAATCCAAACTGTAATCCAAAATCTCACAACAAGCGAAAGCTCTGAATCCGATGGTTTTACAGGTGAATTCTATCAAAAACCTAGTGAAGTGCTAACACCTATCTTACTCAAACTCTTCCAGAAAATTGCAGAGGAAGGTCAACACCCAAACTTATTCTATGAGGCCACCATCACCCTAATATCAAAAAAACAGACAAAGATGCTACCAAAAAAAAGAGAAAGAAATTAAAAGAAAACTTTGGGCCAATATCACTGATGAACATAGATTCAAAAATCTTCAACAAAATTCTAGCAAACAGAATCCAACAACATACCAGAAAGATCATACATCATTACCAAGTGGACTTTTTTCCCAGGGATGCACGTGTTCTTCAATATTTTCAAAGTGAACAATGGGACACACACTATTAACAAATTGAAGGATAAAAGCCATATGATTATCTCAATAGATGCAGAGAAAACCTTTGACAAAATTCAACACCTATTTATGATAGAAATACTCCAGAAAGCAGGCTTAGAAGGAGCATATCTCAACATAGTAAAATCCATATATGACAAACCGACAGCAAGCATTATCCTCAATGGTGAAAAATTGAAAGCATTTCCTCTAAAATTAGGAACAAGACAAGAGTGCCCACTCTCACCACTAATATTCAACTTATTTTTGGAAGTCCGAGCCACAGCAATCAGAGAAGAAAAAAAATAAAAGGAATCCATATTGGAAACAAAGTAAAATTCTAAAATGTCTACTCTGAAGTTACAATTTTAATTTTCAGTTTTTACCCTAAGCAACTGATAGGAACTCTTAAGCAGAATGACCAAAAAACACGCTCTTTTCTGATTCTCTCTGGAAGCATTTTCATCCACATGGTGATGATTTTATAAATGCCCTACATAGCTTTTGCCTCATTTCAGTCCATTCTGGAATGATCATTATCTTATAGTATGTATTTTAAAAATAGTTTTATTGAAGCAAAATTGGCATACAATAGGCTTCACATAATTAAAGTATAAAAAAATTGACATATTTTCACATACATATACATCCATGAAATCCTCTCCACAATAAAAAGTATGAACATAATATGACTCTCAAAATGTCCCTAGTGACACTTTGTAAACCATCACTGATATCCTTCTGTTCACAATCATCCCCAGGCAGCCACTGATATGCTTTAATGCTTTCTGTCACTGTAGATTACATTGCACTTAGTGAAATTTCATATGGATGGAATTACACAAAATGTACTCTGTTTTGTCTGGGTATTTTCATTCAGTATAACTTTCAGATTCATCTATGTTTTGGTATATATATATATATATATATATATATACACACATATATAATTATTTTTTATTGCTGAAGAATATTCCATTGTGTGAATACATCACAATATATATTTATACATTTGCTTACTGATAAATGATTGGATTAGTTCCAGTATTTTACTATTGCGAATAAAATTGTCATGAATAGCCATGTTCAAATCTTTGTATGGTCAAATACTTTCATTTCTATTGGCTAAATGACTAGGAGTAAATGGATGGACAATAGAATAGATGGATGCTTAAATTTATTAAGAGACTGATAACTTGCTTTCCTAAGTGATTGTATCATACATCTCTCATACTGATATTAAGTGATTTATGGAAAGAAATAGAGGAAAACAATAGACTAGGAAAGACTAGAGATAACTTCAAGAAAATTAGAGACACCAAGGGAACATTTTATGCACAAATGGGCACAATAAAGGACAGAAAAGGTATGGACCTAATAGAAGCAGAAGATATTAAGAAGAGGTGGCAAGAATACACAGAAGAACTATACAAAAAAAGATCTTCATCACCCAGATAATCATGATGTGATCACTCACCTAGAGCCAGACATCTTGGAATGCAAAATCAGGTGGGCCTTAGGAAGCATCTATATGAACAATGCTAGAGGAAGTGATGGAATTCCCACTGAGCTATTTCAAATCCTAAAAGATGATGCTGTTTAAAGTGCTACACTCAATATGCCAGAAAATCAGTAAATCTCAATAGTGGCCACAGGACTGGAAAAGGTCAGTTTTTATTCGAATCACAAAGAAGAGCAATGTCAAAAATATTTAAACTACCACACTAGTAAAGTAATGCTCAAAATTCTCCAAATGAGGATTCAACAGTACATGAAGTGAGAAATTCAGGATGTTCAAGCTGGATTTAGAAAAGGCAGAGGAACCAGAGCTCAAATTGCCACAATTAGTTGGATCATTAAAAAAGCAAGAGGATTCCAGAAAAAAAAAAAATCTACTTCTGCTTTATTGACTATGCCAAAGCCTTGACTGTGTGAATCACAATGAACTGTGGAAAATTCTTCAAGATATGGGAATACAAGACCACCTACTGCCTCCTGAGAAATCTGGATGCAGATCAGGAAGCAACAGTTAAAACTGGACATGGAACAACAGAATGTTTCCAAATTGGGAAAGGAATATGTCAAGGTTGTATATTTTCACCTTGCTTATTTAACTTATATGCAGAGTACAACATGTGAAATGCTGGGCTGGATGAATCACAAGCTGGAATCAACATTGCCAGGAGAAATATCAATAACCTCAGATATGCAGATGACATCACCCTTATGGCAAAAAGCAAAGAGGAACTAAAGAGCCGCTTGATGAATGTGAAAGAAGAGAGTGAAAAAGTTGGCTTAAAACACAATATTTTAAAAAGTTAGATCATGACATCTGGTCCCATCAGTTCCTGGCAAATAGATGGGGAAAAAATGGAAACTGTGGCAGATTTTATTTTCTTGGGCTCCAAAATCACTGCAGATGGTGACTGCAGCCATGACATTAAAAGATGCTTTCTCCTGGGAAGAAAAGCTCTGACAAATCTAGACAGCATATTAAAAAGCAGAAACATCACTTTGGCAACAAAGGTCTGTCTAGTCAAACTATGGTTTTGCCAATAGTCATGTATGGATGTCAGAGTTGGACCATAAAGAAAGTTAAGCACTAAGGAATTGATGTTTTGAATTATGGTGTTGGAGAAGACTCTTGAGAGTCTCTTGGACTGCAAGGAGATCCAACCAGTAAATCCTAAAGGAAATCAGTCCTGAATATTCATTGGAAGAACTGATTCTGAAGCTCCAATACTTTGGCCACCTGATGTGAAGAACTGACTCCTTGGAAAAGACCCTGATTTGGGGAAAGATTGAAGGCAGGTGGATAAGGGGATGACAGAGGATGAGATGGTTGGATGGCATCCCCAAATCGATGAATATGAGTTAGAGCAAACTCTGGGAGTTGGTGATTGACAAGAAAACCTGTTGTGCTGAAGTCAGTGGGGTCACAAAAATTTGAACACGAATGAGTTACTGAACTGAGCTGAATATTCTCACAAGCACTGTGTAAGGATTTCAAGTGCTCCACAAAAGGATTCCATTCCAACTCAGGTATCCATAAGTAAATGTCTTTTGTAAGCAAAGGGAGTAGATTAATGCCATCTTATATTTAGAATGTGGATTATATTGTTTACTGGTTGAGTGTTTTGTAAATGTTAATTATATCCTCTTAGTGGATCTTCTTATTCAAGTCTATTATATCTTTAGTAATTTTATATTTATGATTCTATCAGTTGTTAAGAAAGGGTTGGTGGAATACTTAACTATAAATTTGTCTTTTTTTGTTCTTTATACTTTAACAGTTTTTTTAATCTATAAAAATCACCACAAACTTAGAGGCTTAAAAGAAACAAATAATTGTCTTATATTAGCTAAGAAAAGAAGAGAAGCTAAAGGCAAAGGAGAAATGGAAAGATATACCCAACTGAATGCAGAGTTATAGAGAATACCTAGAAGAGATAAGAATGCCTTCTTAAGTGAACTATGCAAAGTAGAGGAAAATAATAAAATGGGATAGATTAGAGATCTCTCCAAGAAAACTGGAGATACCAAGGGAATATTTCATGCAAAGATGGGCACAGTAATGGACAGAAATGACAAGGACTTAGTAGAAGCAGAAGAGATTAAGAAGAGTTGGCAAGAATATACAGAAGAACTGTACAAAAGGGGTCTTAATGAGCATGATAACCAAGATGGTTTGGTCACTCACCTAGAGTCAAACACCCTGGACTGTGAAATTAAGTGGGCCTTAAGAAGTGTTCCTATGAACAAAGCTAGTGGAGGTGATGGAATTCCCATCTGAGATAAGTAAAATCATAAAAGCTGATGCTGTTAAAGTGCTAACTCAATATGTCAGCAAATTTGGAAAACTCAGCAGTGGCCACAGTACTGGAAATGGCTAGTTTTCATTCCAATCCCAAAGAAAGGCAATGCCAAAGAATGTTCTAACTACTGTACAATTGCACTCATTTTGCATGCTAGCAAGGTAATTCTCAAAATCCTTCAATCTAGGCTTCAATAGTATATGATCTGAGAATTTCCAGATGCACATGCTGAACCATAGATGAAATTGCCAGCATCCATTAGCCAGTCAGTTCAGTTCAGTCACTCAGTCGTGTCCGACTCTTTGTGACCCCGTGAATTGCAGCACGTTAGGCCTCCCTGTCCATCACCAACTCCCAGAGTTCACTGAAACTCACGTCCATCGAGTTGGTGATGCCATCCAGCCATCTCATCCTCTGACATCCCCTTCTCCTCCTGCCCCCAATCCCTGCCACCATCAGAGTCTTTTCCAATGAGTCAGCTCTTCACATGACGTGGCCAAAGTGCTGGAGTTTCAGCTTCAGCACCATTCCTTCCAAAGAACACCCAGGGCTGATCTCCTTTAGAATGGACTGGTTGGATCTCCTTGCAGTCCGAGGGACTCTCAATACTCTTCTCCAACAATTAGCTCATAGAAAAAGCAAGAGAATTCCAGAAGTCAAAGCTTCATTGACTATACTAAAGCTTTGACTGTGTAGATCACAATAAACTGTGTGAATTTCTTCAAGAAATTGGAATACCAGACCACCTTACCTGCTTTCTGAGAAACCGGAATGCAGATCAAAAAGCAACAGCTAGAACTGGACATGGAAAAATGGACTGGTTCAAGATTGGGAAAGGAGTATATGAAGGCTGTATATTATCTTCCTGCTTATTTAACTTATATGCAGAGTACATCATGCAAAATGGCAGACTGGATGAATCACAAGCTGGAATCAAGACTTCCAGGTGAAACAGCAATTACCTCAGACACACAGATGATACCACCCTTATGGCAGAAAACAAAACAGAACTTAAGAGCATCTTCATGACTGTGAAAGAGGAGAGTGAAAAAGCTGGCTTAAATCTCAACATTAAAAAAACTCAGATCATGGTATCCACTCCCATCACTTCCTGGCAAATAACTGGCAAAAAATTGAAACAGTGACAGATTTTATTTTCTTGGGCTCCAAAATCACTGCTGATGGTGACTCCAGCCTTGGGAGTAAAAGACGCTTCAGTCAGTCAATTCAGTCGCTCAGTCGTGTTCGACTCTGCAACCCCATGAATCGCATCACGCCAGGCCTCCCTGTCCATCACCAACTCCCAGAGTTCACCCAGACTCACGTCCAAGTCAGTGATGCCATCCAGCCATCTCATCCTCTGTCGTCCCCTTCTCCTCTTGTCCCCAATCCCTCCCAGCATCAGAGTCTTTTCCAATAAGTCAACTCTTCGCATGAGGTGGCCAAAGTACTGGAGTTTCAGCTTTAGCATCATTCCCTCCAAAGAAATCCCAGGGCTGATCTCCTTCAGAATGGACTGATTGGATCTCCTTGCAGTCCAAGGGACTCTCAAGAGTCTTCTCCAACACCACAGTTAAAAAGCATCAATTCTTAGGCACTCAGCCTTCTTCACAGTCCAACTCTCACATCCATACATGACCACAGGAAAAAACCATAGCCTTGACTAGATGAACCTTTCTCCTTCGAAAAAAAGCTTTAACAAATTTAGACAGCATATTAAAAAATAGAGACATCACTTTGCTGACAAAGGTCCATAAAGTCAAAGCTATGACTTTTCCAGTGGTCATGTACAGACATGAGAGTTGGACCATAGAGAAGGCTGAGCCACCAAAGAATTGACACTTTCAAATTTTGGTACTGGAGAAGATTCTTGAGAATCCCTTGGGCTGCAATGAAATCAAACCAGTTAATCCTAAGTAAGTCAACCCTGAATATTCACTGGAAGGATTGATGCTGAAGCTGAAGCTCCAATAATTTGGCCACCTGATGCAAAGAGCCAACTCATTGGAAAAGATCCTGATGCTTGGAAAGATTGAGGGCAGGAGAAGGGAGTGACAGAGGATGAGATGGTTAGATGGCATCACTGACTCAATGGAGATGAGTTTAAGCAAACTCCCAGAGATAGTGAAGGACAGGGAAACCCAGTGTTCTGTGGTTCGTGGGGTCACAAAGAGTTGCACAAGAATTAGTGACTGAACAACAACAACAAATCCAGTTTGGTTTGGACGTCTTCTCTGTTCCAGGTTTCACAAAGTAGAAATTAAAGTATTAGCCAGACTGGACTCTTTTGGGGAGGTTTCTGGAAGAATTTAAATTGAACTCATTCAGATTTTTGACTAAGTTCATTTCCATGTGTTTGTAGGACTAAGGTCCCATTGTCTGATTAACTCTCAGCCAGAGACTGGTGTTTTCACCTAAAAGCTGTCCAAATTCCATCTTAAGCTTTCCATGCAACCTTTCTCCAACAGTGGCAGATCAAGTCCCTCTCATGCTTTGAATGTCTCCATATTTCCTTTCTGGCATCTCTCTCTGGCTGACTCTTTTCTTTTCTGTATTGCTTTTAAGGGACCATGCCATTTAAAAGCCCCCTTTAAGGGTCCTCCTCTGGTGGCTCAGTGGTAAAGAACTCACCTGATAAGCAAGAGCCACAGAAGATGTGGGATCTATCACTGGGTGGGGAAGATCCCTTAGAGGAGGGAATTGCAACCCCCTCCAGTATTCTTGCCTGGAGATTCCCCATGGACAGAGGAGCCTGGCAGGCTACAGTCCATAGGGTCTTGAAGAGTTGGACACAAATGAGCAACTTAGCATGCACACACCCACATGACTACACTGATACAACCAGGATAATCACCTGTTTATTGTCAGCAGATTAGTAAACTTAATTCCATCTGATATGGCTCTTCTCAATGTATGTGCATTAGTGTTTTCTTGATTAACCTAATGTTTATTAGGTCACTTTAAGTTTTCCCACCGCTCACTGATGCACAGTCCATCTTGGGATGCCATGGGGTCTGTGTTTTCTTTTTAACAGTTTCCATTCCTGTGTCTCAAATTCATTGATTCTTCTTTAGCTGGATACAATCCAATGTGATTTGCCATCTTAAATATATGGATTTTCATCTCTAAGGTTATATTTGAGACTTTTTCTATTTTCCGGCTGCCCACTTAACATGTTCAATCTTTCTTATTCTTCACTGGGTGCTAGTCATTTTTGTCTTCCTAAATGTCTTCTTGACGTTGATTCTATGATTAAATTAGATTGTATGGAAAAGTTTGATACTTTAGAGTCTTTCTTTGAAAATTTATTATGAAGTCTAGGGCTCATTATTTCTCACTACTCAAGCAGATCTTCCTCAGTATTCTGTCCTGTGTATCATGAAGTTTCCCTGTCTGACTGGTAGGAAAGCCATTCTTGACCCTCTGTTAATGCTGGGCATCATACTGTGCACAGATTCAGCTGTGTCCAGATCTTTGCGACCCTATGGACCATAGCCTGCCAGGCTCCTCTGTCCATGGGATTCACCAGATAAGAATACTGGAGTGGGTTTCCATGCCCTCCTCCAGAGGATCTGCCTGACACAGGGATTGAACACATGGCTCCTGAATTGCAGGCAGATTCTTTACAATTGAGCCACTGGGGAAGCTTGTTATACTGACTAATCCTTTAGAAAACTATTCTTGATCTCATAGTTTCCTCACCATACTTGCACTAATCAGCTTTTTTTTTTTTTAAATAATTGAGGGAAGCCCTCTGCAGATTTCTGGTGTTTTACTTCTGTGTAGTCCTCTACTTTTTGATACTCTGAACTAAATGTTAGGCAAACCCAGAATCTAAGTTATATTCCCTCAATACAGAGATTCTGCTGGGCTCCTGTTCTATGCCTTGACCCAGAAACTCTCTAGAACTAATAAACTGGAGGAATCACAGGAATGGCCTCATTTGTTTTCCAAATGAAAAATCACTGCCTTCTGTCTGATACCTGTGTCTTGAAAACCATTATTTCATATATTTTGTCCACTTTTATTAGTTATTTCAAGTGGGAGGATAAATCTGGTACCTGTTACTTAATCTTGAGCAGGAAAGGAGGTCTTTTATTTGGGTTTTAACATGATTTTTAAAAAATACATTAGTTTTTACATGTAGACATGCTCAAATTTTATAACAATTTCTCTTTTAGCCAGTGAATGCTAAAGAGAATTTGTTGAGTGTAATATAATATGGCCAGCTGTATAACAAAGTCACAAGTTTACTCACACTACACTCAGATATGCATAGATAATGCAGTTTATTTATTTATATAAGTTCTACCCACCTGGGTAGAATGTACCACCTAGATTTACTAATTAATATTTTTTTATTTCTTCTGATTTGAACATTCTCCTTTCAATTTACATGTTAAGTCTACTCAAAGTTCAACTTCCTATCAAGACTGAGTTTAAAAATACCTTCTGAATGATTCTGGCTCTTTGCAGAAATGTCTAGATTTTCATACATTTCCCATCTTTCTCCTTCCTTGGGTTATAAGAAGAAGATAGTGCGTTTCTGGCACTTGAGTGAAGAAACCCTCATATCTTCATAATGTCCCTTGATTGTTTTTGTGTTATATCACTGACACTGTCTGGTTGATAACTGCTTCCCCTGCTATCATTCATGTATGAATACTGTGATTTGATCATTTGATCATGGCCCATTGACAATCTTTGACTATAGATCATGACTGATCTCTACTATAAACTCTTATGAATCTCTGACACATCCTTAGCTAGGCAAAGAGATTTACCTCAAATTTCTCCTGTATCAATACTTTACCCTTTACTATAAAAATCCCCACAGAATATCTTCTGGTTTCCTAGTTCTCTGCAATCTTTATCCCTCTCAGAGAATATACTGGAATTATTTGTCTCTATTTGACTGGGGAACCATGCATAATCAACATAAACTAAATTATTTTATCTCCCAATATAAATAATGATTTAGTTCAGGAAATCAGAAACCAGTAAAAGTATTTAAGGCTAATGGGAAGCTATGACAGAGAAATTTGTGCTTATAAAATTGGTGGAAGGTTTAAAGAAGCAAATATCAGAAGGGTGACAGAACATTTAGGTTATGCCACATCCATTATGTTGGAAAGGCAGGGACTTGCTATTACTATCTTGTGGGTCAGGAAAGTAATTTTGTAATCAAGAACCAGCCAGTTGTGGATGTGACTGGTGATGGAAATAAAGTCTGATGCTGCAAAAAAACAATATTACAGAAGACCTAGAATGTTAGGTCCATGAATCAAGGCAAATTGGAAGTGGTTAAACAGGAGACAGCAAGAGTGAATATTGACATTTTAGGAATCGGTAAACTAAAATGGACTGGAATGGGTGAATTTAACTCAGATGAACATTATATCAACTACTGTGGGCAGGAATCCCTTAGAAGAAATGGAGTAGCCCTCATAGTCAACAAGAGTCCGAAATGCAGTACCTGGGTGCAATCTCAAAAATGACAGAATGATCTCTGTTCGTTTCCAAGGCAAACCATTCAATATCACAATAATCCAAGTCTATGCCCCAACCAGCAATGCTGAAGAAGCTGAAGCTGAACACTTCTGTGAAGACCTGCAATATCTTCTAGAACTAACAACCAACAAAGATGTCCTTTTCATTTTAAGTGACTGGAATGTAAAAGTAAGAACTCAATAGATACCTGGAGTAACAGGCAAATTTAGCCTTTGGGTGCAAAATGAAGCAGAGCAAAGGCTAATAGTGTATTGACAAGAGAATGAATTGGTCATTGCAAACACCCTTTTCCAACAACACAAAAGAAGACTCTACATATGAGCATAACCAGAAGGTCAATAGTGAAATCAGATTGATTATATTCTCTGCAGCCAAAGATGGAGAAGCTCTATTCAGTCAGCAAAAAGAAGACCAGGAGCTGACTGTGGCTCACATCATGAACTCCTTATTGCCAAATTCAGACTTAAATTGAAGAAAGTAGGGAAAACCACTGGACCATTCAGATATGACCCAAATCAAATCTCTTTCAATTATACAGTGGAAGTGACAAACAGATTAAAGGGATCAGATCTTATAGAGAGAGTGCCAGAAGAACTATGGGCAGGGTTTTGTGACATTATACAGGAGGCAGGGATCAAGGGCATTGTCTAGAAAGAGAAACACAAAAAGGTATAATGGTTGTCTGAGGAGACCTTACAAATAGCTGAGAAAAGAATAGAAGCTAAAGGCAAAGGAAAAAAGGAAAGATTTACCCATATGATTGTAGAGTTCCAGAAAATAGAAAGGAGATATAAGAAAGCCTTCCAAAGTAATCAATGCAAAGAAATAGAGGAAAACAGAAGAATAGAAAAGACTAGAGATAATTCAAGAAAATTAGAGATATCAAGGGAACATTTCATGCAAAGATGGGCACAATAAAGGGAAAAAATGGTATGAACCTAATAGAAGCAGAAGATATTAAGAAGAGGTGGCAAGAATACACAGAAGAACTATGTAAAAAATATATTCATGACACAGATAATCACGATGGTGTGAACACTCACCTACAGTCAGACATGCTGAAATGCAAAGTCAAGTTGGCCTTAAGAAGCATAACTATAAATAAATCTAGTGGAGGTGATGGAGTCCTATTTGAGTTATTTCAAATCCTAAAGGATGATGCTGTGAAAGTGCTGGCATATTGAGAGCAGCAATATGGAAAACTCAGCAAATTTGGAAAGCTCAGCAGTGGCCACAGGACTGGGAAAGGTCAGTTTTCATTCCAATCCCAAAGAAAGGCAGAGCCAAAGAAAGTTCAAAGTACTGCAAAGTTGCACTCCTCTGACATGCTAGTAAAGTATCGCTCAAAATTCTTCAAATGAGACTTCAGCAGTGAACTTCCAGATGTTCAAGGTGGATTTAGAAAAGGAAGAGGAACAAGAGATCGAATGGCCAACATCCATTGGATCATTGAAAAAGCAAGAGAGTTCCAGAAAAACATCTATTTCTGCTTTATTGACTATACCAAAGCCTTTGACTGTGTGGATCATCACAAACTGTGGAAAATTCTGAAAGAGATGGGAATACCAGACCACCTGACCTGCCTCCTGAGAAATCTATATGCAGGTCAAGAAGCAACAGTTTTAGAATTGGACATGGAACAACACACTGGATTCAAATCAGGCAGGGAGTATGTCAAGGCTGTGTATTGTCACCCTGCTTATTTAACTTATATGCAGGATACATCATGCAAAGTGCTGTTCTGGATGAAGCACAAGCTGGAATCAACATTGCCAGGAGAAATATCAGTAACCTCAGATATGCAGATGGCACCACCCTTATGGCAGAAAGTGAAGAGGAACTAAAAAGCCTCTTGATGAAAGTAAAAGAGGAGAGTGAAAAAGTTGGCTTAAAGCTCAACATTCAGAAAACTAAGATCATGGCATACAGTCACATCACTTCATGGCAAGTAGATGGGGAAACAGTGGAAACAGTGAGAGACTTTATTTTGGGGGGCTCCAAAATCACTGCTGATAATGACTGCAGCCATGAAATTAAAAGACGCTTGCTCTTTGGAAGTAAGCTATGACAAACCTAGGCAGCATATTAAAAAGCAGAAACATTACTTTGCCAACAAAGGTCTGTCTAGTCAAAGCCATGGTTTTTCCAGTAGTCATGTATGGATGTGAGAGTTGGACTATAAAGAAAGCTGAGTGCCGAAGAATTTATGCTTTTAAGCTGCAGTGTTGGAGAAGACTTTTGAGAGTTCCTTGGACTGCAAGGAGATCCAACCAGTCAATCTTACAGGAAATCAGTCCTGAATATTCATTGGAAGGACTGATGTTGAGGCAGAAGCTCCAATACTTTGGCCACCTGATGTGAAGAACTGACTCATTGGAAAAGACTCTGATGCTGGGAAAGATTGAAGGAGGGAAGAGAAAGGGCCGACAGAGGATGAAATGGTTGTATGGCATCACTGACTCAATGGACATGAGTTTGAGTAAGCTCTGGGAGTTGGTGATGGACAGGGAAGCCTAGCATGCTGCAGTCCATGGGATCACAAAGAATCAGACACGACTGTGCCCCTGAACTGAATCGTAATGAATCAGGAAAGTGGAGATCATTGTTAACATTTGAGCTTCTCCTCATCGCCCAAAATGGGAATTGTTTGAAATGTATATTTTGGTTTCTATAAAATTCTCGCATTTCAGAATCTCTCTGCTGCCAAAGGAAGAATTTCTTCTGCCACCCATCTACCTTTTAATTATCATGTCTGTGATCTCAGTGGAAGAATGTAAGTCATATACAGATACCTAAAGCAAAATAGGCTTCAAAATGCAATCCAAGGTTTCCAGCCACTATGATAGAGGAAAGAATATTAAAAAGGAGAGAATACATTTTACTTTGACTATGTGTGAATAAATGATCATTTTATTCTGCTCTCTTTGGTTGCAAAATTAATTTCTCATTAGAAAATTGAGTTTAAAATGGATCCTTTTGCGGAGCAACTGAAAACTTATTACTTTAGTGGAAGTGAAAATGTTAGTCACTCAGTCATTTCCATTTCTTTGCAACCCCATGGACTGTAGCCTGAGAGAATCTTCTGTGGATAGGATTTTCCAGGCAAGAATACTGGAGTCGATATTCATTCCCTTCTCCAGGGGATCTTCCCAACCCAGAGATCGAACCCAGGCCTCCCACATTGCAGGCAGATTCTTTACCATCAGAGCCACTAGGGAAGCCCAATACACTAGTGATGGGAAAGTGAAAAAGTGAAAGTTAGTCACTCAGTCATGTCCAACTCTTTGTGACCCCGTGGACTGTAGCCCACCAGGCTCCTCTGTCCATGGAGTTCTCCAAGCAAGACTACTGGAGTGGGTTGCCATTTTTTTCTCTAGGGCATCTTCCCGACCCAGGGATCAAACCCAGGTCTCCTGCTTTGCAGGCAGACTCTTTACTGACTGAGCCAATGGGAACACAAAATAATAAAATCATTTAGGAAAGTATTTTGGCGATTTCTTATAAATATAAGCATCTATCTACCCTATGGCCCAACCATCCTAATCCTAAGCATTTACCCAAGAGAAATGACAGCATGTATGTCCACATAAGTCAACAGACTATATTCCCCATATGACATATATAGGCATGTTAATTATGCTTCAACCAAGCTGTGTTTTAGGAAAAACGGAATAGAAGACAAAAATAGATCCTTCCTTGAGCAGAAGTGTAACTGTTAAGACACAACAAATGAATAATAATATCTTTGACACCTTGCTATAGCCACTAAAGGCAGATTCATATGAACTCCAGTGCCCTGTGACTGGAGCCTCTTTATCACTTCATTCTCATCCTCAAGCTATATTCAATATTTTACTGTCACTTTAAAGGAAATTATTCATCTTGAACCCCCCTCCCACCTCCCTCTACACCCATGACAGATTAATGTTTTTGTATGACAAAACCAATACAATATTGTAAAGTAATTAGCCTCCAATTAAAATAAATAAATTTATATTAAAAATAATCATAATAAATAAATTTAAAAGAAATAAAGAAAATTATTCAATTTTGTAACATTATAGACTGCTTTCTATGAAAGCTACCATGTTAAAGAGAGGAAGGGTTATCATTCAGAACAATTTTATCAAAACTCTAAGTAACCTCTATTTTTTTTTTTAAAGTTTCTTACAATTGTTCAGCTTCTTCATTTTACTTTCTATGTCTCCACATGACTCCAAATCCACTCTGCTTTCTTTAGCAACTCAACAATTTCCTTTAGATGGCGCATACCATCCAAAAAATTAAAATTTACCTTTAGCTGAATTTACCTCTTCTTTGAAAGAGCATATCCAGAGCATCCACAGTTCTTCCAACTTCCTCCTTGCTCATCTAATTCACTTTACCAAGTAAACACTCTCCTACCCTCAAAATACATCTTTTCATAAAGAGATATGATTCCTATGCTAGGAAATACAATTTATTTTCAATACATTCCATATAACATACACATTTACAATAACTGGTACTAATTGTTTGTGTTATTTGTAAAATTTTGTACATACATCAAAACCTAATCTCTTTAATTTCCTAAGACAGTCAATTGCTCTAGAAAATATTATTTGTTCTTTAACTGGAGTAATGAAGTATCTTTTTACAATGAAAAACCATGTACTTTTATGAGACAGATGAGCACTACAAATGTGTCTATTTTCTTGTAGTAATAGTATTATCTCTGGAAGATAACTGCATTTTGTGTTTTAATATTTATTCAGAATTTCTTGAAAAATGGGCATTTCATTGTGCTGGTGTTCCACATATATATTTTTTTATTTAAATTTATTTTATTTAGAGGCTAATTACTTTACAATATTGTATTGGTTTTGCCATACATCAACATGAATCCACCATGGGTGTACATGTGTTCCCAATCTTGAACCCCATTCCCACCTCCCTCCCCATACCATCCTTCTGGGTCATCCCAGTGCACCAGCCCCAAGCTTCCTGTATCCTGTATAGAACCTGGACTGGCGATTCGTTTCTTATATGATATTATACATGTTTCAATGCCATTCTCCCAAATCAACCTCCCTATCCTTCTTCCACAGAGTCCAAAAGACTGTTCTATACATCTGTGTCTCTTTTGCTGTCTCGCATACAGGGTTATTGTTGCCATCTTTCTAAATTCCATATATAAGGGTTAGTATACTGTATTGGTGTTTTTCTTTCTGGTTTACTTCACTCTGTAAAATCGGCTCCAGCTTCATACACCTCATTAGAACTGATTTAAATGTATTCTTTTTAATGGCTGAGTAATACTCCATTGTGTATATGTACCACAGCTTTCTTATCCATTCATCTGCTGATGGACATCTAGGTTGTTTCCATGCCCTGGCTATTATAAACAGTGTTGCGATGAACATTGGGGTACAAGTGTCTCTTTCAATTCTGGTTTCCTCGGTGTGTATGCCCAGCAGTGGGATTGCTGGGTCGTATGGCAGTTCTATTTCCAGTTTTTTAAGGAATCTCAACATTGTTCTCCATAGTGGCTGTACGAGTTTGCATTCCCACCAACAGTGTAAGAGGGTTCCCTTTTCTCCACATCCTCTCCAGCATTTATTGCTTCTAGACTTTTGGATCGCAGTCATTCTGACTGGCATGAAATGATACCTCATTGTGGTTTTGATTTACATTTCTCTGATAATGAGTGATGTTGAGCATCTTTTTATGTGTTTGTTAGCCATCTGTATGTCTTCTTTGGAGAAATGTCTATTTAGTTCTTTGGCCCATTTTTTGATTGGGTCATTTATTTTTCTGGAATTGAGCTGCAGGAGTTGCTTGTATATTTTTGAGATTAATTCTTTGTCTGTTGCTTCATTTGCTATTATTTTCTCCCATTCTGAAGGCTGTCTTTTCACCTTGCTTATATTAAATGCCTATCAGAATCAAGTCTTTTGCAGTCTCAAGGTTTCCTTTTAAAAGTTTTTATTCCCAGTCTCACATAGTTTCACAGTGAAAGACTAATCTTAAAAACGCATATGATTTTAATCTTGGCAGAATTTAAGATACCTAGGACCACACGCCTGAGGTCAGGGTGGCGGCCAAGAGAAGCTAACACATGCCCGAGGTCAGGGGAGGGGGCCAAGAGAAGCAACCCCATGTCCAAGGAGCAGCAGCTACATGGGCACAGGAGGGCCAAGAAGAGCTACTCCAAGTCCAAGGTCAGGAGGGGAGGCCCTGAGGAGATAACCCTCGTCCAAGGTAAGAGAAACCCAAGTAAGGCGATAGGTGTTGTGAGAAGGCATCAGAGGGCACATATATTGAAACAATAATCACAGAAAATTAGCCAATCTGATCACACAGACAACAGCCTTGTCTAACTCAAAGAAACTAAGCCATGCTGTGTGGGGCCACCCAAGACGGATGGGTCATGGTGGAGAGGTCTGACAGAATGTGGTCCACTGGAGAATGGAATGGCAAACTATTTCAGTATTCTTGCCTTGAGAATCCCAAAAACAATATGAAAAGGTAAAATGATAAGATACTGAAAGGGGAACTCCCCGGGTCGGTAGGTGCCAAATATGCTACTGGAGATCAGTGGAGAAAGAACTCCAGAAAGAATGAAGGGATGGAGCCAAAGCAAAAACAAAACCCAGCTGTGGATGTGACTGGTGATAGAAGCAAGGTCGGATGCTGTAAAGAGCAATATTTCATAGGAACCTGGAATGTTAGGTCCATGAATCAAGGCAAATTGGAAGAAGTCAAACAGGAGATGGCAAGAGTGAACATCAACATTCTAGGAACCAGCAAACTAAAATGGAATGGAAGAGATGAATTTAACTCAGATGACCATTATATCTACTACTGTGGGCAGAAATCTCTTAGAAGAAATGGAGTAGCCATCGTGGTCAACAAAAGAATCTGAAATGCAGTACTTGGATGCAATTTCAAAAATGACAGAATGATCTCTGTTCATTTCCAAGGAAAACGATTCAATATCACGGTAATCCAAGCCCATGCCCCAACCAATAACGCTGAAGAAGTTGAAGTTGAAAGGATCTATGAAGACCTACAAGACATTTTAGATCTAACACCCAAAAAAGATGTCCTTTTCATTATAGGGGACTGGAATGCAAAAGTAGGAAGTCAAGAAACACCTGGAGTAACAGGCAAATTTGACTTCGGAGTACGGAATGTAGCAAGGCAAAGGCTAATAGGGTTTTGCCAAGAGAACACACTGGTCATAACAAACACTCTCTTCCAACAACACAAGAGAAAACTCTACACATGGACATCACCAGATGGTCAACACCGAAATCTGATTGATTATATTCTTTGCAGCCAAAGATGGAGAAGCTCTATACAGCCAGCAAAAACAAGACCAGGAGCTAACTGTGGCTCAGATCATGAACTCCTTATTGCCAAATTCATACATAAATTGAAGAAAGTGGGGGAAATCACTAGAATATTCAGTTCAGTTCTGTCAAGTTCAGTCGCTCAGTCGTGCCCGACTCTTTGTGACCCCATGAATTGCAGCACACCAGACCTCCCTGTCCATCACCAACTCCCTCAGTTCACTTAAACTCGTGTCCATCGAGTTGCTGATGCCTTCCAGCCATCTCATCCTCTGTCGTACCCTTCTCCTTCTGCACCCAAGGCCTCCCAGCATCAGAGTCTTTTCCAATGAGTCAACGCTTCACATGAGGTGGCCAAATTACTGGAGTTTCAGCTTTAGCATCAGTCCTTCCAAAGAACACCCAGGGCTGATCTCCTTTAGAATGGACTGGTTGGATCTCCTTGAAGTCCAAGGGACACTCAAGACTCTTCTCCAACACCACAGTTCAAAAGCATCAATTCTTTGGTATTCAGCTTTCTTCACAGGACAACTCTCACATCCATTCATGACTACTGGAAAAACAATAGCCTTGAATACACGGACCTTAGTTGGCAAAGTAATGTTTCTGCTTTTTAATATGCTGTCTAGGTTGGTCATAACTTGCCTTCTAAGGAGTAAGCATCTTTTAATTTCATGGCTACAGTGATCATCTTCAGTGATTTTGGAGCACCCAAAAATAAAGTCTGACACTATTTCCCCATGTATTTCTCATGAAGTGGTGGGACCAGATGCCATGATCTTCGTTTTCTGAATATTGAGCTTTAAGCTAACTTTTTCACTCTCTTCTTTCACTTTCATCAAGAGACTTTTTAGTTCCTCTTCACTTTCTGCCATAAGAGTGGTGTCGTCTGCATATGTGAGGTTATTGATATTTTTCGCGGCAATCTTGATTCCAGCTTGTGCTTCTCCCAGCCCAGCATTTCTCATGATGTACTCTGCATATAAGTTAAATAAGAAGGGTGACAGTATACAGACTTGACACACTTGTTTTCCTATTTTGAACCAGTCATGATCTAAATCAAATCCCTTATGATTATACAGTGGAAGTGAGAAATAGATTTAAGGGACTAGATCTGATAGACAGAGTCCCTGATGAACTAGGCCCAGAGGTTTTTGACATTGTACAGTAGACAGGGATCAAGACAATCCCCATGGAAAAACAATGCAAAAAAGCAAAACGGGTGTCTGAGGAGGCCTTACAAATAGCTATGAAAGTTAGAGAAGTGAAAAGCAAAGGAGAAAAAGAAAGATATAAGCATCCGAAGGCAGAGTTCCAAAGAACAGCAAGGAGAGATAAGAACGCCTTCCTCAGTGATCAATGCAAAGAAATAAAGGAAAATAACAGAATGGGAAAGTGTAGAGATCTGTTCAAGAAAATTAGAGATACCAAGCGAACATTTCATGCAAAGATGGGCTCAATAAAGGACAGAAATGGTATGGACCTAACAGAAGCAGAAGATATTAAGAAGAGCTGGCAAGAATACACAGAAGAACTCTACAAAAAAGATCTTCATGACCCAGATAATCAGGATGGTGTGATCACTCACACTCACCTAGAGCCAGACATCCTGGAATGTGAAGTCAAGTGGGCCTTAGAAAGCATCACTACAAACAAAGCTAGTGGAGGCAATGGAATTCCAGTTGAGATATTTCATATCCTGAAAGATGATGCTGTGAAAGTGCTGCACTCAATATGCCAGCAAATTTGGAAAACTCAGCAGTGACCATGGGACTGGAAAAGGTCAGTTTTCATTCCAATCCCAAAGAAAAGCAATGCCAAAGAATGCTCAAACTACCGCACAATTGCACGTATCTCAGACGCTAGTAAAGTAATGCTCAAAATTCTCCAAGCCAGGTTTCAGCAATACGTGAACCGTGAACTTCCAGATGATAAAGCTGGTTTTAGAAAAGAGAGGAACCAGAGATCAAATTGCCAACATCTGCTGGATCATGGAAAAAGCAAGAGAGTTCCAGAAAAACATCTATTTCTGCTTTACTGACTATGCCAAAGCCCTTGACTGTGTGGATCACAATAAACTGTGGAAAAATCTGAAAGACATGGATATACCAAACAACCTGACCTGCCTCTTGAGAAACCTACATGCAGGTCAGGAAGCAACAGTTAGAAATGGACATGGAACAACAGACTGGTTCCAAATAGGAAAAGGAGTATGTCAAGGCTGTATGTTGTCACCCTGCTTATTTAATTTAAATGCAGAGTACATGATGAGAAACGCTGGACTGGAAGAAGCACAAGCTGGAATCAAGAATGCATGGAGAATTATCAATAACCTCAGATATGCAGATGACACCACCCTTATGGCAGAAAGTGAAGAGGAACTAAAAAGCCTCTTGATGAAGGTGAAAGAGGAGAGTGAAAAAGTTGGCTTAAAGCTCAACATTCAGAAAACGAAGATCATGGCATCTGGCCCCATCACTTCAGGAGAAATAGATGGGGAAACAGTGAAAACAGTGTCAGACTTAATTTTTTGGGGTTCCAAAATCACTGCAGATGGTGACTGCAGCCATGAAATTAAAAGACGCTTACTCCTTGGAAGGAAAATTATGACCAACCTAGATAGCATACTGAAAAGCAGAGACAGTACTTTGCCAACAAAAGTCCGTCTAGTCAAGGCTATGGTTTTTCCCATGGTATGTATGAATATGAGAGTTGGACTGTGAAGAAAGCTGAGTGCCAAAGAATTGATGCTTTTGAACTGTGATGTTGGAAAAGAGTCTTGAGCGTCCCTTGGACTGCAGGGAGATCCAACCAGTTCATCCTAAAGGAGATCAATCCTGGGTGTTCATTGTAAGGACTGATGCTGTAGCTGAAACTCCAGCACTTTGGCCATCTCATGTTAAGAGTTTACTCATTGGAAAATACTCTGATGCTAGGAGCGTAAGGGGGCAGGAGGAGAAGGAAACGACAGAGCATGAGATGGCTGGATGCATCACCGACTCGATGGACGTGAGTTTAAGTGATCTGCGGGAGTTGGTGATGGACAGGGAGGCCTGGCGTTCTGCAATTCATAGGGTCACAACGAGTCAGGCACGACTGAGTGACTGAACTGAACTGAACTGAGGGTCTATTTTTATGGCAATAATCTTTCCACTATGATTTCCCTACTTAATCCATTTGTCCTAGTGAAAATGACATCTACTTTTTGTTTTCTTCAGTAGATATAAAAATGCTTTCTGAAGTTTAAAATGTTCGGCTTTCCTGCAAGATAAACTTTCCCCTGTTCACAAATTGTTTCAAGCTCAATTTTTATTTACTTGCAGTAAATTATTTGCTAAATCTTGATGTCAGTAGTGGATTACTGTGATTTAAAACTATAATCCCACTAATTTATTTCCTGTTGCAGTGACCTTAGGGTCCTTTAAGTGGAGGGCAAGAGAATAGATTATTAGATTATGGTAATTACAGTGTCACTTTGCAACACAGGAAAATGTAGCAGAATTATACAATAGCAAACTTAATATCATTTAGAAAGTTGCTAAGACAGTCCTAGATTTTAATATTATGCTGAAAAGAGAATGAAATAAAAAGAAAAACTCCAACTTCAGTGTACACTTTCTTACATCCCTAGCATGCTTCAGGGTTATTATCTTGCACCAAATAAATCTTTGGTATTTGGAGTTTCCTGATGACTTTTGAACATGGATGTATGCCCATAGGCATGCCTCATCCATATAATCTTTACTGCTCTGTAAGGGCAGCAAAGCTGAAATTAAAGCTGATTCAGGAACATTTGAAAGTTTCAAGCAACTTGTGATCACAGATTCAAAAAGTCTTTTCATTAATCTGCTTTTCTTACAATGGTCAGTGTCAAAGATTTCATCTTCAGTAAAATACTAGTAATTTGGAATAATGTTTGTCTTAAACAAGTTAACTTATTTTCAATTTTCCAACATTGATCTATTTTATTTTATTTTGGCTTTCCTAAAATGTGATTTGAACTTTGATGTAGGAAAATAAGAAAACACTCGACCACCACACATATTGCTGAACCATTGTCATGATATGGCAAGTAAAAGGACATTGATGATATCTGAATACATATATGTAGTAGAAAAATTAGATCATCAACCAAAAGGAGGTTATTTTTCATTATTATTGAACTCATCATTTCCTCTTTCTTCTCAACATTAGAAACTGTATGTATTCTTACAATTTCAATACTCAAAATACTCATATTTTACTGCTAACCTTGTCATCAATCTCCAGTGAAATATTTCTACTTATCTAAAAGACATTTCCACTTGGATGTTTTATCACCCCAAGTCAACATGTCTAATAAATGAATTCACCTTTCTTCTGTCTTCTCAGCCTGCACGCTTCTCTACTCTATTCAGTGTTACCATCATCCTGAGTTAATCTAAAAAGCTACTTAGAAAATCCTTGCTCCCCACAGTCCTCTCACATCAGTTCAGTTCAGTTCAGTTACTCAGTCGTGTCCGCCTTTTGCAACCCCATGAACTATAGCATTCCAGGTCTCCCTGTCCATCACCAACTCCCGGAGTCCACCCAAACCCATGTACATCGAGTCGATGATGCCATCCAACCATCTCATCCTCTGTCGTCCCCTTCTCCAACTGCTCTCAAACTTTCCCAGCATCAGGGTCTTTTCCAATGAGTCAGCTCTTCACATGAGGTGGCCAAAGTATTGGAGTTTCTGCCTCAACATCAGTCCTTGCAATGAACACCCAGGACTGATCTCCTTTAGGATGAACTAGTTTGATTTCCTTGCAATCCAAGGGACTTTCAAGAGTCTTCTCTAATACCACAGTTCAAAAGCATCAATTCTTCGGTGCTCAGCTTTCTTTATAGTCCTACTCTCACATCCATATATGACCATAAAGTAAAACCATAGCCTTGACTAGACAGAACTTTGTTGGCAAAGTAATGTCTCTGCATTTCAGTATGCTCTCTAGGTTGGTCATAATTTTCCTTCCAAGGAGTAAGCGTCTTTTAATTTCATGGCTGCAGTCACCATCTGCAGTGATTTTGGAACCCAAAAAATAAAGTCTGACACTGTTTTCACTGTTTCCCCATCTATTTTCCATGAAGTGAAGGGACCAGATGCCATGATCTTCGTTTTCTGAATGTTGAGCTTTAAGCCAACTTTTTCACTCTCCTCTTTCACCTTCATCAAGAGGCTTTTTAGTTCTTCTTCACTTTCTGCCATAAGGGTGGTGTCATCTGCATATTTGAGGTTATTGATATTTCTCTCGGCAATCTTGACTCCAGCTTGTGCTTCTTTCAGTCCAGCATTTCTCATGATGTACTCTGCATAGAAGTTAAATAAACAGGTCGACAATATACAGCCTTGACGAACTCCTTTTCCTATTTGGAACCAGTCTGTTGTTCCATGTCCATTTCTAACTGTTGCTTCCTGACCTGCATGTAGGTTTCTCAAAAGGCAGATCAGGGGGTCTGGTATTCCCATCTCTTTCAGAATTTTCCACAGTTTACTGTGATCCACACAGTCAAAGGCTTTGGCATAGTGCATAAAGCAGAAATAGATGTTTGTCTGGAACTCTCTTGCTTTTTTCCATGATCCAGCTGATGTTGGAAATTTGATCTCTGGTTCCTCTGCCTTTTCTAAAACCAGCTTGAACATCAGAAAATTCATGGTTCACGTATTGCTGAAGCCTGGCTTGGAGAATTTTTAGCATTACTTTACTAGTGTGTGAGATGAGTGCAATTGTGTGGTAGTTTGAGCATTCTTTGGCATTGCCTTTCTTTGGGATTGGAATGAAAATTGAGCTTTTTCAGTCGTGTGGCCACTGCTGAGTTTTCCAAATTTGCTGGCATATTGAGTGCAGCACTTTCACAGCATCATCTTTCACGATTTGAAATACCTCAACTGGAATTCCATCTGCTCCACTAGCTTTGTTCATAGTGATGCTTTCCAAGGCCCAGTTGACTTCACATTCCAGGATGTCTGGCTCTAGGTCAGTGATCATACCATCATGATTATCTGGGTTGTGAAGATCTTCTTTGTACAGTTATTCTGTGTATTCCTGCCACCTCTTCTTAATATCTTCTGCTTCTGTTAGATCCATACCATTTCTTTCCTTTATCGACCCCATCTTTGCATGAAATATTCCCTTGGTATCTCTAATTTTCTTGAAGAAATCTCTAGTGTTTCCCATTTTGTTGTTTTCCTCTATTTCTTTGCATTGATTGCTGAGGAAGGCTTTCTTATCTCTTCTTGCTCTTCTTTGGAACTCTGCCTTCAGATGCTTATATCTTTCATTTTCTACTTTGCTTTTCAGGTTGAACTCAGCTTACACATTATTTTCTCTTTGGGGCCTAAACTGTACATAATTCATTTCTCAACTTCCACAGAGGAAAACAAAAAATTAACATTCTTTTGGTGTCCTTTACACACGTGATTGATTATATCACGTCTGTAGATCTGTTCTCCTTTCAATTCACAACACTCTTGTGCACACATTTCTTTCTCTTTTTTTGATAAATTCTAATATTTATTAAATTATAAAGTCTGTAATCAAAAAAAAAATGTGGATCAAGAGAAACCTCTTAACTACAAGGACTAGACAGCAAAGCCTATGAGAATGCCATGAAGTGTGTTACAAACAAGATTCTGAAACATAAGTTATAAGCTGTTTCCTTTACATTTCCATTTCAGTAACTTTACTGTTAAGTAGTTGTTATTTTAAAACCCCAAATTCATATTTGTTCTTACGTTATTTAAGCTTTCTGTTCATACTGATACCAGACATCTTGTAGGTGCCAAATTTTGGTAATGGTTTTACGTCAATCCATGCAGAAAAATATGAACCAATGCAATAGTCAGATGAGGACCATTAATGCACAAATACACACACGCTGGCCAAAAGAACTGAAGGTATTTTAAAAAACTATAAAATAAACAGACCTCAAGAAAACTGCATTATTACTAAACAGCTCTCAACTATTAACACCCAAGTTCTTTATATTAAATAAATTTGTCAACAGAGATGTGTTAGACATATTAATTACAAGTCTATCCTTCCCATACCCCTTCCCACCCCAACTCCCAAAATGCACTACTGGGGATGAGTATAATGTTACGTGGGCAAAAATTTACAGATAACCATTTTCATCTTGAGCATGGATCTGAAAACTTTTATTTAAACTTCCGTTACTGTGCACTGTCCATCAGGCCTTCGAGATCTGACACTCACTGTTCCACCCGCTGCCACTGATCGATCAGATACTGTCTGACTTGGATTAGGAACCAAAAGTCTCTGTTGGGTCAAGGAGTGTTGTGCAACAAGCGCAGATACATCCTCACTATCACTACTGGCATCGGATTCGGTTTCTTCAATCGAAGTGTCTGGTGCTGGTACCCTGCCTGAAGATGGGTACCACATTTCTTAATGAGAATTTAAAATGAGGAAACTGTTTTTTCTTGGCCTGCTGGTAGGCTTGCCTGTGATTCTTGTCTGAAAGAAAGCTTTAAAGACCTTCAACTGTTCCCTAAAGACTAGTAATTCCAAAACTTATAATAATTGCAATTTAGTCACAGTTGTAACTTGACATATACCCCACAGGAGCTTTAGTGAAGTAGTCCTTCTGCCTTTGCTATGAAATTAATTGATAAACCCTCCCAACCTAATCCTGCCTTTCTAGCAAATTCAGCTACTCAAATTATTTGATGATAATTATTTTTTTAATGACACACACTTTAATTCCAAAAAGCAGGAGAACAGTGCTTGAAAAGGAAAATTTACTAAGAAAGGTGAACATTTTGCAAGTGGGTTAGCCCAGGTAAAATGCTCTGCATATCAAAATCAAATGTATATTTAAGACATTTGTCACTAAATTCATGTACCAATAAAATGATTTTATTTTTAAAAACAATTGTGGAGTGTTTAACACTACATTATGAAAGGCTTCAGAATTTATTCCATGAATGTATATTAGCTTTTAAATATTCACAAATGTAAAAAGTGTAGGTAAATATTTCATTTATTGCTTGAGAGCCAAGAGTATGGTCGCTTTAGTGGTAAAGAATCCAATTGAAATGCAGGAGATGCAAGAGATATGGGTTCAATCCCTGGGTCAGGAAGATCCCTGGGAGTAGGATATGGCAACTCTCTCCAGAATTCTTGTCTGGAAAATTCCATGGACAGAGAAACTTGGAGGGCTAGAGCCCATGAAGCCCCAGAGAGTCAGACATGACTGAGTGACTAAGCACACAACACAAACACACAAGAGCATATAACACAAGATACCAAAAGGGAAAACCATAATATATTGGTAAATAAAACTGTTTGAAAAAAAACTCCACCATAATGTTGAAAATATGGAAAATGAAAAAAAAAATCAGAGAGATTAATATTCTTGCTACAAAAGAGCTCTCTAAATATATCAATGAAAAGAAGAAAATGACAAAATGACTATTAAAATGAACAGAGATTAACAGTAGAAAACTATCAATTCATTCATTCCATAAATATTTATTGAGCATGTACTATGTGCTGTGCACAAATGGTTCAGTGAAGTTCAGTTCTTTCACTCAGTTGTGTCTGCCTCTAAAAAAATAAAAATCAAACAAACAAACAACAACAACAAAAAAGAAAACCATGAACTGCAGCACACCAGGCTTCTCCATCCATCACCAGCTCCCAGAGTTTGCTGAAAATCATGTCCATTGATTTGGTGATGCCATCCAAGAGTCTCATCCTCTGTTGTACCTTTCTCCTCCTGCCTTCAAACTTTCCCAGCATCAGGGTCTTTTCCAAGGAGTCAGGTGGCCAAAGTATTGGTGCTTCAGCTTCAAGATCAGTACTTCCAGTGAATCTTCAGGACTGATTTCCTTTAGGATTGACTTCTTGGATCTCCTTGTAGTCCAAGGGACTCTCAGGAGTCTTCACCAACACCACAGCTAAAAAGCATCAGTTCTTCAGTACTCAGGTTTCATTATAGTCCAACTCTCATATTCATGCATGACTACTGGAAAAACCATAGCCTTAACTAGACGGACCTTTGTTGGCAAAGTAATGTCTCTGCTTTTTAATATGCCGTCTAGGTTGGTCATAACTTTTCTTCCAAGGAGTAAGCATCTTTTAATTTCATGGCTGCAGTCACCATCTGAAGTGATTTTGAAGCCCCCGAAAACAAAGTCTGCCACTGTTTCCACTGTTTCCCTGTCTATTTGCCATGAAGTAATGAGACACGACTGAGCAACTGAACTGAACTGAACTGAACTGAATGGGACCAGATGCCATGATCTTAGTTTTGTGCATTTTGAGCTTTAAGTCAACATTTTCACTCTCCTCTTTCACTTTCATCAAGAGGCTCTTTAGTTCTTCTTATCTTTCTGCTATAAGGGTGGTGTCATCTGCATATCTGAGGTTATTGATATTTCCCCCAGCAATCTTGATTGCAGCTTGTGCTTCATCCAGCCCAGGCTTTCTCATGATTTACTCTGCATATAAGTTAAATAAACAGGGTGACAAAATACAGACTTGACATACTCCTTTCCCTATTTGGAACCAGTCTGTAGTTCCATGTCCAGTTTTAACTGTTGCTTCTTTGCCTGAATATAGATTTCTCAGGAGGCATATCTGATGGACTGTTATTCCAATCTCTTGAAGAATTTTCCACAGCTTCTTATGATCCACACAGTCAAAGGCTTTGGCATAGTGCATAAAGCAGAAGTAGATGTTTTTCTGGAACTCTCTTGCTTTTTTGATGATCCAGCAGATGTTGGCAATTTGATCTCTGGTTCCTCTGCCTTTTCTAAAACCAGCATGAACATCTGGAAGTTCATGGTTCACGTATTGTTGAAGCCTGGCTTGGGTAATTTTGAGCATTAATTTGCTAGTATGTGATATGATTGCAATTGTGGGGTAGTTTGAGCATGCTTTGGTATGGCCTTTCTTTGGAATTGGAATGAAAAATGGCCTTTTCCAGTCCCATGGCCACTGCTGAGTTTTCCAAATTTGCTGGCATATTGAGTGCAGTACTTTGACAGCCTCATCTTTTAGGATTTGAAATATCTCAACTGGAATTCCATCACCTCCACTAGCTTTGTTCAGAGTGATGCTTCCTAAGGACCTCTTGACTTCACATTCCAAGCTGTCTGGCTCTAGGTCAGTGATTATACCATTGTGATGGTGTTACACCATTGCACAAATGGCAAATATACATTAAAAAAAAAAGATGTTCAACGTCACCAATAAGCAAATATATGCAAATATTAATAAGAATCAAGATTATTTTGAGGGGTTTAAATTTATACACATTTTCTAGAGTAAAGTTGGTGAATTGTATCAGATGGCTCAGTGGTAAAGAAGCTGCCTACCGATACAGGAGATACAAGATACATGGGTTCAATTCCCTTGCTTGGGGGTATCTCCTGGAGAAGGATGTTCCAACCCACTCAAGTAATTATTGTCAGCAAAATCCTATGGACAGAGGAGACTGGCAGGCTGTAATCCATAGGATCACAAAGATTTGGACATGACTGAGCACACACATTAAAATTAAAGCTACGTATGCATTGATTCAGTTCTACTTCCAGTCAACTTAAATCACAAAAGTAATTAGACAAGAAAATTGAATTCAGCATCTTTATTAACATTCATTTCAAAACTTTGATGTTCAAAGCTACACACACCTAGTATGTTTCCATGGAACACCATTCAGTGGCTATTTCCAGTGGAGTGGGATATAATTAAAAAATGAAACTTGGAATCATTTTTTCCTTCAAAAAGAGAATAGAAATAATTGTGTGTTTTAAATCTGGAGATTCTGTGGACATTTTCACTTAATTGTTGCATATATAAAATGATTGTAAAAGCTACTACTTGTATTGAAAATTCAGAAACACCCAAATGACCATCAAGAAATTGTTTAAATAGATGATGAAGTAATCATGTAATTAAATTATCTGCACTCATTAAAGTGATATCAAAAATAACAGAATTTTTAACATCAATAGATGTCAAAAATATATTTTGCATGACTTCCCCAGTGGCTCACTGGTAAATAATCTGCCTGCAGGGACACAGGTTCAATCCCTGGATCTGGAAGATCCCCTGGAGAACAAAATGGCAACCGACTTGGAAATCCCATGGACAGAGGAGCCTAATGGGGTATAGTCTGTGAGGTCTCAAAATACTCAGACATCTTTAATCCATTTTGAGTTTATTTTTGTGTATGGTGTTAGAAAGTGTTCTAGTTTCATTCTTTTACAAGTGGTTGACCAGTTTTCCCAGCACCACTTGTTAAAGAGATTGTCTTTAATCCATTGTATATTCTTGCCTCCTTTGTCAAAGATCAGGTGTCCATATGTGCGTGGATTTATCTCTGGGCTTTCTATTTTGTTCCATTGATCTATATTTCTGTCTTTGTGCCAGTACCATACTGTCTTGATAACTGTGGCTTTGTAGTAGAGTCTGAAGTCTGGTAGGTTGATTCCTCCAGTTCCATTCTTCTTTCTCAAGATCGCTTTGGCTATTCGAGGTTTTTGCATTTCCATACAAATTGTGAAATTATTTGTTCTAGCTCTGTGAAGAATACTGTTGGTAGCTTGATAGGGATTGTATTGAATCTATAAATTGCTTTGGGTAGTATACTCATTTTCACTATATTGATTCTTCCAATCCATGAACCTGGTCTATTTCTCCATCTATTAGTGTCCTCTTTGATTTCTTTCACCAGTGTTTTATAGTTTTCTATATATAGGTCTTTAGTTTCTTTAGGTATATATAAACATAAGACCAGAAACTATAAAACTCCTAGAGGAGAACATAGGCAAAACACTCTCTGACATACATCACAGCAGGATCCTCTATGACCCACCTCCCAGAATATCAGAAATAAAAGCAAAAATAAACAAATGGGACCTAATTAACCTTAAAAGCTTCTGCACATCAAAGGAAACTATCAGCAAGGTGAAAAGGTAGCCTTCAGAATGGGAGAAAATAATAGCAAATGAAGCAACTGACAAAAAACTAATCTCAAAAATATACAAGCAACTCCTACAGCTCAACTCCAGAAAAATAAATGACCCAATCAAAAAATGGGCCAAAGAACTAAATAGACATTTCTCCAAAGAAGACATACAGATGGCTAACAAACACATGAAAAGATGCTCAACATCACTCATTATCAGAGAAATGCAAATCAAGACCACTACGAGGTACCATTTCACACCAGTCAGAATGGCTGCAATCCAAAAGTCTACAAATAATAAATGTTGGAGAGGGTGTGGAGGAAAGGGAACCCTCTTACGCTGTTGGTGGGAATGCAAACTAGTACAGCCACTATGGAGAACAGTGTGGAGATTCCTTAAAAAACTGGAAATAGAACTGCCTTATGATCCAGCAATCCCACTGCTGGGCATACACACTGAGGAAACCAGAAGGGAAAGAGACACGTGTACCCCAATGTTCATCGCAGCACTGTTTATAATAGCCAGGACATGGAAGCAACCTAGATGTCCATCAGCAGATGAATGGATAAGAAAGCTGTGGTACATATACATAATGGAGTATTACTCAGCCATTAAAAAGAATACATTTGAATCAGTTCTAATGAGGTGGATGAAACTGGGGCCTATTTTACAGAGTGAAGTAAGCCAGAAGGAAAAACACCAATACAGTATACTAATGCATATATATGGAATTTAGAAAGATGATAACAATAACCCTGTGTACGAGACAGCAAAAGTGACGCTGATGTATGGAACAGTCTTATGGACTCTGTGGGAGAGGGAGAGGGTGGGAAGATTTGGGAGAATGGCATTGAAACATGTAAAATATCATGTATGAAACGAGATGCCAGTCCAGGTTCAATGCACAATACTGGATGCTTGGGGCTAGTGCACTGGGACGACCCAGAGGGATGGTATGGGGAAGGAGGAGGGAGGAGGGTTCAGGATGGGGAGCACATGTATACCTGTGATGGATTCATTTTGATATTTGCAAAACTAATACAATTATGTAAAGTTTAAAAATAAAATAAAATTTAAAAAAAAAAGAAAAAAAATACTCAGACATGACTTAAGAAACTAAACAACAACAAGAATGAGTTATTCTGGAGATTAATAACTAGGGCATTTGGACGGGTTTTTCAGGCCATACAATGACTTCACCAGGTTTTAAAAATTCTGAGTGTTTGATAAATGCAATATGTCTTAAGCAGAGATGTCATATTATTTTGTTCCCAATCTTTTGGGGAGAATGAAAAGAATATGTTCCCTTCATTAAAGTGATTCTTGTAGATGTCTATCTAAACATCTTCGTAAGAAGGGATGCATTTTGCTTTCTTTATTTGGTCCCTCTCACAAGTCAAGTTTGATACCATTTAGTTTGTCCAAATAACCAGGTTCAGAGGTCTAGCTTATAATAACAAAAGTCAGTTCAGGATTGTGTTGATTCTCAAACTCTACTCTGGCATGAGATCATGATATATATTGTTCATATATATAAAACAGCCTATTATGGGTACAGTGAGGGTGATGGACAATTCTTGGCATGGTAGCCACCTCATACTCTTCCATTAGAGGAAGAATATAAAAGTTCCAGTTAGGGAGAAGAACACTGTTACAGAGGAAATCTTTAATCTGTTTTATTTATTTGAAAAGCAAATTACTTGCAAGTTTTCTTTTATTATTTTGTATAATAATGCAAGTGATTAGTTATTTTACTATCAGTATCAAAGATTTTATTACATACTTCACACTAGATATACATGTAAGTCAAGATATTGAGATTGAGAAATGCTGCAGATAACAGTTAAAAATCACCTAAAAGTCTTTTGTCAGCATTATAAGAGGTCCTTTGGTATTGCTTTTAACCCAAGAACCACTCTAAAGTTACCTATTACCAATGGTCAAACTGGTAGTCATTTCTTTGGCTGTTACTTCCATAGTCTATGAGAAATGGTCTGCCATTTTACTTATTAGCATTCTTAGTATAAAGACAATGAGTTCAGTATATATTGTTGTTCAGTCATTAAGTTATGTCTGACTCTTTGCAACCCCATGGATTGCAGCACGTCAGGCTTCCCTGTCCTTCACTATCTCTCAGAGTTTGCTCAAATTCATGTCCATTGAGTCAGTGATGCTATCTCACCATTTCATCAGTATACTGTTCATTTGTACTCTAACTAGGAAAGTGAACATGAAAGTTGCTTAGTTGTGTCTGACTCTTTGCGACCTCATGGACTATGCTTAAGTCCATGGTATTCTCCAGCCCAGAATACTGGAGTGGGTAGACTTTCCTTTCTCCAGGAATCTTCTCAACCCAGGGATCAAACCCAAGTCCCCCTCTTTGCAGGTAGATTCTTTACCAGCTGAGTCACCAGGGAACCTTACTTTAACTGGGACATAACAGCATTTATTTTTTCTACTTTTCCTGTTGTCTTTAAAGAATCCACTTCAGGGAAGCAATTACATTTTAACAAAATGACTGGAAAACCTATAATTGGAAACAAAAAGCTGTGAAATCTTAAAATACTTTAAAGCAACTTGTGTTCAATTTAATTGTCCTAGGAGCCACTTTTCTAATTCCTCTTTGTTCACCCCACTCCTACTCCTTCTCTGACTTCTCCAGCTACTTATCTTTCTTTAAGGACCTGGATTGATGACCATGCATAAGCACAATCTTGTAGGTCTCTATCTGTCTATCCTCTAAAAAAAAGTCTCAATTAACCTCTTACAAAAGACTTATGATGACAACTAAGAAGGAAATAATGTATAATAGGAAAAGAAACAAGAAAAGCTGTGTTATTGAAATTTGGAAGATAAGTTAGAAAAGTTACCAAAAAATCAAAATAGTTGAACCTGGCATAGAGACCTAATGAATAAGATATGAAAAGCATTAGTAATCACAGACATTAAAAACAATTGATCTTGCAAGGTCTGGATGAGGAGATTTCTCCCCACTACCTGCAGCACCAGGTTGGCATCTTTGGGAAGCTGTGGCTTTGGCACCTGAAACACAAGGCCTCTCGCCACTGTGTCATGTGCTCCATCGTTCCCTCTGTCTCTGGGGTAGCAAGGGTCCCTGCTGTTGCCACATTTCCAATGGCGAGTTCCATGGAAGGAAGGCTGCCAGCTTCCTTCACCTTCATATCCCCTATCCTGGGGCACCGGAGTCCAGACCTCTGTGTCCGGCTCTGGCAGAAAGCCAGCCATCTCATATCCACATTTACAGCCAGGGTCCCAAGTGTGTTGTTTCATCCACCTGGATCACAGAATGAAGATGATGCAGAGGAGAGCCACAGCTGACTCTGACAATCATGTTGCAAGAGCGAGATCAAACCCTGAGCGTTTGGAGTGGGAGCACTGACTCCAAGACCCAAGACTACTGGAGATCTAACCCTAGGGAGTATCAAATAGTGAGAACTCACACAAAGGAAACAACTTGAGTACAAAACCTGGCATCACCCAACCACCAGTAGCACCCTGTGCAGGATGTCTCATCTAAACAACAAACAAAACAAAAATGCAAACCCAATCAAAAGCAGACAGGAATACTACCTCACTCAGCCTCATCAGAGGGAAAACAAACAAACAAAAAAGCACAAATCCCACCCTATACGAAGCTTATACAAACCACTGGACCAAACTTAGATGGGCAGAAACCAAAAGGAACAAGAATTCAACCTTGAAGCCTGGGAAAACGAGACCTCAAACACAATAAATTTTAAAAAATAATGAAAAGGTAGAGAAATACTACACAAATTAAAGAACAAACTAGAAACACAGAAGTCCAAATAAATGAAGAAGAAATAGGTAAACTACCTGAAAAATAATTCAGAAAAATGATAGTAAAGACAATAAAAAACCTTGAAAACAAAATGGAGAAAATGCAAGAATCAATGAACAAAATCCTAGAAGAATTAAAAATAAACATAGACAAAAACAATAATTGGAATTACAGTTCACATAGATAAACAAATACATATATGTGTATGTGTGTATATATATATATATATATATATATATACACACATACATATATATATGTATATGTATATGTATATATATATATACAATATACACACACATATATACACAGTTCATGTATATCCTAAACCAGTTTACAAAGAATAGGAGTAGAAGAGTGTCTGATGAAAGGCTACAATACCTCAATGTTTGTGTGTGATAGAATTTTGGTATTTGGAATTCTTAATTTGTTAAGTCTGTCAATTGTCTCAGCATTGCTATTTCTCCTTAAGTTATTTACTGCAATTTCTTATGTTATACATATATACTTGAGAAATAAAGAATACCATTTTCTCTGTCAACTTGCAATATAATTCATATAATAAACTTTTAGTGATTTAATAAAAAGTGGTAGAGTTTAAATTTTACATTTTTTTTTCATTTTCACCTATGTTTCCATGTATTTCATTTACATCTCTTTTGTACTACTCTTCACCACCATTGTTAAACAAAGATACTCCAAAGTGTCCTTGCATTATGAACTCCAACACCTGGTGCTAAACTGAAAATAAGAGCAACAATTTTTATTTTACTTACAAGAAAATGAGCAATATGTCAGTGATGTCTTTGAGTTTAACTTAATAACTATGAAGTTTATTTTATTGGCATAAAATTTACTAAAATTTTGAAGATTAAGTAGAAAGCAAACTGTCTAGTTCAGGCATATTTTACTGAAAATTTGTGCATAAAAGATGTGTAATATGTCTACAGTCAAAAACACAGTAAGTGCTAAGAGAATGAAGGAAAAAATAAAGATTAATGGTATATTATAAGAAATTTAAATTTAATCCTAAAGAAAATTTCAGGATTTGTTCTGACCACATGGATCCCAGAATCAAGCAAAAATAAATGTTTTCCTCCTAAGCAAATTTGTATTTTTCCAGTTTCAAGAACATAAAAACTTCATTGTTGCACATTTTTTATTACCTTTCCTAGCCTATGATTTTCCTCTTATTCATTGTTTTTTTTTAATTTTTAAATATAAATTTATTTGTTTTAATTGGAGGTTAATTACTTTACAATATTGTATTGGTTTTGCCATACATCAACATGATTCAATTTCTATATAACTAGTATTTTCTTTGTGGTAAGTGTTTTTGATAATGAATTCAAATATTCTATTTCTTCTTATTCCATTTTCCTTTTATTCTCCAAGGAATTTGTTTATGTCAACTAAGCTTTTAAAATTACTGGATAAAGATTATTATAAAGTCACCTTATTTTTCTTTTAGTACTCTTAGTATCTACAATTATAACCCCTCTCTCATTCCCAATAATAATAAGTTGTGTATTTCCCCATTTCCCCCCTTTTTATTTCTGAAAATGAAAGTCTGACTCGTTGCAAACCCATGGACTATATAGTCCATGGAATTTTCTAGGCCAGAATACTGGAATGGGTAACCTTTTCCTTCTCCAGGGGATCTTCCCATCCCAGGAACCGAACATAGGTCTCCCACATTGTGGGTGGATTATTTAACAGCTGAGCCACAAGGGAAGCCCAAGAATACTGGAGTGGATAGCCTGTCCCTTCTCCAGTGGATCTTCCCAACCCAGGGGGATCTATTAATTTTTCCATTTTCCCTAGAAATCAACATATATGTTTTATAAATTTTATTTTATTGTTTGTATGTTTACAATTTCATTTTTTTAATTCTTAATCCTTATTTGTACTTTATATTTACTTGATGTTCAATTGGTCCATTGTTTGCCAGCTTCTTTTGGTGAAAATTTAAGTTATTGGCTTTAAATAATTTTGTAATATAAACATTAATAAAATATATTTCCTGCTATACATTTTGATGGCTTCCCTGGTACCTCAGTGGTAAAGAATCCTTCTGCCATTGCCAGAGATGCATATTCAATCCCTGGGTCAGGAAGATCTCCTGGAGAAAGAAATGGCAACTCCTTCAAATATTCTTGCCTGGGAAATCCCATTGACAAAGGAGTTTGGCGGGCTACAGTCCATGGGGTCACAAAAGAGTCATACATGACTTAGTGACTAAACATCAGCAACAATAGTTGATTTACAATGTTGTGCCATTTTCTCAGCTCAGTTCAGTTTCTCAGACATGTCTGACTCTTTGTAACCCCATGTACTGCAGTATGCCAGGCTTCCCTGTTCATCACCAGCTCCCAGAGACTGCTCAAACTCATGTCCATCGCATTGGTGATGCCATCTAACCATCTCATCCTCTGTCATCCCCTTCTCCTCCCCCCTTCAATCTTTCCCAGCATAAATAAATCAGTATTTTTCCGATAAATTAGTTCTTCACATCAGGTGGCCAAAGTATTGGAGTATCAGCTTCAGTGTCAGTCCTTCCAATGAGTATTCAGGACTGATTTCCTTTAGGATTGACTAGTTGTATCTCCTTGCAGTCCAAGGGACCCTCAAGAGTCTTCTCCAACACCACAGTTCAAAAGCATCAGTTCTTCAGCACTATAAGACGTTCTAGACCTAACACCCATAAAAAGATGTCCTCTTCATTATATGGGACTGGAATGCAAAAGTAGAAAATCAAGAGATACCTGGAGTAACAGGCAAATTTGGCCTTAGTGTACAAAATGAAGCAGGTCAAAGACTAACAGAGTTTTGACAAGAGAATGCACTGGTCATAGTAAACACCCTCTTCAAACAACCCAAGACAATATTCTACATATGGATATCACCAGATGGTCAACACCAAAATCACATTGATTATATTCTTTACAGCCAAAGATAGAGAAGCTCTATACTATCAGCAAAAACAAGACCGGGAGCTGACTGTAGCTCAGATCATGAACTTATTTCCAAATTCAGACTTAAATTGAAAAAAGTAGGGAAACCCACTAGAGCATTAAGGTCTGACCTTAATCAAATCCCTTACAATTATACAATGGAAACACAAATTCAAGGCATTAGATCTGATAGAGTGCCTGAAGAACTATGGATGGCAGTTCATGACATTGCACAAGAGGCAGTAATCAAAATCATCCCCAAGAAAAAGAAATGCAAAAAGGCAAAATGGCTGTCTCACAAGGCCTTACAAATAGCTGAGAAAAGAAGAGAAGCTAAAGGCAAAGGAGAGAAGGAAAGATATCCCATTTGCTCTACAGCAAATTGAATCAGATATATAGATAGATAGATAGATAGATAGATATAGATATAGATATAGATATATTCATTCTTTTTTTAGATTCTTTTCCCATATTGGTCATTACAAAGTATAGAGTAGAGTTTCCTCTGCTATAAAGTAGATTCATATTAGTTATCTATTTTATATATAGTAGGGTGTGTATGTCTATTCCAATCTCCCAGTTTCCTCTGCTATAAAGTAGATTCATATTAGTTATCTATTTTATATATAGTAGGGTGTGTATGTCTATTCCAATCTCCCAATTTATCCTGCTCCTTTCCCCCTTGGTAATCATAAATATGTTTTTACATCTCTAACTCTATTTCTGTTTGATAAATAAGCTCATTTGTTCCATTGTTTCAGATTCCACATATAAGCAGTATCATATGATGTTGGTCTTTCTCTGTCTGAATTACTTCCTTCAGTATGACAATCTATGGATGCATTGCAGAAAGTCATCAATTTTTTTTTCATGTGCAAAGAATTTGTTAACAAAATAAGCCACTTGTGATATATGAATAAATAATACTAATATTTATTAGAGAATTATCTGGCTTACTTTCAATATACTAATAATAAAAGTAAAAAAAAAAAAAATCGAAATAGAAAGAGCAGAGGATACATAACCAAGTTGGGTTTGACCAACATCCAGACTTAAACAGAGCAGGGAAGTCCCATGACACAGCACATCTGGAGTCCCAGTTGGGAAAAAGTCCTAGGCAGTGTGTCTGCTTCTTGGGTGAGACTTCAAAAATTGCATGTGGGGGTTCTTGCTTAAAGTCCCAGGACACAACTGATATCATCATCAATCTGTGAGCAATTTGCAGCTCTGGTTTCATGTTAATGCTGTTTGCTTTGTTGTGTAAAACTTGGAATGTTAAGCCTGAGGCTTGGTTAGCCATACCGCCTCCAGGGGCTCAACAGTCTCGAGGTTCATGCCCTATCTTTTAGCTGCAATGCTTGCACTCACAGCAGGTAATCAGAGCACTCATTCAGGTCCCTGTCCAGACAGGTTAGAAGCAAGGTCAAAGGCCTGCTCTGCTTTGTCTCTGAAGCCTAAATAAGAATGTTTATTTAATTTCCATAATACTGGGTCCATCTGTGTCACAGAAATTGTCATTGTTTTGTTCTTTTTATGACAGAGTACTATTTCATTGTATATATGTACCACATCTTCTTTATCCATTCCTCCAGTGATAGACTTTTAAGTTTCTTCTGTGTCCTGGCTATTGTTAATAATGTTGCAATGAGCATTGAGGTTCACATGTCTTTTTAGATTATGGTTTTCTCCAGATATATGCCAAGAAATGGGATTGCTGGATCATTTTTTAGCTCTGTTTTTAGTTTCTTAAGGAACTGCCATACTGTCCTCCACAGTGGCTCTATCAATTTATATTCCCATCAGCAATGTAAGAGATTTCCCTTTTTCCCATACCCTCTCCAATATTTATTGCTTGTAGACTTTTTAATGGTGGCCATTCTGACCAATGTGAGGTGATACCTTATTGTAGTTTTTATTTTAATTTCTTTATTAGTGATGTTGAGCATCTTTTCATGTGCCTCTTAGCCACCTGTAAGTCTTTTTTGGAGAAATGCCTGTTTAGATTTCTGCCCATTTGTTGACTGGGTTGTATGGAAACATAAAGGACTCAGAAGAGCCAAAACAGTATTGAGAAAGAAAAATGGAGCTGGAGAAATCAGGCTCCCAGACTTCAGACTATACCACAAGGCTAAAACAATCAAAACTGTATGGTACTAGCACAAAAACAGAAATGTATCTATGATACAAGATAGAAAGTCCAGAGATAAATCCTGGACTTATCTTAGAGATAAATGCTCATATGGTCACCTAATCTATGATTAAGGAGGCAAGAATGTAAGATGGAGAAAAGATAATCTTTTCAATTACTGGTGCCAGAAACAATAGACAGTCACATGTAAAACAGTGAAATTAAAACATCTTCTAATACCATATAAAAATAAACTCAAATGCATTAAAAATATAAATGTAAGACCAGATGCTGTAAAATTCCTAGAGGAAAACAGGCAGAACACTCTCTAAATAAATCTCAGCAAGATCTTTGTTGAATCACCTTCTAGAGTAATGAAAATAAAAGCAAAAATAAGCAAATGGAACCTAATTAAATTTAAAAGATTTTGCACACCTAAGCCATAAACAAAATGAAAAGACAACACACAGAAAGGGAGAAAATATTTGCAAATGAAGCAACTGACAATGGACTAATCTCCAAAATATGCAAAGAGCTCATGCAGATCAATATAAAATAATGCACTTAGCTTTATTACATTTCATAGATTGTGTGTGTGTGAGTATGTATTTAACAAACTAAAGATTTTTGGCAACCCTGCATTGAACAAGTCTATTGACACTGTTTTTCCAATTGTATTTGCTCACTTAGTGTCTCTGTCACATTTTGATAATTTTTATTATACTTCAGACATTTTTGTGATCAGTGATCTTTTATGTTACTATTGTAATTATTTGGGATGCCACAAACTGTGTTCACACAAGACAGCAAACTTAATTGATAAAGATGTGTGTTCTGACTGCTCTGTCAACTGGCTATTCCCTCATCCCTCTTCTCAGCCTCCCTATTCCCTGAGAGGAAACAATATTGAAATTATGCCAATTAATAACCCTACATGGCTTCTAAGAGTTCAAGTGAAAGGAAGAGTCACATGTCTTTCACTTTAAATCAAACACTAGAAACGATTAAGCTTAATAAGAAAGGCATAGCAATAACCAAGATAACCCCAAAGCTAGGCCTCTTTATTTCCGTATACCAATGTGTGAATGTAGAAGAACAGTTCTTGAAGAAGATTAAAAGTGTTATTCCAATTAAAACATTAATGATAAGAAAGCAAAATAGCTTTATTCCTGATACAGAGGAGGTTTTAGTGGTCTGGATAGTGATAGCTTACAGTGAATGGTGTCGAATTTGTGATCTCTGAAGAAAATTTAGCTTCAGGACCAGGGACCAGGCCTCATCACTTAAGAGCGTTTGTGTAGCAGAGTTTTATTAAAGTATGAAAAGGGACAGAAAAAGCTTCTGACATAGAAATCAGAAGGGGGATGGATAGTACCCACCTTGCTAGTCTAATTAAGGGAGTTATATAGTTTTTAAATTAGTTATAACAATTAATCAAAAGAATGTCTCAAAGTTGTAAAAATCTTACCAAACCCACTCCCACAATTTACATTTTAAGATATTTTTAATAGAAAGATTTTACCAGATCTATTACCATAATATACGTTTTAAAATAATAGGATTAATCAGAAGGTTTTCAAGGAGAAACTGTCCTCAAGCAGAATACATTGTTGTTATATAATCCTTAGTATAGAGTTTAAACTGAATTGTTTGTTGTGTAATCATCAGTTCCGGGCTTAAAGGAAAAAGCATTTTATGCAACTAAGACTAAGGAATGCAGAGATTAAAAAGAGAGAGAGAGAGAGAGAGAGAGACCAATGTCCTTTCCTCCTCCTTGGAGACCCCAGACCCCATTCTTCTCCTTGGGGACCCTGAACTTCTTATCAACCTGCCTTGAAATTGACTTCCTCAATAGAAGATCAAACTAGCCCAAACACAAGAGTACTGGAGTGGGGTGCCATTGCCTTCTCCAAAGCATTCTTTTAGCCAAAGCCCAATTCACAGCAAAGTCTTATCTTTTCAATTCTATGAAAGCTGAGAGAGGTAAGGAAAGTGCAAAAGCAAAGTGTGATGCTAGATGAGGTTGGTTCCTATAGTTTAAAGAAAGAAGAAATCTCTGTAACCTAAAAGTGCAAGGTGAAGCAGAAAGTGCTGATGTAGAAGCTGCAGCAAGTTATGCAGAAGATTTAACTAAGACAATTAATAAAGGTGGCTACACTAAAAGAGTTTTGGTGTAGACAAAACAGATACTATCTGGGACTTTTGAAAATAGGTACTATCTGGGACTTTCATAGCCTGAGAAGATAAGTCAAACCTGGCTCTGAAGCTTCAAAGGACAGGCTGACAGCTTATTAGGGGCGACTGCATCTGGTCACTTTAAGTTGAAGCCAATGCTCATTTATCATTTACCATTTCAAAAATTCCAGGAACTTTAAAAATAATGTGCAGTCCACCTGGCTTGTGCTCTCTTAAAGGAACTACAAACCTTGAATAAAAGTACATCTGTTTACAATATGCTTTACTGAATATTTTAAGCTCACTATTGAAACCTACTGCTCAAACAAAAATATTGTTTCAAAATATTGCTGTTTACTGAAAATGTACCTGGTTATTCATTTAAGAACTCTGATGGAGATGTACAAATATTAATATTGTTTTCATGCCTGTTAACACAACAAGCCCATGGATCAAGGAGTAATTTTAAATTTCATGTCTTATTACTTAAGAGATAAATTTTGTAAAACTAAAGCTTCTGTAAGTAATGATTCTTCTGGTGGATCTGAGCCAAGTTAATTGAAAACTTTCTGGAAAGTATGCACCATTTCATATGCCATTAGGAACATCTGTAATTAATGAGGTAAAGTTAAACTATCAATATTAATAACAGCTTGCAAGGAGTTGATTCTAACTTTCATGGATGGCTTTTAAGGGTCCAAGACTTCAACAGAGGAAGTAACTGCAGATGCAGTGGAAATAGCAAGATAAATAGAATTGGAGCCCGAAGATATGCCTGAATTGTTGCAAGCTCATGAGAAAACTTTAGTGGATGAAGAGTTGCTCATTATGGATGAGAAAAAATAATTGGTTTCTTGAGATGGAAACTACTCCTGGTGAAGATACGTGAGCTTGTTGAAATGACAACAAAAGATTTTTTTTTTAATTATGAAGATATGATAATACATTTACAGGAGACTTGAAAAATGTAGAACAAAGTTACAAATGCTTACACTACATGTTATAATTATTTTAGGTAGATATTAAGTTTTTAGGTGGAGTTTCAATATCAAACCCTCAAAAATAAATAGAATGAATAGACTTAAAAGAAGGAGGATATAGTTGACCTGAAAAGCACTATGAAACAATTCAACATAATTAAGATTTATATAAGTTTCACACAACAGCCGGATACAAATTCTATTCAAGTTCCCATAGACCATAAGCCAGGAGACACTGGAACATATGCAGGGGTATAAAACAAAGTGCAAAAATTTCATGGTCTAAATGTATTGTGCATGTTTTATGTATGAAAAAAGTATGTAGAATAGTACACAAACCTAGTTCATAAGCAGCTGAAGGGTTGAGAGTACTGACTCCAATTTTGACACACTTTCTACTGTGGATAAAATACAATCAAGCAGAACTGCCTGCTACAGAGAATTCATTCATGAAAAGAAGAGTAAATCAAGGCAGCAAGTTTCATTGTTGTCTTATTTTAAGAAATTGCTACAGCCACACTAACCTACAACAACTACTACTCTAACCAGTCAGCAGCCACCTACATTATATTCAGACAAGGCTTTTAAGACAGCAGAAAAATTACAACTTACTAAAGGTCCATACCAAGACTGCGATGGCACAGGAATGGTGGAGAGGAGCTACCCTGCATCTGAGGTCAGGGGGGGCGGCCGGGAGGAGCTATCCCACGCCCCCATGCCTGAGGCCAGTGGCAGCAGCCTGGAGGAGCAACCCATGCCCAAGGCCAGGGCGGTGGCCAGGAGGACCAACCCCACGTCCAAGGAGCCATGGCACAGGAGGGCCTAGAGGAGCTATTCCACTTTGAAGGTCAGGAAGGGTGGCGGTGAGGAGATACTCCACATCCAAGGTAAGGAGCAATGGCTGCACTTTGCTAGAGCAGCTGTGAAGAGATACCCCATGCCCAAGGTAAGAGAAACCCAAGTAAGACGGTAGGTGTTGCAAGAGGGCATCAGAGGGCAAACACACTGAAATGTACACACATGAAATGTGTATCAAAATCTCATGGGAATAGCAAACATAATAACTCCAAGAGATACATGGACTTCCCTGGTATCTCAGCTAGTAAAGAATCTGCCTGCACTGCAGGAGACCTGGGTTTGATCCCAGGGTTGGGAAAATCCCCTGGAGAAAGTAATAGCTACCCACTCCAGTATTCTTGCCTGGAGAATTCCATGGACAGAGGAGCCTGGGAGGCTACAGTTCTTAGGGTTTCAAAAAGTTGGACATGACTGCATGACTAACACTACTACTACATTACAATATTTACACACACATGTGCACACATGAAGAAATCCAAAGACAATACTGAAGATGGTCATTAAATCACAAGTGAAGAGAACAAAAGAGAAAGGGAAGGAAAACCACCTACAAAAACAAAGCCAAAAAAATTAAGAAAATAGCAATAAGAACACATATATCAATAATTACCTTAAGTGTAAATGGAAGAATTGCTCCAACCAAAAGACATAAACAGGCTAAATGGATATGAACATAAGATCCATATATATGCTGTCTATAAATACATCCAATTCAGACCTAGGTTCACACACAGACTATAAGTGAGGGGATATAAAAAGATAGTCTATGAAAATTGAAATTAATGGAAAGTTGGAGTAGTAATACTCAGGTCAAACAAAATAGACTTTTAAATGTAGACTGTTTTAAAAGACAAAGAAATACAAGACATGATCTACTGATCAATACAAGAAGAAGATATAACAATAACAAATATATATGCAATGAACATCGGAGCACTACAATATGTAAGGTAAGACCTAACAGATATACAAAGGGGAAATCTACAGTAAAACAATAATAGTGGGGAAATCTAACAGTTTACTGACACCAATAGAGAGATCATCCAGACATTATTACCAAGGAAACACAAACCTTAAATGACATATTAGATCAGAGAGATGTAATTGATAATTACAGGACATTCCTTTAGAAAACAGGAGAATACACTTTCTTCTTAATTACACATGGAATATTCTCTAGGACTGATTACATCTTGGGCCACAAATGAATTCTCAATAAATCTAAGAAAATTGAAATCATATCAAGTATGATTTCTGACCAAAAACCTATGAGATTATAAATGAATTACAGGAAAAAAAAAAACTGAAAGAAAACAGAAACACATGAAAACTGAAAAAGACGTAAGTGAATAACCCATGGATCACTGAATAAATCAAAGAGAAAATAAAACAATACCTAGATACAAATGACAATTAAAACACAATGATCCAAAACCTATGGAACAAAGCAAAAGCAGTTCTCAGAGAGAAATATATAGCAATACAATCTTATCTCAAGAAACAAGAAAAATTTCAAATAAACAACCTAACTGTACACCTAAAGCAACTAGAAAGAAGAGCAAACAAACCTAATGTTAGTAAAAGGAAAGATATAATAAAAATCAAAGCAGAAATAAAGATGAAGAAAACAATAAGCAAAGATCAATTAAATTAAAAGCTGGTTCTTTGAGATGAACAAAATTGATAAACCATTAGCCACACTCATCAAAAAGAAGAGGGAAAGGACTGAAATCAATAAAATTAAAAACATAAAAAAAGAAGCTACAACAAACACCACATAAATACAAAGGATCATAAGAGACTACTATAAGCAACTGTATGCCAATAAAATGGACAACCTAAAAGAAGTGAACAAATTCCTACAAACACACAACCTTCCAATAATGAATCAGGAAAAAAATAGAAAATATGAAAAGATGAATCACAACTGCTGAAATTGAAACTGTGGTTAAAAATCTTCCAACAAACAAAAGACTATGTTCACATGGCTTCACAGTCTAATTATAGCAAACATTTAGAGGAGTAAATACCTACCTATCCTTCTTAAACTCTTCTCAAAAATTGTAGAGGAAAGGATACAGCCAAGCTCATTCTATGAGGTCATCATCATTCTCATACTGAAACAAGACAAAGATCACTAAAAAAGAATACCATCAGGATGGTAATTGGTTACAGATACAAATTAATGGAATTCCTCTTCCTGGACATGCCAGATTAAAAACCATACCTGAAGATAGCAGAGTAGAAGGACATGCGGTAATCTTCTCCTGCTAGAGCACCAAAATCACAAATAGCTGTTGAACAACTATTGACAGGAGGATGCCAGAACCCATACACACAAAAAAAGATAGATACCCCCACTTCCAAGGGCAAAGGAGAAGCCACAATGAGACGGTAAGAGCACAATCACAATAAAATCAAATTCCATACTTGCCATGTGGGCTACCCACAAACTGGAGAACAATAATACCAAAGAAGTTCTCACACTGTTGTGAAGGGTCTAGGCTCCACATCAGGCTTTCCAGGCTGGGGATATGGCAAAGTGACTAGGAAGCCCCAGGGAAACTGACTTTGAAGGCTAGTGGGATTGCATTGCAAGACTTCCTTCCACAGGACTGGAGGAAACAGAGACTCCATTTCTGGATGGCACAAATAAACCCTTGTACACATCGGCACCCAGGGCAAAGGAGCAGTGATGCACAGAAAACAGGAAAACCTACCTGTGATTATTGGAAGGGTTTCTGTGGCAGTGTGGGTTGGTAGTTGCTCACTGTGGGGCCAGGTACCCTGGCAACAGCAGTCCTGGGAGGTGCCCATTGTCATGGTCTCCCTTGGAGTTTGCAGTTAGCACTACCATGGAGCCTATAGACTCTTAGACTGGTTTACCTCAGGCCAAACAACTAACAGGGAGGGTGTACAGATTCACCCATCAGCAGAAAATTGGATTAAAGTTTTACTGAGCATGGTCCTGCCTATCAGAAAAAGATCCAATTTTCCCAACTACCAGCCCCTCTTATCAGGAATCTTGCACAAATGTCTTAGCCTCCAGAGGGAAGAAAGAAGACACAAGAAGAACTACCATCCCACAACCTCCAGAAAGAAAGCCACAGTCACAGAAAGCTCATCAAAATGAAAAGGCATAGGATTAGATCCCAGATGAAAGAAAAAAATAAATCCCCAGGGAGGGGGAAATATAATGAAATGAAGTGGAGATAGGCAAACTTCCAGAAAAAGAATTCAGAATAGTGATATTGAAGAAGATCCAGAATCTCAGAAAAAGAGTGGAGAAGATGCAAGAAAACTTTACCAAAGATCTAGATGTATTTAAGAACAAACAGAGATGAAAAATACACTAGAATGAAGAATTAGCAGAATAACTGAGGCAGAAGAACAGATAACTGACTGTAAGACAGAATAGTGGAAATCACTCCTACAAAACAGAACATAGAAAAAAGAATGAACAGAAATGAAGACACCCTAAGAAATCTCTGCCACAACATTAAACACATAAACATTTGCATTATAGAGGTCCCAGAAGGATAAGAGAGAGAGAAAGGACTCAAGAAAATATTTGAAGAGATAATAGCTGAAAACTTCCTTAACATGGGAAAGATAATAGTCAACCAAGTCCAGGAAGTGCAGAGAGTCCCAGGCAGGATAAACCCAAGGAAGAACACATCAACACTCACAGTAATTAACCTGGCAAAAATTAAAGACAAAATATTAAAAGCAACATGGGAAAAAAGACAAATAACACACAAAGGAACTCCCATAAGGTTATAAGTAAATTTCTCAACAGAAATTCTACAGCCAGAAGGGGATGGCATGATATATTCAAAGTGATGAAAGGAAAGAACCTACAATCAAGAATACTCAGGAAGACACTCATTTAGATTTGATGGAGAAATCAAAAGCTTTAAAGAAAAGCAAAAGTTAAGAGAATTCACCACCACTAAACCAGTTTTAAAACAAATGCTCCTCTAGGCAGGAAACAGAAGAGAAGGAAAAGATCTAGAAAAAAATGACTCCCAAACAAGAAAGGTAATAGGATCATGCATATCAATAATTACCTTAAATGTACATTAATCCATTATTAAATGCACCAATCAAAATACATAAGCTGACTTGGTGGATACATAAACAAGACCTGTATATATGCTGTCTACAAGAGACCCACCTCAGATCTAGGGACACTTACAGACTGAAAGTAATGGGATAGGAAAAGGTATTCCACAAAATAGAAATCAAAAGAAAACTTGAGTAGCAATATGCATTCCAGACAAAATACACTTTAAAGCAAAGACTGCTTTAAGAGACAAAGAAGACAACATATAATGATGAGGGTTAAATTCAAGATGATATAACACATAAATATATACACACCCAACATAGGAGCACCTCAATATATAAGGCCATAACCTAACGACCATATATGGAGAAATTGCCAGTAACACAATAATAATGGTTTACCTGAATACCCTACTTTCATCAATGGACAGATCATTTAGAGAGAAAATTAATAAGGAAACAGATCTTTAATGACATTTTAGAAAAGTTGGACTTAATTGATATTTATAGAGAATTCCATCCAAAAATTGTGGACTACACATTCTTTTCAAGTACACACAGGACATTCTCCAGGATTGACCACATGCTGGGCCAAAAGATGAGCCTTGGTGAATTTAGGAAATCTGAAATTATATGAAGCATCTTTTTTGACCACAAATATATGAGATTAGATGTAAACTACATAATTAAAAATATATATAAAACACAAACACATGGCAGCTAACCAATATGCTACTAACAAACAATGGATCACTCAAGAAATCAATGAGGAAATAAAAAATACCCAGAGACAAACGAAAATGAAAGCATAATGGTACAAAACATGGGATGTTGCAAAAGCATTTATAAGTGGGAATTTTATAGTAATACAATCTTACCTCTAGAAACAAGAAAAATCTCAAATAAGCAACCTAACCTTGCAACTAAAACAACTAGAGAAAGAATAAACAAAACCTAAAACTAGTAAATGGAAAGAAATTATAAATATCAGAGCAGGAATAAATGCAATACAGACAAAAAAATTGCAAAGATTAATGAAACAAAAAGTTGGTTCTTTGAAAAGATAAACAAAATTGACAAAATCTAGACTCATCAAGAAAAAAAAAAGAGGGAGTACTCACATCAATAAAATTAGAAATGAAAAATAAGTTACAATTGACTCCACAGAAATACCAAGAATAATAAGAGACTAGTATCAGCAACAAAACTCTAGGAATCCAGATCCAACAATACGTTAAAAATATCATACACCACGATCAAGTGGCAATCATCCCAGGGATGCAAGTATTTTTCAATATTCACAAATCAAGCAGTAGGATGCATGACATAGCAAATTGAACATTAAAAACTATATGATCATCTCAATAGATGTAGAAAAAGCTTTTGACAAATTTCAGCATCCATTCATGATAAAAATTCTCCAGAAAGTGGGCATAAAGGGAACATATCTCAACATAACAAAGGCCATATGTGACAAACCTACAGTTAACATCACAGACAATAGTGAAAAGCTGAAAGAGTTCCCTCTAAAATCAGGAACAAGTCCAGGATATCCACTCTCACCACTTCTATTCAGCACAATTTTGGAAGTCCTAGCTATAGCAATGAGAAAAGAAAAAGTAAAGGGAATCCAAAATGGGAAAGAGAAAGTTACAGAGTCAATGTTTGCAGATGACATAAAACTACACATAGAAGATCCTAAAGATGCTACAAAAAAAACTACTAGAACTCCTCAATTAATTTGGTAATGTTGCAGGTTACAAAATTAATACACAAAAATCTGGTGCATTTCTACACACTAACAATGAAATATCAGAAAGAGAAATTCAAGAAACAATTCCATTTATCATCACACTGAAAAGAATAAAATACCAAGAATAAACCAACTTAAGGGTACAACAGACCTGTACTCTAAAAACTGTAAGATGCTGGCAAAAGAAATCAAAGACATAAATAGATGGAAAGATATACAAAGTTTGTGGATTGAAGAATCAATATTCTCAAAATGACTATACTGCTGCTGCTGCTGCTACTAAGTCATGTCAGTCATGTCCGACTCTGTGCGACCCCATAGACGGCAGCCCACCAGGCTCCCCGGTCCCTGGGATTCTCCAGGCAAGAACACTGAAGTGGGTTGCCATTTCCTTCTCCAATGCCTGAAAGCAAAAAGTGAAAGTGAAGTCCCTCAGTCGTGTCCGACTCTTAGCGATCCCATGGACTGCAGCCGACCAAGCTCCTCCGCCCATGGGATTTTCCAGGCAAGAGTACTGGAGTGGGGTGCCATTGCCTTCTCCATGACTCAAGGCAATCTACAGATTCAATGCAATCCCTATCAAATTATCAATGGCATTTTTTTTTTACAGAACTATAACTAAAACAAAAGCAATAAACCCTCAAAGTTTGTATGGAGAGACAAAAGACCAAGAATGGTCAAAGAAAACCTAAGGGCAGGGAGGGCGGGGAAGTGGAACTAAAGGAATCAGGGTCCTGGACTTCAGACTATACTACAAAGCTACAATCATTGAAAGAATGTGGTACTGGCACAAAAACAGAAAAATAGATAGATGAAACAGGATAGAAAACCCAGAAATAAGCCTCATGCATCTATGGTCAATTAATCTATGACTAACTACACAATATTGGAAAAACAGTCTCTTTAATAAATGGTGTTGAGAAAACCAGAAAGCTACATGTACCAAAATAAATAAATAAATAAATAATTCTTTAATTCCATACACAAAATAAGTTCAAAATTTATTAAAGACCTAAATGTGAAACCAGACAGTGTAAAACACTTAGAGGAAAACATAGGTAGAACACTGTCTGAAATAAATTGCAGCAGTATCTCTTTTTCCTCCATCTCCCAGAAAAATGAATAAATAAATAAATGGGACCTACTTCATGAAGCAATAAAGAAAATGAAAAGAAAAAACAAATACTGGGAGAAAATATTTGCAAATGATGTGCCTGATACTTGATTTGTCTTCAAATTTTACAAACAGCTCATGATGCTTAACAATATCAAAACAAGCAACTGCTCAGAGAGTAGAACACTTAAATAGATAATTCTCCAAAGAAATACACAGATGGCCAATACGCACATGAAAAGATGTTCAACATCTTAATTATTAGATAAATGAAAATTGAAATTACAATGAGATATCCTCATAGCAGGCAAAATGGTATCTTTAAAAAATCCACAAACAATGAATAATAGAGAGGGTGTGGAGAGAAGAGAATCCTCCTACACTTTTGGTAGGAATGTAAACTGATACAGCCACTATGGAGAACAGTAAGGAAGTTACTTAAAAAACTAAAAGTAGAACTATCATTAGTTCAGTTCAGTTCAGTCACTCAATTGTGTCCGACTCTTTGCAACCCCATGAATCACAGCACGCCAGGCCTCCCTGTGAATTGCCAATTCCCAGAGTTCACGCAAACTCACGCTCATTGAGTCGGTGATGACATCCAGCCATCTCATACTCTGTCGACCCCTTCTCCTCCTGCCCCCAATCCCTCTCAGCATCAGGGTCTTTTCCAATTACTCAACTCTTCACATAAGGTGGCCAAAGGATCAGAGTTTCAGCTTCAGCATCAGTCGCTCCAATGAACACCCAGGATTGATCTCCTTTAGGTTGGACTGGTTGAATCTCCTTGCAGTCCAAGGGACTCTCAAGAGTCTTCTCCAACTCCGAAGTTCAAAAGCATCAATTCTTCAGTGCTCAGCTTTCTTCACAGTCCAACTCTCTCATCCATACATGACCACTGGAAAAACCATAGCCTTGACTAGATGGACCTTTGTTGGCAAAGTAATATCTCTGCTTTTGAATATGCTATCTAGGTTGGTCATAACTTTCCTTCCAAGGAGTAAGCGTCTTTTAATTTCATGGCTGCAATCACCATCTGCACCATGATTGGAGCCCCCCAAAATAAAGTCTGACACTGTTTCCACTGTTTCCCCATCTATTCCCCATGAAGTGATGGGACCAGATGCTATGATCTTCATTTTCTTTTTTTTTTTTTTTAATTTTATTTTATTTTTAAACTTTACATAATTGTATTAGTTTTGCCAAATATCAAAATGAATCCACCACAGGTATACATGTGTTCCCCATCCTGAACCCTCCTCCCTCCCCATACCATCACTCTGGGTCGTCCCAGTACACTAGCCCCAAGCATCCAGTATCGTGCATCGAACCTGGACTGGCATCTCGTTTCATACATGATATTTTACATGTTTCAATGCAATTCTCCCAAATCTTCCCACCCTCTCCCTCTCCCTCAGAGTCCATAAGACTGTTCTATACATCAGTGTCTCTTTTGCTGTCTCGTACACAGGGTTATTGTTACCATCTTTCTAAATTCCATACATATGCGTTAGTATACTGTATTGGTGTTTTTCCTTCTGGCTTACTTCACTCTGTATAATAGGCTCCAGTTTCATCCACCTCATTAGAACTGATTCAAATGTATTCTTTTTAATGGCTGAGTAATACTCCATTGTGTATATGTACCATAGCTTTCTTATCCATTCATCTGCTGATGGACATCTAGGTTGCTTCCATGTCCTGGCTATTATAAACAGTGCTGCGATGAACATTGGGGTACACGTGTCTCTTTCCCTTCTGGTTTCCTCAGTGTGTATGCCCAGCAGTGGGATTGCTGGATCATAAGGCAGTTCTATTTCCAGTTTTTTAAGGAATCTCCACACTGTCCTCCATAGTGGCTGTACTAGTTTGCATTCCCACCAACAGTGTAAGAGGGTTCCCTTTTCTCCACACCTTCTCCAGCATTTATTATTTGTAGACTTTTGGATCACAGCCATTCTGACTGGTGTGAGATGGTACCTCATAGTGGTTTTGATTTGCATTTCTCTGATAATGAGTGATGTTGAGCATCTTTTCATGTGTTTGTTAGCCATCTGTATGTCTTCTTTGGAGAAATGCCTATTTAGTTCTTTGGCCCATTTTTTGATTGGGTCATTTATTTTTCTGGAGTTGAGCTGTAGGAGTTGCTTGTGTATTTTTGAGATTAGTTGTTTGTCAGTTGCTTCATTTGCTATTATTTTCTCCCATTCTGAAGGCTGTCTTTTCACCTTGCTAATAGTTTCCTTTGATGTGCAGAAGCTTTTAAGGTTAATTAGATCCTATTTGTTTATTTTTGATTTTATTTCCAATATTCTGGGAGGTGGGTCATAGAGGATCCTGCTGTGATGTATGTCAGAGAGTGTTTTGCCTATGTTCTCCTCTAGGAGTTTTATAGTTTCTGGTCTTACGTTTAGATCTTTAATCCATTTTGAGTTTATTTTTGTGTATGGTGTTAGAAAGTGTTCTAGTTTCATTCTTTTACAAGTGGTTGACCAGTTTTCCCAGCACCACTTGTTAAAGAGATTGTCTTTAATCCATTGTATATTGTTGCCTCCTTTGTCAAAGATCAGGTGTCCATATGTGCGTGGATTTATCTCTGGGCTTTCTATTTTGTTCCATTGATCTATATTTCTGTCTTTGTGCCAGTACCATACTGTCTTGATGACTGTGGCTTTGTAGTAGAGCTTGAAGTCAGGTAGGTTGATTCCTCCAGTTCTGATCTTCATTTTCTGAATGTTGAGCTTTAAGCCAACTTTTTCACTCTCTTCTTTCATTTTCATCAAAGGCTCTTTAGTTCCTCTTCACTTTCTGCCATAAGGGTTGTGTCATCTGCATACCTGATGTTACTGATATTTCTCCCAGCAATCTTGATTCCAGCTTGTGTTTCTTCCAGTCCAGTGTTTCTCATGATGTACTGCTGAGGGCCGGCGAGAGGCACTCCACTCGTGACAAAGGTCATGAGGAAGGAGGCTCGGCACACACAAAGGCGGGATTGAGCCTCAGGAGTCCCCCTGGATATTCTCAAGCATCTACCCCCCAAAAACCCAGAGTCTGCCTACTTTATTGCTTTGTGCTGTCACCTCTGACTTTACTTGGGGCTGTCCCCCACCACCATCTTGCTCTTTCTGACAAAGAGTTAACTTACAGCTCCAATTAATAAAGTTCCTGGGCATTAGGAGTGTTTAAATCTAAACCCCTCAGATAGTTCTCTAACTCGCCTGACAAGTTTACCCTGACTCCTACAGCTATGCATACTATTGTTTACAGTCTCCCAGCCTTGAGAGGCACGGGAAGCTTAAGATATTCAAATAGCTTAGAGCCTCTCAGAGAGTTAGAAACTGTCAGAATAAAGCTAGTAAGAGATTTCATTGATGAGCCAATGCTTGCTGCCAAGTTTTCACTTCCCCTGTATTGTATCCTTGAATGTGTATTAATTAATATATTTGGTATGTAGAAAAAATAAGTAGTGGCCTTGGTGTTAGCAACTTTAGACCCTTAAGGTAATAAATTCTTTCCTTTGTTGTAAACCCACTACACATCTGCCCTATAGGAATGCAATTTTATCTAACACCTTCGGAAGATGGCGCCAAACCTTAAAATAATTACTCTTAGAGAAAATAAGTCTTACGGTTGACAAACCTTTGTCAAGAGTCATAAAATGTTAATAGGCTTTCTGGCCAGAAGATGATGTAAATCACCTAAACCATTTGTATATGATAAATTTGCAGGAAAGAAACCCTGGTTTTTGATAAGGATCAAAGACTGCTGACTTTGCATCCCCTATTATCCTCTATGTGTAACTTAGGGTATAAAAGCCCCTGTTGAAAATAAAGCTACGGGCCTTGCTCACCAAAGATTGGTCTCCCCATGTCATTCTTTTCCTCAATTTCCAGCTGAGTCTCCATCTGGAACGCAGAGGTCCTCTGCGGCCATTTATTTGCCCAGGCTTCTAAGACCCACTCGAGAAGGTGTCTAAGGTGGGGCACCTTCCGCTATTCGAGAGGGCGCCTGGGGCCTCCGTGGTCAGAGCTAACCTGGTGTCACAGGTTATATTGATTTTCCGCGTAAACCAAGCTACTCAGCCTCTTTCCTCTGCTGAATTTTCCTACTGAGCTATCCTCATTCTATTACTCTTTATATCTTTGATGAATATTTAAGTTAAGTTGCCGATGCCGTCTCTGCTTCAAATACCCTGGATCAGCCGGGGCTGGACCTTGGCAATGTACTCTACATATAAGTTAAATAAGCAGGATGACAATATACAGTCTTGACGTACTCCTTTTCCTATTTGGAACCATTCTGTTGTTCCATGTCCAGTTCTAACTGTTGTTTGGTGACCTGCATATAGGTTTCTCAAGAGGCAGGTCAGGTGGTCTGGTATTCCCATCTCTTTCAGAATTTTCCACAGTTTATTGTGATCCACACAGTCAAAGGCTTTGGCATAGTCAATAAAGCAGAAATAGATGTTTTTTTTTTTTCTGGAACTCTCTTGCTTTTTCAATGATATGATCTTGCAGTCCCACTCCTGGGAATATATCAAGAGAAAAACATGATCCAAAAGGACACATGCACCCAAATATCCATTGCAACACTGTTTACAATAGCCAAGACTTGGAAGCAAATGAAATGTTCATCGACAGAAGATGGATAAGAAGATGTGGTACGTATGTACAATGGAGTATGACCCAGCCATTAAAAAGAATGAAGCAATGCCATTTGTAGCAATGTGAATGGATCTAGAGTGTGTCAAACTGTGTGAAGTCAGAGAGAGAAGGAGAAATATCATATGATGTCCCTTACATGTGAAATCTAAGAAGAAATGATACAAATGAAGTTATGTACAAGACAGATTCACAGACTTTGAGAACAAGCTTATGGTTGCCAGGGGGAAAGGATCAGGAGAAGAGATAGTCTGGCAGTTTCGGATAGAAATGTACTTACTGCTATATTTAAAATGCATAACCAACAAGGACCTACTGTACAGCACATGCAACTCTGCTCAGTGTTATGTGGCAGCCTTGATAGAAAGGGAGTTTGGGGGAGAATGGATACATGCATATGTATGGCTGAGTCAGTTCACTGTTCACCTGAGACTACCACAATATTATTTGTTAATCAGCTATATCACAATACAAACTAAAAAAGTTTAAGAGGAAAAAAAAAGACTAAAAAAAAAAAAAAACCAAACTTTGACTTAGTTTGGTTTTGTGCATTCTGAACATAAAGGTCGACATCAGACTTTGAACTAAGAGGTTCTCTTGCTCCTCGCAAGTTTCAGAGTTTTACAAGTTGTGACTTGTGTAATGTCCCATTGAAACCATGGAGGGGGGAAGTTCTAAGGAATACCAGTTCTTAGGCACTTTTATGGAAGAGTGAAACTGTTCCTTATTAGTAGTGTAATCCTAGACAAATGTCTTTAAGTTTTTAAAATTTATTCTCCTTATGTGTAAGCAACCTTCTCATAAAATCATGGAGAGTAAATGAGGGATTATGTTATGGACACATGTGTATTCACTTTAAGTCATAATTATTATTAAAAGCAAGCATTTTCAAAAAAATACAGGCAATTATCATTGATGAACAGAGATGCAAAAATCTTCAACAAAATACTAGCAAACCATTTTCCACAACACATTAAAAGTATCATACACCATGATCAATTGGGATTAATCCTTGGTGTCTCTGTGTTAAAGAATCTGTCTGCCAATGCAGGAGACGTGGATAAAATCACTGGGTCAAGAAGATCTCCTAGAGAAGAAAATGGCAACCCACTCCAGTAGTCTTGTCTGAAAAATTTCATGGAGAGAGGAGCCTTGTGGGTTACAATCTATGGTGTCACAAAAGAAATAGGCATGCCTTAGTAACTAAAACAGCAGAAAATTGCAAGGATGCAAGAATTCTTCAATAAACCTAAATCAATCAATGTGATACACCACATTAATAAACTGAAGGATAAAAAACCATATGATAATCTCAAAATATGTGAGAAAAGCTTTTGACAAAATTCAAGATCCATTTATAATAAAAACGCTCCAGATAGTGGGCATAAAGGGAACATACCTCAATATGATAAATGCCATGTATGACAAATCCACAGGAAACAGCATTCTCATTGGGGAAAAAAAAAAAAAAAAAAACCTGAATACATTTCCTTGTATCAGTAATTAGGCAATGATGTCCACTCTTATCAGAGAAGGCAATGGCACCCCACTCCAGTACTCTTGCCTGGAAAATCCCATGGATGGAGGAGCCTGGTAGGCTGCAGTCCATGGGGTCACTAAGAGTCGGACATGACTGAGTGACTTCACTTTCACTTTTCACTTTCATGCATTGGAGAAGGAAATGGCAACCCACTCCAGTGTTCTTTCCTGGAGAATCCCAGGGACAGGGGAGACTAGTGGCTGCTGTCTATGGGGTCACACAGAGTCGGCCATGACTAAAATGACTTAGCGGCAGCAGCAGTCCACTCTCATTCAGTTCAGTTCAGTTCAGTTCAGTCGCTCAGTCATGTCTGACTCTTTGCGACCCCATGAATTGCAGCACGCCAGGCCTTCCTGTCCATCACCAACTCCCGGAGTTCACTCAGACTCATGTCCATCGAGTCAGTGATGCCATCCAGCCATCTCATCCTCTGTCGTCCCCTTCTCCTCCTGCCCCCAAGCCCTCCCAGCATCAGAGTCCTTTCCAATGAGTCAACTCCTCGCATGAGGTAGCCAAAGTACTGGAGTTTCAGCTTTAGCATCATTCCTTCCAAAGAAATCCCAGGGCTGATCTCCTTCAGAATGGACTGGTTGGATCTCCTTGCAGTTCAAGGGACTCAAGAGTCTTCTCCAACACCATAGTTCAAAAGCATCGATTATTCAGCACTCAGCTTTCTTCACAGTCAAACTCTCACATCCATACATGACCACTGGAAAAACCATAACCTTGACTAGACTTGGCAAAGTAATGTCCCTGCTTTTCAATATACTATCTATGTTGGTCATAACTTTCCTTCCAAGGAGTAAGCGTCTTTTAATTTCATGGCTGCAGTCACCATCTGCAGTGATTTTGGAGCCCAAAAAAATAAAGTCTGACGTTGTTTCCACTGTTTCCCCATCTATTTCACATGAAGTGGTGGGACCGGAAGCCGTGATCTTCGTTTTCTGAATGTTGAGCTTTAAGCCAACTTTTTCACTCTCCACTTTCACTTTCATCAAGAGGCCTTTTAGTTCCTCTTCACTTTCTGCCATAAGGGTGGTGTCATCTGCATATCTGAAGTTCTTGATATTTCTCCTGGCAATCTGGATTTCAGCTTGTGCTTCTTCCAGCCCAGCGTTTCTCATGATGTACTCTGCATTTAAATTAAATAAGCAGGGTGACAATATACAGCCTTGATGTACTCCTTTACCTATTTGGAACCAGTCTGTTGTTCCATGTCCAGTTCTAACTGTTGCTTCCTAACCTTCATATAGATTTCTCAAGAAGCAGGTCATGTGGTCTGGTATTCCCACTCTCATTATGTCCATTAAATATAGTTTTGAGAGGCAGTCCTAAGATGGTGGAGGAATAGGACGAGGAGAGCACTTTCTTCCCCATAAAGTCATCAAAAGAACACTTGAACGCTGAGTAAATTCCAGAAAACAACCTCTGAATGTAGGCAGAGGACATCAGGCACCCGAAAAAGTAGCCCATTGTCTTCAAAAGGAGGTGAGAAAAAATATAAAAGATAAAAAGAGAGACAAAAGAGATAGGGACAGAGCTCTGTCCCGGGAAGGGCATCTTAAAAAGAGAGAAGTTTCCAAACACCAGGAAACATTGTCACTGCCGAGTCTGTGACGAGCCTTGGAACCACACAGGGCAACATAACTGGGAGGAAATATAAATAAATAATTAAAACCCACAGATTACATGCCCAATGGTAACTCTCGAGTGGAGAAGCAGCACAGACACCTGCACCCGCCACTAGCAAGCAGGGGCTGGGCAGGGAGGCGTGGGCTCCATTGCTTAGGGTAAGGACTGGGCCTGAATGCCCTTGGGGCAATCTGAGGGAACTAACCGGGGATAGGAAACCAGACTGTGGGACAGCTACCATACAAAAAGCCTTAACCTAAGACACCACCAGACCCGCTCACAGAACAAAGGATTGAACAGAGCTAGCCGGCTGCAGACCATCCTCCTCTAGTGACAGGCAGCTAGAGCCAGAATGGGGCAATCGCAACCCCAGAAAGGCATTATCTACCAAACTGCAAGCAGGCTTCTTTGTTAACTAAGACTTCTTCAGGTTCTGGACAGTCAACATCCACCTGAGAAGGTGTGCCGGGTATACACACAGAAAACTGAGCAGCAGGGATGGGGGAGGCGGTAAGTTGCAGCGACCATGCTCACCAAACACCTCATCACCTGAGCTGCTCGGACCTGGGAAGGGCACAAAACGTAGGCCCAAACGAGTCTGTGACTCTGAGGACTACCCAAGTGCCTGAACCTGAGCGGCTTAGACCTGGGAGGTGCATGAAGCCCAGGGCCACCCTCGGACAGTTCCCTGCAGAGCAACCTAGGGCTTGAGCAGTGCAGGAATGGAGGGCACATGTACCATGAGCTGGGGCAGACCCAGTGTGGCTGAGACACAGTGAGCACACGCCAGTGTTGTTTGCAGCATCCCTCCATCCCCACAGCGTGAATGAACAAGTGAGCCTAAAAAGGGTCCACCACCGCCCCCTTGTGTCAGAGTTGAAATAAAAAACTGAAGAAACAAGCAAACAGAAGAAGCTAAAACAGAGGGAACTGCCTTGGAAGTGACAGGTGCAATAGATCAAAACCCTATCGTTAGTACCAACTACATAGGAAGGGGCCTATAGATCTTGAGAAATATAAGCTGGACCAAGGAACTATCCAAAAATGAACTGAACCCACACTGCCCACAACACCACCAGAGAAAGTCCTAGATATATTTTTACTATCACTACTTTTTTTTATTTTTTTAAATTGTTGAGTCCTCTATTACTCCTTTAATTTTCATTTTTATAACCTGCTATTACTTTGCAAAAAAAAAGAGACCTTATTTTTAAAGCAAACTTTATATATATATATATATATTATTATTATTATTTTTGTGACTTTTTTTTTTTTCTTTTCTTTAATATTGTATTTCTGAAAATCCAACCTCTACTCTAGATTTTTAATCTTTGCTTTTGGGTATTTGTTATCAATTTTGTACCTTTAAGAACCCAATCTTCAGTACCCATTTTTACTTGGAAGTGAGATTACTGGATTGACTGCTCTCTCCACCTTTGAACTCTCCTTTTTCTTCACCACATTGCTTCTATCTCCTCCCTTCCCCTTCTCTTCTCTACCCAACTCTGTGAATCTCTTTGTGTATTCCAGACGGTGGAGAACATTCAGGGAACTGATTACTGGCTGGATCTGTATCTCTTCTTTTGATTCCCCCCTTTATCCTCCTGACCACATCTGTCTCCTTCTTCCCTCTTCTCTTCTTTGTGTAACTCTGTGAATGTCTCTGAGCAGTCCAGACTGCGGAGTGCACATAAGGAAGTGATTACTAGCTAGCTTGCTCTCTCCTCTTTTGATTCCACCTCATCTCATTCGGGGCACCTCTAACTCCCTCCTCCCTTTTCTCTTCTTCATGTAACTCTGTGAACCTCTCTGGGTGTCCCTCACTGTGGAGAAAATGTTTATCTTTAACCTAGATGTTCTATCAACAGTGCTGTATAGATGGAGAAGTCTTGAGGCTACTGTAAAAATAAGACTGAAAACCAGAAGCATGAGGCTTAAGTCCAAAACCTGAGAACACCACAGAACTCCTGACTCCAGGGAACATTAATCGACAGGAGCTCATCAAAAGCCTTCATACCTACACTGAAACCAAGCACCACCCAAGGGCCAACAAGTTCCAGAGAAAGACATACCATGCAAATTCTCCAGCAACACAGGAACACAGCCCTGAGCTTCAATATACAGTCTGCCCAAAGTTACTCCAAACCCACTGACATCTCATAACTCATTACTGGACACTTCATTGCACTCAAGAGAGAAGAAATCCATCTTAACCCACCAGAACACCGACACAAGCTTCCCTAACCAGGAAACTTTGACAAGACACCCATACAATCCCACCCACAGTGAGGAAACCACAATAAAGAGAACTCCACAAACAGCCAGCATATAGAAAGGCCACCCCAAACACAGCAATATAAACAGGATGACGAGACAGAGGAATACTCAGCAGGTAAAGGAACAGGATAAATGTCCACCAAACTAAAGAGAAGAGGAAGAGATAGGGAATCTACTTGACAAAGAATTCTAGATAATGATAGTGAAAATTATCCAAAATCTTAAAATAAAAATGGAATCACAGATAAAGAGCCTGGAGACAAAGATTGAGATGATGCAAGAAAGGTTTAACAAGGACCTAGAAGAAATAAAATGGGGAAGAAAATAATCACCCAAGTCCAAGAAACCCAGAGAGTCCCAAACAGGATAAACCCAAGGCAAAACACCACAAGACACATATTAATGAAATTAACAAAGGTCAAACACAAAGGACAAATATTAAAAGCAGCAAGGGAAAAACAAAAAGTAACACACAAGGGGATTCCAATAAGGAAAACAGCTAATCTTTCAATAGAAACTCTTCAGGCCAGGACAGAATGGCAGGACATACTTAAAGTGATGAAAGAAAATATCCTACAGCCCAGATTACTGTACCCAGCAAGGATCTCATTCAAATATGAAGGAGAAATCAAAAGTTTTACAGACAAGCAAAAGCTGAGAGAATTCAGCACCACCAAACCAGCTCTCCAACAAATGCTAAAGGATCTTCTCTAGACAGAAAACACAAAAAGTGTGTATAAACTCGAACCCTAAACAATAAAGTAAATGGCAACGGGATCATACTTATCAATACCTTAAAAATAAATGGGTTGAATGTCCCAACCAAAAGAAAAAGACTGGCTGAATGGATACAAAAATAAGACCCCTATATATGTTGTCTACAAGAGACCCACCTCAAAACAGGGGACACATACAGACTGAAAGCAAAGGGCTGGAAAAAGATAATCCACGCAAACAGAGACCAAAAGAAAGCAGGAGTAGCAATACTCATATCAGATAAAATAGGCTTTAAAACAAAGGCTGTGAAAAGAGACAGAGAAGGACACTACATAATGATCAAAGGATCAATCCAAGATGAAGATATAACAATTATAAATATATATGCACCCAACATAGCATCACAATATGTAAGACAAATGCTAACATGTCTGAAAGGGGAAATTAACAATAACACAATAATAGTGGGAGACTTTAATACCCCACTCACACCTATGGATAAATCAACTAAACAGAAAATTAACAAGGTAACACAAACTTTAAATGATACAATAGACTAGTTAGACCTAATTGGTATCTATAGGATATTTAACCCCAAAAAAATGAATTTCACCTTTTTCTCAAGCACACACGGAACCTTCTCCAGGATAGATCACATTAAGGGCCATAAATCTAGCCTTGGTAAATACAAAAAAATATAAATAATTCCAAGCATCTTTTCTGACCAATATGCAGTAAGATTAGATCTCAATTACAGGAGAAAAACTATTAAGAATTCCAACATATGGAGGCCGAACAACACGCTGCTGAATAACCAACAAATCACAAAAGAAATAAAAAAAAGAAATCAAAATATGCATACAAACTAATGAAAATGAAAACACAACAACCTAAAACTTGTGGGACACTGTAAAAGCAGTGCTAAGGGGAAGGTCCATAGCAATACAGGCATACCTCAAGAAACAAGAAAAAAGAAATAAATAACCTAACTCTACCCCTAAAGCAACTAGAAAAGGATGAAATGAATAACCCAAGGGTTAGTAGAAGGAAAGAAATCTTAAAATTAGGGCAAAATGCAAAAGAAACAAAAGAGACAATAGCAAAAATCAACAAAGCCAAAAGCTGGTTCTTTGAAAGGATAAATAAAACTGACAAACCATTAGCCAGACTCATCAAGAAACAAAGGGAGAAAAATCAAATCAATAAAATTAGAAATGAAAATGGAGAGATCACAACAGAGAATATAGAAATAGAAAAGATCATAAGAGACTACTATCAGCAATTATATGCCAATATAATGGGCAACTTGGAGGAAATGTACAAATTCTTAGAAAAGTACAACTTTCCAAAACTGAACAAGGAAGAAATCGAAAATCTTAACAGACCCATCATAAGCACAGAAATTGAAACTGTAATCAGAAATCTTCCAGCAAAGAAAGTCCAGGTCCAGACGGCTTCACAGCTGAATTCTACCAAAACTTGAGAGAAGAGCTAACACCTATCCTACTCAAACTTTTCCAGAAAATTGCAGAGGAAGGTAAACTTCCAAACTCATTCTATGAACCCACCATTACCCTAATACCAAAACCTGACAAAGATGTCACAAAAAAAGAAAACTACAGGACAATATCACTGATGAACATAGATGCGAAAATCCTTAACAAAACTGTAGCAACCAGAATCCAATAACACATTAAAAAGATCATACATCATGACCAAGTGAGCTTTATCCCAGGGATACAAGGATTCTTCAATATTCAAAAATCCATCCATGTAATACACCACATTAAGAAATTGAAAAAAATAAAAGCCATATGATTATCTTAATAGATGCAGAGAAAGCCTTTGACAAAATTCAACATCCATTTATGATAAAAACTCCAGAAACCAGGAGTAGAAGGAACATACGTCAACATAATAAAAGTTATATATGACAAACCCACAACAAACAATATCCTCAATGGTGAAAAATTGAAAGCATTCTGCCTAAAGTAAGGAACAAGGCAAGAAGCCCACTTTCATGACTACTATTGAACATAGTTTTGTAAGTTTTGGCCACAACAATCAGAGCAGAAAAATAAATAAAAAGAATCCAAATTGGAAAAGAAGAAGTAAAACTCTCACTGTTTGCAGATGACGTGATCCTCTACATAGAAAACCCTAAAGACTTCACCAGAAAATTACTAGAACTAATCAGTGATTATAGTAAAGTTGCAGGATATAAAATCAACACACAGAAATCCCTTGCATTCCTATACACCAATAATGAGAAAATAGAAAGAGAAATTAAGGAAACAATCCCATTCACCATTGCAACAAAAAGAATAAAATACTTAGGAATATATCTACCTAAAGAAACTAAAGACCTATACATAGAAAACTATAAAACACTGGTGAAAGAAATCAAAGAGGACACTAATAGATGGAGAAATATACCATGTTCATGGATTGGAAGAATAAATATAGTGAAAATATGTATACTACCCAAAGCATTCTATAGATTCAATGCAATCTGTATCAAGCTACCAACAGTATTCTTCACAGAGCTAGAACAAATAATTTCACAATTTGTATGGAAATACAAAAAACCTCGAATAGCCAAAGCAATCTTCAGAAAGAAGAATGGACCTGGAGGAATCAACCTGCCTGACTTCAGGCTCTACTACAAAGCCACAGTCATCAAGACAGTATGGTACTGGCACAAAGACAGAAGTACAGATCAATGGAACAAAATAGAAAGCCCAGAGATAAATCCACACACCTATGGATACCTTATCTTTGACAAAGGAGGCAAGAATATACAAGGGAGAAAATACAATCTCTTTAACAAGTGGTGTTGGGAACACTGGTCAACCACTTGTAAAAGAATGAAAATAGAACACTTTCTAACACCATACACAAAAATAAACTCAAAATGGATTAAAGATCTAAATGTAAGACCAGAAACTATAAAACTCCTAGTGGAGAACATAGGCAAAACACTCTCCGACATAAATCACAGCAGGATCCTCTATGACCCACCTCCCAGAATATTGGAAATAAAAGCAAAAATAAACAAATGGGACCTAATTAAAATTAAAAGCTTCTGCACAACAAAGGAAACTATAAGCAAGGTGAAAAGACAGCCTTCAGAATGGGAGAAAATAATAGCAAATGAAGCAACAGACAAAGAATTAATCTCAAAAATATATAAGCAACTCCTGCGGCGCATTCCAGAAAAATAAACGACCCAATCAAAAAATTGGCCAAAGAACTAAACAGACATTTCTCCAAAGAAGACATACAGATGGCTAACAAACACATAAAAAGATGGCCAACATCGCTTATTATCAGAGAAATGCAAATGAAAACCACAATGAGGTACCATTTCACGCCAGTCAGAATGGCTGCTATCCAAAAGTTGACAAGCAATAAATGCTGGAGAGGATGTGGAGAAAAGGGAAGCCTCTTACAGTGTTAGTGGGAATGCAAACTAGTACATTCACTATGGAGAACAGTCTGAAGATTTCTTACAAGACTGGAAATAAAACTGCCTTATGACCCAGCAAGCCCACTACTGGGCGTACACACCGAAACCAGAATCAAAAGAGACACGTGTACCCCAATGTTCATCACAGCACTGTTTATAATAGCCAAGATATGGAAACAACCTAGATGACCATCAGCAGACAAATGGATAAGAAAGCTGTGGTACATATACACAATGAAGTATTACTCAGCCATTAAAAGAATACATTTGAATCAGTTCTAATGAGTTGGAGGAGACTGGAGCCTATTATACAGAGTGAAGTAAGCCGGAAAGAAAAACACCAATACAGTACACTAACACATATATATGGAATTTAGAAAGATGGTAATGATAACCCTGTATGCGAAACAGCAGAAGAGACACAGATGTATAGAACAGTCTTTTGGACTCTGTGGGAGAGGGAGAGGGTGGGATGATTTGGGAGAATGGCATTGAAACATGTATAATATCATATATGAAACAAATCACTGTTCTGGTTCGATGCATGATACAAGCTGCTTGGGGCTGGTGCACTGGGATGACACAGAGGGATGGTATGGGAAGGGAGTTGGAAGGGTGGTTCCGGATGGGGAATACGTGTACACCCTTGGTGCATTCATGTTGATGTATGGCAAAACCAATACAATATTGTAAATTAATTGGCCTCCAATTAAAATAAATAAATTTATATTAAAAATATAGTTTTGGAAGTTCTAGCCATGGTAATCTATAAAGAAAAATAAATTTAAAAATATCCAAATTGGAAAAGAAGACTCATTGTTTCCAATGACATGATTCTATACATAAAAAGTCCTATAAATGCTAACAGCTCATCGGTGGATTTAATAAAGATACAGGATACACAATTAATACACAAAAATATTTTGCAGTTTACAAAGCAACAATGAAAGAGCAATAAGAGATATTAAGGTAACAGTCCCATTTACCATCACATCAAAAGAGCAAATTACAGGAAATTCTCAGTTTATTTGGAGACTGTGACAGCATAATATTCAAAATCTCATCCTACTGCTCTAAAGACTCCTTTTTGGTGTACTTTGTAAACTTACATTGTCTCCCCTTAAATAAAAATGTTTAAATTTTCATTTTTGATCATAGCTTCTTAACCATTTTATGACTGTCCCTCAGAAATTTCATCAGCTGCTTTGATTCTATACTGATGACTTACAAATCTAACTCTATAACCCTGAATTTCATTTCTGTGGCATGTACAGTACAATTGTCTACAAGACAAATCACACATATTCCTAGGTATCTGAAACTCAACTTGAACCAAGTCAAATATATTTTCAGTAATTCTAGGATCTACCCTCATGTAATGTTTCCATTTCCACAACTGTTGTACATTTACTAATCCCATTTCCAATGTCTCTAAATAGGCCTACCTGCTTTCAATCCATCTTTTTTCTTTTCACAGTTTTAAACTTCTAAGATATGTCATTGCAGCCATTTTCTATCTTAAAAGACTGGAAATTTACTACAGCTTTCATTATAAGGTCTAAGCTTTTAATATGGCTTTCAAATTCTACAGGGCAGTGAATCTCAAAAAATTTTTGAAGTATTTGTAACTTCAAGGTGTATATAATGTGTTGATTTGATACGTTTGTATACTGCAATGTGATTACCACCCTTGCCTTAAGTAACACTTCTATTATGTCATGTAATTATAATTTCATTTTTGAAGGGTGAACAATTAAGATCTAATCTCTTAGAAACTTTGAAGTTTATTATACAGTATTGTTATGCTCTGCATTAGCTCTCCAGGACTTATTTATATATTAGTTCCCAGCTTGTACACTTAAATAAAATATCCCCAATTTCTGAATCCCCTAGCCTCTGGTGATCACCATTAAATTATCTTTATTTGCAAGTTCAACTTTTTCAGATTCCACATATATGTGATATCAAATAGCAATTTTCTTTCTCTGACTTATCTCACTTTTTATAAGGAGCTCAAGGTTCATCTGTATTGTTACATATGGCAGGGTTATCTTTTTTCTTATGGTTGAATTATATACATGTATGATTTATTTCAGAGAAGGCAATGGCACCCCACTCCAGTACTCTTGCCTGGAAAATCCCATGGACAGAGGAGCCTGGTGGGCTGCAGTCCATGGGGTCGCTAAGAGTCGGACACGACTGAGCGACTTCACTTCACTTCTGTGTATTCTTGCCACCTCTTCTTAATATCTTCTGCTTCTCTTAGGTTCATACTATTTCTGTTCTTTATCGAGCCCATCTTTTCATGAAATAGTCCCTTGGTATCTCTAATTTTCTTGAAGAGATCTCTAATCTTTCCCATTCTATTGTTTTCTTCTATTTTTTTGCATTGATCACTGAGGAAGGCTTTCTTATCTCTCCTTGCTATTCTTTGGAACTGTGCATTCAGGTGCTTACATCTTTCCTTTTCTCCTTTGCTTTTTGCTTCTCTTCTTTTCACAGCTATTTGTAAGGCCTCCCCAGACAGCTATTTTGCTTTTTTTGCATTTCTTTTCCATGGGGATGGTCTTGAACCCTGTCTCCTGTACAATGTCACGAACCTCCGTCCATAGTTCATCAGGCACTCTATCTATCAGTTCTAGTCCCATAAATCTATTTCTCACTTCCACTGTATAATATAAGGGATTATACGACATTTCCATTAATTTCAAGAAGATACCTGTCAGTGATACCTTCTGATATTGGTCTTTCTCTATCTGCCTTCCTTTACTTAGTATTATATTCACTCTATCCATCCACGCTGTTGTCACTGGCATTATTCCATTCTGATTCAGGGCTGGGTAGAATTCCAGTGCAGAGGTACACCACTCTGACTTCATTTTCCTGTTGATGAATAACTTCGTTGAATTTGTTGCAGGGAGGGCTTCCCTGGTGGCTCAGCCAGTAGAGAATGCACCTGCCAATGCAGGAAACGTGGGTTCAGTCCCTGAGTGGGGAAGATCCCCTAGAGAAGGGCATGGAAACCTACTCCAGTATAATTGCCTGGAGAATCCCATGGACAGAGGAGCCTGGCGGGCTACAGTCCATGGGGTCACAAAGTGTTGGACATAATGGAAGCGACTGAAAATACATGCAAAGTAAAAAAAGAGGATTGAGGTTTTTTTTTTTGTTTGTTTGTTTGTTTGTTTTAATTATCCTTTCACCTTTTGAGAACAAAAGAGATAAAGAAATCAGTGAGCAGGCCTGAACATTCTTGGTTTTTTTTTTTTTTTTTTTTTTACTTTAACTGCTCATAACTCTGAATGTCTGCGACTGAGTTTGCTTTTCTGCCCCATAACTGTGTAGGAGCTACAAGTAACATTTTTTCCTTGGACTCTATGCTAAATGCATCCCCTATCTGGTGTTTACCCTTACAACACCCTTCGCCTTGTACTTACATATCAGAAAGAAGGCCGTGAGCCACCCCAACTGCCAGAGTCAGTTACTGGGTTATTGACTTCAATCTATCACTGTTTTTGAAAAAATACATGAGGAAGAAATCCAGATCCTACCCACTTTGTTCCTCATCACTGACTCCTGACTGTGAGCCCTTCCCTTATATAAGCCCCTAGACTCTTCAGGGCGGGGGATGGGGGGTGCACATTCCTTGAGACATGACCCTATTGTGTTCCCTTTCTGCTGTATTGGGGATAAAAGCCACCTTCTTATCTCCATCAAACTCTGTCTCCGTATTTTTTATTTGGCTTCACTGGGTAGAGAAAGCCAAGATTTTGGCCAGTAACAATTCTGGTTCTTGGCCATTGTCAATCGAGCTGCCCTGAAAACAAGGGTGCACGGGTCACTGTGAATTCTGATTTTCTCTGCGCCTGAGCCCAGACAAGGGATTTTCAGGACATGTGGTTTCTGGATGTTTAGTTGATAAAGAACTTCCTTGCTGGTTTTGATAGTTCCTGCACCCATTTACACCCCCACTGAGAGTATAGGAGAATTCCCTTTTGCCTCCATCCTCTGCAGCCCATATTCTCTGTAGATTTTTAGACAGTGGCCACTCTGACCTGTGGGAGGGGATTTTTCATGGGAGTTTTGATTTGCGTGGATTTAATACATAGTGGCATGCTGCAGTCCATGGGATTGCAAAGAGTAGGACACAACTGAGCAACTGAACTGAATATATAGTGAGCTGGACGAACTTTCCAGGTACTTTTTGATACTGTGCAGAGTGACTACAGTTTACCTCTTGACATTGTTTTCTTGAAAGGTGGCCCTGTTTTGAATTCCCATCTGATGATCTACCCCAGGACATGACTGGAAGAGAGGGTGCATTTACAATCCCGCAGTCCTTGTAAATATGAAGAGACAAGCAGCTCTAGGTTTAACGTTGTTTTTCTGGAAGATGATTCTAAGGAAATAGCATTGCTTCCTGCCCAACTCTGGTCCTCAGGCATTGAGTCTCATGGAAAACTCTGTTCATGGATTGTCAGCTAGAGTGTAATGTGCCAAGGCTTGAGTCTCATTTCTCCTTCCCCCTTACCCAAGATCCCCAGTGAAAGGTTGTTGCTGAAAGAGAAGACTCCGGGATTCTTGGCCTCTGGAGGAAAAGAATTCAATCTGGGGCCAGAGACGAGGCTTGATCGCTCAGAGCTTTTGTGTAATAAAGTTTTATTAAGGTATAAAGGAGATAGAGAAAGCTTCTGACATAGGCATCAGAAGTGGGCAGAAAGAGCACCCCCATGCTAGTCTTCAGCTGGATGTTATATAGTCACTAGCAGTTGTTAATGAAAGAAAGAAATGTCTTAAACTCAGAATGGCACCAGGCCCCTCACCCATAAGATACATTTTGGGAAAATCTTGGCACCAGATGATTCATCCTGGGCCATAAAATGATTGACTTGAATCTTACAGAAGGGCAGATAACCATACAAATAGTTTCGTTTACATAGTTTAGGGGAACAATATCTGAGTATAACATACTGGTTTGTCAAGTAGGTTCAGAGCCATTAGGCAGAACCGACTTGAAGACAGAGTCTGGGGTAAATGCATAGTACACTAACATAGCTTAAGACAAACATTTCCATAAGAAAAATGCATTGGTTAACTCAAGGTTTGAGATTAGTTAACTTCAGGTGAAACCAGGTGTCATCATAGCAACACAGTATTTTAAGAGAAACCTCCTTTAAAATTTGTATAGAGAAGGAAAAAAATATCACTAATTTGTTTCCTCCTGCTACTTAAGAGAGATAAAAATGTCTGACACTTGAAGCCTATTTCCTCCGTTTGGAGACCTCTGGCCTTCCTGCCTGTTACCCTCTCACCAGGACACATCCCAGTTTTGTGGACACCACTCTGCAGGGGGTACTGTCATCTGTAGGTGGGGTGACCCTAAGGATGGAGACTGGAGGTAGGAACCCCAGCCTAGGGGACATACAGTGGTCAAGGGACCTTGCAAACATGTTCCAGCCTGGAGACTCCACCAATTCTTGGGTGATGTAGGCTTGGTTTCCCTACTGGCGGTTCTGCCAGCATCTGGAGGTTGGGTGCTCATGCAGAGGGAAGGAGACAGCCCAGGTCCATAGTGGGGTCACATTTCCTGGTACATGCTCCCACTCCATCTACACTGAGGCCCTCCAGTCATGGGACCAAAACCAGCTCAGGCTCCAGGGATGTGACACCATCCAGGTCACCATGTCCTGACGACAGTAGAGTCAGCATTTCTGACTCCTTTTTTACACTTTTATTCCCTAATTTGAATTGGCATATGTATTTGAATGACAAGGTTGTGGGTGTTTTTTGTTTTTGGATCGACAGCAACTTGATTCACTTGTAAGTAGATGTGTATATCTTCTCTTCCAGGTTCTTTTCTGATATAGGATGTTACAGTGTTGAATAGGATTCCTGTTTACACAGTGGTTCCTTGTAGATTCTTTTTTTTTTTTTTAATAATAATATTAGCCTCCATATGTTAGACTGAATCAATTCATTGCTCCATGTCCCACATGTTTTGTTTTTTTTTTTTTTTTTTTTTTTTTTTTTTCCTTTCTGGGGACCATTGATTCTTTTCAGAGTCTGTGAGACTGTTTCTCTTTGGTAAAGAAGTTCATCTGTATCAATTTTACATCCCAGCTACAAGTGATATCTTATGCTAATAGTCCTCCTTGTCTCCCTCAGCTCACTTGCTATGATCATCTCTACTTTATTACCTGAGGCCACCCATGGCATTCTTTCCTCCGTGTTATGGCTGAGTGACTGTTCATCATCTATGTACCCCATCTTCTTTATTCCTTGCGGATGTCTTTGTTTGCAAATATTTTTTCCCATTCTGAGGACTGTCTTTCTCTTTCATTTAGGGTTCCTTTGCTCTGCAAACGCTTTTAAAGTAAATTCAGTCCTGTTTTCTTAGCTTTGGTTCATTTTTCATTATTCTGGGCACACTTCATGGAATTGATGTTACAGCATGCCATCATATTGTCATCAAAATTGCGTGGTGTCTGTCCGACATTTAGATTTTTATCTTTTTGAAGTTTATATTTGTGTATGGTTTGAGGGATATTCTAATTTCATTCTCATTTTCATTATTAATACATGTCCATGCTGTCATCCATAGTGGCTTTCACTTATTTTCATTTACAGCAACAGAGGTGGAGGGTTCCCTTTTCTTCATGGCATCTGGCAGATTTAACCTTTGTAGAGTGCTTGACAATCACCATTCTGATTGGTGTGAGGTGATACCGAAAATCCATCCCTAATATTTAGCAATTTTGACATCTTTTCATGTGACTTTTTTTTTTTTTTAAATGTGAGTTAATGGTACCTGTTAAAATTGGTTTTGTGACGGTCTACCTAGTTATGAACTATTTTTTGGTGATCACTCATTGGAGACACCAGGAGATCAGTTTTTTTTTACTTAGAAACCCTTGGACCTTGTGAATATTAAATGCCCATCAACATGACTTTCTGTTGATAGGTGGGACTGTGCACACCCTGTTCTTTTACCAGAGAACAAACTATGGTGGAAATAATGAAGACAATGGTGATCTCCTTCAAAAGCTCCCGTGAATGCACTGCCACACCCAGTGCCCCTGACCCTGCAGCAGGCCGCCACCAACCCACACCTCCACCAGAAACCCCTGGGCACTCATGGGCAAGTCTGGGTCAGTCTCTTGTGGGGTCACTGCTCCTTTCTCCTGGGTCCTGGTGTGCACAAAGTTTTGTTTGTGCCCTCCAAGAGTCTGTTTCCCTAGTACTGTGGAAGTTTTATAATCAAATCTCACTGGCCTCCAAAGTCTAATTCCCTGGGGCTTCTCAGTCCCTTTGCCAGATTCCCAGGTTGGGAAATATGTTGTGGGTCTGAGAACTTTCTTAATAGTGTGATAGTTTCTTTGGTATAATAGCTCTACTGTTTGTGGGTCATCTGCTCAGTGTCTCTATGGTGGGGTTAATGGCAAACTCCTCCAAAAAGGCTTATGCCACACCCAGGACTGCTGCACCCAAAGCCCCTGCCCTTATGGCAGGCACTGCTGAACGATGCTTCCACTCAAAGGCAGGTCTGGTCAGTCTCTGTAGGGCCTCCTGGTGCACACAAGGTTTTGTTTGAGCCCTCCAAACTCAGTGTCTCTGGCGGGTATGGGGTTTGCTTCTAAACATGATTTCACCCCTCCTACCATCTTTTTGGAGCTTTTCCTTTGCCCTTGGACGTGGGGTATCTTTTTTTTTTTTTTTTTGGTGGGATCCAACATTCTCCTGTTGATAGTTGTTCAGCAGTGAGTTTTATTTTGGAGTTCTCAGAGGAGAAGATAAGCACATGTCCTTCTACTCCTTCATTTTGTCACTTTGGATTAAAGATTTGCTGAGCATGGCCCCATCCATCAGAACAAGACCCAGTTTCCCTACAGTCAGTCTCTCCATTCAGGAAGCTTCCATAGGCCTTCTATCCTTGTCAGTCAGAGGGCAGACAGAATAAAAACCACAATCACAGAAAACTAATCAAATTGATCAATCAATCTTTAATGCTGAAGAAGCTGAAGTTGATGGGTTCTATGAAGACCTACAAGACCTTCTAGAACTAACATCCAAAAAAGATGTCCTTTCCTTTATAGGGGACTGGAATACAAAAGCAGGAAGTCAAAAAATACCTGGAGTAATGGGCAAATTTGCCCTTGGAGTACACAATGAAGCAGGACAAAGGCTAATATAGTTTTACCAAGAGAACACACTGGTCATAGCAAACACCCTCTTCCAACAACGCAAGAGAAGACTCTACACATGGACATCACCAGGTGGTCAATAGCAAAATCAGATTGATTATATTATTTGCAGCCGAAGATGGAGAAGCCCTATACAGTCAGCAAAACAAGATTGGGAGCTGACTGTGGCTCAGATCATGAAGTCTGTATTGCAAAATTCAGACTTCAGTTGAAGAAAGTATGGAAAACCACTAGACCATTCAGGTATGACCTACCTCAAATCCCTTATGATTATCCAGTGGAAGTGACAAATAGATTGAAGGGATTAGATCTTATAGACAGAATGCCTGAAGAACTATGGACAGAGGTTCGTGACATTTTATAGGAGGCAGTGATTAAGCATATCCCCAAGAAAAGGAAATGAAAAGAAAAGCAAAATAGTTGTGTGAGCAGGCCTTACAAATAGCTGAGAAAAGAAGAGAAGGTAAAGGCAAAGAAGAAAAATAAATATATAACCATTTGAAATCAGAGTTCCAAAGAATAGCCACGGAGAGATAAGAAAGCATTCCTCAGTGATCAATGCGAAACAATAGAGGAAAACAATATAATGGGAAAGACCAGAGATGTCTTCAAAAAAATTAGTGATACCAAGGGAACATTTCATGCAAAGATGGGCAGAATAAAGGACAGAAATGGTATGGATCTAATAGTAGTAGAAAATATTAAAAAGAGGTGGCAAGAAAACACATAAGAACTGTACAAAAAAATATCTTCATGACCGACATAACCATGATGGTGTGATCGTGGAGGATGAGAAAAGATGTGAAGATGTGAAAGGGGGTTGTACTCAGTGATGGAAAAGATGGAGAACTTCCTGAAAGCAAGTGCTAAGATGCAGAGGAGAGAGGAAGATGGATGGAGCAATACAGAAAGGCTGTGAGGAAATGTGGACAAAAGGAATGTCATTAATGGAAAACAAATTCAGAACATGGGCTCTGTAGGGGGTGAGCAGGGCAGGCATCATGAACAGTGTGTGTGCTGACCTGGCATGGATGGAGCTGGGATTGTTGTGTGCTGACCTGGCATGGATGGAGGTGGGGTGGTCTGTGTGCTGACCTTGCATGGGTAGAGCTGGACTCGTCTGTGCACTGACCTGGCATGGATGGAGGCGGGGTGGTCTGTGTGCTGACCTGGCATAGGTAGAGCTAGACTGGTCTGTGCACTGACCTGGCATGGATGGAGGTCGGGTGGTCTGTGTACTGACTGGCATGAATGGAGCTGAGGTAGTGTGTGTGGTGACCTGGCATGGATGGAGCTGAGGTGCTCTGTGTGCTGACTTGGTATGGATGGAGTTGGGGTGGGACCAATATATGTGTTCCTAAGCAACAGAGTCAATCTGTGGTTGGCTAATGGATGGGAGAGCTGGTTGATGATCAGGCAGGGAGGAGGCATATACCTGGAGGTGGGTTTGATTTCGCTGCTTGACCCCTTGCCCTCTGTAAATGAGAGACCAGATTTCTGTGCGTGTGAAGTGACTATTAATTAGCAGCGGGTATCTCTGACTCTCATTTTCGTAAACTGAGAGCATCAAAACTTTTTTTGAAGTGATTTGCATTAACCCCAAGAAGCTCCGTAACTCATGTCCCCATCCTTTGCTCCTCGTTCAGGGAGGCTTTGTGGGTTGACTGGAGTGCCCCTTGGGAAAGCCTGTGGAATTCAATGCTGGCACTGCATTTAGTGCCACTGTTTAAGCCTTTTCATTGTGTGTATTGGTTTGTTCATTTACTCTAATGTGTATTTGGAAAGCCATTATGAGATGTTCTCTTGAGATTTCTTATCCTCATAGGGGTTGATGCCATGTAGTTTGAAACAGATCCAGAAATCAGTAAGTGGAAGGAACTCTGTACCTGTCCTTTTTTCTTTCTTTACAGAGTTTTATTTCATTTTTACTTGCAGGATAATTACTTTACGATATTTTGATGGTTTCTGCTATACATCAGCACAAATCAGCCATAGGTGTACACGTCCCCTCCCTCTTAAAAATCTCCCATTCCATCCCTCTAGGTGTCACAGATTGGGGTTCCTGTGTCATACAGCAAATTCTCACTGGCTATCTACTTTACATATGTTAATGTATATGTTTCCATGCTAATCTGTCAATTTATCCCACCCTTTCCTTCTGGCAACGTGTCCACAAGTCTTTTCTCTATGTCTGCATCTCCATTGCTGCCCTGCAAGTAGGTTCATCAATGCCATCTTCCTAGATTCCCTATCTGTATGTTAATATACAGTATTTGTCTTTCCCTTTATGATTTACTTCACTTTCCATAATAGGCTCTAGGTTATTCTACCTCATTAGCAGTGACTCAAATGTGTTCCTTTTTATGGCTGAGTAGTATTCCACTGTATATGTGTACCACAGCTTCTTTATCCATTCATCTGTTGATGGACATCTAAGTTGCTTCCATATCCTAACTATTGTGAATAGTACCGCAGTGAGCGATGAGGTACATATATCTTTTTCAGTTATGGTTTCCTCTGGGTATATTCACAGTAGTAAGATTGCTGTGTCATATGGTAGTTTTATTCCTAGTTTTTTACAGAATCTCCATACTGTTATCCATAGTGGCTATATTGGCCTCTGTTCCAACCAAGGGTGCAAGAGGATTGCCCTTTCTTCATACCCTCTCTAGCATTTACTGTTTGTGAACTTTTGGATGATGGCCATTCTGACCCTTGTTGAACGGTACATCACTGTAGTTTTGATTTGCATTCCTCTAATAATGAGCAATGTTGAACACCTTTTCATGTGTTTTTTAGCCATCTGTATGTCTTCTTTGGAGAAGTGTCTATTTAGGTCTTCTGTCCACTTGTTGATTGGGTTGATTATTTTTTCTGGTATTGAGCTGCTGTGTTGCTTGTATATTTTGGAGATCAGTTCTTTGTCAGTTGTTTCATTTGCTATTTTTTCTTCTGTACTGAGGGGTGTCTTTTCACCTTGCATATAGTTTCCTTTGTTGTACAAAAGCTTTTAAGTTACTTAGGTCTCATTTGTTTATTTTTGTTGTTTAATCCTTTGGGTTTTAACCATGTTCCTTCATCTGCTGGATGTTTCTCTGTCATTTTGTTTTGTTTAATTTACTGTGTTTCTGATCCCTTTCTTGGTTGAAAGGCTATAGTTCCTGTTATCTATGGAGTCTACCTCTCCTGAGTGGGGTTTGACCAATGCCTTGTGAAGGTTTCCTGGTTGGGGGGATTCGTGTTTGTGTTCTGGTAGGTGGAGCTAGATCTTGTGTTTCTGAAGGGCAGTGGCTGTGTCCAGTAGTGTGGTTTGGGGCGTCTATGGGTTCAGTATGACTTGGAGCAGCCTATCTGCCGATGTTCAGGGTTGTGCCCTATTTGGCTGAAGGATAGGTGAGGGGAGTTTGGCACTACAGCTTGCTGGCTTTCGGGTGTGGCTTAGTCTTAGTGTTGAGATGGAGGCTTTTGGGAGGGCACTCATCTATTAATGTTCTATGGGGCCAGGAGTTTTCTAGTGATCGAAAGTCCTGGAGTAGTTAGCCATCAACCATTTCCTTCCCCAGGGGATCATCCCCACCAAAGGATCAAAGCCAGGTCCCTTGCATTACAGGCAGATTCTTTACTGTCTGCACGCCCAGGGAAGCCCTTAGAGAATGCCTGCTGGCACTGATTAAATATTAAACAAATATGTGTTGAAAATGAATAGTATACTGATGAATAGCAGAGACTGATTATCATGATAATTATTGTTATTTGACAAGTCTTTTCTGTGTGATTATAGCAGGAATGTGTATGGTAGGATGTAGAAACACAGGACAGTTTCCAACTGTGTGTTCATCTGAAAGTTTCTTAGGGTGATGGCAGGTTCTCAATTACCTTCTAATGACACTGACAGGATTTTTCATTGCTTTGTGTCCTTTTTTTTTTTTTTTAACCTTCCTTCACTTTCTCATCTACTTGTTGTTGTTTACTGGCTAAGTCATGTCAGACTCTTTGCGAACCTACGGACTGTGACCCAACAGGCCCCTCTGTCCATGGGATTTCCCAGGCCCCAAAAAATAAAATCCCGGTTGGGAAAAGAGCACATGGGCAGAGACCTCTGAGGACACAGGGATGAATAGGCCTGTGAGGAGAGGATGAGGATCAGAAAGCTTCAAGTTTATGCGAGGTCTAGTCAGGAATCATGGCTCCCAAGCCTGTCCATGGACACTGCCCAGCACCCATCTGCCTGCCCTCTGTCTGTCCTGCCCCACATTTGCCAGGAGCCCTGGGATCTAGACTGTGGTACTTGCTGAGCTCTAGACACAGCTGTCTGCTTGCAGGTGTGTGGGAGGGATGGAGTGCTCTTAACGACTCGCTACAACCCTGGAAAGTGGGAGCAAGAGGCTGGGGTTAATCTGGCTCAAAGGAGCTGAGGGACCTACGTTGGTCCCAGGGCCAGAGGCCAGACCAGAACTTCTGAAGAAGGAGCCCAGAAGATTTATTGAAAAACAAGTGAAATGGGTTATTAGAAAGCAGCACTGAAAAGACTACAAAAAAAAAAAAAAAAAACATGATATAAAGTAAAGTGTGAAACAAATGTGAAGTATTGTTGTCACTGGTGTTTTGTAGAAAGCTGGATTAAATGTGTTCTGTAATTGGCACGTTTATCCCAGAACTTTCAGTTTTATTTCCACCACACAGCATCAGCAGTGAGCAGTGGCTGTGTGGTGCTGGAGAGGCAAGCAGCTGAGAGGAGATACCCCATGTCCAAGATGAGGAGCGGGGGCCACGAGGAGATACCAAATACCCAAGGCCAGGAGTGGTGGTTGTGAGGAGATACCCCATGTTCAAGGTAAGGAGTGGTCTAATCACATGGGCCACAGCTTGTCTAACTCAATGAAACTATCAGCCATGCCGTGTAGGGCTGCGCCAGAGGGACAGGTCGAGGTGGAGAGTTCTAACAAAACGTGGGCCACTAGAGAAGAGAACAGCAAGCCACTTCAGTATTCTTGTCTTCAGAACCCCATGAATAGGATGAAAGACAAAAAGATAGGGCACTGAAAGATGAACTCCCCAGATCAGTAGGTGTCCAATATGCTACTGGAGATTAGTGGAGAACTCCAGAAAGAATGAAGAGACAGAGCCAAAGCAAAATGACACCCAGTTGTGGATGTGACTTGTGATGGAAACATGGTCGAATACTGTAAAGAGCAATATTACATGGGAACCTGGAATGTTAGGTAGATGAGTCAAGGCAAATTGGAAGTGGTCAAACAGAAGATGGCAAGAGTGAACGTCAACATTTTAGCAATCAGCAAATTAAAATGGACTGGAATGGGTGAATTTAATTCAGATGATATCTACTACTGTGGGCAAGAGTCCCCTTGAAGAAATGGAGTAGCCATCATAGTCAACAAGAGTCCAAAATGCAGTGCCTGGATGCAATCTCAAAAATGACAGAATGATCTCTGTTCGTTTCCAAGGCAAACCATTCAGCATCATAGTAATCAAAGTCTGTGCCCCGACCAGTAATACTGAAGAAGTTGAAGTTGAATGGTTCTGTGAAGACCTACAAAAAGTTTTAGAACTGACACCCAAAAAAGATGTTCTTTTCATTATAAAGGACTGAGATGCAAAAGTAGGAAGTCAAGAAACATCTGGAGTAACAGGCAAATGTGGCATTGGAGTACAGAATGAAGCAGGGCAAATGCCAATAGTGTTTTGCAAAGAGAACACACTGGTCATAGCAAACACTCTCTTCTAACAACAAAATAAGACTTTACACATGATCAACACCGAAATCAAATTGATTATATTCTTGCAGCCGACTATGGAGAAGCAACCATACAGTGAGCAAAACAAGACCAGGAGCTGACTGTGGTTCAGATCATGAACTCCTTATTGCCAAATTCAGACTTTAATAGAAGAAAGTAGGGAAAACCATTAGATAATTCAGGTATGACCTAAATCAAATGCCTTACAATTATACAGTGGAAGTGAGAAATAGATTTCAGGGACTACGTCTGACAGAGTTCCTGATGAACTATGGGCGGAGGTTCGTGACACTGTACAGGAGGCAATGACCAAGACCATCCCCAAGAAGAAGAAATGCAGAAAGGCAAAATGGTTGTCTGAGGAGGCCTTACAGATAGCTGTGAAAAGAAGAGAAGTGAAAAGCTAAGGAGAAAAGAAAAGATATACCCTTTGAATGCAGAGTTCCAAAGAATAGCAAGAAGATAAAAGAAAGCCTTCCTCAGTGATCAGTGCAAATAAATAGAGGAAGACAATAGAATGGGAAAGGCTAGGGACCTCTTCAAGAAAATCAGAGATACAAAGGGAACATTTAATGCAAAAATGGGCTCAATAAAGGACAGAAATGTTATGGACCTAAGAGAAGCAGAAGATATTAAGAATAGGGGGCAAGGATACACAGAAATACTGTGCAAAAAAACGTCTTCATGACCCAGAAAATCAATGGTGTGATCACTCACCTAGAGCCAGACATCCTGGAATCTGAAGCCAACTGGGCCTTAGGAAGCATCACTACAAACAAAACTAGTGGGGGTGATGGAATTCCAGTTGAGCTATTTCAAATCCTGAAAGATGATGCTGTGAAAGTGCTGCACTCAATATGCCAGCAAATTTGGAAAACTCAGCAGGGGCCACAGGACTGGAAAAGGTCAGTTTTCATTCCAATCCCAAAGAAAGGCAATGTCAAAGAATGCTCAAACTATTACACAATTACACTCATTGCACACGCTAGCAAAGTAATGCTCAAAATTCTCTAGTCCAGGCTTCACTACTATGAGAACCATGAACTTCCAGTTGTTCAAGCTGATTTTAGAAAAGGCAGAGGAACCAGAGATAAAATTGCCAACATCCCCTGGATCATCAACAAAGCAATAAACTCAGAAAAAAATATTTCTGCTTTATTGACTATGCTAAAGCCTTTGGCCATTTGGATACAATAAACTGTGGAAAATTCTGAAAGAGATTGGAATACAAGACCACCTGACATGCCTTTTGAGATATCCGCATGCAGGTCAGGAAGCAACAGTTAGAACTGGTCATGGAATAGCATTCTGGTTCCAAATAGGAGAAGGAGTACATCAGGGCTATATTTTTTCACCCAGATTATTTAACTTATATGCAGAGTACATCCTGAGGAACACTGGCCTGGATGAAGCAGAATCTGGAATCAAGACTGCGGGGAGAAGTATCAATAACCTCAAATATGCATTTGACACCACCCTTATGGCAGAAAGTGAAGAAGAACTAAAGAGCCTCTTGATAAAAATGAAAGAGGAGAGTGAAAAACTTGGCTTAAAGCTCAACGTTCACAAAACTAAGATCATGGCATCCAGTCCCATCACTTCATGGCAAATAGATGGGGAAACAATGGAAGACTTTATTTTTTTCATGTGAACTGCATGTCCTTGTGTGGTTGTGTGGAGAAGTGCCCCCAGGACCCCCAGTAGTCCCCCTAGCCCATCCCTGTGCTCACACCTTCCCCCTCCATCCCCCTGGGGCAGCCACTGTCGAGCTTACCTTGTGACCATAGCTAACTTGCAGGGGCCAGCAGCAACTTTATTGATGCTGAGTGACTCCTTCCCATGTGACATGGGACAAGAATGTCCCAGGGAAAGTGTGACCCTGCTTCCCATGAAGAACACACCCCCCCTACTGCTTGGGGGTGGCTTGGTCTGCCGTGGTGCCATGTCCAGGCTCACAGGCTGTCTGCCGGTCAGCCATTAGCTCCCTTGGTATGTGGTGTAAGACCACGGGCTCAGCAGTGTTAGCCCATGGAACTTGTAGGTCTCTTTTGTGATGGTGAAAATGACCTGCAGGCAGACAGAGCGCTGAGAGTGCACACAGCCTGGCCCAGTGCTCCCTTGGGCCCAGCATCCCAGGGCTGGAATTGGGGAACAAGATCCCCAGAACCAGCTAGGGCACTATGGGTGGGTCTCGGGCATCCCCAGCAGAAGCACTCGGTTTGAGGGGCTCCTGGGCCTGAAGGTTCCCAAGGGTTAGGACACCCTGAACAGGTTGGGTGAAGGGGACAGGTAGCTTGAGGGGCTCGGGTGAGCCTATGTCCGCAGGAGCTGAGTCAGCCTGACATAGGGGTGGGGTGGCTCAGGTGTGATGTGGCCAAGGGTAGGAGCTCAGAGCAGCTGCCCATTGGGATTGGGGTGGGCAGGAAAGCCCTGCGGGTCACAGTGCATCTCAGGGCTCCATCCATCTGGCCCTCATGCCCACGTATGGGTAGAAGCTCTCCTGGCCCCTCTTCTGCCAGTAGCCCTCAGTGTCAAAGGACAGCTTGCAAGTGAGTGCCTTCATCTGTCCTGGTTTCAGGAGCACAGGGCAGCAGTCATCCAGGTCTGTGCACCTGGCGAGAGGAGGGGGCACTGCAGAGGGGTCCCCGCATGGTCTCTTGGGTCTGTGTGCTCAGGGGCCTGACTGGGACCTGGGTGAGCAGGGCCTAGATGGCTGTGCAGCAGGGAAGTGTCCAGGAACCAAGGCTACACTGCTTCACTGTCCTTAGGTAATCCCAGAGAAGGGAGAGAAGCTCCATGTCCACCCACAAGCAGTAATCACTTTATGTCTGACATGAACAGATTTTCTCTATGAGTAAGTGTACTTATTTACAAATTTAAATAAAGTGGGTTGTTCTAACCTTACTACCCTGCCCTGGCAAGTGCCAGGGGCCACATGTCCTGTGAATCCCCGGGAAGAACAGAAGGTGCCCACTCAGGGAGTGCCAGCAGGGTTCTGGGTGGTAGTTAGGGGGTCAACATAGCGATGGTGGTGCACAGACCTGTGGGGCCATGGAGACTCCTCGAGACAGTGGAGGGCATCAGGACTGGGAGGGGTGAAAGTGGAGTGGCCCTGCAGCCTAGGGCTGGGAATCAGGGTGAGGTAGGAGGGTCAGGGCTCGGGGATGTGGCAGTGGAGTGCTGGGCAGATGGACCTGGAGGGGCATAGGACAAGGGAAGGGGCATGGACAGGGAGATCAGGACAGTGGAGAGCATCTGTAAGGGGAGGGGATGCAGGACAAGGGAAGGGGCACAGCGCAGACTGGGAGGAGATCAGGATGGACGGGGAGGAGAGGCAGGATCTGGGAAGGGGCTTGGGGCCAGATCTGGGTAGTAGGAAAAGACCTGGGTGGGCCCACTAATAGTGCAGGAGGAGCCCCACCACCTCCCAGGTCCTTCAACCAGGGCAGTTTGTTTTCCTTCCTGGTCAGGATTTGCTGGAAGCTGGAACAGACCTGGTGGAGGTGCCTCAGGCATGACGAACTCTTGGTTGGGATTGACAGCCCGAGGTGACCCCTTGTGGCACAGTTACCCCCACCCCCCTGCTCTGGCCCTTGACCCCCAAGGTGCAACACCCCACACACTGACAGCATAGGGTCAGGGCTCTGCAGAAATGAGGGGACAGACAAGGCTGAGCACACCGGGTGAAACCCATCATTGTATTAAACACCACAGTGATGTGTATACAGAACAGATTTTATGCAACAAATAAAAGTAAGGGCCTTCTGTGTTTACAGGCGGCCTGACGTGGCCTGACAGGTTGTATTGCTCTGGGTATGGGGTCCTTTTTCTTCTCCCTAACCTGCATATTCTAATGATTGGATAGTGAGCCTGGTCAATTTGAGCCTGAAGGATTGTGCATTGATTACAGCTGCTTTGGAGGTAACCAGAAAGTGTGTGTTTGAGATGTAAATGCCATGAGATTTGGTGGGGCTTGTGTTTTTTGGAGGTGACCACAAAGAGGCGCACACACACCTGTTTGGCAAACAGCCAAAGCATTGGAAAACGTCAGTTTTCATTCCAATTTCAAAGAAGGGCTATGCCAAAGAATGTTCAAACTATCGCACAATTGCAGTCGTCACACATGCTAGCAAAGTAGTGCTTAAACTTTTCCAAGCCAGGCTTCAACAGTATGTGAACTGAGAACTTCCAGATGTTTAAGCTGGGATTAGAAAAGGCAGAGGAACTAGAGGTCAAATTGCCAACATCCGGTGGATCATCAAAAAAGCAAGAGAGTTCCAGAAAAATGTCTGCTTTGTTTACTACATGAAAGCCTTTGACTGAGAATCACAACAAAGTAAAAACTTCTTAGAGATTCGTATACCAGACCATCTTACCTACCTCCTGAGAAGCCTGTATGCAGGTCAAGAAGCAACAGTTAGAACCAGACATGGTACAAGAGACTGGTTCCAAATTGGGAAAGGAGTAATTAAGGCTGTATATTGTCACCCTGCTTATTCAACTTATATGCAGAGTACATCACAGAAAATGCCAGGCTGGATGAAGCGCACTCTGGAATCAAGAATTCTTGGAGAAATATCAGTAACCTCAGATGTGCAGAAGACATTACCCTTATGGCAGAAAGTGAAGAAAAACTAAAGAGCCTCTTGATGAAAGTGAGAGAGGAGAGTGAAAAAGTTGGCTTCAAACTCAGCATTCAGAAAACTAAGGTCACATCACTTCATGGCAATTAGATGGGGAAACAGTGGAACCAGTGACAGACTTTATTTTGAGGGGCTCCAAAATCACTGCAGATGGTGATTGCAGCCATGAAATTAAAAGACGCTTACTCCTTGGAAGAAAAGTTATGACTAACCTAGACAGCATATTACAAACTAGAGACATTACTTTGCCAACAAAGGTTCGTCTAGTCAAGGCTATGGTTTTTCCACTGGTCATGTATGGATGTGAGAGTTGGACTACAAAGATGGCAGTGTGCCAACGAATTGATGCTTTTGAACTGTGGTCTTGGCGATGACTCTTGAGAGCCCCTTGTACTGCAAGGAGATCCAACCAGTCCATCCTAAAGGAGATCAGACCTGAATATTCATTGTAAGGACTGATGCTGAAGCTGAAACTCCAATACTTTGGCCACCTAATGCAAAGAACTGAGTGATTGGAAAAGACTCTAATGCTGGGCAAGATTAAAGGCAGGAGGAGAAGGGGATGATAGAGAATGAGATGATTTGATGACATCACCGACTCAATGGACATGAGTTTGAGTAAATTCAGGAAGTTGGTGATGGACAGGGAGGCCTGGCGTGCATGTCCATGGGGTCGCAACGAGTTGGACATTACCGAGTGACTGGACTGAGTGACTGAATTGAACTGAAAACATTCCAGGTGATTCTTTCAAGCATGTAGCCCAAAGTGTTCTGCCTGAGCGAGTTGAGATCACACAGGTAAAGCATGTAACAGGCCACAGGATGCTCAGGACCGTGGAACTAAGAGTCCTTCCTGGGCAGCCACAACCCTGAGCAGTGATGAGACTCTCCTGGTTTTGGTTCCTGGAAGAAGGAAGCTGGTCTGCCTGCCAGTCATATCCAAGCCGGTGCTGGGAGGTCCCTACCTACCCTGACCACTGGAGCGACCCAAGTGGGTCCACCCACACAGGCCCCACTGAAACGTGTGCTCTGCACACGTCTGGAGAGTCTCTCCAGGCTGACGTGACAGAAATCTGTGGTGGGAACTCAACAGAAAGGGCATGACGGCAGATGGGACCTTCCTTCACTGAGGACGTACCATACCCAGGTACACTGAGGTGATGCAGTTGTCAAGGAGGCCATTTTAGATGGTGGTACATGCTGAGAAGGACATAGGGCATGGGGTGGCAGAGGCTGATGGGTGGTGAGTCCAGAAAGGTGCTCAGACCGAACTGCATCCATGGGCTGGAGCTCCAGCAGGGTGGGCAGTGAGCTGAGGAGGGCGAGGCCAGAGGTGACGGCCACAGGAGAGGTTCACTTGGCCTCTGGTAGAATTTCTGCTCCGCAAGGACTGGGGTTATTGTTTGTCTCCTCATGGCCGTCTCATACTTGGAACATGACCTGGCCAGAGGCAGGTACTAAACAAACATCTGTCACTGAATGAACGGTCTGAGTGTGAAGATGCACAGGACAGGTGGTGTCAGTCTGCAGACTGGGGGTTAAGTGGATTAGGAGGCAGAGACAGGAGAGAGGCATAAAGGGATTCTGAGTCAGGACTCCCAGCACCCTTGGGCTCTGCTCCAGCAAAGCCCGTCTGTTCCCCAGACACTCTGTTTTTTTTTTTTGTTTTGTTTTGTTTTGTTTTTAATAGGAAACTCGCTCAGGTCTTCACTCACCTGAATGTCCTGCCCTGCATGACTTAAAAAGTAGCTCTGAGTCTGTTCCCACCACCTGTGCCTGAAGCCTCTGAAGTCTTTTGCACCTCTGCCTATGTGATGGTGCTGAGAGGCCAAGTGTTGGATGTGACTTTGGGGTCTTTCTAATTCGCAGAGCTCAACTCCACCTGCAGGGCTGCTAACGCCTCCAGCACCTCCAGTGGAGGCTGGTCACTAGAGCTCCTGTCCTTGGATGATCATAGCCCTGTTCCTCCAGCTTCTCCTGCCATTCTGTGAGGACACCTTCTCCTGCTCCTCCTCTGCCACCACTTCCACCTCCACAATGATGTCTTCCACCAGCAGCTGGAACACTTGCCACCAACTCTCTGTCCTCCAGGGTCACTCCTTTCTCCACTGCCTCCCTGCTGAAGAAGGCCGCCTCCTCACATGGTGGGCCACCTGCTGCCTGTGACATCCCCGACAGCCCCAGTGCACCAGCAGGTCTCAGGGCCCTGGCACCCTGAATACTCAGGCTCACACCAAAGAAGACCCAGGGTCTCCATGAACAGCAGGACCCAGGGAAGGATGATGTTGACAAAGGTGATTAATTCACCCTGCCTCTGGGAGAATCACCTGGGTCTCACCTGTTGTAAGCAGAGCTGCTCTGAATGAGACTTGGGCAAATGAAGTCCCCAAGCCTCCAGTCTTAGCCTGTCACCTGCTATCCGTATGACCTGAATCCAGGCTCTACATCCAGGCTGCATGAGCCTGAGCTTCTTCCCCACTGGGGAAAGGAGAGGGTCCTGGCCTCTCCACGGATCTGCTTTCAGGCCTAACCTCCTGATCCCCTCACATTCTCTGTGTCTCATCATTTACATCTCATGGGAGGACCTTCCTCCTGGGGGTAGTACTGCATGGGATTGACCCACAGCCCCTCGCCAGGGATCTGCTGGCTGCACGAGGGAGGTCAGCATGGGGCACATCAGGCCCCGAGCCCTGACATGGGCAGCCAAGAACCCCAACACCAGTTGCCCATTCTGGGGCCCAGAGAGACCCCACCTCAGCAATCCTGTTCCATCCTGGACAGTTGTGGCCCAACAACCAGTTAATGAAGTTCAGGCTACTGGTGTCCAGCCTGAGGCTGGGAGATCCCCATTCATCATCACAGAACCAGTGGACTGGAGAGGAAGTACATGACCTATATCCTGAAGGAGGACAGGGGAGACAGGGAAGATTCAGGTAGCAGAAGCATCAACCTCCCTCTCCCACCCACTCCCACTGCCCTGGGAGCCAAGTCGTACCAGCACTGCCAAAGTGGTTCTCCTTAACAATCTCTTTGTTCCTTAAGTATGTTTGTCCTGAAAGGAAAATACTTGCTTGCAGCAGGACTGGGGATGTCCTAATTCCTGCACCTACCAGTACCAGGAGGACAGAAAAGGTGAAGGTGCAAGCTTCTAGGGTCCTCAGCTTGCCTGCCAGGCAGGCATCAACATCTTCCATTTTTCCTTTCCTAAGGCTTACACTGAACACACGCATCCAGGTCATAGGATCCCCCCACCTCCACTTGCCTGCCCAGCTCCCCCACCTACCTGTCCTCAGGCTCCCTCCCTGCCCTTCAAAACCATCATGAAGCTAAGCAAGTCTTCATCTTGTTCGCTGACCATGATGGGCATCTGGCGGTGGTTCATCATCTGCTTTAGACCAAGGAGCCAGTCATGCCACATGCGGGGCAAGGAAGAATCTCGAGTAGCAGCGTTAGCCTCGGGCAGACCAAGGACACTGCGACAGATATCTTCACAGGCTCTCGGTACTCCCACTTGCCCGGCTGCCACAAGGACACCCCTAGTCCTTGCCACACCATCAGATGCACTCATCTCTCTGGGTCCCCTGTGGTCCTCTGGGACCCTTGTCTGCATCCCACAAGGGAGGATCTGTTTCTGACCACTCGTGATATATGGCTGGCATGTGTGTCCTGGGTAGTGGCATGTCAATTGCTTAAAACATCAGGATCTGGAGGCCCTGAAGCATGCTTTTTCCCTGGGAAAGTGCATGCATCTGAGTTTAGCAAGAGAGCCCTGGGTCTCTTACCTGCTCCCTGTCTTCACAAGGGGCAGCACGGATGTGTTGAGGTCCTTTAATGGACTGGAACCTGGTGATCCACAGTTGACGATAAGAAAGTCAAAATAAGATATTCCTTGGTTTACACAGAAAACCAATAAAGTCCCTGACATGGGGCTTACTCTGTTCTTGAAAGCCTCAGGCGCTTTTTCGATGGGGTAAAGGCACAGAGTGCGTTCTCAAGAGGGTCTTAGAAGCCTGGGCAGGAAAGTGAACCCAGAAGGCCTTTGCACTCCAAGGAATTAGCCTGAGAGAGAGAGGAGAGAAAGAAAGAGAGGGAGAGAGAAAACCCGGGGGCCAAAGCTCTGATGGAGCAAAGGTGTTTTAATCAATATGGTGTGGGCATATATACTGTCTTACAAGGTAGTTTTTCTCAGCAAAGATTTAGATTAAAATTTCAGACTTACAAAACATAGGTGATACATATTAAAGAGAAATAATCACTTTTACCATATGGTTTATAAGAAGGAAGAGGGTACTTATCACCGTATTGAAAAACTAACGAAGGGAATGCCTGCATTCCTCAGCCCCTGGAGAGGCTTGCCTCTCCTCCTAATTCCTTAATATTCAGGAATTAATATAGAAGAGAGGATTCCTGACAGATCCAAAACAGCACACAGGAAGCCTCCTTTTAAATGCTTCCTCACAATTCTCCCTATTTTATTATATTTGTAAAGTGAAATTTGATTTGTACACAGTTGTAGTCACTATGATTAAAATGAATCAAGAGTAACACAAAATTGATGTAATCTGGAAGCAAGTCCAGCCATGGGACCTTCTTCCCAGGTCGTTGGACCACAAATTATGTCGAGATCGAAGAATCAAAAGGGAATCATTTCTTAAAGAGAGAGAAGAGTTAAGACAAATATATAGTTCTCAATTAATACAAGTTACAGAACGTAAAGGCTTATTAAATTGTAAATTTCCTATGGCTATAACAAAAGGAATGGGACATAGACTTGTATAAAATATGACTGTTTATAGTGAAAGAAATAGTTACTATGACCATGACTGTTCCCTGTGAAATGTCTGGTCCAAGTTCCAAATTCTTCAGTGCTCGATGCTCGCAGCAAGTTTCCAAATGCCCCATTGTTCAGGCCCACTCTGTTTATTGAGGACGATCCTAGGACAGGGTGGAGCTAATCCACCATCAAGCCACCCAAGAAGTCCTTTTTCATGGTAATGTTCCATCATAGTGTCAGTGACCTTCCATGCCTTTTGCAAAGCATAGTCACCCACCATGCTGTTAACCTCTTCTGAGCAGTTAAATAACCACATGCCATGGGACCCCCAATCAACAATTAAATAATTAGCCACAAACATTAATTTTCCTGATTTGGCTTGACATTAGTCCCAATAAACAGGAGTATATGTGAAGTTCTTATAAGTAACGTTCTTTGTTCTTTCCCTAACACTTTCCCTAAAATCTCAGTAGTATAAACATGGTTCACAGACAAAGAAAGGGCAGTAATAGTCTAAGAAAAGTCCAAAAATCCTTTTTGGGAGGCAGGGCAAAAGCCCATTTGATGGCTGATGTTTATGCTCAATTCTGCTGAGCGCATGCACAAGGGAAGGACTTCATAACCTAAAGAAATGTTAATTAGTTTTCCCTCCTCCCCAGGGTGTGAAGGGCCCTTTCACATTCCAGGGAGGCATCATATGGGTGGAGTCATTGTTTGATATGATTGGTCTTTTTTTTTTGTCCATTCTACGACCTGCAATAGAGGGGGGTTGGGTATTAGCTCAAGTGGGGGGAAGTACAGGTCAAGAAACTGAGCATTGCCAGGAGAATGTACTCAGGACTCCAAGGCAATTGCTGTTGAGAGAACAAATTTTCTGCTCGATTAGTAAGGGTTTTTATTTGTCCCCAAGTGGGGAGATCATAAGGGTGATGCCGCCAAGGGCGATGCTTCCTGGAGATTTTTAGAGCTGCCATGGCCCATACTGGAATTTCTTCCTCTTAGAGTCCTTGTTGTCTCATCTCCATTTTGAAGACCAGGGGCCCCCTTGGGTGGAATCTTCCTAAGAGGAAGCCATGTGAGTTCGTTGGATCCATCTGGGGAAATAAAAGCATACCCCCTTCCCTGTAAGATTAGTTTCCCAGATTTCCATTGTTTTGTTAACCTGTCTTGGTACCAAATGGGCAGAGGAAGAAAAGTGTCTTTCATTTCTTTGAAATGCCTTTCTGCTCTTGTTAAGATATCTCCCTGTGGTAAGTTTAAAAAAATTAAAACAAATAAAGTTTTATTAACAATAGTTATATGCAGAGTACATCATGAGACACACTGGGCTGGAAGAAGCACAAGCTGGATTCAAGATTGCCAGATAAATATCAACAATCTCAGATACGCAGATGACACCATCCTTAGGGCAGAAAGTGAAGAGGAACTAAAAAGCCTCTTGATGAAAGTGAAAGAGAAGAGTGAAAAAGTTGGCTCAAAGCTCAACATTCAGAAAACTAAGGTTATGGCATCTGGTCCCATCACTTCATGGCAAATAGATGGGGAAACAGTGGAAACAGTGTCAGACTTTATTTTTTGGGGTTCCAAAATCACTGCAGATGGTGATTGCAGCCATGAAATTAAAAGACGTTTACTTCTTGGAAGGAAAGTTATGACCAACTTAGATAGCATATTGAAAAGCAGAGACATTACTTTGCCAACAAAGGTCTGTCTAGTCAAGGCTATGGTTTTTCCAGTGGTCGTGTATGGATGTGAGAGTTGGACTATGAAGAAGGCTGAGTGCTGAAGAATTGATGCTTTTGAAGTGTGGTGTTGGAGAAGACCCTTAGAGTCCCTTGGACTGCAAGGAGATCCAACCAGTCCATTCTGAAGGAGATCAGTCCTGGGTGTTCATTGGAAGGACTGATGCTAAAGCTGAAACTCCAATACTTTGGCCACCTGATGCGAAGAGTTGACTCATTGGAAAAGACCCTGATGCTGGGAGAGATTGGGGGCAGGAGGAGAAGGGGATGACAGAAAATGAGATGGCTGGATGGCATCACTGACTCAATGGACATGAGTTTGAGTGAACTCTGGGAGTTGGTGATAGACAGGGAGGCCTGCTGCCTGTGATTCATGGGGTCACAAAGAGTCGGACACAACTGAGTGACTGAATTGAATTCAACTGATAGGTTTAGAAAATATCTTATGTTGGAATCTAGTAAAGTCCGCTTTAGATAAGGAAGACAGTAGTGTTGTATTCCCCCTTTTTAAATTGTTTTATTTGCAACTTTAGTTTGTGATGTGCTCATTTGACTATGCCTAGTGTCCGTGGATTATAAGGAATACCTGTAATATGTTTAATAGAAAAATATTGCAAAAACTGTTTACAGTGTCCAGAAATATAGGCAGGTGTTGAAGTCCTTTAATGGACCAGAATCTGGTGGTCCAGAGTCGACCAATAAGAAAGTAAAGGAGAGAGAAAGAGGCTGATATTCCTTGGTTTACACAGAAAGCCAATAAAGTCCCTAACAAGGGGCTTGTTCTGTTTGTGGAGGCCTCAGGCACCCTCTCGATCGGGTGAAGGCACAGAGTGCCTTCTCAAGAGGGTCTTAGAAGCCTGGTCAGGAAAGTGAACCCAGAGGGCCTCTGCGCCCCAAGGAATTAGCCTGAGAGAGAGAACGAAAGAGAGGGAGAGAGAAGACATGGGGACCAAAGCTCTGATGGAGCAAAGGTGTTTTAATCAACATGGTGTGGGCATATATACTGTCTTACAAGGTAGTTATTCTAAGCAAAGATAAAGATTAAATTTCCAGACTTACAAAACATAGGTGATCCACATTAAAGAGAGAGAGAGTTGTAAATAATCACTTTACAATATGGTTCATAAAAAGGAAGAGGGTATTCATCACCATATTGAAAAACTAACAAAGGAAATGCTTGGATTCCTCAGCCCCAGGAGAGGCTTCAGGAATTAATAAGGAACAGAGAATTCTTGACAGATCCAAAACAGCACACAGGAAGCCTACTGTTAAATGCTTCCTAACAGGCAGGGCCATTGTTTGTTTTTATAGAACTAGGAATTCCCATTACAACAAAACAAGCTAATAAGTGAGTTTTAACATTTTGTGTAGCCTCACGGTGAAGAGGTGTGGCCCAAATAAAAGAATAATTAGTGTGGATACAGACATGCAAGAAAGAAGATGGAGAGAGTTCAGGAATGAGTTACATCTATTTTCCATAGTTCATTGGGTTGCAAACAGCGAGGATTAATACCTTGTGTGATGGGTCAAAGATGTAGGTGTATACAAGTAAACAATTACTAATAATTTCTTTAGCCTGGTGGTATGGGATTTTCCATAGCTGGTGAAGGGAGCCAGCATTGTTATGCAACAGAGCATGCTGTTCCTCTGGACTAGCAAAGGAAACCAGTTTATCAGCTTGCTCATTACCATAAGTCATTGGGCCAGGATGACAAGAATGTGCTCGAATATGTGTACCATAAATGGGAGAATTGCCGTTTCTAACAACAGATTGTAGTTTGAAAAAGAGTTGTTGAATAATAGGTTGATTGGAGTTTATGATGGAGGTTTCTATATTTTTTTTAATACAAAAACAGAATAGAGTCAAAGACTATATTAATGGGGTAAAGTGAAAGTGAAGTCACTCAGTCGTGTCCGACTTTTTGTGACTCCATAGACTGTAGCCTACCAGGCTCCTCCATCCATGGGATTTTCCAGGCAATAGTACTGGACTGGGTTGCCATTTCCTTTGCCTGGGGATCTTCCTGACCCAGGGATCGAATGCAGGTCTTCTGCATTGCAGACAGACGCTTCACCTTCTGAGCCATGGGTTAAGGATGCAGGCAAATAACTTGAATAAGAGCATATAATTCATTTGTTGAGCAGAATGAAATTTAGTATAAAAGACTTTATATTCCTTAAGAGACCAGAATGAAGCTTTGGCATTTTTATTCCCATCTATATAAAAAACCTCACTCTGTGGTATAGGCTGTGAGCTGATAATGCGAGAAATAATGAATTCAGTATTTTTGAAGAAATTCCACAGCTTACCAAAAGGATAATGAAATGAAATTTCTCCAAAATATTCCAGAAAGCTATTTGGAAATCTGGAGAAGTTTGTAATGCATTCTCAAATTGAGATTGATAGGTATTATAATTTTATGAGGATCGGAGCCAATTAGAGTTTTAGTCCTATTTCTTCCATTGATAATGATTAGAACAATTAAATCAAGGTAGGGTGTAAGTGACTTTATTCACCTAAAACAGGTATGGATCCATTCTACTGGGTGTTCTTTTTGGGCAAGAAGTTCTGTGGGAGAATGAAGAGAGGGGAATATAAACAATTCTAGAGGTAAATCTAGTTTGATGTGAGTAAAAAATTGTTTTTGTAATTTATTTTGCACCAAATAGAGTTCTTCTCATGTCTCTTGAGAAAGTGAACGAGGGCTATTTAAATCAGGCTCTCCTTTTAAAGTATTAAATAGGTTATTCAGTTGATAATTAGCAATGCCTAAAGAAGGTCTAATCCAGTTAATATCACCTAAGAGATTTTGAAAATCATTTAAGGTTGATAATTTATCAGTACAGATCTGAGTTAGCTGGGGAGTAATATGTTGTCTCTTAACAACAAACCCCAAGTAATGGTAAGGTAGAGGTTTGAGTTTTTTCAGGGGCAATGATTAACCCAGAGTTTTTGAAAGCATAGTTGAGCTATATCAAACATGTGTTGAGTTTCTAAGATAGATGGAACTGAAAACAATATATCATCCATATAGTGAATAACAAGAAAGTTAGGAAATTGCTTTCTCACAGACTCAAGGGCTTTGGCTACATAGTACAGACGCATGGTGGGAGAATTCATCATCCCTTGTGGCAGTGCAGTCCATTGGTACCGTTTATGAGGTCCAATATGATTAGGATAAGGGAGAGAAAAAGTGAATCTCTCTTGGTCTAAAGGGTGTAAAAGTATATTAAAAAAGCAAACTTGTAAATCAATAATAATAATATGCCAATTTTGAGGAATAGTGGTAGATGATGGGATTCCTGGTTCTAATGCAACCATAGGTTTCATATATGCATTAACTTTTCTAAGGTATGTTCAGTTCAGTCAGTCAGTTCAGTAGCGCAGTTGTGTCCGATTCTTTGCGACACCATGAATTGCAGCACGCCAGGCCTTCCTGTCCATCACCAACTCCCAGAGATCACTCAGACTCATGACCATTGAGTCGGTGATGCCATCCAGCCTTCTCATCCTCTGTCGTCCCCTTTTCCTCCTGCCCCCAATCACTCCCAGTATCAGAGTCTTTTCCAATGAGTCAATTCTTTGCATGAGGTGGCCAAAGTACTGGAGTTTCAGCTTTAGTATCATTCCTTCCTAAGAACACCCAGGACTGATCTCCTTTAAATGGACTGGTTGGAACTCCTTGCAGTGCAAGACTCTCAGGAGTCTTCCCTAATACCACAGTTCAAAACCATCAATTGTTCAGCACTCAGCTTTCTTCACAGTCCAACTCTCACATCCATACATGACCACTGGACAAACCATAGCCTTGACTAGATGGACCTTTGTTGGCAGACTAATGTCTCTGTTTTTGAGTATGCTATCTAGGTTGGTCATAATTTCCTTCCAAGGAGTAAGTGTCTTTTAATTTCATGGTTGCAATCACCATCTGCAGTGACTTTGGAGCCCAGAAAAATAAAGTCTGACACTGTTTCCCCATCTATTTCCCATGAAGTGATGGGACCAGATGCCGTGATCTTCGTTTTCTGAATGTTGAGCTTTAAGCCAACTTTTTCACTCTCCTCTTTCACTTACATCAAGAGGTTTTTAGTTCCTCTTCACTTTCTGCCATAAGGGTGGTGTCAGCTGCATATATGAGGTTATTGATATTTCTCCCGACAATTTTTATTCTAGCTTGTGCTTCTTCAAGCTCAGCGTTTCTCATGATGTATTCTGCCTATAAGTTCAATAAGCAAGGTGACAACATACAGCCTTGACGTACTCCTTTCCTGTTTGGAACCAGTTTGCTGTTCCATGTCCATTTCTAACTGTTGCTTCCTGACCTGCATATAGGTTTCTCAAGACGCAGGTCAGGTGGTCTAGTATTCCCATCTCTTTCAGAATTTTCCAGTTTATTGTGATCCACACAGTCCAAGGCTTTGGCATAGTCAATAAAGCAGAAATAGATGTTTTTCTGGAACTCTCTTGCTTTTTCCATGATCCAGCAGATGTTGGCAATTTGATCTCTGGTTCCTCTGCCTTTTCTAAAACCAGCTTGAACATCTGGAAGTTCACAGTTCACATATTGCTGAAGCCTGGCTTGGATAATTTTGAGCATTACTTTACTAGCATGTGCTGCTTCTGCTGCTAAGACGCTTCAGTCATGTCCGACTCTGTGCAGTCCCATAGACGGCAGCCCACCAGGCTTCCCCGTCACTGGGATTCTCCAGGCAAGAACACTTGAGTGGGTTGCCATATCCTTCTCCAGTGCATGAAAGTGAAAAGTCGAAGTGAAGTTGCTCAGTCGTGTCCGACTCTAGCGGCCCCATGGACTGCAGCCTACCAGGCTCTTCCATCCATGTAATTTTCTAGGAAAAAGTACCAGAGTGGGGTGCCATTGCCTTCTCCGACTAGGGTGTGAGATGAGTGCAACTGTGCCATAGTTTGAGCATTCTTTGGCATTGCCTTTCTTTGGGATTGGAATGAAAACTGACCTTTTCCAGTCCTGTGGCCACTGCTGAGTTTTCCAAATTTGCTGGCATGTTGAGTACAGCACTTTCACAGCATCATCTTTCAGGATTTGAAATAGCACAACTGGAATTCCATCACCTCCACTAGCTTTGTTCGTAGTGATGATTTCTAAGGCCCACTTGACTTCACATTCCAGGATGTCTGGCTCTAGGTGAGTGATCATACCATCGTGATTATCTGGGTCATGAAGATCTTCTTTGTACAGTTCTTTTGTGTATTCTTGCCACCTCTTCTTAATATCTTCTGCCTCTGTTAGGTCCATACCATTTCTGTCCTTTATCGAGCACATCTTTGCATGAAATGTCCCCTTGGTATCTCTAATTTTCTTGAAGAGATCTCTAGTCTTTCCCATTCTGTTGTTTTCCTCTATTTCTTTGCATTGATCGCTGAGGAAGGCTTTCTTATCTCTTCTTGCTATTCTTTGGACCTCTGCATTCAGATGCTTATATCTTTCCTTTTCTCCTTTGCTTTTCTCTTCTCTTCTTTTCACAGCTATTTGTAAGGGCTCTGCAGACTGCTATTTTGCTTTTTTGAATTTCTTTTCCATAGGGATTGTCTTGTTCCCTGTCTCCTGTACAATGTCACGATCCTCCGTCCATAGTTCATCAGGCACTCTATCTATCAGATCTAGGCCCTTAAATCTATTTCTCACTTCCACTGTATAATCATAAGGAATTTGATTTAGGTCATACCTGAATGGTCTAGTGGTTTTCCTTACTTTTTTCAATTTAAATCTGAATTTGGAAATAAGGAGTTTATTATCTGAGCCACAGTCGACTCATGGTCTTTTTTTGCTGACTGTATACAGCTTCTACATCTTTGGCTGCAAAGCATATAAGCAATCTGTTTTCAGTGTTGACCATCTGGTGATGTCCATGTGTAGAGTCTTCTCTTGTGTTGTTGGAAGAGGGTGTTTCATATGATCAGGGCGTTCTCTTGGCAAAACTCTATTAGCCTTTGTCCTGCTTCATTCCGTACTCCAAGGGCAAATTTGCCTGTTACTCCAGGTGTTTCTTCACTTCCTACTTTTGCATTCCAGTCCCCTATAATGAAAAGGACATCTTTTTTGGGTGTTAGTTCTAAAAGGTCTTGTAGGTCTTCACAGAACCGTTCAACCGCAGCCTTTTCAGTGGTACTGGTTGGGGCATAGACTTGGATTACTGTGATATTAAATGGTTTGCCTTGAAAATGAGCAGAGAGCCTTCTGAAATTTTTGAGATTGCATCCAAGAACTGCATTTCGGACTCTTTTCTTGACCATGATGGCTACTCCATTTCTTCTAAGGGATTCCTGCCCATAGTAGTAGATATAATGGTCATCTGAGTTAAATTCACCCATTCAAGTCCATTTTAGTTCACTGATTCCTAGAATGTCGACATTCAATCTTGCCATCTCCTGTTTGACCACTCCCGATTTGCTTGAATCATGGATCTAACATTCCAGGTTCCTATGCAATATTGCTCTTTACAGCATCGGACCATGGTTCTATCACCAGTCACATCTGCAACTGGGTATTGTATCCCTTCATTCTTTTTGGAGTTTTTTTTCCACTGATCTCCAGTAGCATATTGGGCACCTACAGACCTGGGGAGTCACTTTTTCAGTATCTTATCATTTTGCCTTTTCATACTGTTCATGGGGTTCTCAAGGAAAGAATGCTGAAGTGGTTTGCCATTCCCTTTTCCAGTGGACCACATTCTGTCAGACGTCTCCACCATGCCCGCCCATCTTGGGTGGCCCCACAGGGCATGGATTTGTTTCACTGAGTTAGACAAGGCTGTGGTCCTAGTGTGATTAGATTGACTAGTTTTCTGTGATTATGGTTTCAGTGTGTCTGCCTTCTGATGCCCTCTTGCAACACCTACTGTCTTACTTGAGTTTCTCTTTCCTGGATGTGGGGTATCTCTTCACAGCTCCTCCAGCAAAGTGCAGCTGCTGCTTTTTACCTTGGATGAGGCATATCTCCTCACTACCACCCCTCCTGACCTTGAATGTAGAGTAGCTCCTCTTGGCCCTCCTGCGCCCGTGCATCCACTGCTCCTTGGACGTGGGGTTGCTCTTCTTGGCCGCTGCCCCTGATCTTGGGAGTGTGATTGCTCCTCTGGGCCGCTCCTAAACTGTCACAGCCTGGCACTCTTGGCCATCACCCCCGGCCTCGGACATGGGGTAGCTCCCCTCGGCCGTTAGGAGACGCCATTTGTTAAATTTCTTTTTTATAACAAAAATAGGAGAGTTCCAAGGAGAATAAGATTCCTCAATATGCTTTAATTCTAGTTGTGTATCTATAAGTTCCTTCAGTTCAGTTCAGTTCAGTAGCTCAGTCATGTCTGACTCTTTGCGACTCCATGAATCGCAGCACGCCAAGACTCCCTGTCCATCACAAACTCCCGGAGTTCACTCAAACACACGTCCATCGAGTCAGTGATGCCATCCAGCCATTTCATCCTCTGTCATCCCCTTCTCCTCCTGCCCCCAATCCCTCCCAGCATCAGTCTTTTCCAATGAGTTAACTCTTCGCATGAGGTGGCCAAAGTACTGGAGTTTCAGCTTTAGCATCATTCCTTCCAAAGAACACCCAGGGCTGATCTCCCTTCAAATGGACTTGTTGGATGTCCTTGCAGTCCAAGGGTCTCTCAAGAGTCTTCTCCAACACAACAGTTCAAAAGCATCAATTCTTCAGCACTCAGCTTTCTTCACAGTCCAACTCTCACATCTATACATGAACACTGGAAAAACCATAGCCTTGTCTAGACGGACCTTTGTTCCTTAGCTGCCTGTAATTTCTCTTTCATGAGGAGTCACTGCTCTGTCCAAATAGGCTCGTCATCCTTCCAAGTTATTTTAATAATTGTATTGTTTGTTAAATGAGAAGTGGCCCTTAGGAAAAATGTGGAATGTATATCTGAGTTTGCCATTGCATATGTAAGTCCCTTCCTATTAGATTAAGGGGTGCATCTATCACATAATGTTTTAATGTTGCAAGTTGGCCTTCTGGTCCCTCACATGGATACATTTGAGTACTCTGATTAATCTCTTGTACTTTGGTTTGAGAAAGCCATGCAATTTGGCAAGAAATTTTTTGTACAGGTCAGGATTTGGGCCATAAATGTTTGGAAATAATAGTAATATCAGATCCAGTGTCGAGGAGACCAGAAAATCTTTTACCATTAATTTTAATATTTATAGTCGGTCAGGCAAATTTAGATATTAATGATGTCCAAAACGACTGTTTTTGATCTGTACTGCCAAATCTGCCCATCTGTACATCATTAGAGGAATTAATAGAAATATAAGGTAAAAGGAATAATTGAGCTATTTTATCCCCTTTTTTGAATTGCCATAAAATCTGAGATGACATCATAATTTGAATTTCTCCTTTATAATCAGAATCAATTACTCCAGGGTGAACAGTAATTCCTTTAGAAGTCAAACTAAATTGGCCAAGTAAAAGACCACAGGTTTGTGGGGTCAGAGGTCCAAAAAGTCCAGTAGGTATTCTAGAGGGGACTGCCTGGGGGTAAAGGAGAAAGTAATTTAAGGCCGGTATATCGACGACAGCACTGCTGGATGTTGAGGGTTTGAGGGAAAAGATGGGATTTGCTACTGGTTTTTGTTGAAGGGAACCTGTGAGGTCCCCTGCTTGGAGTTTCCTGGAATTGGTCTCCCTTCAGTTTCAACTTTAGGCTTACAATCTTTGGCCCAATGCATTCCTCTATGGCAGTGAGGACAGATTTTTGGAGGTTTTTTATAAACTTTCTTAGGGCATTCCCTTTTTAAATTGTTCTTATCTCCACATGTAAAGCATCCATCATTTCCCTTTCTTAAAGCAGCAACCATTGTTTCAGCTAGGATTTTCATCTTTTGAGTTTCTGACCCTAGATTGTGACAAGCCTTCAAATAATCAACAATAGTCCCTGTGTAATGAATTGAAGCTATAGATTTTTGACATTTCTGATTTGCATTTTCATAAGAAAGTTATTTCTCTAGTTGCCTTTTGTCTTCTTCTCCAATTACAGTATGGGAAATAGCAGTTTTGTAATCTAGCTAAAAAAATCAGCATATGTTTCATTGGGACCCTGAAATATTTTAGTATAGCTACCTGTAGGTGCCCCTTGAGGAGTAATTTGATCCCAAGCTTAAAGGGCTATTGTTTTTAATTGTTCATGTAACAAGGGAGGGCACTGTATTTGAGCTTCTGTATGGAAAAAGCAAGAGAGTTCCAGAAAAACGTCTATTTCTGCTTTATTGACTATGCCAAAGCCTTTGACTATGTGTATCACAATAAACTGTGGAAATTCTGAAAGAGATGGGAATACAAGACCACCTGATCTGCCTCTTGAGAAATTTGTATGCAGGTCAGGAAGCAGTAGTTAAAACTGGACATGGGACAACAGACTGGTTCCAAATAGGAAAAAGAGTTTGTCAAGGCTGTATATCGTCACCCTGTTTATTTAACTTATATGCAGAGTACATCATGAGAAATGCTGGACTGGAAGAAACACAAGCTGGAATCAAGATTGCCAGGAGAAATATCAATAACTTCAGATATGCAGATGACACTACCCTTATGGCAGAAAGTGAAGGGGAACTAAAAACCTCTTGATGAAAGTGAAAGCGGAGAGTGAAAAAGTTGGCTTAAAGCTCAACATTCAGAAAACGAAGATCATGGCATCTGGTCCAATCACTTCATGGGAAATAGATGGGGAAACAGTGGAAACAGTGTCAGACTTTATTTTTCTTGACTCCAAAATCACTACAGATGGTGACTGCAGCCATGAAATTAAAAGACGCTTACTCCTTGGAAGGAAAGTTATGACCAACCTAGATAGCATATTCAAGAGCAGAGACATTACTTTGCCAACAAAGGTTCGTCTAGTCAAGGCTATGGTTTTTCCTGTGGTCATGTATGGATGTGAAAGTTGGACTGGGAAGAAGGCTGAGCACCGAAGAATTGATGGTTTTGAACTGTGGTGCTGGAGAAGACTCTTGAGAGTCCCTTGGACTGCAAGGAGATCCAACCAGTCCATTCTGAAGGAGATCAGCCCTAGGATTTCTTTGGAAGGAATGATACTAAAGCTGAAGCTCCAGTACTTTGGCCACCTCATGTGAAGAGTTGACTCATTGGAAAAGACCCTGATGCTGGGAGGGATTGGGGGCAAGAGGAGCAGGGGACGACAGAGGATGAAATGGCTGGATGGCATCACTGACTCGACGGACATTAGTCTGAGTGATCTCCGGGAGTTGGTGATGGACAGGGAGGCCTGGCGTGCTGCGATTCATGGGGTCGCAAAGAGTCAGACAGGACTGAGCGACTGATCTGATCTGATCTGAGCATCAAATTGTCCTGTGCCAGTTAGCATTTCAAAAGTTATTTGATTTTGGGGAGCAGCAGCTCGAGCATTTCTGTTAGCATATTCTCTGGCTATATCATGAAACCACAATATCCATTGAAGTTATTCTCCTGGTTTAAGAAGGGCTTTTATTAAAGTTCGCCAATCATGGGGAATAAAACCTCCAATAGAAGATGTTACAGAATTTAGAAGTGCTTTAGTAAAAGGTGAATGTGGGCCATACATAGCTATAGCTTTTTTTTTTTTTTTAATGTGTCACATGTGAAAAATGTTAATACTCTCATAATGAGGTATTATGTGCCCTTGATTGTCAGGATTTCTAAAAACTGGAAAGGCAGAGAAACCATCAGCTTCAGAGAATTGTTTTCAAAGCCAGCCATTCAGAGAGCCTCTGTCGTGAAGGAGAGTGAGTAGGGAGATTATTGTTATTCCGAAAGGTGTTATTGGCTTTAATGTCAAAAGGTGTCTTAAAGGAGTCGTTGCCAGAATCATTAGGTTCTAGCAAGGGAGAGACTTTGGGATTTGTGCCCACTGGCAGGGGAGGAGCACTTATAGCAACCAGGGCAGGGCTTGTAAGAAAATTCTGAAATATTTTATGTCGTTCTAACTGGGCCTTTCCTAAGGTTTTGTCATCTAATTCATATTCATGTAATAAGTGTTCTGCCTGTTGCCTAATATTAGGAGGGCTAGAATTACCTTGTAATTGCAAAATCACGACTTCAATAAGAGCCCATAGGGGCCAGAAATCTATCGGGATATTTTTTTTTTTCCCTGTCTGGCGGCACATTCAACATTCTCTTTAGCCCAGTGCCAAATTTCTAAATCAAAACTATCTTCATCAGGGAACCAAGGGTTACATTCAACTACTGTCTGAAGGCAAGCCTGTATTCACTGAGGCAAAACTGAAAATCCCTGAACTTTAAATAAGTGATGAAGTAAAGTAGAAAAGTGATGGGGCTTTCCAGCCGTTTGACCCATATTTTAGTACTTACTGGCCTCAATAGGCCCTCGGGGTCACTCCATCTGTACCTGCCATGTGTACCACGCTCCTGTTCTGGGTGCCACTTGTTGAGGTCCTTTAATGGACCAGAACCTGGTGGTCCAGAGTCAATGATAAGAAAGTAAAGGAGAGTGAAAGAGGCTGATATTCCTTAGTTTATGCAGAAAACCAATAAAATCCCTGACACGGGGCTTGATCTGTTCACAAAGGCCTCAAGTGCCCTCCCGATGGGGTGAAGGTGCAGAGTGCCTTCTCGAGAGGGTCTTAGAAGCCCTGGCAGGAAAGTGAACCCAGAGGGCCTCTGCACTCGAATGAATTAGCCTGAGAGAGAGAAAGAAAGAGAAGGAGAGAGAAGACATGGGGACTAAAGCTCTGATAGAGCAAAGGTGTTTTAATCAACATGATGTGGACATATATCCTGTCTTACAAGGTAGTTATTCTCAGCAAAGATAAAGATTAAAATTTAAGACTTACAAAACATAGGTGATCCATATTAAAGAGAGAGAGTGTTGTAAACAATCACTTTTACCGTATGGTTCATAAGAAGGAAGAGAGTACTTATCACCGTATTGAAAAACTATCAAAGGAAATGCTTGCATTCCTTAGCCATGGGAGAGGATTGCTTCTACTATTAACTCCTGAATATTCAGGAATTAATAAGGCACAGAGGATTCCTGACAGATCCAAAAGAGCATGCAGGAAGCCTCCTATTAAATGCTTCCTGAAATGGTTGTACTGGAGTCATCTGGCTCACTGTCTCTGGTCACTGATGACATACATTCCTGCCAAAGTGTGTAGCATCTATGCAGATGTGAGCCAAAATGAGCCTCCCATAGTCATTTGCTTAGACACATACAGGTAGAGAGACTGCCAGGCTCTGCTGGCACTGTGCCTGTGGAGATCACAACTCCCCCTGTCCCCAATTCCCTTGCCCCCCAATTCCCTCGACCGCCCTCAGCTGGCTGGTGCCCTCACCCCCACCCCTCCTCCTGCTCCTGTTCCTTCTCCTCCTCTGAGCATCTGACCTAGAAGAAGCAGCAGTAAGGATACGGCTTTTCCCCAGGTGCCAGGGATGCCCTGGATGATGGCACTTCTCTGATTCAAGGGATGCTTTCTCTTCTGATGGTCCTTCTTCTGGATCCGAAGATAGGCTTTGGGGTCTTTCTCATTGGCAGAGCTCAGCTCCACCTGCAGGGCCACCAATGCTGCCAGTGCTTCCAGTTGGGGCTGGTCACTCGAGGCTCCTGTCCTTGGATGTTCCTGGCCCTGCTCCTCCAGCTGCTCCTCCTGCTCTTTTGCAGACACCTTCTTCTGCTCCTCCTCCGCCACCACTTCTACCTCCTAAATGTTGTCTGCCACCAGCAGCTGGAACACTTCCTGATCCCCAACACCTCTCCCTCCTCCAGTGCCTCTCCTTCCTACACTGCCTCCTTTCTGAAGAAGGAAAACTTTGCACCCATATTTTAATATGTGAAGTAGAAGAAAAGTAATTTTTTAATACAGGGAAATCATCCTTCAGGTGCACATATGCATGAAGCAGGGCATCCAAAGCTAGTGATCTGGAAGAATCCAGAGGAAAAGGGTGAGGAGGGATGAAGGGTGGGCTTAAGGATGTGTTGGACACATGTGTACCTATGGCTCACTAAGTTTGATGTATGGCAGAAACCATCACTATGTTGTATAGTAATCATACTCCAGTTAAAATAAAGAAATCAATTTAAATTACTAACAAAATTTTAAAAAGCCCTGTGGTGACACAAATGGAAAGACAATCCAACTTGAAGGAATCTATGTAAGCATATAATTGATTCACACTGATGTACAGCACAAACTACTACAACAGTATAAAATAACTACACTCAAATAAAAATTGATTTAAAAATATTACAATGCAACTATACCTCCAAAGTCAAAAGTGAAGTGAAGTCGCTCAGTCATATCCGACACCTTGCGACCCCATGGACTGTAGCTTACAAGGTTTCTCTGTCCATGAGATTTTCCAGGCAAGAGTACTGGAGTGGGTTGCCATTATACCTCCAGCAGTGAATAAATAAATGGTTCCCCCATTTGCAATGTATATGTCTTTAGGGACATTACACTAAGTAAAATATTCAGTTAGAGGAAGACAAAAACATTATCATCACATGATACTGTTAGTTAAAATACCTGAGTAATAGAAACAGAGAGTTGAATGTCGTTGTTGAGGGCTAGTGGAAATGGACCATGATGGTCCAAGGTACCAACTTTAGTCATACATTGAATAATCGCAGAAGAGAAGATACTGTAAGAGGGCAGGAGGAATAAGGAGCTGCACATTGAGCTCAGGTCCATTAGTGAAGTTCAAAATCCAGCTCCACCAGAGTCAGCCTCTTAGAAGAGTTTAGTTAAAGATATATTGCAGGCTTTGCCCAGGGCCCTCCAGGTCCTCTGGCCTTGGGTTGGGGAGCAAGTCAGAACCCCTGGGGACAGGCCAAAGGCTGTGTCTTGCAGTGGCCCAGAGCTGCTTGCTAGAGCCATTCACTGGCCTGGCCCCAGGTTCAGAGCAATAGCCGAGCTCTCCCATCCCCACTTCCATGACCGAATGGTTGTGGCTTCTGCCTGAGTCATTCTATAGGACCCAGCCCCCACCCACTGGGTAGACTGAGAAGACTGAGGGCCAGCTGCATGGTGGACACCTGGCTCCTTCATTGAAGATGGTTGGGCAAGGTATGGAGACCTTTAAAGAGGAGGGCCCAGAGACTGAGAGCTGCCTCTTCAGCTAGGACTGGCCACTGGTGGGAGGATCAAGACTGGGTGCTGGATGAATGCTCCCAGTCAGGATAACCAGCCTGCCCAGGGTCCCCCTCCTCCTAAACAGGACCTTGGAGTATGAAAGCCAAGCTTGGAAGCTTTTCTTTCAGCATAGGTAGTAATAGTTGTTTCACCAGAGGCTTACATGAACACTGTTACCTCACTGTGACCTTATTTCAGCAGCAGAGGATCTGACAGGGAGACACTTGCAACAGTTAATCACACCACTCCCTCACCTCTCCCAGAAGTGTGTTTTGCTTAAAACTCTTGGGGAGTTCAGGATCATGGCCCTGCAATAAAACTCTCTGCTTTACACTCCAATGTTCTGATATTGCTTGGCCTAACTATATTGGGTACATGGATATTCATTAACACTAGCCCCTAAAGACTCATTTCTGTAGAGGGTAACTGTCTAAGAGAATGCCTCATTCCAAAACCACATTCAGTCATTAAATTATGTGCAATTTATCATTCTTCCATAGAAAACAAATTACCAAACACTGATGGCTACAACAAATTACCAGGTGAATTTAGGAAAAAACTACTGTGACAAATGTTGTCATCTGGTCTTATTTGAGGACTACATATTATTTTGAAAACTTTGTAATGACTGTACTTAATAGGATCATTTCAGTCACTCAGTCATGTCTACTTTTTTGTGATCAATGTATTTTTTTGTGACCCATGAATGCCAGGCTTTCCTGTCCTCGATCTCACAGAGCCTGCTGAAATTTATGTCCATTGAGTCGGTGATGCCAATCCAACTTTAAATCGGTGGTGGAAGTAAAAAGAATGTACATTTTACTAATGATAACTTATTAAATAGAAAAGTGTTCATCAGGCAGAGTATTCACTAGACACTTGAAAACAAGTATCTTAAGATTTTGCTTCTCTTGAAAATCCAAAGCATATAAAAATGTTGATTAAAATATCCCCCCCCCCCAAAGAGAACTAACACATTCTCTGCTGACACAAAAACAAGACTGTGGATAACTGAACTATAACAAGATCTACATTGAGTTAGTTAAAATGGAACATTAGATTTTCTGTAAATCTATGTTCTATTGAGGTGTTTGCTAATTTATCTTCTCTGTTTATAGAATATATACAAGAACATTTGGACTTTCATAATTACAAAATACACTGAGAGAAAATAAACTTTGCTCTCAAGTAGCAAACAGTTTAGATACTGTTCTTTTTGAAATATATTTTCTTCAATAACCATACCAACATATTTTATGATTGCTCTCTGTTTCAAACATTATATAAATGGATTCATTTGAATCTCAATGGAGAAGAGGCACAGACTGTTGAAAACTGGAATAGCGAGCATATAGTTTTTCAAAACAATATGCAGAACACACATAATAAAATGAAGATTCATATAAAATACACATATGCTTGTAATGAAACTTCATGATAAATGCAAAACTGCAACTGGTATGAAAACAGATTTGGTAAACATCTAGCAAGGATAGAAGAGAATCAAAGCAAACCAAAGAAAAAGGTGAGAAGTTCATGCTGAACTTAAAGTTTTGTGTGGAAGCACTGAACAATAGTGGACAAAGCAATACTCAGGAAAAGAAAATATGCTCAGTGTTGTTCAGTTAAAACTACTTTTGTTTCTAATATACATGATTTCAACTTATGAGTCTTTCATGAAAAAATTATTAGAGGACTAATTAAGGAAAGTAATCACTGATGGCTTAAACAGAGGCAGAAGTTTTGCTGAGCAGAAGTCTTCTTAAACCTCAGATTAAAGATGAAACGCCTGAAGAATTGATGGTAATAAAACACAATGGAAATATAGAAATAAGATAACATTTTAGAGTAGACTGGTGAAATTAGAACATGAGATACAAACTACAGGCTTATTGGAATGGTCAAGTAAAAAATCTGAAAAACCATTTACCAGCAAAGATGAGGGACAACAGGAACTCTCACTCATTGTTAGTGGGAATGCAATTTGGAAGCAATATCTTACAGGGCTAAATGTTGTCATACCACATGATTTAAAAATTATGCTCCTAGATAGTTCAGAAAAAGATTTGATAGCTACTGCCCACACAAAAACATGCACATGAACTCTATAACAGCTTAATTCATACTATCACTCTCTTTCTCTGACAGACACACACACCAAAGTGTCCTTTAATAGATGACTGGATAAGCAAAGATCAACATAACACAATATTATTCAAGAATAAAATGAAATGAGCTATCAAATTGCAAAAATAAATGGATGAAACCTAAATGAATGTTATTTTATTAGTTTGCATAAGGTATGTCAACACTCAACAATTCCTCTCCTACTTTGACTCATAAATCTACTCAGTTGGATTCTTCATTGCTCCAGAGCTCCTAAGTCTGCAGGAACCTCGACATTGAGGGGTTTGTGGTTACCACCGGTTGACATGATGAGTTTCAGATTTCGTACACTGGACACAAATTTCACAAGGTACATCTCGAGCAAGGTTAAGGTATGAAACATGTAGTCTTCTTCAAAGGAAGACTTTTCCTTTTTTTTTTTTTTTTTTTTAATGAGACAGCCGAATGAACAGCCCTGACGGGCAGCAGGAGTCTAAATTTTACTCTCTCCACTCTCTCCTGCCAACTTCACTGTCACGTACATCAGCACAATGAAGAAAAGCCAGAGCAACGTGATCTCAAACCAGTCTCATGCATACTCTTGTAGATTCTGCTAAATTAAAATGTGCCCTCCACAGAGCATCTTCCACTGGATTTCTTCAGCTTTGTCTCTCAGAGAAGTAAACATTAAGGCATAGACACAGGTAACAGCCATGGAAAAGCACAGGAACGATTTGAGGGACCACATAGTGAGCTGAGAGGAAATGGCTCCTGGTGTGCTGGACTGCCCAGGCACCTAGAGACTGAGGACCAGCCAGGGCTGGGTCCTAGCTAATATCATAGAGGGCCCTGCCCCAGCCAGAACCCATGTGGCCATTGCGATGAATTCAGGGTGGAGGATAAGGAGGCTTGCCAGGGTCAACTGGTAGTAGGGCTTAAAAAAGATGGCGATATTTCCAGTGGATAGTTGCAAAAGAGAAGGCAATGGCACCCCACTTCAGTACTCTTGCCTGGAAAATCCCATGGACGGAGGAGCCTGGTAGGCTGCAGTCCATGGGGTCGCTAAGAGTCGGACACGACTGAGGGACTTCACTTTCACTTTTCACTTTCATGCATTGGAGGAGGAAATGGCAACCCACTCCAGTGTTCTTGCCTGCAGAATCCCAGGGACGGCAGGGCCTGGTGGGCTGCCATCTATGGGGTTGCACAGAGTTGGACACGACTGAAGCAACTTAGCAGTAGCAGCAGCAGCAGTTGCAAAAGAGTTGGGGGTAGGGGTGACAGAATGCCATCTCCTTGCCACTGTATTCTTTCTGAACCTGGTCCTCTACTGGGAGGGTGGGTACATCTTTTTTATTTTTCAATTTGTTAAATCCAGACATGTTGAGCAGAGCAGACACATGGGCATGTGCCTCTATGGAACAGAGAGCCTAGTGTGAAAGAAAGTTATTAAACAAGAGGCCACAAACTAGGAGCCACTGATGTGTTTTCTGTGGCCAATATGGTTCCTAAAAATGACTGTGCTCAGTCACTAACTTGTGTCAGGCTCTATAAGACCCCAAGCACTGTAGCCCACCAGGCTCCACTGTCCCTGGGATTTCCCAGGCAAGAATACTGGAGTAGGTTGCTATTTCCTCTCCATGCATAGAGAATGTTTAAGAGCAGTGGAACTATCCAGTATGATGTTATGGTAAATACATGGCACTATATATTTGTTAAAACCAATAGACCCTTACAACACAAAAAGTGTCAGTGTATGCATATTTAAAAAAGAACACATTTTGACATCAAGAATGGAATGCAGAATTTAACCAATCTAATTATATTACAAATCTATGAAGCCACCTTACTAAGATCCCCTGACGTAAGTAATTTTGGAAATGAATGTAGTTTGCAAGATTGAAACAAAGATAAAAGCACTGTAATCTAGTTGATAGTATTTTTTCTCTTGGGTTACATGTTAACCATCGTGATAATCTTCAGTTCAGTCGCTCAGTTGTGTCTGACTCTTTGCAACCCCATGAATTGCAGCACGCCAGGCCTCCCTGTCCATCACCAACTCCCGGAGTTCACTCAGACTCACATCCAGCGAGTCAGGGATGCCATCCAGCCATCTAATCCTCTGTCGTCCCCTTCTCCTCCTGCCCCCAATCCCTCTCAGCATCAGAGTCTTTTCCAATGAGTCAACTCTTCACATGAGGTGGCCAAAGTACTGGAGTTTCAGATTTAGCATTATTCCTTCCAAAAAAATCCCAGGGCTGATCTCCTTCAGAATGGACTGGATGGATCTCCTTGCAGTCCAAGGGACTCCTAAGAGTCTTCTCCAACACCACAGTTCAAAGGCATCAATTCTTTGGTGCTCAGCCTTCTTCACAGTCCAACTCTCACATCCATACATGACCACAGGAAAAACCACAGCCTTGACTAGACGGACCTTTGTTGGCAAAGTAATGTCTCTGCTTTTTAATATGCTATCTAGGTTTGTCATAACCTTCCTTCCAAGGAGTAATCTTACACATGCATAATTGAATTGAACAGTTAAATAGATGGCACATGAGTATACATACATATATTTATTTGTCTTGTTAGCTGAAAGGGTCTAAGAGAAATGAAACTCTCAAAATCCAAAAGAAACAATGATGTAGAAATAAGTACACATCTTGGTTCCCAATACTCTTTTCCAATAAAAGGAGCCAGGCTTCTTGGAAAAATTACTGATTGTAGGGCTCAGAGAGGAAATATAGAAGAGTAGTTGGGTGGATTTTATTGTATCAAAAAGGAAATAGTAAAAAAAAAAACAAAAAACAGAGTAATGTAAGTAAGTGTTAGTTGCTCAGTCATGCCCGACACTTTGCGAACCTACGGAGTGCATCATGACAGGCCTCCCTGTCCATTGCCAACCCCAGGAGTTTACTCAAACTCACGTCCATTGAGTTGGTGATGCCATACAACCATCTCATCTTCTGTCATCCCCTTTTCCTCTTGCCTTCAATCTTTCCCAGCATCAGGGTCTTTTTAAATGAATCAGTACTTCATATCAGGTGGCCAAAGCATTGAAGTTTCAGCTTCACAATTAGTCCTTCCAATGAATATTTGGGACTGATTTCCTTTAGGATGAACTGGTTAGTTCTCCTTGTGGTGCTCAGCTTTCTCTATAGTCCAACATTCACTTCCATACATGACTACTGGTAAAACCATAGCCTTAACTAGATGGACCTTTGTTGGCAAACTAATGTCTCTGCTTTTTAATATGCTGTCTATGTTGGTCATAACTTTTCTTCCAAGAAACAAGTGTCTTTTCATTTCATGGCTGCAGTCACCGTCTGCAGTGATTTTGGAGTCCAGGAAAATAAAGTCTGTCACTGTTTCCACTGTTTCCCCATCTATTTGCCATGAAGTGATGGGACGAGATTCCATGAACTTAGTTTCCTGAATGTTGAGTTTGAAGTCAACTTTTTCACTCTCCTCTTTCACTTTCATCAAGAGGCTCTTTAGTTCTTCTGCACATTCTGCCATAAGGGTGGTGTCATCTGCATATCTGAGGTTATCGACATTTCTCCTGGAAATCTTGATTCGAGCTTGTGCTTCATCCAGCCCAGGATTTCTCTTGATGTACTCTGCATATAAGTTAAATAAACAGGGTCACAATAACAGCCTTGACTCACTCCTTTCCCTATTTAGAAACAGTCTGTTGTTCCATGTCCAGTTCTAACTGTTTCTTCCTGACCTGCATACAGATTTCTCAAGAGACAGGTCAGGTGGTCTGGTATTCCCATCTCGTTAAGAATGTTCCAGTTTGTTGTGGTCCACACAATCAGAGACTTTGGCAGAATCAATAAATGAGAAGTAGATATTCTACTGGAACTCTCTTGCTTTTTCACTTTGAGAAGAGTGAAAGCAAAAACACATTATACATAAGGTAGGGGATGTAGCAAACCAAACTCAAATAGGCAGCCATATTAAACAATAAATATTGCAGCATAATAAAAGAAATAGAGAATAGAAAAACCACAGAGGTACTCAACAAATGAAAATTTCATTGTTTAGAAAGGTCAGTAAGTTAACACAATTTTCGTGATATTGTTCAAGGGAAGAAGAAGACTCAAATCACTAAAATTAACAATAGAAAAGGAAAAATTACTACCAACTTTAGAGGAATAAACATAATTGTAAGGGAATACCATGGCACTAATTAGAAATTTTAGATGAAATGGACAAATTTCTAGAAATACACAATTGACTGAAATTGACTTAAGAAGAAACTGAAAATCTGAATAGCAAAGAGATAGAATTATTCATTTTTAAACTTCTTGCCCAACCCACCTCATGAAAGTCCCCCTATTATACCTAGACCCAGATAGACTCACTGCTGAATTCTACCAAATACATAAAGCAAAAGGCATGCCAATTCTCCACACATGCATTCTAGATGTATCCATAGAAGTTGAAAGGAACATTTCCCAGCTCATTCTGTGAGGCAGTATTACTCGAATGCCAAAATAGAAGCCAGTTATTTTGTAGAATTCTCAACTTTGCTCCATCCAGTGTTTGCCCATGAAGAATATCATGTTTTGCATCTTTGACAGGAAAATGATGGAAGTGATACTGTGTTCATATCATCTCATTTTATCAAGTGGTTCATGATTTCAGTGTGTCCCAATATTGATGACATTCATTTGAATCACTTGATTAAAGTGGTTGCTGTCAAGTTCCTCCACTGTCAAATTACTCTCCCCTATGTTGTAATTAAAACATTCTTTTGTGTTTTAATATATATATATATATATATATATATATATATATATATATATTATTCCTCACCAAAATTTAGATTCATTAATTTAATTAAATCTATTTGATTAATAGCCTCCTATTTTACTATGGGAGTCATGACTTGTCACTATCATTATTTATAGTGATGTCCATATTGTTCCAGCCTTGGACAGTGGGAATCTCCTTAAGCCAGGCTCTCTGTCCTTTTGACATCTTCCCATCATTCTTTGAACAATTTGATGCTTTTGGTACAAGGTATTCCAGGCTCATCTTGTACTTTCCCTGAATTTGCCATGGAATTAACAATTTCTCCCAGAAATACCAAAAAGTTTTAGTGGAAAAAGGAATTTAGAATCCAATATATGAGACTTGTATGTACTCATTATTTCCCAGTTCCTCTCATTGGACAGAGTCTGGGAAGTGTACATGTGTGTGTGCATGCCTTTGTGTGAATATTCTCCCTGCATAATTCTGGCTCTGATATCATAAAATTCTGGATTGTCCCCAACCTATGTACCTTTCTCAACATATTCAGACTCTGACACACACTCCAGGCAACCATTTTATAAACATACCCCCCTTACCCTGCTTGGGCTTTGATACCCTGCAATAGGATACCCCCATGTTCAGATACTCACCTTGTTCCACTCAGCCTCTAACTGCCTCTAACACAGGGCTGCCCACTTCCATGCATGGATGCCCTCCTCCTCTTGCTTGGCCTCTGACTTTCTACACAAATCTGCCTCCTCCATGTGAATTTCCACTTCTCTGGACTTAGGCTTTTACTCTGCATGCCTGGCCAGCTTCCTATTTGATATCCTCTGGACTAAACTGACTCTTGTGGGAGGTTTCTCTGCTCTGTGAATGCCTCTTAATCCCACTTAGGCACTGACTGCCCATGATACTTCCTGGGATGGATATCGTTTTATCCCTGTTCAAGTTCTCACATATCATACTACACACCTCTCTTCCCTGTTCTTGTGGATCTTATCATTTCACCCTATTTGAGTTCTGACGCCCCATACTAGGATACTTTGTCTGCATGGATTCCTCTTCACCCCTACCATCTCATCTGGCCCACTATGGTATTATGACCCCCTATCATGGATGTCTGTCTTGATAGACCTCACCAAATTGCTTTTTGAATAGTTGCTTTATACTTTGGGGTATAATCCCAAAGGATGACTTACTTAATGTATTGCATTGCTCATTCTGTTCTAGTTTTTGCCACTGGAAGCTCATTCCTGTCTTCTTTGACATAACCCCCTAACTGTGGGGCTTTTTTTTTTTTCACTTCTGTTTTGATATGATAAGATCCCCCAGACTGCTCTTCTATGTTTCTTCTCTGAGCCCTATAATCAGCAATTTCTCCTAGAAGCCTGGTTCCTTTCCTTGGAAAAAGTATCGGGAACCAAAATCTGTGCTTATTTCTACATCATTGTTTCTTTAGATTTGGGGAGTATCATTTCTCTTAGACTCTTTCAGCTCACAGAACAAAGAAATACATGTATTTATACACATTTGCCATCTATTTAACAGTTTAATTTACGTATACATGTGTAACTGTATCAAGATTGTTAACCTGTATTCCTACGAGAAAGAACACTATCAACTAGATTACAGTGCTTTTATCTTTTGCTTTCAGCCTTGCAAACTCCATTCATTTCCAAAGTTACTTAAATCAAGGAATCTGATTGAGGTAGTTGTAAATATTTGCAATAATATAACTAGATTGTTTAGTCAAATTTTGCATTCCATTCTTGATGTCAAAAAAAATTTAATATGCATACATTGATTCACTTTATGTGCTGTAAGACTCTAAGGGTTTTGACAAATATGCAGTGTCATCTATTTACCATAACATCATACAGAAAAGTTTCACTGCCCTCGAACATCCTCTATGCCTGGAGAAGAAAATGGCAACCCACTCCAGTATTCTTGCCTGGGAAATCCCAGGGACAGAGAAGCCTGAAGGACTATAGTCCATGTGGTCTCAATGAGTCACTCACGACTTAACAACTGAGCATAGTCATTTTTAGGAACAGTGAAGGACACACAAAACACATCAGTGGCTCCTAGTTTGTGGCCTCTCCTTTACTATCCTTCTTTCACACTTGGCCCTCTGCTCCACAGGGGCACATGCCCATGGGTCTGCTCTGCTCACCCATTGTCTGGATTTAACAAATGGAAAAAGAAAAATGAAAGATGGACCTATCCTCCCGGTAGAACACCAAGTTCAGAAAGAATACACTGGCAAGGAGGTGCCATTCTGTCATCCCCCAACTCCTTTGCAACTACCCGCTGGAAATGTTGCCATCTTCCTTTAAGCCCTAATACCAGTTGACCCCTGCAAGCCTCCTTATCCTCCACCCTGAAATCATCACAATGGCCTCATGGGTTCTGGCTGGGGCAGGGCCCTCTCTGACATCACCAAGGGCCCAGCCCAGGCTGGTCCTCAGTCTCCAGGTGCCAGGGCAGACCAGCACACCAGGATCCATTTCCTCTCAGCTCACCATGTGGTCCCTCAAATCATTCCTGTGCATTTCCATGAGTGTTACCTGTGTCTACACATTAATGTTTACTTCTCTGAAAGAGAAAGTGGAAGAAATCCAGGGGAAGATGCTCTGTGGAGGGCACTTTTTAATTTGGCAGAATCTACAAGAGCATGCCCATGACTGGCTTGAGCTCTCGTTGTTCTGACTTTTCTTTACTGTACGTGACAGTAAAGTTGGTGAAAGAGAGTGGCAAGAGTAAGTGCAGACTCCTGCTGCCTGTTAGGGCCGTTCATTCATCTCTCTCAGAAGGAAGAAGGAAAAGTCTTCCTCTGAAGAAGACTGCATGTTCCATACATTAACCCTGCTTGAGATGTACCTTGTGAAATTTGTGTCCAGTGTGCGGAATCTGAAACTCACCACGTCAACCAGTGGTAACCTCAACCCCCTCAATATGGAGGTTCCTGCAGACCTATGAGCCCAGGGCCAATGAAGAATCCCACTGAGTGGATTTGTGAGTCAAAGTAGGAAAGGAATTGTTGAGAGTTGACATACCTTATCCAAACTAGTAAAACTATTCTGAAGCAAAAGAAAAAAGCCTGAGATATGTTTTATTTGCTCTATAGTTTTACCTTTTCCAGACTGTCATATGATTGGCAGCATGCAGTGTATAATCTTTTGCAGACTAGCTTATTTTACTTAATAACATTCATTCAGGTTTCATACATTTATTTTTGTGATTTAATAGCTCATTTCATTTTATTCTTGAATAATATTCTGTTATGTTGATGTACTGTAGTTTATCCAGTCGTCTATTAGACACTTTGGTTGCTTCCAATTTGTGTGTATGTGTGTGTGTGTGAGTGTGTGTGTGTGTGAGGGAGAGAGTGATAGTATGAATTAAGCTGTAATAAAACTCATGTGCATGTTTTTGTGTGGGCAGTAGCTATCAAATCATTTGCTGAACTATCTAGAAGCATAATTGTTAAATCATGTGGTATGACAACATTTAGCCCTGTAAGATATTGCTTCCAAATTGCATTCCCACTAACAACGAGTGAGAGTTCCTGTTGTCCCTCATCTTTGCTGGTAAATGGTTTTTCAGATTTTTGTACTTGACCGTTCCAATAAGCCTGTAGTTTGTATCTCATTGTTCTAATTTCACCAGTCTACTCTAAAAAGTTATCTTATTTCTATATTTCCATTGTGTTTTATTATCATCAATGTTTCACTTTTATAACCTATTACTTTGCAAAAAAAAAAAAAAGACCCTAATTTTATTTTTTTTAAATTTTATTTAACTTTACAATATTGTATTGGTTTTGCCATTTATCAAAATGAATCTGCCACAGGTATACATATGTTCCCCATCCTGAACCCTCCTCCTTCCTCCCTCCCCATACCATCCCTCTGGGTTGTCCCAGTGCACCAGCCCCAAGCATCCAGTATTGTGCATTGAACCTGGACTGGCGACTCGTTTCATATATGATATTATACATATTTCAATACCATTCTCCCAAATCATCCCACCCTCTCCCTCTCCCACAGAGTCCAAAAGACTGTTTTATACATTAGTGTCTCTTTTGCTGTCTCGTATACAGAGTTATTGTTACCATCTTTCTAAATTCCATATATAAGTGTTAGTATACTGTATTGGTGTTTTTCTTTCTGGCTTGCTTCACTCTGTATAATAGGCTCCAGTTTCATCCACCTCATTAGAACTGATTCAAATGTATTATTTTTAATGGCTGAGTAATACTCCATTGTGTGTATGTACCACTGCTTTCTTATCCATTCATCTGCTGATGGACATTTAGGTTGCTTCCATGTCCTGGCAATTATAAACAGTGCTGCGATGAACATTGGGGTACACGTGTCTCTTTCAGTTCTGGTTTCCTCACTGTGTATGCCCAGCAGTGGGATTGCTGGATCATAAGGCAGTTCTATTTCCAGGTTTTTAAAGAATCTCTACACTGTTCTCCATAGTGGCTGTACTAGTTTGCATTCCCACCAACAGTGTAAGAGGGTTCCCTTTTCTCCACACCCTCTCCAGCACTTATTGCTTGTAGACTTTTGGATTGCAGCCATTCTGATTGGCGTGAAATGGTACCTCATAGTGGTTTTGATTTGCATTTCTCTGATAATGAGTGATGTTGAGCATCTTTTCATGTGCTTGTTAGCCATCTGTATGTTTTCTTTGGAGAAATGTCTCTTTAGTTCTTTGGCCCATTTTTTAATTGGGTCGTTTATTTTTCTGGAATTGAGCTGTAGGTGTTGCTTGTATATTTTTGAGATTAGTTGTTTGTCTGTTGCATCATTTGCTATTATTTTCTCCCATTCTGAAGACTGTCTTTTCACCTTGCTTATAGTTTCCTTTGTTGTGCAGGAGCTTTTAAGTTTAATTAGGTCCCATTTGTTTATTTTTGCTTTTATTTCCAATATTCTGGGAGGTGGGTCATAGAGGATCCTGCTCTGATATATGTCAGAGAGTGTTTTGCCTATGTTCTCCTCTAGGAGTTTTATAGTTTCTGGTCTTATGTTTAGATCTTTAATCCATTTTGAGTTTATTTTTGTGTATGGTGTTAGAAAGTGGTCTAGTTTCATTCTTTTACAAGTGATTGACCAGTTTTCCCAGCACCACTTGTTAAAGAGATTGTCTTTAATCCATTGTATATTCTTGCCTCCTTTGTCAAAGATAAGGTGTCCATATGTGCATGAATTTATCTCTGGGCTTTCTATTTTGTTCCATTGATCTATATTTCTGTCTTTGTGCCAGTACCATACTGTCTTGATGACTGTGGCTTTGTAGTAGAGCCTGAAGTCAGGCAGGTTGATTCCTCCAGTTCCATTTTTCTTTCTCAAGATTGCTTTGGCTATTCGAGGTTTTTTGTATTTCCATACAAATTGTGAAATTATTTGTTCTAGCTCTGTGAAGAATACCGTTGGTAGCTTGATAGGGATTGCATTGAATCTATAGATTGTTTTGGGTAGTATAGTCATTTTCACTATATTCATTCCTCCAGTCCATGAAAATGGTCTATTTCTCCATCTATTAGTGTCCTCTTTGATTTCTTTCACCAGTGTTTTATAGTTTTCTATACATAGGCCTTTAGTTTCTTTAGGTAGATATATTCCTAAGTATTTTATTCTTTTCGTTGCAATGGTGAATGGGATTGTTTCCTTAATTTCTCTTTCTATTTTCTCATTATTAGTGTATAGGAATGCAAGGGATTACTGTGTGTTGATTTTACATCCTGCAACTTTACTATATTCACTGATTAGTTCTAGTAATTTTCTGGTGGAGTCTTTAGGGTTTTCTATGTAGAGGATCATGTCATCTGCAAACAGTGAGAGTTTTATTTCTTCTTTTCCAATTTGGATTCCTTTTATTTCTTTTTGTGCTCTGATTGCTGTGGCCAAAACTTCCAGAACTATGTTGAATAGTAATGGTAAAATGGGCACCCTTTTCTTCTTCCTGACTTTAGGGGAAATTCTTTCAATTTTTCACCATTGAGGATAATGTTTGCTGTGGGTTTGTCATATATAGCTTTTATTATGTTGAGGTATGTTCCTTCTATTCCTGATTTTTGGAGAGTTCTTATCATAAATGGATGTTTAATTTTGTCAAAGGCTTTCTCTGCATCTATTGAGATAATCATATGGTTTTTATTTTTCAATTTGTTAATGTGGTGTATTACATTGATTGATTTGCTAATATTGAAGAATCCTTGCATCCCTGGGATAAAGCTCACTTGGTCATGGTGTATGATCTTTTTAATGTGTTCTTGGATTCTGATTGTTAGAATTTTGTTAAGGATTTTTTTATCTATGTTAATCAGTGATATGGCCTGTAGTTTTATTTTTTTGTAGCATCTTTTTCAGGTTTTGGTATTAGGGTGATGGTGGCCTCATAGAATGAGTTTGGAAGTTTATCTCCCTCTGCAATTTTCTGGAAGAGTTTGAGCAGGATAGGTGTTAGCTCTTCTCTAAAATTTTGGTAGAATTCAGCTGTGAAGCCGTCTGGACCTGGGCTTTTGTTTGCTGGAACGTTTCTGATTACAGTTTCAATTTCTGTGCTTGTGATGGGTCTGTTAAGATTTTCTATTTCTTCCTGGTCCAGTTTGGGAAAGTTGTACTTTTCTAAGAATTTGTCCATTTCTTCCACGTTGTCTATTTTATTGGCATATGATTGCTAATAGTAGTCTCTTATGATCCTTTGTATTTCTGTGTTGTTTGTTGTGATCTCTCCATTTTCACTTCTAATTTTATTGATTTGATTTTTCTCCCTTTGTTTCTTGATGAGTCTGGCTAATGGTTTGTCAATTTTATTTATCCTTTCAAAGAACCTGCTTTTGGCTTTGTTGATTTTTCCTATGATCTCTTTTGTTTCTTTTGCATTTATTTCTGCCCTAATTTTTAAGATTTCTTTCCTTCTCCTAACCCTGGGGTTCTTCATTTCTTCCTTTTCTAGTTGCTTTAGGTGTAGAGTTAGATTACTTATTTGACCTTTTTCTTGTTTCTTGAGGTATGCCTGTATGAATTTTCCCCTTAGGACTGCTTTTACAATGTCCCACATGTTTTGGGTTGTTGTGTTTTCATTATCATTCATTTCTATGCAAATTTTAATTTCTTTTTTGATTTCTTCTGTGATTTGTTGGTTATTCAGCAGTGTGTTCTTCAGTCTCCATAGGTTGGAATTTTTAATAGTTTTTCTCCTGTCACTGAGATCTAATCTTACTGCATTGTGGTCAGAAAAGATGCTTGGAATGATTTCAGTTTTTTTGCATTTACCAAGGCTAGATTTATGGCCCAGGATGTGATCTGTCCTGGAGAAGGTTCTGTGCACGCTTGAGAAAAAGATGAAATTCATTGTTTTGGGATGAAATGTCCTATAGATATCAATTAGGTCTAATTGGTCTATTGCATCATTTAAAGTTTGTGTTTCCTTGTTAATTTTCTGTTTAGTTGATCTATCCATAGGTGTGAGTGGAGTATTAAAGTCTCCTACTATTATTGTGTTATTGTTAATTTCTCCTTTCATATTTGTTAGTATTTGTCTTACATATTGCGGTGCTCCTATGTTGGGTGCATGTATATTTATAATTGTTATATATTCTTCTTGGATTGATCCTTTGATCTTCATGTATTTACCTTCTTTGTCTCTTTTCATAGCCTTTGTTTTAAAGTCTATTTTATCTGATATGAGTATTGCTACTCCTGCTTTCTTTTGGTCCCTATTTGCATGGAAAATCTTTTTCCAGCCCTTCACTTTCAGTATGTATGTGTCCCCTGTTTTGAGTTGGGTCTCTTGTAGACAACATATGTAGGGGTCTTGTTTTTGGATCCATTCAGCCAGTCTTTGTCTTTTGGTTGGGGCTTTCAATCCATTCACGTTTAAGGTAATTATTGATAAGTATGATCCCGTTACCATTTACTTTATTGTTTTGGTTTCGAATTTATACACCCTTTTTGTGTTTCCTGTCTAGAGAATATCCTTTAGTATTTGTTGGAGAGCTGGTTTGGTGGTGCTGAATTCTCTCAGCATTTGCTTGTCTGAAAAGCTTTTGATTTCTCCTTCATATTTGAATGAGATCCTTGCTGAGTACAATAATCTGGGCTGTAGGTTATTTTCTTTCATCACTTTAAGTATGTCTTGCCATTCCCTCCTGGCTTGAAGAGTTTCTACTGAAAGATCAGCTGTTATCCTTATGGGAATCCCCTTGTGTGTTATTTGTTGCTTTTCCCTTGCTGCTTTTAATATTTGTTCTTTGTGTTTGATCTTTGTTAATTTGATTAATATGTGTCTTGGCGTGTTTCGCCTTGGGTTTATCCTGTTTGGGACTCTCTGGGTTTCTTGGACTTGAGTGATTATTTCCTTCCCCATTTCAGGGAAGTTTTCAACTATTATCTCCTCAAGTATTTTCTCATGGTCTTTCTTTTTGTCTTCTTCTTCTGGGACCCCTATGATTCGAATGTTGTAGCGTTTAATATTGTCCTGGACGTCTCTGAGATTGTCCTCATTTCTTTTAATTCATTTTTCTTTTTTCCTCTCTGATTCATTTATTTCTACCATTCTATCGTCTAATTCACTAATCCTATCTTCTGCCTCTCTTATTCTACTATTTGTTGCCTCCAGTGTGTTTTTGATGTCAGTTGTTGCATTATTCATTACATATTGACTCTTTATTTTTTCTAGGTCCTTGTTAAACCTTTCTTGCGTCTTCTCAATCCTTGTCTCCTGGCTATTTATCTGTGATTCCATTTTGATTTCAAAATTTTGGATCAATTTCACTATCATTATTCAGAATTCTTTATCAGGTAGATTCCCTATCTCTTCCTCTTTTGTTTGGTTTGGTGGGCATTTATCCTCTTCCTTTACCTGCTGGGTATTCCTCTGTCTCTTCATCTTGTTTATATTGCTGAGTTTGGGGTGTCCTTTCTGTATTCTGGCAGTTTCTGGAGTTCTCTTTATTGTACCATTTCCTCAGTGTGTGTGGGTTTGTACAGGTGGCTTGTCAAGGTTTCTAGGTTAGGGAAGCTTGTGTCGGTGTTCTGGTGGGTGGAGCTGGATTTCTTCTCTCTGCAGTGCAATGAAGTGTCCGGTAATGAAGTATGAGATGACTATGGTTTTGGGGTGACTTTGGGAAGCCTGTATATTGGAGCTCAGGGCTGTGTTCCTGTGTTGCTGGAGAATTTGCTTGGTATGTCTTGCCCTGGAACTTGTTGGCCTTTGTGTGGTGCTTGGTTTCAATGTAGGTATGGAGGCATTTGATGAGCTCCTGTCAATTAATGTTCCCTGAAGTCAGGGTTTGGACTTAAGCCTCCTGCTTCCAGTTATCGGTCTTATTTTTACAGTAGTCTCAAAATTTCTCCTTCTATACAGCACCATTGATAAAACATCTAGGTTAAAGGTGAAAAGTTTCTCCACCATGAGGGTCACCCAGAGAGGTTCACAGAGTTACATGGAGAGGAGAAGAGGGAGGATGGAGTTAGAGGTGACCTGAATGAGATGAGGTGGAATCAATAGAGGAGAGAGCAGGCTAACCAGTAATCACTTTCTTATGTGCACTCCACAACTGGACTGCTCAAAGATGTTCACAGAGTTATACAGAGAAGAGAAGAGGGAGGAAGGAGACAGACATGGCCAGGAGGATAAAAGTGGGGAATGAAAAGGAGAGAGACAGATCCAGCCAGTAATCAGTTCCCTAAGTGTTCTCCACCGTCTGGAACACACAGAAATTCACAGAGTTGGGTAGAGTAGAGAGGGGTTAGGGGGGAGACACAGGCGACCTGGTGGAGAAAAAGGAGAGTCCGAAGGGAGAGAGAGCAGTCAAGACAGTAATCTTGCTCCCTAGTAAAATATGGGTACTGAAGATTGGGTTCTTAAAGGTAAAAAATTGGTAACAAATACCTAAAAGCAAAAATTAAAAATCTACAGTAGAGTTTGGAATTTCAAAAATACAATGTTAAAGAAAAGAAGAAGGAAAAGAAAGAGAGAAAAGGAAAATGAAAACAAAACAAAACAAAAACAAAGTCACAAAAATTATAAATAAAATATAGGTACAAAATTGATAACAAATACCAAAAAGCAAAAGTTAAAAATCTAGAGTAGAGTTTGGAATTTCAAAAATACAATGTTAAAGAAAAGAAGAAGAAAAAGAAAGAGAAAAACAAAAACAAACAAAGTCAAAAAAATTATAAAGAAGATATAGGTACAAAATTGATAGCAAATACCAAAAAGCATAAATTAAAAATCTAGAGTAGAGTTTGGAATTTCAGAAATACAATGTTAAAGAAAAGATGAAGAGAAAGAAAGAGAGAAAAAAAAAAAAGTCACAAAAATTATTAAAAAAAAGTATAGGTACAAAATTGATAACAAATACCAAAAAGCTAAAATTAAAAATCTAGAGCAGAGTTTGCAATTTCAAAAATACAATGTTAAAGAAAAGGAAAAAAAAATAAAAACGAGGTTACAAAAGTTATAAAAAATACATGTATGATGTTTGCTTTTTTTTTTAAAAAAAAGGGGTCTTTTGTTTTTGCAAAGTAATAGTAGCTTATAAAAGTAAAAATTAAAGGAGTAATAGAGGACAAATTTTTTTTTAAAAAATTTAATTTAAAAAAAAAAAGAAAGAATGATCATAAAAATAGTAAAAATATTTATAGGACTTTCTCTGATGTTGTTTGTGGGTATTGTGGGTTCAGGTCATTTTCGGCTAGTTCCTTGTTCTGGCTTATATTTCTCAAAATCTATAGGCCCCTTCCTATGTAGTCGGTACTAACCACGGGGTTTTAATCTATTGCCTGTTGCTTCCAAGGCGGTTCCCTCTTTTATAGCTTTTTCTGTTTGCTGGTCTCTTCAGTGTCTGATTTCTGCCCTGATACAAAGGGGGCGATGGTGGACACCTTTTTTTTTTAAGGCTCACTTGTTCAGTCATGTTGTGGGGAGGGAGGGACGCTGCAAACAAATAACACTGGCGTGTGCTCGCACTGCCTCAGCTGCACTTGGCCTGCCCCCGCTCATGGTGCATGTAGCCTCCCTGCCCACACTCCTCAGGCTCTAGGTTGCTCTGCCGGGAACCATCTGAGGCCAGCCCTGGGCTGCTTGCACCTTCCAGGTCTAAGCTGCTCAGGTTCAGGCACTCAGAAGCACAGACTCATTTGGGCCTGCATTTTGTGCCCTTCCCAGGTCCGAGCTGCTCAGGTGATGACGTGTTTGGCGAGCGTGGTTGCTGCGACTTATCGCCTCCCCGTCACTCAGTTATCTGTGTGTACAACCAGCACACCTTCTCAGGCGGATTTTGACTGTCCAGAACCCCAAGAAGTTTTAGTTAGCAAAGAAGCCTGCTTACAGCTTTGTAGATAATGTCTCTCTGGGGCTGCGATTGTGCCCCCTTCCAGCTCTGGCTGCCTGTCACTGGAGGGGGACGGTCTGCAGCCGGCTATCTCTGTACAGTCCTTTGTTCTGTGCGTGGGCCTGGTGGTGTCTTAGATTAGGGCTGGCTTTTCACGTGGTAGATATCCCAGTCTGGTTTGCTAGCCCAAAGTATTTCGCTCAGGTAGTGCTTGGGATATTCAGGCCAGATCCTTAATCTAAGCGATGCAGCCCCTGCCGCGCCTCCCTGCCCAGCCCCCACTTGCTAATGGCGGATGCAGGCATCTGCGCTGCTTCTCCATTGGGGGAGTTGGCGTAGGGCTCATAATCTGTGGGTTTTAATTGCTTATTTATTTCCTCCCTGTTATCTTGCCCTCTGTGCTTCCAAGGCTTGGCACAGACTTGGCAGTGAGAATGTTTCCTGGTGTTTGGAAACTTCTCTCTTTTTAAGACTCCCTTACAGGGATGGAGCTCCATCCCTCCCTCTTTGTCTCTTTTTTTGTCTTTTCTATTTTTTCCTACCTCCTTTCGAAGACAGTGCGTTGCTTTTCTGGGAGCCTGATGTCCTCTGCTGGCATTCAGAAGTTGTTTTGTGGAATTTACTCAGTGTTTAAATGTTCTTTTGATGAATTTGTGGGGGAGAAAGTGTTCTCCCCGTCCTATTCCTCTGCCATCTTCCCTAATTTTTTTTAAAAGCAAACTTCATATATATATATTTTATAATTTTTGTGGCCTTGTTTTTTTTTTCTTTTCCTCTTTTTTTTTCTTTTTTTTCTTCTTCTTTTCTTTAACATTGTATTTTTGAAATTCCAAACTCTACTCTAGATTATTAATTTTAGCTTTTTGGTATTTGTTATCAATTTTGTACCTTTTTTTTTTTAATATATAATTTTCGTGATTTTTTTTCTCTCTTTCTTTCTCTTCTTCTTTTCTTTAACATTGTATTTCTGAAATTCCAAACTTCACTCTAGATTTTTAATTTATGCTTTTTGGTATTTGTTATCAATTTTGTACCTATAGTTTCTTTATAATATTTGTGACTTTGTTTTTTTTTTCTTCTCTTTCTTTTTCTTCTTCTTTGCTTTAACATTGTATTTTTGTAATTCCAAACTCTACTCTAGATTTTTAACTTTTGCTTTTTCTTGTTTGTTATTAATTTTGTACCTATATTTTCTTTATCATTTTTGTGATTTTGTTTTTGTTTTTTTTCTTTGCTTTCTTTTTCTTCCTTTTTTTTTAATATTGTATTTTTGAAATTCTAAACTCTACTCTAGATTTTTATCTTTTCCTTTTTGGTATTTGCTATCAATTTTGTACCTATAGTTTCTTTATAATTTTTGCAACTTTTTTTTCTCTTTATTTTCCTTCTTCTTTTCTTTAACATTGTATTTTTGAAATTCCAAACTCTACACGATTTTTTAATTTTTGCTTTTAGGCATTTGTTACCAATTTGTACCTTTAAGAACCCAAACTTCAGTACCCATTTTTTACTTGGGAGCAAGATTACTGGCTTGACTGCACTCTCCCCCTTTGGACTCTCCTTTTTCTCCACCAGGTCGCCTGTGTCTCCTCCCTAACCCCTCTCTACTCTACCCAACTCTGTGAATTTCTGTGTGTTCCAGATGGTGGAGAACACTTAGGGAACTGATTACTGGCTGGATCTGTCTCTCCCCTTTTCATTCCCCACTTTTATCCTCCTGGCTATGTCTGTCTCCTTCCTCCCTCTTCTCTTCTCTGTATAACTCTGTGAACATCTATGAGCAGTCCAGTTGTGGAGTGCACATAAGAAAGTGATTACTGGCTAGCCTGCTCTCTGCTCTATTGATTTCACCTCATCTCATCCGGGTCACCTCTAACTTCATCCTCCCTCTTCTCCTCTTCATGTAACTCTGTGAACCTCTCTGGGTGACCCTCATGGTGGAGAAACTTTTCACCTTTAACCTAGATGTTTTATCAATGGTGTTGTATAGAAGGAGAAATTTTGAGACTACTGTAAAAATAAGAACGATAACTGGAAGCAGGAGGCTTAAGTCCAAACCCTGACTTCAGGGAACATTAACCGACAGGAGCTCATCAAATGCCTCCATACCTACACTGAAACCAAACACCACACAAAGGCCAACAAGTTCCAGGGCAAGACATACCAAGCAAATTCTCCAGCAACACAGGAACACAGCCCTGAGCTCCAATATACAGGCTGCCCAAAGTTACTACAAAACCATAGACATCTCATAACTCATTACTGGACATTTCATTGCACTGCAGAGAGAAGAAATCCAGCTCCACCCACCAGAACACTGACACAAGCTTCCTCAATCAAGAAACCTTGACAAGCCACCTGTACAAACCCACACACAGCGAGGAAATGCCACAATAAAGAGAACTCCAGAAACTGCCAGAATACAGAAAGGACACCCCAAACTCAGCAATATAAACAAGATGAAGAGACAGAGGAATACCCAGCAGGTAAAGGAAGAGGATAAATGCCCACCAAACCAAACAAAAGAGGAAGAGATAGGGAATCTACCTGATAAAGAATTCTGAATAATGATAGTGAAATTGATCCAAAATTTTGAAATCAAAATGGAATCACAGATAAATAGCCAGGAGACAAGGATTGAGAAGATGCAAGAAAGGTTTAACAAGGACCTAGAAGAAATAAAAAAGAGTCAATATGTAATGAATAATGCAATAACTGAGATCAAAAACACTCTGGAGGCAACAAATAGTAGAATAAGAGAGGCAGAAGATAGGATTAGTGAATTAGAAGATAGAAGGGTATAAATAAATGAATCAGAGAGGAAAAAAGAAAAACGAATTAAAAGAAATGAGGACAATCTCAGAGACGTCCAGGACAATATTAAATGCTACAACCTTCGAATCATAGGAGTCCCTGAAGAAGAAGACAAAAAGAAAGACTGTGAGAAAATACTTAAGGAGATAATAGTTGAAAATTCCCTAAAATAGGGAAGGAAATAATCACTCAAGTCCAAGAAACCCAGAGAGTCCCAAACAGGATAAACCCAAGGCAAAACACCTAAGACATATATTAATCAAATTAACAAAGAACAAACACAAAGAACAAATATTAAAAGCAGCAAGGGGAAAGCAACAAATAGGGGATTCCCATAAGGATAACAGCTGATCTTTCAATAGAAACTCTTCAAGCCCGGAGGGAATGGCAAGACATACTTAAAGTGATGAAAGAAAATAACCTACAGCCCAGATTATTGTACTCAGCAAGGATCTCATTCAAATATGAAGGAGAAATCAAAAGCTTTACAGACAAGCAAATGCTGAGAGAATTCAGCACCACCAAACCAGCTCTCCAACAAATACTAAAGGATATTCTCTAGACAGGAAACACAAAAAGGGTGTACAAATCGAACCCAAAACAATAAAGTAAATGGTAATGGGATCATACTTATCAATAATTACCTTAAACGTAAATGGATTGAAAGCCCCAACCAAAAGACAAAGACTGGTTGAATGGATACAAAAACAAGACCCCTATATATGTTGTCTACAAGAGACCCGCCTCAAAACAAGGGAAACATACAGACTGAAAGTGAAGGGCTGGAAAAAGATATTCCACACAAATAGAGACCAAAAGAAAGCAGGAGTAGCAATACTCATATCAGATAAAATAGACTTTAAAACAAAGTCTGTGAAAAGAGACAAAGAAGGACACTTCATAATTATCAAAGGATCAATCCAAGAAGAATATATAACAATTATAAATATATATACACCCAACATAGGAGCACTGCAATATGTAAGACAAATGCTAACAAGTATGAAAGGAGAAATTAACAATAACACAATAATCGTGGGAGACTTTAATACCCCACTCACACCTATGGATAGATCAACTAAACAGAAAATGAACAAGGAAACACAAACTTTAAACAATACAATAGACCAGTTAGACCTAAGTGATATCTTTAGGACATTTCACCCCAAATAATGAATTTCAACTTTTTCTGAAGTGCACATGGAACATTCTCCATGATAGATCACATCCAGGGCCATAAATCTAGCCTTGGTAAATTCAAAAAAAATTGAAATCATTCCAAGCATCTTTTCTGACCACAATGCAGTAAGATTAGATTTCAATGACAGGAGAAAAACTATTAAAAAATCCAACCTACAGAGACTGAAGAACACACTGCTGAATAACCAACAAATCACAGAAGAAATCAAAAAAGAAATTAAAATTTGCATAGAAACGAATGAAAATGAAAACACAACAACCCAAAACCTGTGGGGCACTGTAAAAGCAGTCCTAAGGGGAAAGTTCATAGCAATACAGGCATACCTCAAGAAACAAGGAAAAAGTCAAATAAATAACCTAACTCTACAGTTAAAGAAACTAGAAAAGGAAGAAATGAAGAACCCCAGGGTTAGTAGAAAGAAAGAAATCTTAAAAATTAGGGCAGAAATACATGCAAAAGAAACAAAAGAGACCATAGCAAAAATCAACAAAGCCAAAAGTTGGTTCTTTGAAAGGATAAATAAAATTGAGAAACCATTAGCCAGACTCATTAAGAAACAAAGGGAGAAAAATCAAATCAACAAAATTAGAAATGAAAATGGAGAAATCACAACAGACAACACAGAAATATAAAGGATCAAAAGAGACTAATATCAGCAACTATATGACAATAAAATGGACAACGTGGAAGAAATGGACAAATTCTTAGAAAAGTACAACTTTCCAAAACTGGACCAGGAAGAAATAGAAAATCTTAAGAGACCCATCACAAGCACGGTAATTGAAACTGTAATCAGAAATCTTCCAACAAACAAAAGCCCGGGTCCAGACGGCTTCACAGCTGAATTCTACCAAAAATTTAGAGAAGAGCTAACACCTATCCTACTCAAATTCTTCCAGAGAATTGCAGAGGATGGTAAACTTACAAACTCATTCTATGAGGCCACCATCATCCTAATACCAAAACCTGACAAAGATGCCACAAAAAAAGAAAACTACAGGCCAATATCACTGATGAACATAGATACAAAAATCCTTAAAAAAATTCTAGCAATCAGAATCCAAGAACACATTAAAAAGATCATACACCATGACCAAGTGAGCTTTATCCCAGGGATGCAAGGATTCTTCAATATCAGCAAATCAATCAATGTAATACACCACATTAACAAATTGAAAAATAAAAACCATATGATTATCTCAATAGATGCAGAGAAAGCCTTTGACAAAATTAAACATCCATTTATGATAAGAACTCTCCAAAAAGCAGGAATAGAAGGAACATACCTCAATATAATAAAAGCTATGTATGACAAAACCACAGCAAACATTATCCTCAATGGTGAAAAATTGAAAGAATTTCCCCTAAAGTCAGGAAGAAGAAAAGGGTGCCCATTTTACCATTACTATTCAACATAGTTCTGGAAGTTTTGGCCACAGCAATCAGAGCACAAAAAAGAAATAAAAGGAATCCAAATTGGAAAAGAAGAAATAAAACTCTCACTGTTTGCAGATGACATGATCCTCTACATAGAAAACCCTAAAGACTCCACCAGAAAATTACTAGAAATAATCAATGAATATAGTAAAGTTGCAGGATATAAAATCAACACACAGAAATCCCTTGCATTCCTATACACTAATAATGAGAAAATAGAAAGAGAAATTAAGGAAACAATCCCATTCACCATTGCAACGAAAAGAATAAAATACTTAGGAATATATCTACCTAAAGAAACTAAAGGCCTATATATATAAAACTATAAAACACTGGTGAAAGAAATCAAAGAGGACACTAATAGATGGAGAAATAGACCATGTTCATGGATTGGAGGAATGAATATAGTGAAAATGAGTATATTACCCAAAGCAATCTATAGATTCAATGCAATGCTTATCAAGCTACCAACGGTATTCTTCACAGAGCTAGAACAAATAATTTCACAGTTTATATGGAAATACAAAAAACCTCGAATAGCCAAAGAAATCTTGAGAAAGAAAAATGGAACTGGAGGAATCAACCTGCCTGACTTCAGGTTCTACTACAAAGCCACAGTCATCAAGACAGTATGGTACTGGCACAAAGACAGAAATATAGATCAATGGAACAAAATAGAAAGCCCAGAGATAAATCCACGCACATATGGACACCTTTTCTTGACAAAGGAGGCAAGAATATACAATGAATTAAAGACAATCTCTTTAACAAGTGGTGCTGGGAAAACTGGTCAATCACTTGTAAAAGAATGAAACTAGACCACTTTCTAACACCATACACAAAAATAAACTCAAAATGGATTAAAGATCTAAACGTAACACCAGAAACTATAAAACTCCTAGAGGAGAACATAGGCAAAACACTCTCCGACATACATCACAGCAGGATCCTCTATGACCCACCTCCCAGAATATTGGAAATAAAAGCAAAAATAAACAAATGGGACCTAATTTAAATTAAAAGTTTCTGCACAACAAAGGAAACTATAAGCAAGGTGAAAAGACAGTCTTCCGAATGGGAGAAAATAATAGCAAATGAAACAACTGACAAACAACTAATCTCAAAAATATACAAGCAACTCCTACAGCTCAACTCCAGAAAAATAAACGACCCAATCAAAAAATGGGCCAAAGAACTAAATAAACATTTCTCCAAAGAAGACATACAGAAGGCTAACAAACACATGAAAAGATGCTCAACATCATTCATTATCAGAGAAATGCAAATAAAAACCACAATGAGGTACCATTTCACACCAGTCAGAATGGCTGCAATCCAAAAGTCTACAAGCAATAAACGCTGAAGAGGGTGTGAAGAAAAGGGAACCCTCTTACACTGTTGGTGGGAATGCAAACTAGTACAACCACTATGGAGAGCAGTGTGGAGATTCCTTTAAAAACTAGAAATAGAACTGCCTTATGATCCAGCAATCCCACTGCTGGGCATACACACTGAGAAAACCAGAATTGAAAGACACGTGTACCCCAATGTTCATCACAGCACTGTTTATAATAGCCAGGACATGGAAGCAACCTAAATGTCCATCAGCAGATGAATGGATAAGAAAGCTGTGGTACATATACACAATGGAGTATTACTCTGCCATTAAAAAGAATACATTTGAATCAGTTCTAATGAGTTGGATGAAACTGGAGCCTATTATACAGAGTGAAGTAAGCCAGAAAGAAAAACACCAATAGAGTATACTAATGCATATGTATGGAATTTAGAAATATGGTAACAATAACCCTGTATGTGAGACAGCAAAAGAGACACTGATGTATAGAACAGTCTTTTGGACTCTGTGGGAGAGGAAGAGGGTGGGATGATTTGGGAGAATGACATTGAAACTTGTATAATATCATATATGATATGAGTCACCAGTCCAGGTTCAATGCATGGTACTATATGCCTGGGGCTGGTGCACTGGGACGACCCAGAGGGATGGTATGGGGAGGGAGGAGGGAGGAGGGTTCAGGATGGGAAACACATGTATACCTGTGGCGGATTCTTTTTTATATGTGACAAAACCAATACAATATTGTAAAGTTAAAAAATAAAATTAAATTAAATTAAAAAAAATCTAGGCACAGGTTGTACTGTAATACACTCTATGAAAACCTGGAAAAAGATTTCCTAATGGAAATATTGACTTCTTTATGTTATACTTATGAATATCTGTGATCACATTTTCCTACACAATATATGGAATTCTCCATGATAAACCTTTGAATATATGGACATTCATTTTCCTACATTAAATATTAAATTATCTCTAGAAACCATATGAAAATATTGGCATGGCTTTTGTCGGCATAAATTTTTAAACGTGGAATACAGAATTCTGTATGTTTCACATGTGTCAATCAGTGTGCAGATTTTCTTAAATGAAATATGGAATCACATATATTTTACAGATGATAATTGGAACAAAGACTTTTCTGCTATATTGACATATGGGATTCTGTATATTTCATATATGAAAATCTTAATTGAGATTTTCTAACATAAGTATGTAATTTTCTATATTTCATGTTATAGGAGTCAGGGAACCGATTTTCCTTCATGAATTAGGACATCTCTACACTTCACAAATAGAAATCTGTGAACAGATTTTCATACATGTCAGGTCAAATTTTTCACATTTAATATAAGAAAATCTCGGCCCAGATATTTGTACAAAAATAAGGAAATCTTTATGCTTCATATATGAATATATGAGTGCCAATATTCCCATATGAAATATGGAATTCTCTATGTATCATATTTGAAATAGGGCCATCCATTTTCTATGTATCACATATGAACATCTCTGCTCAAATTTTCCTAGAGGAAGTATTGAACATTATGTGTATCACATAGGAAAACCTGGGTGCCAATTTCCCCACATGCAATCTGAAATTCTGAATATTTAAGATATCTATCAAATTATATGTACCAATTTTACTACATAAAATATGGAAGTATGTATATTTCAGATATGAAAATCATTGGGACATTTTTACTCTATTAAAAATAGAATTCTCTATATGTTACATATGAAAATCTCATTGCTGGTTTTACTACATGAAATGTAGAATTTTTTGTATTTCAATTTATAAAATCTATGAGGAGCTTTTCACATGAAATATGGAATTCTTTCTACTTCCTATATGAAAACATGGGTAGTGATTTTCTTACATTAAATATGGGATACTCTACATTTCACACATGAACATCTAGGCATTGCTTTTCTTAAGATATGGAGATCCAATATGGTATTGGTGTTGCTCCTATTTCACAAGTGAAAATATCGGCACCACTGTTTCTTCATGAAATATGGAATCCTTTGCATTTCTCATACCTATATCAATACAATGATTTTCCACCTTGAAATATGGAATTCCCTATAGTCCATATATCAAAATCTAAGTGCTAATGCTCCTTCATGGAAGTTGGACTTTGGTATAGTTCACATTTGCAGATCAGAATGGAGATTTTCCTATAAGAAATATGGAAATCTCTATATTTTGTATGAACCAGTGGTTCTTCATGTACTGCCACGTGTTGCCTGTTTGCATTTGTGTCCCTGTCCCTTACACGTGTGTGCTTGTGTTGTGTGTGTGTGTGTGTGTGTGTGTGTGTGTGTGCATGGGTCCTGCCCACTGCAGACACAGAGATGAAGGTGACATTATCTCATGTGATGATGAGATAGTCCTGAGATATGGAGCAACCAGAAGAGGCAAGAGGTGTTCACAGACTAGGGGAGACTGGTCCATGCATCTCTGTCATGCCCCTGTCCAGGACAGGAATGAGGAAAGGATGAGAGGTGACAACTATGGACAGTGACTCTGCAAATCTGCAGTTACATCAAGAGGAATAAACAAGCTCTAAATTTCTGCTGTGTTGTGTGTTTGTATCAGTAAGCAGTGATGAGGGGTTTGAGGAGTCACCGAGAGGAAATAAATCATAAGTGATGTGGGGATTTAAAACCCCTGTCTGTGGACCCCTCAGTCTGTGGTTCATTGGCTACCCTGTGGAAATGCTGGACCAGGCTAGGGCAGGACCCCCGATTTTGAAGAGGTCAGGTCCTTTGGATAAAGGGAGAGACTGGAAAGAGGAGGATGGGAATGAGAGCCGGCTTCACTGCAGATTGTTCCACACATATGAGAAGGAGATCTGGGAAAGTCCGGGGCTAGTGCTGTCTAGGATCAGCCTGTCAACCAGCACACTCCCTCTCCAAGTGTGTTACATATTGGCACCATACGAGACAAATGACATGCTAAGCTAAGCTCTCAGAGTGAACCCCCAGGCATCCTAGGAGAGATGGGGTGTGAGCATGGAATCTGTCTGGGCACTTCCAGCTACCTGGCAGTGCAGAAATGTGAGGAAAGTGCAGGTGTGGGGTGTGTGTGTGTGTGCTCCTCTGCCAGTATCTGCCTGTGAAGGAGGCAACAGGGATGAAGCAAGGATGGCAGCATAAGCAGCTGCTACCTGCAGAGTTTGCCAGTTTAAAACATCACTATACTCTTCACAGAATGCTTGGATATCAGGACTACACAAAGGATGGCTTCAGTTGATCATTCGCTGCTCCCAAGCCCACAGGCCTGGGGAAACAGGGTAGGCTGCAGTGTGTTCTCAACCTGGAGGGTGAACAAGAACAGCACCACTTTGAAAGGGCCTGTATACCCTAAATATGAAGACTTCAATGCCTCTGGTACCGGTGAGTCATGACCTTTAATGGAGAGCTGTCCTTAGCATCTCACCTACTGGCATTCAAGCACGTTTCAAGGAGTTCCCTAATGCCAGCTAGAGCATGTCCCGTTTCTCCCGCTGTCCAAAGTGTGGCCAAGCCACTGTAGTCCTGTGCAATGTTCATGTCCACTATGTGAGGGAGGGAGGGACGCCTGTCTCCTTCTGTGGTTCATCAGAGATTGCCTGTGTTTGCCTCTAAGTTTGAGAAAGCATTCCCCAGCTGTGTGAACTGACATAGTCAGATGCCCCTGTGGATGCAACTCACACAGGAGGAGAGCTCTGGCTTTATTCAAAGTTTAAGTGTCTTTTATGAGCGCTGGTGTCCAGAGAGTGGCAGAGGGCAACAGCACCAGTCAGAGAGACAGAGACACACAGACACAAGCCCCTACTATACACAAAGAAAGATGGACAGAGAAACAGGGCATGCCAGAAGCAGAGACAGAGACACAGAAAGCTCTGTACCCCGTGGCTCTGGTGCCCCTTAGCAAAGGAGCTCAACTGTATCAAACTGGTTTTGTACCCATTCTCCTATCATCCAGACCACATCAGCCTCACTGCTCAGTGAAGGAAACTATTCAGCCACATTGTCCCCCTGCATTTCATGGGACACTTTCAGAGAGCACCCAGAGGTTAAAGTTCCTGTGGGCCACAGGAGTGTCCTTTTCGGATATGGAACTGGGAATTCATGGTTTGAATTTCTGGAGGCCAAGGAAGTGGCAGCTTGCACCTGGGTTTTGCCAGATGGAAGACAGACAACGTGCCTGGAGGTGGGCACTCAGCGAAGCAGAGGCATCACGTGGCTCACTGGAGCCCAGGAAGCCAGTGGGGTGGAGGTGTGGGGAGGTGGAAGTGGGTAGGCCCAGGGGAAGCAGGTGGGGGTGGGCCAGAGGTGACTACCTTTGGGCTAAGGGTGTGTCTGTGGAGCGTGACACCCACTACTCTCTCTGCCAATGGCTGAGATTGGGCCCAGAAGCCTGGGAGTGGTTCACAGCTCCAGCAGCCTAGTCCAATTCAGTTCAGTTCAGTTGCTCAGTTGTGTTCGACTCTTTGTGACCCCATGAATCACAGCACGCCAGGCCTCCCTGTCCATCACCAACTCCCGGAATTCACTCAGACTCACATCCATTGAGTCAGTGATTCCATCCAGCCATCTCATCCTCTGTCGTCCCCTTCTCCTCCTGCACCTAATGTCTCCCAGCATCAGAGTCTTTTCCAATGAGTAAACACTTCACATGAGGTGGCCAAAGTACTGGAGTTTCAGCTTTATCATCATTCCTTCCAAAGAAATCCCAGGGCTGATCTCCTTCAGAATGGACTGGTTGGAGCTCCTTGCAGTCCAAGGGACTCTCAAGAGTCTTCTCTAACACCGCAGTTCAAAAGCATCAATTCTTCGGTACTCAGCTTTCTTCACAGTCCAACTCTCACATCCATACATGACCACAGGAAAAATCATAGACTTGACTAGACAGACCTTTGTTGGCAAAGTAATGTCTCTGCTTTTGAATATGCCATCTAGGTTGGTCATAACTTTCCTTCCAAGGAGTAAGCATCTTTTAATTTCATGGCTGCAGTCACCATGTACAGTGATTTTGGAGCCCAAAAACAAAGTCTGACACTGTTTCCACTGTTTCCCCATCTATTTCCCATGAAGTGATGGGACCAGATGCCATGATCTTTGTTTTCTGAATGCTGAGCTTCAAGCCAACTTTTTCACTCTCCACTTTCGCTTTCATCAAGAGGCTTTTTAGTTCCTCTTCACTTTCTGCCATAAGGATGGTATCATCTGCATATCTGAGGTTATTGATATTTCTCCTGGCAATCTTGATTCCAGCTTGTTTTTCTTCCAGTCCAGCGTTTCTCGTGATGTACTCTGCATATAAGTTAAATAAGCAGGGTGACAATATACAGCCTTGAAGTACTCCTTTTCCTATTTGGAACCAGTCTGCTGTTTCATGTCCAGTTTTGACTGTTGCTTCCTGACCTGCTTCCAACAACACAAGAGAAGACTCTACATATGGACATCATCAGATCATCAACACTGAAATTAGATTGATTATATTCTTTGCAACCAAAGATGGAGAAGCTCTATATCATCAACAAAAACAAGACCAGGAGCTGACTATGGCTCAGATCATGAATTCCTTATTATCAAATTCAGGCTTAAATTGAAGAAAGTAGGGAAAACCACTAGACCATTCAGGTATGACCTAAATCAAATCCCATATGATTATACAGTAGAAGTGAGAAATAGATTTAAGAGCCTAGATCTGATAGATAGAGTGCCTGGTGAACTATGGAATGAGATTCGTGACATTGCAAGGAGACAGGGATCAAGACCAACCCCATGGAAAAGAAATGTAAAAAAGCAAAACGGCTGTCTGGGGAGGCCTTGCAAATAGCTGTGAAAAGAAGAGAAGTGAAAAGCAAAGGAGAAAGGAAAGATATAAGCATTTTAATGCAGAGTTACAATGAATAGCAAGAAGAGATAAGAAAGCCTTCCTCAGCGATCAATGCAAAGAAATAGAGGAAAACAACAGAATGGGAAAGACTAGAGATCTCTTCAAGAAAATCAGAGATACCAAGGGAACATTTCATGCAAAGATGGGCTTGATAAAGGACAGAAATGGTATGGACCTAACAGAAGCAGAAGATATTAAGAAGAGGTGGCAAGAATACACAGAAGAACTGTACAAAAAAGATTTTCATGACCCAGATAATCACAATGGTGTGGTCACTAACCTAGAGCCAGACATCCTGGAATGTGAAGTCAAGTGGGCCTTAGAAAGCATCACTATGAATAAAGCTAGTGGAAGTGATGGAATTCCAGTTGAGCTATTTCAAATCCTTAAAGATGATGCTGTGAAAGTGCTGCGCTCAATATGCCAGCAAATTTGGAAAACTCAGCAGTGGCCACAGGACTGAAAAAGTTCAGTTTCCATTCCAATACCAAAGAAAGGCAATGCCAAAGAATGCTCAAACTACCGCACAATTGCACTCATCTCACATGCTAGTAAAGTAATGCTCAAAGTTCTCCAAGCCAGGCTTCAGCAATACATGATCCGTGAACTTCCTGATGTTCATGCTGGTTTTAGAAAAGGCAGAGGAACCAGAGATCAAATTGCCAACATCCGCTGGATCATGGAAAAAGCAAGAGAGTTCCAGAGAAACATCTATTTCTGTTTTATTGACTATGCCAAAGCCTTTGACTGTGTGGATCACAATAAACTGTGGAAAATTCTAAAAGAGATGGGAATACCAGACCACCTGACCTGCCTCTTGAGAAACCTGTATGCAGGTCGGGAAGCAGCAGCCTAGGGGGCCCGTTAAACTGCTCAATCTTGCCGGCCTGTGCACTTTGTTCCAGGTGATCCCCCACCCACTTCTTCAGTCTCAGGGCACCCCCAGAAGGAGGCAGCTATGGCCACTGGGTGACAGCAGCATTCTAATTGGCTGTGCAGGCCACCTGCTGTGCTGTCATGTCCAACCCCTACATAGCTGCACCAGCTCAGGCCACAGCCAGGGTGAGATGCTGCCAGAGTATGCCAGGAGCACCCTGGGACTCTGGATCTTCTTAGCTGTGAGGCCAAGTTTTCAGGGGATGGGGGCCCTGGGTCCTCCTCTCACAGTGGGGGCATCAGGGACCTTGTAGGCACCAGGTGGCACACCAAGCAAGGAGGTGGCTCTCTTCAGTGTGTAGGCAAAGAAAGGAAGGTGAGGCCCTGGAAGCGAGAGAGATGGTGGGGATCGGGCAAGAGGTCAGGCTGCTGGTGGAAGAAGACAGCACAGAGGAGGTGGAAGTGGTGGAAGATGTGGAGCAGGAGCAGTTATCCTTGCAGGAGCCAGAGGAGAAGCTGGAGGAGCAGAGCCAGGAATGTGCAAGGCCAGGAGCCCCGAGTGATCTACCGGCCCATGCTGGAGAGGCTGGAGTGACTGGTGGCCCTTTAGACAGTGAGTTTAGGTCTGGGAATGTGAAAGACCACAGGGCCTACGTTTGTATCAGGTGGAACAACCGTCGGAGGAGGAAGGGTCACTTGGATCAGAGATGCACCATCTTCCAGGGCTTCACAGGCTTCTGGGCCCAAGCCCTATCCTGATTTCAATTCCTCAGAGTCAGCTGCTCAGGAGGAGGAGAAGGACCAGGAATAGAGGTGGGGACAATGGCACAGGCAAGGTAAGGGGTGCCCGAGGGAATAGAGGTGGGAACAATGGCACAGGCAAGGTGAGGGGCGGCCGAGGGAACTGGGTGCTGGTGGTGTGGAGGTCCAAAGGTACAGCAGGACCAGAATTCGAACATGGCCAAAACACCTGTAGGTGTCTGAGCCATGACTTTGGGTGACTCCTTTTGTCTTGCATCTGAAGAGGAGCAGTACCCAGGGGTGGGGATTCTATGTCAGAAGTGACCAGAAACATTAGGCCAGAGTAGCATTCCCAGAGAGTTATTATTGTATTTGTGGATAATCCTGGGAAGTAACAGAGACAGTGCGAGTCCCACAGCCCATCCCAGTCAGTCAGAGCCCCTGTTGTTGTTCCCACTAGTGCAGTGCAGAAGCAGGAGGTTTTCCACACCAAGGTGGAGAAGGAAGTGGCTGCTGTCCGGTATGTTGTGAGTGCCAGACGACTCCAGACACATCCTTGTGAAGACAAGGAGCATTTCAGAGACCCAGGGCTTTCTTGTTAAACACACACACACACAGAAAGGCACACACACATACTCATACACAACACACTTGTCCACAGACAAGGTGTGCCAAAGGGACTGCAGTTCCTGACATTTTTAAGCAGTGACATGCCACCATTCAGCACACACCATCCAGTCAGAAATAAGAAGTGGTCAGAAACAGATCCTCCCTTGGTGAATGCAGACAAATTCAGACACCAAAGACTGGTCAGTGTATCTCTGTGGCACCCCTGTCCAAAATAGGAACGAGAAAAGGATGGCCAGTGACATCTCCGGACAGTGGTTCCACACATCTACAATTACATCAAGAGACATAAACAAGCTTACAGTTGCTGCTCTGTTGACCTGTTTTTTACTACAGGCCTTTTTCCATGACTGATCTCCTTAACTGGAAAGATCACACCCCCTCATACTCTGAAAAGCCCCAAGTAGTGATTGGTCTCTTAGAATCCATCTTTCAGACCCACTGCCCCACCTGGGGAGACTGCCTGCAGTGTCTCCTCACCCTATTCAATATAGAGGAATGCTGATGAGTCATGACAAAGGCTAGAAAATGGGTCCAGGCCAATGCCCCAGGGGCCCAATAAGATGTGGAGAACTGGGCTTAGGAGAACTTCCCAGAGGAAGAGCCTCTCTGGTATCCCAATACTGAGGGGGGAAGAAACCAGTTAGAGAGATAGCCACAGGCCCTCTCTCCTACAGGGGGTAAAAGACGGGGCTAAGAAGCCTGGTAACATGGCTAAGACCACTGAGGTGCTACATGAACCAGATGAAAGCCTGGACGATTTCTGAAAAAGCCGTGTGAGGCCTTCTGGGTTTTCACCCCTTTTGATCTTGAAACCACTGAAAATCAATGGATGATAAATTCAGCCTTTGAGGGATAGGCCCAATCAGACATCTGAAAAAAAAAAAAAAAAAAAATTACAGAAATTAGAAGTTTTGCAGGTAAAAATGCCACAGACCTGCTTTGCCAACAAAGTCTTTGTCAATCACAACTAAACAGCAAAAAGTGGATGAAGCAAAATGTCACATTCTTGGCAGCTGTTCTGCCACATTGTGCACCCCCAGTGGGACCACACCATAAGGCAAGGGGCCCAGATCTGAAAAGGAAAATTCCCCTTAGCCACAATCAATGTGCCTATTGCAAGCAAAAGGGACACTGGAAAAATGAGTGCCCCAGTCGCCCAGAGAAGTAAACCAAAGCAGCAGGCCCACCGATCCGGTATTAACTCAAGCCACACGGCACTAATCTGATCGGGCTAACTCAAGCAGAATCCCAACTAGAGGAAACTGAACTCTCTCCAACTGGGTCCCCGAGAGACCATGGTCAGAATTCAAGTAGGGGCTATCCAAGGGACTTTATGGTGGACACTGGCACTGAGCATTCCCAGGTCACCCAGGAGATAGTCCCCTTATCAGGAAAAGAAACTACCATCATTGGGTGCACAGGAGCCCAGACCCACACACATCCAGACCTGCAGGCCCTTTTGCAGTCCTTGAGAATGCTGACGGGGGGCCATGAGGTAGAGCACGAATTCCTTCACTTGCCCAACTGCCCTATTCCCTTGATGCGAAGAGTCCTGGTTGCTAAGATGGGGGCCCAGATTTCCTTTTCTGCTGATGGGTAACCTCTCCTAAAGCTAGCAGGCCCACTCTCCTCCTTGATTATGACTCTTGCTGTAAGGTGAGAAGAAGAATGGGGCCTATATTCCTCCCTTCCAGGAGAAGGGACCATTCCTCCGTAATCAGAGACTGAGTACCCACCAGTTTTGGCCAAGGAAAATGCTCTGGGCCTGGCAAAACTCCTTACTCCCATCCTGATTGATCTGAAACCAGGAGCTCAGCCCGTAAAACTACAACAGTATCCGATTCCCCGGTAGGCCCGGCTGGGAATCCACGCTCATTTAGATAGACTACTCCAACACGGACTTCTGATGAGATGTCAGTCACCTGGAAACCCCACTACTACCCGTGAAGAAGCCAGGGACACATGACTACCATCCGGTTTAGGACTTAAGAGCTATAAATGAGGCAACAATTACTCTGCACCCAGCAGTGCCTAAACCGTACACCCTACTAGGACTGATCCCTTCCACAGCTGAATGACTTACTTGCTCGCACTTGAAAGATGCCTTCTTCTGCCTCCAGCTTGCACGTGTCAGCCAACCACTATTTGCCCCTGAATGGGAAAACCCACACATGGGAAACAAGGAACAGCTCTCTTGGACGAGGCCTCCTCAGGGTTTCAAGAACTCCCCTACTCTCTTCAGCGGAGCTTTGGCCACTGACTTTGTGCAATTTCCTGGACGAGAGTTAGACTGTGTCTGGTGAAGTAGGTCATTGAGCACAACACAGGCTCGATGCCTAGAAGGAGCAAAGGCCCTCATCTCCTTGTTAATGGAAGCTGGGTACTGGGTATCAAAGAAAAATGCACAAATCTGTAAAAGACAAATCAAATATCTAGGTTTTAATATCATCTCGGGCCAGCAAATGCTACGAACTGAAAGGAAACAAGCAGTTTGCACCAACCCTCCCCCTACCACTCACCAGAAGGTCCACGAGCTCCTGGGAGCAGCAGGATTCTGCAGGATATGGATCCCTGGATTTTCAGACCTGGCCAGAACCCTATATGAGGCCCTGAAAGAAGAAAAGGCTCCCCTTGAATGGAGCCAAGAAGTGGCATTTCAAACAATTAAGGCCAAAGTCTCCAATGCCTCAGCCCTAGAGCTTCCCAATATCAACAGAGTGTTCAATCTCTGTGGTCATGAAATGTACAAAATGGCCTTGGGAGTCTTGACCCAAAAATCCAGGCCTTGCCAAAGGCCAGTGGCCACTTGTCTAAACAGATGGCCACCCTACCTCCAAGCAATAGCAGCCACTACCATGCTAGTGAGCGAGGCTGTCAAATTAATGTTGGGGCAAAACCTAAATGTTAAGATCATACACTCAGTTGTAACCCTGATGGATAGCAGAGGCCACCACTGGCTCACACATGCATGGATGACTGAGTATCAAGGGTTACTATGTAAACATCCATGGGGAAACCTGAAAGTTGTATGAACTCTAAAACCAGGTATCTTCCTACCAAAAGAAGCAGGGCCCTTGGAACATGATTGCTTGGAATTATTAGACGAAGTGTTTTCTAATAGACAAGACCTGACTGACAAGCCACCCCACAACCCAGACTTGGTCCTATATACAGATGGTAGCAGTTACATGGAAAACAGAAAGAAGATGGTTGGGTATGCTGTAGTGTCTCACTCTGAAGTGGAGGAAGGAGAGGCACTTCCTCAAGGATGGTCAGCGCAGAGAGTGGAGTTATGGGCATTAATCGGGGCCCGGGAACTCAGCTGAGAGCAGCGAGTCAATACCTATACAGACTTGCGGTATGCTTTCACTACTCTACATGTCCACGGAGCCTTATACAAGGAAAGAGGACTCCTTACAGCAGGAGGGAAAGGGATCAAAACCCAAGTCAAAATATTGAAACTTCTGGAAGTAGTATGGGAACCAAAGGAAGTGTCAGTTGTCCACTGCAAAGGCCACCAGAAGGGAAGTGACCCAGTGGCCGAAGGGAACCGTCACACTGATGCAGCCACCAAGGAGGCTGCCCGCGGCAGCCGCCAAATTCAAAGTCCTGCTAGCCCTGGAGATACCAGCTGCCCCCAGGTACTTTCCTGAGGAGGAAAAATGGAGAAAAATGGAAGGGGGAACCAAGGCAAAGATGGGATGGTGGCTCACACAAGACTGCAAGTCCATGTTCTGGCACATCTTGCCTACAAGCTGGTGTACCAGCAACATGAACTGACCCATATGGGCAAGACTGCCTTAGAGAGTTTGCTAGACCCATACTATCTTGTTGCTCACCTCCCTGCACTCTGTTCTTCTCTCAGTGATGTGTAAACTGTTTACAAAATAAAGCTCGCCAGGGCCCTAGTAGATCGGCAGGGACACAACATTGTGGACTATCCCCCTTTGAGGATACGGAAGCAGGTTTCACTGAAATCACTCCAAATCAAGAATTTAGATATCTTGTAGTTTTTATCTGCATCTTTTCAGGCTGGGTGGAAGCCTTTCCTATCCAAACTGAAAAAGCAAGACAAGTAACCAAGGCAGTCCTGAAAGACATTGTCCTCAGATATGGAATGCCTCTGTCCATAGCATCAGACAAGGGACCAGCATTTGTAGCCAACGCAGAACAACAGGTGTCAAAGACTTTGAAAACCCAGTGGAAATTGCATACTGCCTACCATCCCCAGGGTTCAGGGAAAGTGGAACACGTGAATTGAACCCTCAAACAAACTCTAGCAAAACTATGCCAGGAGACCAGCTTATCTTGGGTAGGTATGTTGCCTGCAGCCCTCTTAAAAGTGAGGAGTTTGCCCCAGGCAGGGATAGGGTTTTCACCATTTGAAATCCTGTATGGACGACCACCCTCACTAGTCAACTTAAGGGGAGACACCAGAGAACTAGGGAACTTGAACTTATATAAGCAGCTACAAGGGTTAGGACACACCATCTCTCAAGTACATACATGGATAATTGATAGAATACTCGTTTCCTTAGGCATAACAGTACATCCTCACCAACCAGGGGACTGAGTATGGGTAAAGGATTGCAAAAAAGAGCCTTTAAAACACATGTGGAAAGGGCCATATTCTTTAACCCTAACTACCCACACTGATCTCAAGGTGGAAGGAATAGACGCTTGGTTCCATTACTCCAGAGTCAAACCTGCAAGTCTGACTGATAGCCAAGAGAAGTGGGAAACGACCCTTAGTCTGGAGGAATCCCTGTGCCTGACCTTGCAGAGAAGGAAACAACCATCCCCAAAGCCCCACTCTGGCCACACTGGAAGCTGGTCAATAAAAGCACGGCTGAAGCTTGAGGAACCAATAGGACCGACAAAAGGCAGATGTATTGGTTATTAATTGGTCTGGGACTCCCCCTATTCATCTTATTTGGAATAGGGCTTTACTCTTTCCCCCAGAGTGGACTTGTATCCAAAAACTCTCTCTCTCTGCTTTGTCTAATTCTTCATAGTTCTTGTTTTTTGGAGTTTCCTCATATTGTGATCAACTTAATTATGAAAACAGCATATTTTTGCCTTTTAAGTTGTAAAATCCCCTCCTCATCTGAGAGCCAGGATGATTGTTCTGAATGTATGGAGTCTTTCTACCTTGAGGGTACATGGGCCCTGGAAGTGTACTGGATTGGATGCCTCTCTGCTATTCCAATGGAATCTAACAATTAGCAGGTGGGCAGGGTGTCCTATTCAGAGTTGTGCCCTGTCCAAGGAAACAGTAGGCAAAGAATGCCTAAGCTGAGAAGGGTTAAATTATACCTCGGTCGGAGAAACAAAATGCAGAAGAGCCCTGGTCTATAATGATCCCTATAAGAAATTTCCATGGTGTCCAGGGGCCCCAACCTGGTATTGGGCTCCCCAAAAAGGAGGGAATGGAAATCACACTTGCATTCCCTTGAATTCCACTTCTGGGATTCTAGAGCAAAACTGTACAGGAAATCAACCTGATACTAATCCCTTTCTTGCAATCCCAGGCATTAGCCCACATTGGAAGCATCTTTACTGCACAAACCCAGACTTATGGCAATCCTGAGAGGAACTTTTTGGAATTGTGGAAGAAGGGCCAACTCAGAGCTCCCATGCAGATATGGAAGAAACTGCACCATAGGAATAATTCAGTCAGGTTTCTTCCTCTTACCCACACCAGGGGATATGCTGGTGTTCCCAATTTGTGATAACCTGAGACACAGAGAAAAATGATTCCTTGAGCTAGGAGGAAAACAAAACTAGGGTGAAGATGGGAGTTGGGGATACAGGACCCCCATTTACATGCTCAATTGAATAATCCAACTGCAGGCATTACTTGAGATTATAACTAATGAAATTGCAACTGCATTGGAACTGTCATTACAGCAACAATCCCAGATGAGGACTGCCATCTATCAATATCGAACAGTGGAGGAAGGAGGAGCATATGGGAAATTCAACCAAACTGACTGTTGTATCCAAATAGATGACAATGGAAAATTTGTGACAGACATAGCTAAAAATATCAAGAAGATTGTCCATGTTCTGGTTCAGACAATGTTTCTGGTTAAGACAATGATTGGGATTGTCGTAGTCATACTCACTGATGTCTGCTTATTCCCTGGTTCACACCCGTCCTAATCAAAAACATAACAACGTTCATTCATAGGAACAGTTGTCAAATGGAGAACAGCCACCTAGCTGTTGCTTTTAAAGGATTACCAGCCAGTTCTGGATGATGATGTTCTCTGACAGCTGCAGATGCACCATAAACATCAAGAGGGGGGAATGAGATAGAAACCAGACCAAAGCCCCCAATTAAAGTAGCAACCTTTTGCTTTCCCTTCCTTTATCTTGTGTTAACATCTGCTGCTCATCAGTCACTGCTTATGCATCTGATCTCTTGCTTGCTGGTTACCTCCTCTCCTTGGGAACTAGGGCTACCTGGGGAAAGGAGGGATCTGAGCTGTTTGAGCAGGAAATTTATGGTGCATAAAAGATACTTAGAACAAAGGCAGGGCACTCAGTCTTTGGAGGCAACTCCACTGAGCCCACACTGGTGCTGAATAAACCCAGCTGTTCTGCATCTTTGAGTGCCGCTTGTCTCTTTCTGATGCCACAGAGTCTATAACAACACCATGATGACAATCAGCTGACTCATGGCCTACTTTCCCATGGCCTTTCTTTATTTCAAACAGTCCTCAGAAACTTGCCTTGTCTGTGCTTTTGCATTCTATCTGCCTTTTCTTTTTTTGAGAGACTCTTGTATGGCAGGAGGAATTACTATAAACTGGGCCATCTTTAGTGGTAGGAAGTCATTTAGCACAATTGGTACAGTTGGAAAAGTGAGAGGAAAGTCCTAATACAAAAATGTAACTTCCAAGTTAATGCTATCTTCTGGTTGTATGAGTAGAGAAGTAGTCAACGAGGAAGAAAATGAAATCCCAGATACGTGATTATCTTGTTATGATCTCCAAATTGAAATATGCTTAAGAGAATAGTCTATATATAGGTGAATCCCGACTCCAGCTCTATTAAGTATTCACACTGTTTGAACAGTGTGAGCGAGCAAGTCTCCTTTAAGCCCTTCAGTTTGGACTGGATTGCATTCCTTTTTATTTTACTTTTTTTTCAGATATGTACTTTGCAAGTAGGAATGGTGGTCTCTTGGGGTTCTCAGGAAACCAGAGGACTGCTGATAAGAGTGGTGACCATAGACTACAAATTCTGCCATGGAGAAGGTAACAATAACACACCTGGAAAACTCTCTGAGGGAAAAGCCCATGTGATTTCAATGGTTTGGGAGGGCTTGTGATCCTCTAGGCTTCCCCATGGCTACTACAGCCTAGTGTCACAGCCTAGTGTCTTGGTTAAGGGAGATTTAGGGAGGCATGGTTGCCATGACATCACGACTCTGTGACATTACTAAAGCTATAGGCAGAATACCTTGGTCACTTCCCTTTGCCTCTAACAGATGAAAGGAGAGGCCTGTATCTATTTTATGAGGTGGGGCTGTCTTCATGATAGGCTTATTTTCTTCTACCACTTACTGTAAATGATGCTCATTCTAGTAGTTCCTAGGCCAACTTTACCCATGAAATAGGAACAAGCTCTAGCCCAGTTGAATCTCTAAAGAAATGGTGAAAACTCTAAGGGAGTGTTAAGTATCTGTGAGGATCATCAGTTTATGTGTTAGAGATTCCATTACTAGTTTCCTTTCCATGAGACCCTAGGTAAGAAAAGGAGGCCTCATTTGAAACTGAAAGCCTCTTTTCAAGAGGAAATGTGTGTATTGGTTTTCTAGGGTTGCCAGAACAATGAAAAACATACCAGGTAGCTTTAAAAATGTTTTCTCAAGCTTCTGAGGATCAAACCAGAAATCAAAGGGTCAGGAGATTTGTTCTGTTCTGGACTGTGTCAGTCCAGAATTTTCTGGCTTTGTCTTCACACAGTAATGTCTCTGTGTTTTCTGTGACTGATCTCCTTTTCTTATAAAGAATCAGTTGTATTAACCCAAGTACCTATTCAGAGGTCCTATTTCCAAATAGGGTCAGAAGAAGACAATCTACTCACATTTTGACTAAATATAATGTACAGACAGTTATGTCTTCAGCATAAAATTTTGAGAGGATACAATTTATTCATGATATTCATTTTCTCCTCTCAACTTGCTACTGCTAAATATTCATCTGTATCCCAAAGCTTACCCCACTAAGCAGCTTGCCTAAACCCAGAAAGCAGCTGCTTAAGAAAAAATGGGTTGTTTAGCAATAATACAGATGAAAACAAAATTCAAAGTTTCTTACCAATCCAGAAATCCTCTCCACAAAGACAGAATGTATGGGAAACATTTCTTTTATTGAATAAGTATTAAACCATAATGTGATGGCCATGATAAGGAAACTACTAAAAGACTGCAAAGAGAATAGAGGTATTATAAATATGTTTCCTAGCAAACTGTCAATTACGCTTTGACTGTTTGGGTCGCAACAAACTGTTACAAATTCTTAAAGATATGGAAATACCAGACGACATTACCTGCCTCCTGAGACATCTGTATTCAGGTTAAGAAGCAACAGTTAGAATCAAACATGGAACAACGGACTGGTTCAAATTGGGAAAGCAGTACGTCAAGCCTGAATATTGTCATCTTGCTTATTTAACTTACACGCAGATTTCTGCTAAGTTACTTCAGTTGTGTCCGACTCTGTGTGACCCCAGAGACGGCAGCCCACCAGGCTTCCCCGTCCCTGGGATTCTCCAGGCAAGAACACTGGAGTGGGTTGCCATTTCCTTCTCCAATGCTTGAAAGTGAAAAATGAAAGTGAAGTCGCTCAGTCGTTCCCAACTCTTAGCGACCACATGGACTGCAGCCTACCAGGCTCCTCTGTCCATGGAGTTTCCAGGCAAGAGTACTGGAGTGGGGTGCCATTGCCTTCTCCGTACATGCAGATTACATCATGGGAAATGCAGGACTGGATGACACACAAGCTGGAATCAAGACTGCAAGGAGAAATATCAATAACCTCAGATATGCAGATGACAACAACCTAATGGCAGAAAGTGAAGAGGGACTAAACAGCCTCTGGTTTAAAGTGAAAGATGAGACTGAAAAAAGCTGACCTAAAACTTAACATTCAAAGAACTAAGATCACAGCATTCGGTTCCATCACTTCCTGGAAATAGATGTGGATGCAAAGGAAACAGTAACAGATTGTACAGACTGTATTTTCTTGGGCTCCAAAATCACTGCAGAAGGTGACTGCAGCCATGAAATGAAAAGTTTTGCTGTTTTGAAGAAATCCTATGGCACATCTAAACAGCATATTAAAAAGAAGACCCATTATTTACTGACAAATTTCCATACAGTCAAAACTACGTTTTTTTCACTAGTCATGTATGGATGTGAGAGTTGGACCATAAGGAATGCTGAGTGCCAAAGAATTGATGCTTTTGGGCTGTGGTGTTACAGAAGACTCTTGAGAGTCTCTTGGACAGCAAGGTGATAAAACTAATCATTTTAAAGGAAAACATTTCTGAAAGTCATTGGGAGAACCGATGCTGAGGCTGAAGTTCCAATACTTTTGCCACCTGATGCAAAGAACTGACTGATTATAGATGACACTCATGGTGGGAAAGATCGAAGGCAAGAGAAGAAAGGGATGATAGAGGACGAGATGGTTGAATGGCATCACTGACTCGGTGGAAATGAATTTGAGCAAGCTCCAGGAGATGAAGAATTACAGGGAAGCCTGGCATGCTGCAGTCCATGGGGTTGCAAAGATTCGGAAATGACAAGGTGACTGAAATGATCCTAGCAAGCATTGTTTATTACAAAATTTTCAAAATATGAAGCCGTCCTCAAAAAGACCTGATTAAAACACTCATCACAGTTATTTTGCCCTAAATTTACATAGTAATTGGGGTAACCATCAGTGTTTTCTAATTTGTTTCTAGAGAGAAGGATAAACTTCACATAATTTTATGACTGAATGTGGCTGTGGAAAGAGGCATATGCTAAGATGGTCTGTTACCCTCCACAGAATTGAGAGATAAGATGTTACTATTAACAATTGAGAAATAAGATGCTACTATGAACAAATACCCATGTACTCATGGGCAAACCACTTCAGTATTCTTCCCCAAGAACCCTATGAACAGCATGAAAAGGCAAAAAGCTAGGACACTGAAAGATGAACTCCCCAGGTCGATAAGTGCCCAAAATACTACTGGAGATATCAGGAGAGAAATAACTCCAGAAAGAATGAAGACATGAAGCCAAAGCAAAAACAACACCCTGTTGTGGATTTGACTGGTGATGGAAGTAAGGTCCAATGCTGTAAAGAGCAATATTGCATAGCAATCTGGAATGTTAGGTCCATTAATCAAGGCAAATTGGAAGTGGTCAAACCGAAAAGTGGCAAGGTGAACATCAATATTTTAGGAATCAGTGAATTAAAATGGACTGGAATGTGTGAATTTAACTCAGATGACCATGATAGCTACTACTGTGGGCAAGAATCCCTTAGAGGAAATGGAGTAGCCATCATAGTCAAGAAAAGAGTCCAAAATACAGTACTTGGGAGCAATCTCAAAAATTTCAGAAGGATCTCTGTTCATTTTCAAGGCAAACCATTCAATATCACAGTAATCCAAGTCTAGTAATGCTGACCAGTAATGCTGAAGAAGCTAAAGTTGAACGGTTCTATGAAGACCTACAAGACCTTTTAGAACTAATGCCCCCCAAAAGACGCCCTTTTCATTATAGGGGCCTGGAATACAAAAGTAGGAAGTCAAGAAACACCTGGAGTAACAGGCAAATTTGGCCTTGGAGTACAGAATGAAGCAGGGCAAAGGCTAATGGGGTTTTGCCAAGATAATGCACTGGCCATAGCAAACACCCTCTTCCAACAAAACAAGAGAAGACTTTACACATGGACATCACCAGATCATCAACACCAATATCAGGTTGGTTATATTCCTTGCAGCCAAAGATGGAGAAGCTCTATAGAGCAGCCAAAACAAGACCAGGAGTTGACTGTGGCTCAGATCATGAGCTCCTTATTGCCAAATTGAGACCTAAATTGAAGAAAGTAGGGAAAACCACTAGACCATATGGGCATGACTTAAATAAGATCCCTTATGATTAAACAGTGAAAGTGACAAACATATTCAAAGGTTAGATCTGATAGATGGAGTGTCTGAAGAACTATAGATGGGGGTTCGTGACATTTTCGAAGAGACAGGGATCAAGACCATCGCTAAGAAAAAGAAATGCAAAAAAGCAAAATGGCTGTCTGAGGAGGCCTTACAAATAGCTGTGAAAAGAAGAGAAGCAAAAAGCAAAGGACAAAAGGAAAGATATCCCCATTTAAATGCAGAATTGCAAAGAAAAGCAAGGAGAGATAAGAAAGCCTTCCTCAGAGATCAGTGCAAAGAAATAGAGGAGAACAATAGAGTGGGAAAGACTAGAGATCTCTTCAAGAAAATTAGAGATACCAAGGGAAGATTTCCTGCAAAGATGAGCTCAATAAAGCACAAAAATGGTATGGATCTAACAGAAGCAGAAGATATTAAGAAGGGGTGGCAAGAATACACAGAAGAACTGTACAAAAACCATCTTCACAACCCAAATAACCACGATGATGTGGTCAGTCACCTACAGCCAGACATCCTGGAATGTGAAGTCAAGTGGGCCTTCGGAAGCAGTGCAACGAATAAAGCTAGTAGAGGTGATAGAATTCCAGTTGAGCTATTTCAAATCCTGAAAGATGATGCTGTGAAAGCAGTGCACTCAATATGCCAGCAAATTTGGAGAACTCAGCAGTGGCCACAGGACTGGAAAAGGTCAGTTTTCCTTCCAATCCCAAAGAAAGGCAATACCAAAGAATGCTCAAACTACCATACAATTGCACTCAACTCACACGCTAGTAAAGTAATGCTCAAAATTCTCCAAGTCAGACTTCAACAATCCGTAAACTGTGAAATTCCAGATGTTCAAGCTAGTTTTAGAAAAGGCAGAGGAACCAGAGATCAAATTGCCAACATCCACTGGATCATGGAAAAAGCAAGAGAGTTCCAGAAAAAGATCTATTTCTGCTTTATTGACTATGCCAAAGCCTTTGACTGTGTGGAACACAATAAACTGTGGAAAATTCTGAAAGAGATGGGAATACCAGACCACCTGACATGCCTCCTGAGAAATCTGTATGCAAGTCAGGAAGCAACAATTAAAACTGGATGTGGAACAACAGACTGGTTCCAAATCGGAAAAGGAGTGCATCAAGGCTGTATATTGTCACCCTGCTTATTTAACTTATATGCAGAGTACATCATGAGAATTGCTGGGGTGGATGAAGCACAAGCTAGAATTAAGACTGCCGGGAGAAGTATCAATAACCTCAGATATGCAGATGACACCACGCCTATGGCAGAATGTGCAAAATAACTAAAGAGCCTCTTGATAAAAGTGAAAGAGGAGAGGAAAATGTTGGCTTAAAGCTCAACATTCAGAAAACTAAGATCATGGCATCTGGTCCCTTCACTTCATGGCAAATAGATGGGGAAACAGTGGAAACAGTGGCAGACTTTATTTTTTGGGCGGGTCTAAAATCACTCAGATGGTGACCTCAGCCAGGAAATTAAGACACTTACACCTTGGAAGGAAAGCTATGACCAACCTAGACAGCATATTAAAAATCAGAGACATTGCTTTGCCAACAAAGGTCTGTCTAATCAATGGTATGGTTTTTCCAGTAGTCATGTATGGATGTGAGTTGGACTATGAAAAAAGCTGAGCACTGAAGAATTGATGCTTTTGAACTGTGGTGTTAGAAAAGACTCTTGAGAGTCCCTTGGACTGCAAGGAGATCCAACCAGTCCATCCTAACGGAGATTAGTCCTGAGTGTTCATTGGAAGGACTGATGTTGAAGCTGAAACGCCAGTACTTTTGCCACCTGATGAGAAGAGCTGGCTCACCGGAAAAGACCCTGGAGGAGAAGGGGATGACAGAGGATGAGATGGTTGGATGGCATCACCAAGTCAATGGACATGATTTTGGATAAACTCCAGGAGTTGGTGATGGAAAGGGAAGCCTGGCTGGCTGCAGTCTGTGGGGTCGCAGAGAGTCAGACATGACTGAGCAACTGAACTGAACTGAACTGTTGTACCCATAGGTTGGACAAGCAATATCAGAACATTGGAGTTTAAAGAAGAGAGCATTTTCTTCCAGGGCCATGCAAGTAGATGGGTGGCTTATGCCTTAAAAAATCCTGAACTGCCCTCCCTGGGTTATCCCAGTGCACCAGCCCTAAGCAACCAGTATCATGCATCGAACTTGGACTGGCGACTCATTTCATATATGATATTATACATGTTTCAATGCCATTCTCCCAAATCATCCCACCCTCTCCCTCTCCCACAGAGTCCAAAAGACTGTTCTATACATCTGTATCTCTTTTGTTGTATGCAAAACCAATATTGCAAAGTAATTAACCTCCAATTAAAATAAATAAATTTATATTAAAAAAAATCCTGAACTTCCCAAAAGCTTTCAAGAATGTCCACTTAAAACTTGTGGGAGGGATGTGATTAGCTGTGACAAACTTCTTGCTGTCAGATATTTTATTCTTGAAGAAAAGTCACGGTGAGGTAACTGTTCCTGTAAACCTCTAGCAAAACAAATATCATTCTCTATGCTGAATGGTAAGATTCCAAGCTTGATTTTCACATTCCAAGGTCCTGGTTAGGAGGAGGAGATTCCTGGGCAAGCTGACTATCCTGTCTGAGGGCATTCATCCATCACCCTGTCTTGGTCCTCCCACCCGTGGTTAGTCACAGCTGAAGAGGCAGCTTTCAGTCTCTGGGCCCTTGACTTACCAAGGTCCCCACACCCTGCCCAGCCACCTTAAATGAGGGAGCCAGGTGCCCAGCCCACAGCTGCCCTCAGTCTTCTCAGTCTACCCTAATTGTGGGGGCGGGGGCTGGGTCCTGTAGACTCTGACCCAATCAGATTGCCACAAGCATTATGTCATGGAGGTGGGGATGGCAGGCAGATTGCCTACTGCTCTGAACCCTGGGCCAGGTCAGTGAGTGGCTCTAGAAATGTCTCTGTACCTCTGCAAGACTCGGCTTTTAGCCTGTCCCCAGGCTCCACGCGTTGTTACCCAGACCAAGGCCAGAGCACCTGCAGGGCCATGGAGGAAGGCTGAAATATATCTTTTACTACACTCTGCTGAGAGGCTATTGGTGGGCCTGGTCTTCTAACTCCTATGGTCTTTAGCTGAGGACGGCAGCTCCATGCCCCTCTTGCCCCTATTACCGTATCTTCCTTGGTGAGATTATTCAACATTTGACAGAAAGTTGGTAACTTAGACCATCATGGTCTATTTCCATTAGCCCAAGATAATCACATTCTACTCTGTTTCTATAACTCAGGTAAATTAACTAACAATATCATGTGATGATACAGTTTTTATCTTCCTCTAGCTGAAATATTATACTTAAAAAGCATAATGTCCCCTAGGACATATATATTGCAAATGGGGGAACCATTTATTCATTCACTGCTGGAGGTATAGTTGAATTGTAATATTTTAAAAACAATTTTTATTGGAATAGAGTTGCTTTACCATCTTATATTAGTTTCTGTTGTACATCAAAGTCAATCTATTATAGGCATACATAGATCCCTTCATTTTTGGATTGCCTTCCCATTTAGGTCACCACAGAGCACTGAGTAGAGTTCCTTCTACTTATTTATTTTTTTCATTTTTTTAATTCAAAGTAATTTATTTGTTTTAACTGGAGGATAATTACTGTACCATACTGTGATGGTTATTGCCATATGTCAACATTAGTGAGCCATAGGTATACAAGTGCTCACACATCTTTAAGCCACACTCACCTCCCTTCCCACCCTATTGCTATGGGTTGTTCCAGAGCACTGGTTTTAAATGCCCTGCTTTATGCATACATAAACCTGAATGATGATTTTCCTGCATGAAATGTGCAATTTTCTCTATATCACATGTGAGTTACGGGTGTAGAGTTTTCTACATTAAATTTGAAATCTGTATTTATGTTTGGAAATCTAGCTGTATATTTTTGGTCATGATAGATAACTATTGTACGTTTCATATCTGGATATCCCTGCACACGTTTTCCTACATAAATATGGAATGCTGTATATTTCACATAGGAAAATTTGAGCATATATTTTCCTGAATAAAGTATGGAATATTTTTACATTTTTTAATGAAAATCTCAGTTAAGATTTTCAGACATGAAGTATATAATTCTCCATAGTTCAAATATGAAACACCGAGGCAAAGTTTCATTATTGAACTAGAAATTTTGTACATTTCATAAATGATCCTCTAGGTACAGATTTTCCTACATGAAAGTTGGTATATTTTATATTTCACATGAAGAAATACGGACACGGATTTCCTTGTTTTGCGATACTCTATATTTCACATATGAAAATATGGGTGCTGATTTTTTTACATTAAATATGTAACTTTCTATATTTCACATTTGAAAATCTAGATAAAGATTTTCCTGCATGAAACATGCAATATGCTATATGAAAATCTGGAAAAGTTTTTCCTGCTTAAATATTGAATGTTTTATTTTACACTTATTAAAATCTATGTGCACATTCTGCACATGATATATGGAATTCTCTGTGTTTACCTTTGGAAAATATTGACATTCTTTTCCTTACATTAAATATTAAATTCTCTATAGAGGTCATATTAAAATATTAGCATGGGTTTTGTGGGCCTAGATTTTCAACTGTGAAAATATGTAATTCTGTATGATTCACGTGTGGAAATCTCAGTGCAAATTTTCCTAATTGAAGTATGAAAACATGTATATCTTACAGATGATAAGTGCGGATTTTCTGATATATTGCTATATGGGATTCTGCATATTTCATATAAGAAAATCTTATGATTTTTGGGGCATAGAATATGTAATTCTGATTTCACATATAGATATTTGGGAACAGATTTTTCTACATGAAATATGAAATCTCTATATGTCACATATTGAAATCTGTATACAGATATTCACACATTACATATGAAATTTTTCACATTTCCTATGTGGAAATCTCAGACCAGATAGTTTAGAAAATATATGGAACTCTCTATAGTTCCCAAGTAAAAACAAGATGAATTTTTGAGATGAAATATGGGTTTTTGCTCATTTCTCATATGAAAACCAGGGTACATATTTTCTTACATGACATATGAACAGTGTATATTTTAGATTGAAAATCTGAGTTCAGAATTTTTTACATGAAATATGGAATTTTCTGTTTCAAATGTGGAAATCTTACCTTAGATAATGCTTCTATGAAATACATAATCCCTCTGTTTCCTATATGCATGTGGACCCTGATTTTGCTCCATAGTATGTGCAATTTGCTACATGTCACATAGGAATATCTTGGTCTAGATTTTCCCACATGAACTATGGAATTCTCTGTATTTCCTTTATCAAAATATGAGGACAGGTTAACTTTAGGAAAGATGGAACTTTTTTATATTTCACATTTGAAAATCTAGGTGTCGATTTTCTACATGAAATATGAAATTCTGTACATTTCTTGTATTAAGGTATTAGTGCAGATTTTCCTGCTTAAAATATGGAATACTCTATATTTCATATAGGAAAGCCTGAATGATGACTTTCTTACAGCAAATATGTAACTGTCTATATTTCACACATGAAAATATGGGTACAGATTTTTCTACATGAAGTATGAAATCTGTACTTCATGTTTGAAAATCTAGCTGTGTATGTTTGGTCATGATATATGGAATAATGCATGTTTCACATGTGGATATATGTGCACATATTTTCCTGCATGAAGAGAGAATCCTGTATTATTCACATAGGAAAATTTGAGCATCCATTTTCCTGCTGAATTATGGAATTCTACTTTCATAAATGAATTTCTCAATTAAATTTTCTGACAAGAGATATGCAATTCGCTACAGTTCAAATATGAAATTCCAGAAGCAAATATTCATTCCATAAATACAAAATGTGTATATTTCACAAATGAAAATCTAGATAGAGGTTCTTACATGATGTGTGGTACTCTTTACATTTCATATAAAAGATCTGAGCACAGATTTCCTTGATTTAAATACAGACTAATTTATATTTCACATATGAAAATATGGGTACTGTGTGTTCTACAATATATGTATTTCTCTATATTTTACAAATGACATGTTGAATTTTTCCTATTGCATTTATAAATATTGGTTGCACATTTTCCTACACGGTATATGGAATTCTCTGTGTTTAGCATTTGAAAATATAGATGTTCATTTTCCTACACTAAATAATAAATGCCCTAAACTTCACATATTAAAATATTAGCATGGGTTTTGTAGACATAGATTCTCAAATGTGAATGGGGAATTTTGTGTTCTGCATGTGGACATCACATTAGAAGTTTTCCTAAATGAAATATGGACTTCTGTATATTTTACAGATGATAATTGGAAGAGAGGTTTTTCTGCTATATTGATACATGGGATTCTGTATTTTTAACATACAAAAATCTTAATTAAGATTTTATTACAGAAATATGTAACTGTCTATATTTCATATTATACCAAACTGGGAAAAACTTGACCTACATGAAATATGAAATCTTTACTTTTCACATATATTAATCAGAACAGATTTTCATACATGACATAAGAAAGTTTCCATGTTTTATATAAGGAAATGTCATCCCAGATATTCATACAATAAAATGCTGAACTCTACAATTCATATATGAAAATACAGTTGCCAATTTTCCCACATGAAATGTGGAATTCTCTATATATCACATTTGAAACCTGGCCACCCACTTACCACAAAATATGAAATCTTCTATATATCATATATGAAAATCTCTGCTCAAAGTTTCCTCTAGGAAATACTGAACATTATGTATGTCACATCTGAAAAACTGGGTGCTAATTTACCCACGTGCAATCTGGAATTGTGTATATTTTTGATATCAAAATCTGTGCACCAATATTACTACTTAAAAAATGGAATTCTGTATATTTCACATGTGAAAATAGGGTGAAATTTTACTCAGTTAAAAATGAAATTCTCTATATTTTACATATGAAAATGTCAGTGCTGAATTTATGTCATGAAACATTGAACTTTTTGTATTTCACTTTATGAAAATCTGTATGCTGAGTTTCCTACATGAAATATTGTATTTTCTATACTTCATATATGAAAATCTGGGTGGTGACTTTCTTACATTAAATATTCAATTCTCTATATTTCACAGATGAAAATCATGGCTTTAGTTTTCTTCAGATATGGAGAACCAATATGGTATTGGAGTTATCTCTATGTCACAAATGAAAATATGTGCACCACTGTTTTTTCATGAAATATGGAATTATTTGTATTTCTTATGTCAAAATCTAGGCTTAAACACTCTTTCATGGAACTTGGAATTCTGTATATTTCACATATGAAGATCAGAATGGAGATTTTCCTATAAGAAATATGAAGTCACTGTATTTCATATGAATCACTGGTTCTTCAGGTACTGACACATTTCTTCCCTGTTTGTCCCTGTGCCTTGCACATGCATGTGTACAGGTGTTTGTTTGTGTCACCTGTGTTTGTGTGTGTGTTCATGGGCCCAGGCCCCTGCTGACAAGGAGATGAAGGCAAAAGAACATGAGAGGTCTAACAATGAGTAGAGGAGGCAGGAGACATCGACAGACTAGGGGAGACAGGTCCATGCATCTCTGTGGTGCCCCTGTCCAGGACAAGAATGAGCAAAGGATGGCCAGTGACAACTCTGGGTAGTGAGTCCACAAATCTGCAATTACCTCAGGAGACAAAGACAAACTCACAATTTCTGCTGTGCTGTTGTGTGTGTTTGTATCCATAAGAGGGGTTGGAGGGTTTGCAGAGTCAGCCAGCATAAATCAAGTGCTGTGGGCCTCTAAAATCATTACCCGTGGACCCCTCAGTCTGAGGAGCCATTGGCCCTGATTAAAACTCTTCAAGAAATGGGCATAGAAGGAACCTACCTCAACATAGTAAAGGCCACATTTGATAAGCCCACAGCAAATATTATTTTCAATGGTTAAAAAGTGAAAGCACGCCCCCTAACATCAGGAACAAGAAAAGAGTGTCCACTGTCACCACTATTATTCAGTCCAGTTTTGGAAGTCCTAGATACAACAATCAGAGAAGAAAAAGAAATAAAAGGAATCCAGATCCGAAAAGAAAAAGTATAGCACTCACTGTTTGCAAATGACGTGATGCTGTAAATAGAAAACCAAGATGCTATCAGAAAATTACTAGAGTTAATCAGTGAATTTAGCAAAGTTGCAGGATAAAAAATCAATACACAGAAATAATTTGCATTCCTACATACTAACAATGAAAAATCAGAAAGAGAAATTAAGGAACCAATTCCATTCACCACTGAACAAAAAGAATAAAACATCTAGGAATAAACTTACCTAAGGAGACAAAAGAACTGTATACAGAAAATTATAATTTGATGAAAGAAATCAAAGATGACATAAACAGATGGAGAGATATTCCAGGTTCCTGGGTAAGAAGAATCAATATTGTGAAAATGACCATACTACCAAATGCAATCTACAAATTCAATGTGATCCCTATCAAAATACTAATGGTGTTTTTCATAGAACTAGAACAAAAAATATCACAGTTCATATGGAAACACAAAAGCCCCTGAATAGACAAATTAATCTTGAGAACGAAGAATGGAGCTGAAAGAATCAACTTACCTGATTTCAGATTATACTACAAAGTTATAGTCATTAAGACAGTACGTTGCTGCTGCATTGCTTCAGTCGTGTCCGACTCTGTGTGACCCCATAGATGGCAGCCCACCAGGCTTCCTGTCCCTGGGATTCTCCAGGCAAGAACACTGGAGTGGGTTTCCATTTCCTTCTCCAATGCATGAAATTGAAAGTGAAGTCGCTCAGTCATGTCCGACTCTAGCGACCCCATGGACTTCAGCCTACCAGGCTCCTCCGTCCATGGGATTTTCTAGGGAAAAGTACTGGAGTGGAGTGCCATTGCCTTCTCCAAAGACAGTACGTTACTGGCAGAAAAAAAGAAGTATAGGCCAATGGAACAAGATAGAAAGCCCAGAGAAAATCCCATACACATATGGGCACCTTATCTTTTACTTAGGAGGCAAGAATATACAATGGGAATAAGACAGCACTTTCAATAAGTGGTGCTGGAAGAAGTAGACAACTAAGTGCAAAAGAATTAAATTAGAACACTTCCTAACACCATACACAAAGTTAAACTCAAAATGGACTAAAGACCTAAATGTAAGACCAGAAACTATAAAACTCTTGGAAGAAAACATAGGCAGAACACTGTATAACATAAATCATAGTAAGATCCTCTATGACAAACCTCCTAGAAAAAAGGAAATAAAAACAAAAACAAATAAGTGGGCGCTATTTAAATTTAAAAGTTATTGCATAGCAAAGAAAACTATAAACAAGGTGAAAAGACCACCCTCAGATTGGGAGAAAATAATAGCAAATGAAACAACTGACAAAGTATTAATTTCCAAAACATACAAACAGTTCATACAAGTCAATACAAGAGAAACAAACAACCCAGTCAAAAAGTGGGCAAAAGTCCTAAACAGATATTTCTCCAAAGAAGACATACAGATGGCTAATAAACACATGAAGAGATGCTTACCATAACTCATTATTAGAGTGTTAGTTTGTCAGTTGTGTCCAACTCTTTGTGAACCCATGGACTGTAGCCTGTCAGGCTCCTCTGTCCATGGAATTTTCCAGGCAAGCATACTGGAGTGGGTTGCCATTTCCTTCTCCAGGCCATCTTCCTGACCCAGAGATTAAACCCGGGTCTCCTGCACTGCAGGAAGTCTCTCTACTGTCTGAAGCACCCCAGAAGCTCTTTATTAGTGAAATACAAATCAAAACTACAATGGGATATCACCTCACACCAGACAGAATGGACATCATCAAACAATCCACAAGCAACAAGTGCTGAAGAGGGTGTGGAGAAAAGGGAACCCTCCTACACTGCTGGAATGTAAATTGATATAGCCACTATGGAAGACAGTATGGTACTTCCTTAAAAAAAAAAAAAAAAAGCTAGGAATAAAACCACCATATGACCTAGCAATCCCACTATTAGGCATATACCCTTCAAAAACCAAAGCCAAAAAAGACATATGTATCCCAGTGTTCACTGCAGCACTATTTACAGTAGGCAAGACATGGAAGCAAGCTAGATGTCAATCGACAGGGGAATGGATAAAGAAGCTGTGGTGCATATATACAATGGAATGCTAGTCAGCCATAGAAAAAAAGGAATGCCTCTGAGTCAGTTCTAAGGAGGTGGATGAACCCAGAGCCTATTATACAGAATGAAGAAAGTTAGAACAAGAAAAAACAAATACCGTGTATTAATGCATATATATGGAATCTAGAAGGATGGTACTGATAAACCTGTTCGCAGAGCAGCAATGGAGACACTGACATAGAGAACAGTCTTATGCACAAGGATAGGGGAGAAGAGGGAGAGGGTGAGATAAACGGAGAGAGTAGCAATGGATGCATTTATACTAACATATGTAAATAGACAGCCAATGGGAATTTGCTATATGACTCAGGGAACTCAAATGGGGGCTCTGTAATAGCCTAGAGGGGTGGGAATAAGCGGGAAGTGGGAGGGATTCAAGAAGGAAGGGGCATATGTACACCTACACTCATGGTTAATTCAGGTTGAAGTGTGACAGAAATCAAACCAATACTGTAAATAATAATCAATCAATGATAAATATTGTTTAAAAAGCTAAAAAAAAGGTTATTTGGAAATTATCTAGAATGTCGCATGTGAGAGAAAAAATAAAAAACTTAATATGTGGTCTTTTGCCTTCCAGGTTTTGTTCTCGTAATTTTTTAAAAGTATGAGATAGGGGAGTTAATGTTGTCATGATTCTGTATCTGTTGTTCTGTTTATCTTTATATTATACTATGGTTATGCTACTTTCCATAATAATGAGGGTGCTCCACTAATGTTGGTCAGAGGAAACACATGTTGAGATGTTCATTTGGACCAGGAACTGTTCTCTGTGATGTGTGCATTCTGACATGACACCCCATGGTCTTTCAAGCACTTAGGAGAAACTGTGTTCAATCAATACACAGATCCATACACAGTAAAGTTTCCTGCAGATAGACATGTTGATCTGCCTTTTGATCCAGAGCACACTAGACACTTCAATGTATTCCAGACTGGGGGTCAGATACAACACGTCTCTGTTCCTCTCTGGCCTGGGCAACAATCTGACTCAGCTCTTCCAGGGAGGTGACTTTGGGCAAATTCATTCACCCATTAACCACTACATGTTTCTGCTTCCTTAGCTGCGGAAAGGGATGATAGCATTAAAAATTCTTACCTCATAGTGTTGTGATGAGTACTCAAAGACTTTATTATACCTGTACATATGGAGAGCTAACCACGGTTCAGAAGGTTGAGCTTATCTTCTTGCCTCTCTTCACTTCTGTTTCTGCTTGTACTCACACCCCCCTGTCCCTGCCCCAACTCTTTTCCCCTACCACCCCAACTCCACTCTCTAGCACCTGTGCCCCATCCTCAGACTCTCCATCCAAAAACATGGCTGATAATCTCCTCATGATTTACGTCAGAAAATATCCATACCATCACCCTTGAATTAAAAATCATGAATATTGGCAGAAGAAATAAGAAACAGACTAAAACTGGCAATGTGAAAACTACACATTAAATAAAGCATTACTGATGAAAGTCTGACTATTAATGTTTTCATGTCTTCATCAGATTCAGATTTTCAGAATTTGATACAGGAGAATTAGACTTGATAAAAAGAATGCAAAAAAAAAAAAAATGTGATGTGGGACCACAGCCTTTAAATTTCCATCTATAAGGTTTTTAAAACTTTACATACTCATGTTCTATAATGGTTCAGTGACCACTTATTTCCTGTCATTATACAGATCATATGAAGGGGTTATTAGACTTGTAATTTCATAGAGAATATGCACTAAACTTTTCCATATGAGCACATGATGAAACCTCAGTTTTGCATTTAGGCTTCACAATATCCTCATTGGAAGAGGCGGATACTCATTATGCTAAAAAAAAAAAAAAAAAAATCCTTCCCCCATGCCTCATTCACTGGGTTCTTGAGGCCCTGAAGGGCTGAAGTGACACTGCAAGGTCCATGTGGTGAGTCAAGGTGGTCTTAACACTGTGTCCCTGGTACACTATCCAGGGAAATGTGGAACAGCAATAATATTAACTACAGTAATGACAACAGCTAGAATCGACTGGGAACATACCATATGGCACATACTGTTCTGACGATTTCCCATGTCTTAACATGGTCAGTCTTCTACAGTGCCCGATGAAGTAGTTAAATTTACTCCAAGCTAGTGCTTCTATGTGGCTAATGGAGGAATGAGCCACAGAGAAACTATGTAACTTGCTCAGTGTCACCCAGCAGTCAGGGAGCCACCGGTCTGGATGCATTGTGGAAAACTCAGTGTGTTCTGCATTTCTAGTCAAGGGTAAGATCCAACTGCTATGGCAAAATATGTCGAATAAAAGCTACCACATAACAGAAATTGATCTTACATCAAGGAAATGCACACTAAATAGAAATTCAATTTCTTCAGAAATCTTTCAGATAGAGGCTTTGAAAGACTGGAACTAGGATGTTTTGTAGAAACGATGGTCTGAAAGCCTCCTCAGAACAGCAGACAGCATGTCAGTGAGTCTCCGAGACTGGAGGTCGTGGGTTCCTGCATCAGAGAAGGCAGCAAACCCCTGTCACCTACACAAGCTCCAAATGGAGACAGAGCCTGGCAGGAGTCAAAATAAGACCATTCCTCTGCTCTGGTACTGCCTAGACAAGTTGTCCATGTCAATCAGAACTGAGGAATTCTAAAAAAAAAAATGCAGATTTCATGATCCACATTCAGTGAATCTCACTTAGTGCAGCTACAATAGTGCCCTAGAATCTGTCACTTTTCATTATGCTTGGGAAACTCTCAGGGACTTTATTAAACCCCTTTAGTAGAGAGACTGTCTGAAAAATAAGGGAAATAGCAATCAGAACAGATATGAGAAAAAAAAATAGAGATAATCAACAAAACCCAAAGCTGGCTCTTTAAAAGATCAATACAAATTCATAAACTTCTACTCATATACAAAAAAGAGAGCTAGATAACTAAAGACAACACTTACCAATATCGAGAGTAAAACAGATTTCAGATTCCACAGAAATTAAAAGGATTCTGTGAATGATTCTAAATAATGGCATCTGGCAATTTCAGTGAAAAGAACTAACTAAGTTCAGCCACAAAGAAATAGATAATCTATTGAAAAACCGAGCTTGTAGTTGAAAAATTTACAGAAATCTTCAGGCCCAGGTGGTATCCCTGGCACAAAAGAGAAAGAGAGGGAAAAAATGGGTAGGGACAGAGAAAAGGTGACTATATTCTAATACAATCAGTTACTCAAGGTAAAATGGGGCAAATCCAAGCAATGTGATGAAGCCATTGGTTTTTATTTTCTCATTGTCCTCCAGCTTCCCATTACTACCTCCCTCCTTTGCCCCAGTTGCTTTCTCCTTCTTAAGTCCTGCCCTCCACCAAGAGTAGCAATATTGTGAGGCACTATTCCCACATTATAACTGATATCCGCTGGTTAACTGACATTCTATCATCCCAACAGCTGGTATACTCAAGCTCTCTGTCTCTCACCATGGACCAGAAGGTTTCACTCCTAATTTCAGGTATAGCTAGGAGAGAAGGTGCAGAGCACACATTGGATTCTTGAGTCCTTCATCTGTGAAATGCAGATGACCACAAACTGTGGGAAAAAACAGAGACAGCAGCACAAGACCCTTTCAATGAGTGCTAATCCAAACAAAATATGCCAATCCCAGAGCATCACAGGACTCCTTGACATTCAGAAGCATGCCAAGTAGATTTCCCTGCCAGGACTGTTGCATTTATTGTTCCTTCTGCCTGGAAAGCTCTTCCTTCAGGTAAGCCCATGGCCTGCTCCCTCACTTCCTCCACATCTCTGCTTAATTGCCATCTTTCAAGGAGACTTTCCCTCATTATCTTGAATAAAATAATAACATCATACCTATACACACCCTTTCCCCTGATCTAGCATTATCTTTCTTCATAGTGCCTGCCACCCTTGATTTACTTACTGACAATCAGGTCTATGAAATGAGAGACTTGGTCCATTTTGTCCTGTCACAAACTCCTCGAATTAGGGCTCTGGTATATGGCAGGTGCTCAGAAAACATTTGCTGAAGGACAGCCGGGAACCAGGCCCTTTACACACATTGCTAACGTGCACAGGTGCCCTCCAAGACGGACACTGGCCCCACTGTATTAATTATCATACATACTGAGATTCCAGGAGACGGGTGACACACTCAACAACACACAGTCAGCATGTCAGGTTCCAGGCTTCGGAATCATATCTGCCAACTTTCAAATCCTCAGTTCCTGGACAGAGACCTCACAGCCAAGAATGCAAGAGGCTTTATTTCTAACACAACGACTCCACACAGCTCAGGTAGATACCCAGAGACACCAAAAACAGGTCACTGTGTATCTGCACAGAGAGCTCACAACTCGAGTCTCAGACCCGCAAACACGACGGAGACCAAACACACTGCGACAAAGAGCCTCCAAACAAACCAAGGTCTTCAAGACAGAAACAAATGAGAATTGCACAGATACTTCACATCATGGAGACTGACTTCCGAACCACTCCGGACACTTACTAACCTAATACTGAAACCCCTAAATAGAAGGACAGGACTTTGAGTAACTCAAGAACATCATACAACCTGAAGATAAAGTTCCCAGACAAATGGAAAAGCTGCACCCTGTGCACAGACACCAAGCAGCTGATAGTTCACACCCTAAGACAAAACCCTCCTCAAAGCAGCTCAGAGACATCACAACTTGGGACCCAGAATCAAAAGCTCAGAGATCTCACATTCTGGGGAGCAGACGCCTACACAGACAACTCACACCCAGGGACTCAAAGGCCCCAAAGCTCCAAAAAATGCACATCCCGGCATACAGGCACACACATCCTAGAAGCTTTGGACTATGGCTTGCAAAATCCACTCAGATCAAATATCCCATCACCCACGATCCTGGCCAATGGCTCAGAGAGATCAAATGTACCCAAAACAGCATCTGTGATGTCATACGTAGCCATACACAACCCCAAGCTCCCTGACACAGGTTACTCTCCAGGGAGAGACACAAAACAAGCCCAGAGACCTCTCCCTGGTCATGAATTGCATACATCTGTGCGACTTACCGCGCGTTGCCATATGATCCAGACTGAGTGAGAGCTAAGACTGAAACAGCGTCACTCTGCACAGCCACTGACTGTGCCGAACCTCGCCACTAACCAAGGCAGCGATTCAACCCCTTCAGGAAAAGCGGTAAAACTCGAAGAAAAAACACACACTATGAAAAGCCGCGCAAGCAAACGCAGGCGCCTCTCGCCCAGAGTTCCAGCTCCGCGACCTCAGTACCTGTCTAAGACAGGCAGCCTATGGGAACCGAGCAAGAGACGAAAGAGGTCGGGAGGAGCCGGACTTCCGCGTGTACCCGAGCCCTGGAAGAGCTAATTCTGGCTATCTCCCGGTCTCCGTATCCTCAAAGCGGCAGCCAATCTCTCGCTCTGTAGCCATCCCCACGTTGGTTGAGAACATGTAGAAACGAAGGGGTGGAGTTGGAAAAAAGACAAAGAAAGTTGCAGCTTAATATCGGTGTCCACTCGAATTCAAATGCGGCGGGAAGATGGAGTGGAGCGAATGTGGTTGGACCTAGTGGCACCATGAGTGCCTCCGCTGGGAACTCTGGTCGATGCCCGACGCGGTGTCAGGGCACCCTCTGTTTTTTCACACACACTCTCCCAATGGTACCTTCCAGAGTGGGCGGTCCTACCGCTACCCTTCAGCGTCATATTTCAGGACCGAACTGTTTCTTCTCGAGCGCCACTTGATGGTGAGATTGGGAAACAACAGAAGTACATGCCCAGGATGATATGCAACGGGTAGAAAGACAGTCAGTATGAAAACCTCACAGATTGCCACACTCTTGGACTCAGAAAAAAGTCTTAAGAAACTGAAGATTACTCCTCTGTGGTGGCCACTATTGTAACAGGAAGCATTCAAAGAATTTTCTCTGTGCTGGGCATTGGCCCTGGTGCTTCTTTGTGCTTTCTTGTTAATACAGAGTAGGTCTCATGGGGAAAACCAGCCACAGTCCCCCAACTGGCAGGAGAGATAAAGCTTCTGAGAATGGGATCTGAAGTCCTGGTATGGGAACGGCCTCTGTCGCTGACTGCGAGTGATATGTGAAAGGACAACAGGACTTTCCATTCTGTTAGGAAAGGGGTCATCTCCAAGGGGACCCAAGGACACCGTGTATGTGGCATAAAGACCACAGCTTTGTCATCTTGTCATCCCTGAATATGTTCCTTAGCAGAATCCTCAGCCTGTCTAGCTGTGCCTCTCTCAACAAGTTTAATTTATTCATTCTGTCATTCATTCATTGTATCCACAGTATGTGTGAAGCACAACTATGAGTGTTAGGAAGGAGAAAATCAACCTTTCCCTCATGGAATGTACATTCTTTTGGGATCATACAGCCCCAAAAATCTAAGAAATTTTTCAGGTGTTTGTAACCACCATAATTAAAATTAAATCAGGATACTGAAATAGAGAGAGGGGATCATGTCTAGAAAGATTGGTCAGGGAAGTTCTTTCTAAGATTGTGACATTTTAGCAAAAGCCTAGAGGAGATGCCTATGTGGGAGAAAAGTACCCCAGATAGAGATAATGGCCAGTTGAAAAATTGGAGTGTAGAACTCAGTGTCATGTGTGTGAAGAGTGAGGAGGCCAGTGTGACTGTCACAGCATAATGGAGGGATAACCAGGAGATTGGATGAGAGAGGTAATGCGGGGCAGGTCCCATAGGGCCTAATGGCCATGGGGAGGACTTTGACTTGAGCCCCAGGAGGGTTCTTACAAGAAAAGCCCCCATGCTTCCTTCAGAGGCCCAGGTCACACAATGATTTTTGAGGAACGCCTGGTTCACCCCAAGAAAACCACAGGCCCTCTGAAGCTGAATGTGCCTTTCCTCGAATTCCCCACTCTCAAGGGGAATCCCCCCTACTCCTCCCAGTGAACATCCATGTCAATTGATGATACCCTCAGGTGAGAACAAGGACCCTCATGGTGTGAGCGAGGTCACATTCAGTCTTGCAAAGGCAAAGAGGGACTATGTAACAGGCATGAGGTTGTCCAGGAGAAAGACAAAGCTAGAGCATTAGAAGAGCAGAGAGACTATTTCTGGAAGCAAAGAGACCCCACTTAGTTGTGCACCCACCTATGGGCCTCCAGCCCTGCTACTGGATGATGTACCCGTCTCTACAGGAGAAAAGAGGCCCCTCCCCGGGGACTGCCTCTAGGGAATGACTCAGTTGCCCATGGCCTGGGCCTCAGTCAAGCTCCCTTGACACACATCAGGGGCCTCTGCCCAACAAAACAAGGACATGTTCCAGTCATGGGGAGGCTCATGCTGTACAAAGGGTCCCTCACAAACTGTTCTGTTCAGACTGCTCTCATGCTGACCTCAGTGCCAATGAACGCTTTAATGGGGGAAAGAGAGGCAAGGATCTCTGCATTTGTGGTGGAGCCTCATACAAATTGGTGAATGTGAGGTTTCTCCCCACCTGCTTAGAGGCTCACTTCTGTGACTTTCAGCACCACCTCCCAGGGAATTAGAAGGTTACGTTATATATATCTGATAACGAGCTGGATGTATGATGGGGAGACACAGAGACATATCCTGATGGTGCATCAGTCACAGGGTCCTTGTGGCCCTGTGCAAACGCCCCCCTCTCCCACCTCCTGGCCAGGGTTGTGCTGAGTCCTTCCTGCCTCGTACAAGGAACCCAAGCTTACATCCAGTTCCTCCCCTCCTCATGTGCTGACACCTTCCATCTCCACTGGGCTTTGGGTTGGGCTCCCATCTGCAAATGGTGTCCTCCTTGTTGTGGTTTGGGCAGATTGAGTGAGTGAATGTGTGAACACAGTTTTGGTCACAGGGCCACTATCAAGGGTGGCAGTCATGTTGACAAGGTTTGTGTTTATCAGGATTATTACCATGGGCTCCTGTGAACTGCACATCACTTACTAACTCCCTGAGGATTGGGCCCCAGGCTTTTATCTCTGTAGGGAGGGTGGTAGAAATCATATCAAATGTGAAATCACAGGTCTGCTTCTAAGACCTGTGAGAGTGGGGTCCATCCAGCCTTCCTCTCAAGAAAACTCTCATTTCCAGATACATGAACACCTCAGAGGCCCAACGCACTGTACAAAGACCACCTTCCCCCAAATAGTTCAGAGACTCCATGCCTGGGACAGAGATTCACAAATAGTTCAGAGCCTGCTCATCCTGGACACCAACCCCAAACAGCTCAAATACATCACACCTGAGGACACAGACCCTAACCTGCTCAGAAATTCCCACTGTGGCCTCAGAAGAAACTTCTTTGGTTGCTGAATGACACTGCATTCTGAAGGAATTCAGAGTGAAAAACAGGATGAGGCATACTATGCTTTGGACAAGCTGGCCTTTATTTAGTTACTTGGATGCCTCAGAAAAAGGTTCAGTGACCCCAGATTCTTGCATCTTCCCAAACACAGAAAAGCATGAAAAGCATTATCTTGTGATATCAGATCTCTGTGTTTCACAGTAACCTTTTACCAATATGTATGCTTGACTGCATGCATTTCCTAGCCAAACTCATATTGTCTTCTCTGCTACATCCTCAGAGCAGTTTCCTCAGAGCTAACAGAGTAGCTGTGTCCTGGGCTCTGGTTCCCAGAAGACCCTGATTCAACCAATCACAACACTTCCACTGTACGTTTTTCTTTAAGTAGACACTACTCAAACTAACGGCCCCTCTTTAGCTTTTAGGCCTCACATGCCTCCCCACAGGGCCTACAGGCTGCACCCTGGGGCACAGAGCCCCAAATCTTTCCCTCTGGGCTTCTGTGTGGGCAGTGGCAATGAGGTTCTGTTAAGTCATCTCCAAGGGAGAGGCCACCAGTCTTGCAATACCTGCAGTCTGCATTCACCAGCATGTCATTCTGAGGAAGGCAGGTTCATTCCAGCGGTGTGGTATGCCTTAGAGCTGAGGGGTTCTGAAATTGATTTCCCATGTCTGGGTCCTGACTTAGGCCCTAACCCTCCCGTCATCCCCAGTCACCTCTGGTCATGGTAACTTTGTATCCTGCCCCACGGGAGGTTCAGAGTGAATCTCACATCCACATAAGAACCCCTGGGGACCTGGTCTTCGCTGTATCAGCACCCACTCTGGGCTACTGAATTCTGGAGATGGGAGAGGTTTTCCCCTCATAGTGCCTATGACAACTCCCTTACATCCCTCTAATCATCTGTCATTTTACAGAGTCCCTCTCCTGGTGACAGCTGCCACAACCTCCCTCTCACCCAAATTCCCACCCCTCCCCTCATCTTCCAAGAGTCCTCCCTTCCCACCTCAGGGGCCTCTTTAGCCCCTGCCCCAGACCTATTCTCAGGGCCTCATTTACACCCTCACTCCAATTGTGGCCTCTTACCCACCACCCCCACTGCCTCAGAGGATCCCCTGAGGACCCTGTCTACTCTCTGCATTCTTCAGGACACCTCTCTCCTGCAAAAACACAGGCATCTATAATAAAGTCCTAGTGAGGGAGGAACTGAAAATCTCCAGGATCCAGAGAACATGCCGACACAGACCAGGAGTCCAAGGCACTTCCCTCAGAGCTTGTGGGAAAGGGTGAGGGTCTCTGAGAGAAAGAGCTAGACTGAAGGTCCCACAGGTGTGACAGGGTTTTCTTCAAGGGGCCTAGTGAAGAAGAAGTGAAATGGCACCTTAGAAGTGCTTAGGACACTGCAATTCAGAAGGATGATTACCTGAAACTGAGATCCCCACTCACGGATGCTACCTGACTCCTAGAGTGACCTCACTAAAGCAGCCACTGATCGGAGAAGCGTCTCCAGCCTGTTGACTGGGCAGCAAACACTCCTGGAGACTGGGTTTCACTGGTCCTTCAGTGCTCAGGCCCCACTGCAAGCTCTTGCTCATCAGCCTCAGTGCCTGACTGTGTGAGCCCTGGTCTGATCTGGGGTCTTTGTCTCTGTACCCCCACGAGAGCCTGAACCTGCATTTTCCACGTTGGCTGCAAAGAGTGGTCTAGGATTCTGTGCCTCCCAAGCTCCACAACCAATCACTGCTGTCAGTATAATCAAATCTGCAGGGGATGGGTGTGGGCAAAATGGGGTTGGAGCGGCCTCCTGAACATCAGAGAAAGGGAATTCCCCTCTGTCTTCCCTGAGAATGATTTGAGGAGGTAGGAAGCAAACTTTACTTCTCCTGCACCACAGATGGACAGCACTGTGGCAACATCTATCAAAGTGAAAACTCCTGACAAATCCCTTGTCCTGTCCCTGAGTGAAGGATGTTTTTTGTCCAGTTTTGTAAATCACCCCAGTGCCCGGCACAGAGTAGGTGATAATTGGGTTGTGTGTGACCAACTGAGACTTGATCCAGCAGCTCTACTTTAAAAATGTATAATCAACACACCCACATTCATAGACCTGTGTGTAGAAGGAAGGTGGTAGCAAATAACTGTGCAAAACCTCTTTATGTCCATTAAATGTCAACGATCTTTGGATGGTAAATGAACGTTGAGGGGTTCATGGTATAGCATGCAGCACACACTGGCCATGGAACACAATGAAGGGACCAGTGTGTACTGATCAGATGGAACTGCTTCAAGACATGCTGTTAATAGTCGTGGAGAGGGGAAGCAAATGGGAGATGCTCATAGTGGGGCCTGCTGTGTTTGTGTGTGTGTCTGTGTGTCCGTGCTGTGCTTAGTCACATCTGACTCTTTGCGACCCCATGGACTGTAACCCTCCAGGCTCCTCTGTCCATGGGGATTCTTCAGGCAAGAATGCTGGGGTGGGTTGCCATGCCCTCCTCCAGGGGATCTTCCCAAACCTGGGATCAAACTCAGGTCTCCCACATTGCAGGCGAATTCTTTAACATCTGAGCCACCAGGGAAACCGAAGAATACTGGAGTGGGTAAACTATCACTTTTCCAGGTTCTTCCCAACCCAGGAATCAAATTGGGGTCTCCTATATTGCAGGCAGATTCTTTACCAGCTGAGCTACGAGGGATGCAGTGTGTGTGTGTGTGTGTGTGTGTGTGTGTGTGTGTGTGGTTTAAATACAGAGAAACTTGTTTGAAAGGAACAAAGAGGCTCTGATAACTAACCCCAGTGGTAGGCCCTGGAAGCAGAGAACGTGGAGTGAGATGACCTGTGTAGTCCATGTACTGATATACTAATGGAATCTTTCATCAACCCCATACTCAGATAATATTTGAGTAACTATTAATATATAAAGCAAGGTCAGATGATGACAACAATACCTGTACCACAGAGCACTTGTATGTGAGGGCCTCTGGAAGATGTCCAGAAATAGGGTTCTCAAACTTACATGGCCCAGGGTCAGGCAGTTAGTGTGCATAAGGGAAACCAGCTCATGTGAGAGTAGGGAAGAGAAGCACATAGACATGTTAAATGTTCCCTGCTGATCTGCTTCTGGTATAGGTACAGTAGAGAAGATGGGATTGGTGCAGACTCCAGACCCTCGTGACAACCTCCTCCACATCAAAAATAGTGGTAATCTTCAGGATGCATCAAAATTGTTCCATCTTTGCACTGATGTAAACTCCTTGGGAGTTTCCCTCAACCTTTTCATTGCAGAACACACACACACACACACGCAAACACATGCACACACACCATAGGGAAAGATAACTGATCCTTTTAACCCAGAATTCAATAACTAACTATGATGGACTTGAGGGGACTTCCTGGTCGTTCTATGGCTAAGAATTCACCTTGAAGTGCAGGGCATGCGTGTTCGCTGCAGCCACTGAGCCTGTGGCACAACTAGAGAGTCCATGCAACCAAAGTTGAGTTTCAGATCTTTGCTTGTGGTGCACTGACTCTCTATTTATTTATTACAGTTTACTATTGTGCTAATAAATTAAATATATTACAAAATATATACACAAATGTGCCAGGAGCCACCACGGGAAATCCCACCCATGACAAAGGTCATGCATAGAGGACCTGACAGGCAAAGGCAGATCAGAACTTGAGGGACCCCCTGGATCTGCTCGAGCATCTACCCCAAAACCAGAATCTGTCTGTCTTACTATTTTGTGCCTTTCACCAACTCTTCTGACATTAACAAGGGGCTATCCCCGACCACCTTTCTCTGGAAAAAGTCAACTTAGGGCTTTAATTAATAAATCTCCTGGGCATGAAAGGAGTATTTCAATTCAAACCCCTCTGATGCCTTTTTAGCTTGCCTGACAGGTTTATCCAGACTCTTGCAGCTATGCATGTGATTGTTCACAGCCTCCCAACCATGAGAGACATGGGAAGCCTAAAACATCCTAAAAATATAGAACCTTTCGAAGAGTTAAAAACTATTAGAGTAGTGCTGGTGTAAGATTTCATTGTTGAGCCAATGCTTGCTGCCAAGTGCCCATATCCCTTATCCATTGTGCACCTAGGAGTGCATTAGTTAATGTAGTTGGAATGTAAGAAAAACAAGTAGTAGCCTTGGAATTAACCACATCAGACCTTTGAGCTAATTGGTTCTTTCTTTGTTGTAACTCACTGCACCTTTGCTCTGTGAGAATGTAACTCTGTTTAGCACTTTCTGAAGCTGATATAGATTAGAAATATAAAGAAAAAACACTTCAAGGGAAAATAAGTTTTCTGGTTGAGCAGCCTTTATCAAAAAAGGGTCATAAAATGTCCACAGGCCTCCAAGGCCAGAAGATAATATACACAACATTGTTTATGGGAAATGTATGCAGAAAAAATCCTGGTTTCGACAAAGACAAAACAGATGTAATGTTTGGGCTAATTCTGCATGACTTTGCATCTTTCATTTCCCTCTATATACAAGTCAAGGTATAAAAGTTCCTTTTGAAAATAAAGTTATGGGCCTTGATCACCAAAGCTTGGTCTCCCCATGTCATTCTTTCTTTCCTTTTCTTTCTTTCTCTCTCTGTTCTTCTTTCAGGATGACTCCTTGGAACACAGGAGATTTATTAGCTTTCTGTGTAAACCAAGGAAGATCAAGCCTCTTTCTCTCCCCTTTTACTTTCCTTATTGCTGATGCCATAATCCTGAGGGTACCCCTGGATCCTGGTGGGGCTGGACCCCAGCACAAATGGAAATTGTAAAGAGATCAATGAAAGATAAACTGTTTAAAAAAAAAAAAAAACAAGAAAATTATCCTCCAGTTAAATAAAATAAATAAATTAAAAAACAACAACAAGACTGACTTAGGAATTGATTCTGCCCATGAGGAATTAACAGGCTTGGATTTATCCTCCCACTTTAATTAACTAAAATTTTGTGACTGTTTTCATACATATTACAACATGCAGGATGCTGATGCCTGAGAGAAGGGAAAAATGAGGTGAGAACTCCAATTTTCCCTAGCTTACTACCTGAAGAAGCTTTCCAAGTATTAGTGCAGGAAGAAGGAATTCAGTCAGAGACCAGCACTCTCCCAGATCTGAGGAAACAGAGCACAGCATTCAGGGAGGTCAAAACAGCTAGAATTCTTGGAACACAGGACAAGAGAAAGGGGAGCTGCACCAAGCAGGGAGGACTGCAGAGAGAGAGAACAGGAGTGAGAGCTATTTATATTTGCACAGGGTTCCCTGGGAGTCCCCTGCTCCATTATGATCAGCTCATATGTGTGCAGAATGTACCTAAGGCCAAGAAAAGAACCACCAAAAAGGAGTGGGTGGAGAAATCCCAGAGCTCAGAGAGGGATGGAGATAGTTCTTCTTACCTTCCAGAGGGAAGAAAACTCATAATATGCAGGTATCTTGTACATTACTCAGCAAAATATTACCTCAGTAGTGAGGCAAATTAGCCCTAGATGAAGGAAAGATAGAGGCCATAAACTAGGAGCCACTGATGTGTTCTGTGTGACTTTCACTGTTCCTAAAAATGACTATGCTCAGTTGCTAAGTCATGTGTGACTCCTTGAGACCTCATGGACTGTAGCCCTTCAGACTCCTCTGTCCCTGGGATTTCCCAGGCAAGGATACTGGAGTAGGTTGCCATTTTCTTCTGCAGGCATAGAATATGTTTTAGGCCAGTGAAACTATTCTGTATGAGGTTATGGTAAATAGATGACACTGCATATTTGTCAAAACCCTTAGAATCTTACAGCATATAAAGTGAATAAATGTATATATATTAAAAAAAGTTGACATCAAGAATGGAATACAGAATTTGACTAAACAATCTAATTATATTGCAAATACTTAAAACTACCTCACTCAGATCCCCTGACTTAAGTAACTTTGGAAATGAACAGAGTTTGCAAGACTGAAAGCAAAAGATAAAAACACTGTAATCTAGTTGATAATGTTCTTTCTCATAGGGATACAGGTTAAGAATCTTGATACGGTTACACATGCATACATGAATTAAGCAGTCAAAAGGATGGCACATGAGTATACATACATATATTTCTTTGTTCTGTGAGCTGAAAGTGTCTAAGAGAAGTGATACTCCCCAAATCTGAAAGAAACAATGATGTAGAAAAAAGCACAAAACTTGGTTCCCAATACTCTTTTCCAATAAAAATAACCAGGCTTATAGGAGAAATTACTGATTGTAGGGCTCAGAGAAGAAATATAAAAGAGGAGTCTGGGGGGTCTTATTGTGTCAAAAATGTAGTGAACAAAAAAAGATCCCCACAGTAATGGGGTTATGTCAAAGAAGAAAGGAATGAACTTCCAATGGCCAAAACTAGAACAAAAAGAGCCACATAATTAATTAAGTAAATCATCCTTTGGGATTATACCCCAAAGTACAAAGCAACTATTTATAAAGCAATTCAGTGAGATCTATCAAGACAGGCATCCATGACAGGGGAGCATGGTGCTGTAGTGGGCCAGATGAGATGGTACGGGTGAAGAGGATATCAATGCAGAGAGAGTATCCTAGTACAGGGAGTCAGAACTCAAATAGGGTGAAAAGATAAGATCCACGAGAACATGGAAGGGAGGTGTGTAGTATGAAATGTAAGAACTTGAGCAGGGTAAAAAGGATATCCATCCCAGGACGTATCATGGGCAGTCAGTGCCAAAGTGGGAATAAGAGGCCTTCACAGAGCAGAGAATCCTGCCACAAGAGTCAGTTTAGTCCAGAGGATATTAAATAGGAGGCTGGCCAGGCATGTAGAGTAAAAACCTAAGCCCAGAGAAGTAGAAATCCACTTGGGGTAGACAGATCTGTGTAGAAAGGCAGAGGCCAATCAAGGGGAGGAGGGCATCCATGCATGGAAGTGGGCAGTCCTGTGTGGGCAGTTAGAGGCTGAGTGGAATAAGGGAAGTATCTGAACATGGGGGTATCCCATTGCAGAGTATCAAATCCTAAGCAGAGTAAGCGGAATATGTTTATAAAACAGTTGCCTGGAGGGTGGGAGTCTGAATATGTTGAGAAAGACATTCACATGGGTTGGGGACAATTCAGAATTTTGTGACATCAGAGTCAGAGCTATGCAGGGAGGATTCACACACAAAGGCATGCACACACACATGTACAATTCCCAGATTCTGTTCAATGACGGGAACTGGGAAATAATGAGTACATACAAGTCTCATATATTGGATTCTGAATTCCATTTTCCCCTAAAAATTATTGGAACTTCTGGGAGAAAGTGTTAATTCCATGGCAAGTCCAGGGAAAGAACAAGATTAGCCTGGTATATCTTTTACAAGAAGCATCAAATTGTTCAAAGAATGATGGGAAAATATCAAAAGGACAGAGAGCCTATTTAAGGAGGTTTCCACTCTCTGAGGTTGGAAAGATATAAACAATATGAACATCAAAATAAATAATGATAGTGACAGGTCATGATTCCTTTAGTAAAATAAAAGACTATTAATCAAATAGATTTAATTAAATTGATAAATCTAAATTTTGGTGACGAGTAAAATATATATGTACTTTGAAATACAAAAGAATGTCTTAATTACAAGATAGGAGAGAGAAACTTGACAGTGGAGAAGCTTGACAGCAACCACTTTAATCAAGTGATCCAAGTGAACATCATCAACATTGGGACACATTGAAATCATGGACCACTTGATAGAATGAGATGATATGAAGACAGTATCATTTCTATCATTTTCCTGTCAAAGATGGAAAACATGATATTCATCATGAGCAAATACTGGATGGAGTAAAGTTGAGGAGAATTACAAAATAACTGACCTCTAGTTTTGGCATTCGAGTATCACTGCCTCACAGAATGAACTGGGAAATGTTCCTTTCCACTTCTATGGGCACATTTATAATGCATGTGTGGAGAATTGGCATGACTTTTGGTTTATGTATTTTGTAGAATTCAGCAGTGAAACTATCTGGGGCTAGGTATGGTAGGGGGACATTTGTGAGGTGGGTTGGGCAAGGAGTTAAAAAAATGAATAATCCTTTCTGTTTGCTTCAGATTTTCATTTTCTTCTTGAGTCAATTTCAGTCAGCTATGTATTTCTAGAAATTTGTCCATTTCATCTAAATTTTCTCATTAGTGCATATTCCAAATTGGGAAAGGGGTCGACAAAGCTATATATTGTCACCTTGCTTACTTAATTTATATGCAGAGTACATCATGAGAAATGCTGGACTGGATGAAGCACAAGCTGGAATCAAGATTGCTGGGAGATATACCAATAACCTCAGATATGCAGATGACACCACCCTTATGGCAGAAAGTGAAGAATAACTAAAGAGCCTCTTGATGAAAGTGAAAGAGGAGAGTGAAAAAGTTGGCTTAAAACTCAACATTCCAAAAACTAAGGTTCATGGTATCTGGTCCCATCACTTCATGGTAAATAGATGAGGAAACAATGGCAACACTGAGAGACTTTATTCTGGGGGGCTCCAAAACCACTGCAGATGATGACTGCAGCCATGAAATTAGAAGATGCTTGCTCCTTGGAAGGAAAGCTATGACCAACCCAGACAGCATATTAAAAAGCAGAGACATTACTTTGCCAACAAAGGTCCACCTTGTCAAAGCTGTGATTTGTCCAGTAGTCATGTATGGATGTGAGAGTTGGACTATAAAGAAAGCTGAGCACCAAAGAATTGATGCTTTTTAACTGTGGTGTTGAAGACTCTTGAGAGTCCCTTGGATTGCAAGGAGATCCAATCAGTCTATCCTAAAGGAAATCAGTCCCGAATATTCACTGGAAGGACTGATGCTGAAGCTGAAACTCCAATATTTGGCCACCTGATGTGAAGAACTGACTCATTTGAAAAGACTCTGACGATGGGGAAGATTGAAGTTGGGAGAAGGGGACAACAGAGGATGAAATGGTTGGATGGAATCACCGGCTCAATGGACATGAGTTTGAGTAAACTCCAGGAGTTGGTGATGGACAGGGAGGCCTGGCGTGCTGCAGTCCAGAGGGTCACAAGGAGTCAGATGACTGAATAATGAACTGTCTGACTGATTCCTTTATAATTTTATTTATTTCTCTAAGTGGTAGTTACTTTTCCTATTTTATCCCTAATTTTAGTAATTTGAGTCTTCTTCCTTCCTTGATCATTATCGCTAAAGTTGTGTTATTTTTTGACCTTTCTAAATAACCAAACTTTTATTTGTTGAGTATATCTGTAGTTATTCTATTCTCTATTTCCTTTATTTTGCTCTAATATTTATTGTTGACTATATCTGCCTATTTGAGTTCAGTTCACTACATTCCCTAACTTAGGTGTGATGTGTTTTTTTTTTCATTCCCCTCAAAGTAATTCAAATCAATGTGCTTACCACAGATGCTAAAGTAGCTCAAGCTGATCAATCATATGAAGACCTAGAAGACCTCCTAGCACTACCACCAAAAACAGATATTCTATTCATCAGTTTGGATGTGTATGCCAAAATAGGAAGTCAAAAGATGTCTGGAGTAACAGGCAAGTTTTGCCTTGGAGAACAGAATGAATCAGGACAAAAGCTCACTAAATTCTGCCAAGAGGATACACTCATCATAGCATATACCCTTTATGAACAGCACAAGAGATGAGTTTACACATGGACATCACCAAATGGTCAATACCAAAATCAAATTAATTACATTTTTTTTTTTGTAGCCAAAGATGGAGAAGCTGTATGCAGTCAGCAAAAACAAGACCTGGAGCTGACTGTGGCTCTGCTCATCAGCTTCTAATAGGAAAATTCAGGCTTAAACTAAAGAAAGTGTGGAAAACCAGTAGGAGAGCCAGGTGTGACTGAAATGCAATCCCCTATGAATATGCAGTGGAGGTTCAAGGGATTCAAGGGATTAGATGCAGTTAACAGGGCACCTGAAGAACTATGGATGGAGGTCCATAACACTGTACATGAGGCAGCGAACAAAGCCATCCTGAAGAAAATGAAAAGCAAGAAGGCAAAGGGGTTATCTCAGGAGGCTTTCAAATAGCTGAAGAAAGAAGAGAAGCAAAAACCAAAGGAGAAAGGAAAGGTGCCTCGAACTAAAGGCAGCATTTCAAAGAAGAGAACCCAGAGACAAGAAGGCCTTCATCAATGAACAGTGCATAAAACTAGAAGAAAAAAACAGAAGAAGAAAGAATAGAGATCTCTTCATGAAAACTGGAAATATCAAGAGGGCATTTTGGCCGTACATGGGCACAATGAAGAATAGCAATGGTAGAGACCTAGCAGATGCTGAAGAGATCAAAAAGAGATGGAAACAATACATGGAAGAACTGTACCAAATATATCCTAATGAACAAGATTATTATGTTGGTGTGGTCAGTCACCCAGAGACAGGCATTCTGGATTGGGAAGTCAAGAGGGCCTTAGGAAGCTCTACTGTTAGTAAGGCTAGAGGATGCAATGGAATTCCAGTTGAACTATGCAATTCCAAAAACGATGATGCTTTCATGGTGCTGCAATCAATATGTCAGCAAATAAGGAAGACACAGCCATGGCCATAGGACTGCCAAAGGTAAATCCTCATCCCAATTCCCAGGAAGGGTAGTACTGAAGAATGTGCTAGCCATCTGACAATTAAAAGCCTTGAGTAATGAGCACATAGCTTCTCAAAATCATACAAAGAACATACATAGTAAAGTCAAGATTCTGATAACATACATATATGCTTGTAAGTAAAACTTCAGGATAAATGTACAACTGCAACTGGTAGTAACACAGATTTGGTTAACATTGAGAAAGTATATAAGACAATCAAATGATATTAGGCAAAATAAAAATGAGCAATATTAGGCATGTTGCCTGATATCTCCTTACTTCCACTTATGAGCTGTGTGATCTTAGGCATGTAGCCAACCTCTCTGTGCTTCCACTTCTGAACTGTGTGATCTTAGGCAAGTTGCCTGACGCAGGTGTGCTTCCACTTAAGAGCTGTGTTATTTAAGCCAGTTGCCTGACCTCTCTGTGCTTCCACTTCTGACCTTTCTGATCTTAGGCAAGTTGTCTGACCTTTCTGTGCCTCCACGTCTGAGCTGTGTGATCTTAGACAAGTTTGCTAAACTCACTGTGCTCCCACTTCTGTGCTCTATGACCTTAGGCAAGTTGCCTGACATCTACTTGCTTCCCATTCTTAACTCTCTGATCTTGGGCAAGTTACCTTACCTCTCTGTGCTTCCATATCTTTGCTGTGCTCAGTTCACTTTAGTCTCTCAATCCTGTCTGACTCTGTGTGACCCCAGGGACTACAGCAGGCCAGGGTTCCCTGACCATCATGAACTCCCAGAGCTTGTTCAAACTCCTATACATCGAGTCTGTGATGCCATCCAACCTACTCATCCTCTGTCATCAACTTAGCTTCCTGCAATCAAAATTTCTGGCATTTGGGTCTTTTCCAGTCAGTCAGTTTTTCACATCAGGTGGCTAGAGTACTGGAGCTTCAACTCCAGCATCAGTCCTCCCAATGAATACTCAGCACTGATTTCCTTTAGTATGGACTGGCTTCATCTCCTTGAACTCAAGAGACTGTCAGGGTCTTCTCCAATACCCTAATTCAAAGCATCATTTCTTCAGTGCTCAGCTTTCTTTATCATCCAATTCTCACATACATACATGACTACTGGAAAAACCACAGCTTCGACTAGAGGGACCTTTGTCAGCAAATTAATGTCTCTGCTTTTTCATATGCTGTCAAGATTGGTCAGAGCTTTCTTTCAGTAAGAACTGTCTTTTAATTTCCTGGCTGCAGTCACCATCTGCAGTCATTTTGGAGCCCAAGAAAATAAAGCCTTATACTATTTTCATTGTTTCTTTCTCTATTTGTCAAAAAGTGATTGGACCTGATGCCATGATCTTTGTTTTTTGAATTTTGAGTTTTAAGCCAGCTTTTTCACTCTCTTCTTTCACTTTCACCAAGAGGCTCCATAGTTCTTCTTCACTTTCTGCCATTAGGGTGGCGACATCTGCATATCTGAGGTTATTGGTGTGTCTTCCCGAAATCTTGATTCCTCTGTGTGCTTCATCCAGCCTGGTGTTTCCCTCAAAGTACTCTGCATATAATTTAAATGAGAAGGTTGACCATAAACAACCTTGTCGTGCTCCTTTCCCAGTTTAGAACTGGCCTGCTGTTCCACGTCTAGTTCTAACTTTTGCTTCTTGACCCACATGCAGATTTCTCAGGAGGCATGTAAGGTGGTCTGGTATTCCCATCGCTTTGAGTATGTTCCACAGTTTGCTGTGATCCACACACTCTAAAGCTTTGGTCTAACCAAGAAAGCAGAAGTAGATGTTTTGTCTGGAACTCTCTTGCTTTTTCTATGATCCAATAAATGTTGGAAATTTGCTCTATGGTTCCTCTGCCTTTTCTAAATCCAGCTTGAACATCTGGAATTTCCCAGTTCTCATACTGTTGAAGCCTAGCTTGGAGAATTTGGAGCACTCCTTTGCTAGCGAGTGAGATGAGTGACATTGTGTGTTAGTTTGAACATTCTTTGGCATTGCCTTTCTTCGGGATTGCAATGAAAACTGACCTTTTCCAGTCTTGTGGCCACTGCTGAATTTCCCAAATTTGCTAGAATATTGACTGAAGCACTTTCACAGCATCATCTTCTCAGATTTGAAATAGCTCAACTGCAATCCCATCACTTCAACTAGCTTTGTCCATAGTGATGCTGCCTCAGTCCCACATGACTTTGCCTTCCAGGATGTCTGGCTGTAGGTGAGTGATCACAGTACTGTGGTTATCTGGGGCATTAAAGCCTTTCTTGTATAATTCTTCTGTGTATTCTTGTCACCTCTTCTTATTATCTTCTGCTTCTTTTAGGTCCATACCGTTTCTGCCCTTTATTGTGCCCTTATCTTTTACTTCTTTTCCTTAGATTTCAGAGATTAAAGATTACATGGGAAGAGATTCACACTATATGAAAAAAGAAAAAAAAAATAAAATAGTAGTGGTTTCCCATTGAGCTGCCTTTTTCACTGGTGGTGGGAAGATTTTCAGTGCTCCAATGAGTAACTCCTGCAGCCTACTGCAGTTTCACTTTGTACTAGACCAACCCATGGTAATGTCTTAAAGGAAGATGTGTTTTGGCTGGTACCCAGTTATAATGAGTTGCTTTTTAGCAGTACAGTTAACAGACCTTCTTTCTCAAATACATACATGTCCATAATTTTTGCTATTATTATCCACCAACACTATATGAGGATCAAGCCTGTGTCAAACTTCTTATGAAAAAAGAGAAATATTCACAGTTCTCTGCCTCACTTTCAAGAAAGCATTTTCCATTAGCTATCGAACATATATTCATTGCTTAAGCTCACTTCAGAGTCCAAGCACAAAAATTTCAAAGGTGGAGTCATCGATACATTTCTTTAACAACAGTAAGGACTAGTTCACAGACCTGTATGATAGTGAAGCTTAAACAGCTAATATTGTGTACCATACCTCCTTATTAGCTGCCAGACCAAAGCTTAAGTCAGGGTTTGATTTCCATCTTTCAGACCTTGCACTCCAATGCCAAACAGAGAGAATTTGACAGGATACTTCCCTAATTAAATGGCATAGTTCCAGTTTTCTAGCTGCAAACACACAAAAGTAAATGGTTAAAGATTTTTACTTGTTCAATCTGTGTATTTGGGGGCACACAAAGTCAGGAAACTTGCCTAGGATCACCAGTCTCAGACGTGGAAGCATCCCCTGGAGAAAGAAATGGCTACCCACTCTAGTATTCTGGCCTGGAGAATGCCATGGACAGTTCATGGGGTTGTAAAGAGTTGGACGGGACTGAGCGACTTTCACTTCACCTTACTTCACTTCACTGAGCAGACTAATTATAACAGATGCTGGATCTCAGGAGTGGCTACATAATTAACAGAATACAGTAAAGAATAAAATATGGGGCCCCTGCGTCACAAATGCTTCAAACTTTCAAGATGGCCACAGCAGATCATGAAATCATGGTTGAGGCCCTTCCAAGCACCCAAGAATAGGGCCTGGTGTAATTGCACAGAACACATATCCAAGAAGCCCATCTTCATTCACTTTGGCCCAAGGGTAGGATCTTAGGGAATTCATCCTGTTATTCCTTAGTTGCTCTGAGAGCCTAAGGGAGGGATTTCAAAGCAAGGGGCTAGGCAGCCCTAGAAGACAGAAGACAGATGGCCAAGAGAGGGACCATGGCTTAAGCCACTGTGTATAGACCAAGCATTTGGGAAATGTGCAATACTTTAAAGCCCTATCATAATGAAAAGCAATTTTTAAAAGTGAGATTAAAAACTACAATTTTAGAAAATTTGGGGTCACGTTACTTAAAGGTAAATAAATCTTTACAGCTACAGGGTCAGGAGTTCCAGGGGTCCTTTTGCAGGGTCCAACTCTGTGAAGATTTGGTGTCACATGGCTGGCATATGCCATCTATTGGGCCAATTGTGGTAGGGACTTCTAGGTCTATGGCAGGGAATCCATAAATCATTGATTAGAAGAGCTTGTTGTGCATGTTCTGAACAGGCCAATGGAAATAATAGGTCCTGAAAACCCATTCAGCCTCCAAGGATGGGATTGCCAACCATTTCCCTGTCTATGGTGAAGTCCACCCCCATTCTTATATTATTTTATGATTTTGTTTCACAATTGTCCTTGTGATTTTTTTCATAATAACAAAGTAGGAAAATATTAACAAAGTGATTAGATAAATGTGTCCTGTGTATCTCTTAACTCTAAATAAGATGTTTATATCATACAAGGCTGTAGTCAAATTTGGTAGCTGAAATTTGGCCTTCAATATAAGTCCCAGTGCAAATAATGGAGCTAGCCTTTAAAGGTCAACCTTTGCTGAAGTTGTCTCACATTTTGGTAACTGAAGAAATGAGCTTTTTCTTATCCTTCATTCTTTTTTTCTCAGGGATGAAATTAGAACGATCCTTCTGGATAGCAAGAGTTTCCCTGGTGGCTCAGTGGGTAAAGAGCCTGCCTGCAGTGCAGGACAGCAGTGTTCGATCCCTGGCTTTGGAAGATCCCCTGGAGAAGGAAATGGCAACACATTCCAGTATTCTTGCCTGGAGAATTCCATGGACAGAGGAGCCTGTGGGCCTACAGTCCATGGGGTCATAAACAGTCAGACACAACTGAGTGACTAACATGTTCACTTTCACTGCATAGCAAGAAAGAAACCAACACCAGACAACCTTAAGAAGTACACAAGGCTTGTCCTTCCAAAACTAGTATCTCCCACATATTTTTGAAACACTATGAAATATCTTGAATCCTAGGCTTACACCTATAGTCAAAACTATCTCCAACCTCACCTTTTTCTTGGTGTCTTATTCACTCAGGACCTTATTTTCTACTGAAAAATTACCAAACTGATAGACTCAGTTCAGTTAAGAATTGAAGGATATAATCCAGAGAAATTACTAATGATATAAGCTTTTTGGCATGAAAAATTAACAATGATAAAAGAGGCTTCTTTCATGAAGTTCCAGAATGAATCCTGAATAAGATATATTGCCATTTTCAAAAGATACCTGTGCTATTTTTCTGTCACTTAAAACATCCAATAAGAAATGTGCCAAAGAAAACCACATGCATCCCAAGAAAGTCCTTGTTTCTAATCTCAAACTTACTATGATTCTACCAAGAGATAGCCATCAGGGCAAGAGAAATATGTCTTCAATAACATGGTAAACATTGCATATAAAAAGTTTTTAAAAAACAGAAAAAAAAAAAAAGGCAAAAAAAAACGACCACATTGTAAACCAACTATGTGCTGTGCTTAGTCGCTCAGTCATGTCCGCCTCTTTGCAACCCCATAGACTATACTTAAAGTTAAAAAAGAAAATTGTGTTAAATACATAAAAACATGTATCTTTTGAGGATGTGGCTAAAAACTCACCATGTCTACTTTAAACACTGCATTGACTAATAACAAGATGTAATTCAGGGCATGACTTTCTCAATGTCAGTTCCACACTGTATCAGATTTCCTATATTAGAGACAAAAATTAAAAACATAGAACAAGTAAGTGTTCTTTCTGTTTCCATGTATCTTTGGTTAATTGAGTTCTCTCTCTCTCTCTCTCTCTCTCTCTCTCTCCCTGTTTTTTTCTCTGTAGCCCTTAGGGATTATATGATATATTTGCCTTCTTGGCTTACTGTATCAGTTCAGTTCAGTTCGGTCACTCAGCCGTGTCTGACTCTTTGCAACCCCATGAATCACAGCACGCCAGGCCTCCCTGTCCATCACCAACTCCCAGAGTTCACTCAGACTCATGTCCATCGAGTCAGTGATGCCATCCAGCCATCTCATCCTCTGTCGTCCCCTTCTCCTCCTGCCCCCAATCCCTCTCAGCATCAGAGTCTTTTCCAATGAGTCAACTTTTCGCATGAGGTGGCCAAAGTACTGGAGTTTCAGCTTTAGCATCATTCCTTCCAAAGAAATCCCAGGGCTGATCTCCTTCAGAATGGACTGGTTGGATCTCCTTGCAGTCCAAGGGACTCTCAAGAGGCTTCTCCAACACCACAGTTCAAAAGCATCATTTTTTCGGCACTCAGCTTTCTTCACAGTCCAACTCTCACATCCATACATGACCACTGGAAAAACCATAGCCTTGACTAGACAGACCTCTCTTTGCAAAGTAATATCTCTGCTTTTGAATATGATATCTAGGTCGGTCATAACATTCCTTCCAAGGAGTAAGCGTCTTTTAATTTCATGGCTGCAATCACCATCTGCAGTGATTTTGGAGCCCCCAAAAGTAAAGTCTGACACTGTTTCCACTGTTTCCCCATCTATTTCCAATGAAGTGATGGGACCAGAACTCTCCCTAATTTGGGATTAAACATAAAATCCATGAGGCAACGGATTTCTTTTTTTTTTTTTTTTTTAACCACTGTATGTCCAGTACCTTAAAAACACTGACCCATAGTTCAGTTCAGTTCAGTTCAGTCACTCAATCGTGTCTGACTCTTTGTGACCCCATGAATCACAGCATGCCATGCCTCCCTGTCCATCACCAACTCCCGGAGTTCACACAGACTCACATCCATCGAGTCAGTGATGCCATCAAGCCATCTCATCCTCTGTTGTCCCCTTCTCCTCTTGCCCCCAATCCCTCCCAGCATCAGAGTCTTTTCCAATGAGTCAACTCTTTGCATGAGGTGGCTAAAGTACTGGAGTTTCAGCTTTAGTATCATTCCTCCCAAAGAAATCCCAGGGGTGATCTCCTTCAGAATGGGCTGGTTGGATCTCCTTGAAGTCCAAGGGACTCTCAAGGCAAATTGGAAGTGGTCAAACAGGAGATGGCAAGAGTGACCATCAACATTTTAGGAATCAGCGAACTAAGATGGACTGGAATGGGTGAATTTAACTCAGATGGCCATTATATCTACTGACCCACAGTAGGTGCTTAAAAAACATCGGATGTATGAAAGCAAATGACATCACTATAGTAAGAGAGATAACAAATACACATTCTATTATAAATGAACAACATAAAAGGAGCTGAATGACTGACAGAATTGCCTTTATATATTTGTATCTGTATATGTATTTATATGCCTTTATCTGAAAGAGCAATGCTGAGTTAATTTGCTTCCATTTCAAAAAATGACTAATATTTATATTGATAAAGTTGATTATTGTACTGCAAAGTACAATAATCTTTTGCCCCATTCTCAACGTTGTTTCTGTTAGGTCCATAGCATTTTTGGACCTAAAAGAAGCAGAAGATATTAAGAAGAGGTGGCAAGAATACACAGAAGGACTATACAAAAAAGATCTTCATGACCCAGAGAATCACGATGGTAAGATCACTCACCTAGAGCCAGACATCCTGGAATGTGAAGTCAAGCAGGCCTAAGGAAGCATCTCTGAAACAAAGCTAGTGGAAGTGATGGGATTCCAGTTACGCTATTTCAAATCCTAAAAGATGATGTTGTGAAAGTGCTTCACTCAATATGTCAGCAAATTTGGAAAACTCAGCAGTGGCCTCAGGACTGGAAAAGGTCAGTTTTCATTCCAATCCCAAAGAGAGGTAATGCCAAAGAATGCTCAAATACCACACAGTTTCACTCATCTCACACGCTAGAAAATTAATGCTCCAAATTCTCCAAGCCAGGCTTCTACAGTGCATGAATTTTGAACTTCCATATGTTCAAGCTGCATTTTGAAAGTGCAAAGGAACCAGAGATCAAATTGACAACATATGTTGCCATCGAAAAAGCAAGAAAGTTCCTGAAAAGTGTCTACTTCTGCTTTATTGATTATGCCAAAGCCTTGGAGTGTGTGGATTACAATGAACTGTGGAAAATTATTAAAGAGATCAGAATACCAAACCACCTGACAAACCTGTATGCAGGTCAAGAAGCAACAGTTAGAACTGTCATGGAACTACAGACTAGTTCCAAATCAGGAAAAGAGTATGTCAAAGGTATATATTGTCACTCTCCTTATTTAACTTACATACAGAGTACATCATGAGAAATGCTGGACTGGATGAAGCGCAAGCTAGAATCAAGATTGCTGGGAGAAATTACAATAACCTCAAATATGCAGATGACACCACCCTTATGGCAGAGAGCAAAGAAGAACTAAAGAGCCTCTTGATGAAAGTCAAAGAGCAGAGTGAAAAAGTTGACTTAAAACTCAACATTCAGAAAACTTAGATCATGTCATCTGGTCCCATCACTTCCTGGCAAACAGATGGGGAAACAGTGGAAACAGTGACAGACTTTATATTTTTCGGTGCCAAAATCATGCAGATGGTGACTGCAACCATGAAATTAAAAGATGCTTGCTCCTTGGAAGAAAAGTTTTGACCAACCTAGACAACATATTAAAATGCAGAGACATTCCTTTTCTAACAAAGGTCCATCTAGTCATAGCTATGGTTTCTCTGGTAGTCATGAATGGATGTGAGAGTTGGACTATAAAGAAAGCTGAGCACCACAGAATTGATGCTTTGAACTGTGCTGTTGGAGAAGACTCCTCAGAGTCCCTTGGACAGCAAAGAGAACTAAGTCGTCCATCCTAAAGGAAATCAGTGTTGAATGTTCATTGGAAGGACTGATGCTGAAGCTGCAACGTCAATATTTTGGCCATGTGATCTGAAGAGCTGACTCACTTGCAAAGACCCTGATATTGGGAAAGATTGAAGGTGGAATGAAAAGGGCATGACAGAGGATGAGATGATTCCTTGGCATTACCAACTCAATAGACATAGATTTGAGTAAACTCTGGGCATTGGTCATGGAAAGGGAGGCCTGGTGCGCTGCAGTCCATGAGGTTGCAAAGAGTCAGACACAACTGAGCAACTGAATTGAACTGAACTGAACAATGTTGTTTAGAGAAGGCAATGGCACCCCACTCCAGTACTCCTGCCTGGAAAATCCCATGGATGGAGGAGCCTGGTAGGCTGCAATCCATGGGGTCACTGAGGGTCGGACACGACTGAGTGACTTTACTTTCACTTTTCACTTTCATGCATTGGAGAAGGAAATGGCAATCCACTCCAGTGTTCTTGCCTGGAGAATCCCAGGGACGGGGGAACCTGGTGGGCTGCCATCTATGGGGTCACACAAAGTCGGACATGACTGAAGTGACTTAGCAGTAGTAGCAGCAGAACAACGTTGTTTAGTTTATATCATGATTTTTGTCTTCTGGAAAAGTTTATTTTTTTAATGCTTTATTTTATATTGGAATATAATTGGTTAGCAATGTTGCATTAACTTCCAGTGTACAGCAAAGTGTACACACACACATATATATAACACACACACACATATATAGATATATGTATATATACATATTCTTTTTCAAATTATTTTCCCATTTAGGTTCTTACAGACTATTCAGCAGAGTTCCCTGTGATATAGAGTTTTAGGTTATCCATTTTAAATAGAGCAGTGTGTACACATCAATCCAAAACATACTTAATTGATATATGTCTTTTATTATAAGTCACTTTAAATCAGCATGGGAAATAATCAGATTGTACATTTTGCTAATGGTAATATTAATTAGTAAAATATTCCGTAGGCACAATACCAGACATTCGAACACAAGTGTCTTTTAACTTGAAAATCAAAAGCATAGGAAAGTATTGAGTAAAAGAGTCTTCCCCCAAAAAGAACTGGCACATTCTCTTTACTGACAGGAAAAACAAGAATGTTAATAACTGAACTATAATGAAGACTTTAAGTTAAACTAGTTAAAACTGAACATTATATTTTCTATAAATTGATGTTTGACTCAGGCGCTTGCTAATTTATCTTCCATGCTTATAGAGTACAGGCAAGAGCATTTTGACTTTCATAATTACAAAATATCCTGAGAGAAAATTAATTTTGTTAGCAAATAGCAAATAATTTAGTTACTGTTCTTTTTGAAATATATTTTCTTCAATGACTATACCAACATATATTATCATTGTTCTCTCTTTCTAACATTATATAAATGGATTCATTCGAATCTCAATGGAGAAGAGGCACAGACTATTCAAAACTTGAATAATGAACATGTAGTTTTTTTTAAAACAATATGAAGAAGAAACATAATAAAGTTAAGATTCTAATAAAATATGTAAATGCTTGTAAGAAAACTTCATGATAAATGTGCCACTACATCTGCAACTGGTATTAATATCTACTTGGTTCACATCTAGTAAGTATATAAGATAATCAAAACAAACCAAAAATAAGGGGGAGAAGTTCATGCTGAACTGAAACTTGTGTAGAGCCACTAAACAATAGTGGACAAAGCAATACTCAGGAAAAGAAAATGTCAGTGTTGCTCAATTAAAATATTTTTTTTCCAATCTACATGATTTCAAGTTATGAGTCCTTCATGAAAATATTATGGGAGAACTAATTAAGCAAAGTAAGCACTGATGGTATAAACAGCAGCAGAAGTTTTGCTGAGCAGATCTATTTAAACCTCAGATTAAAGATAAAACACCTAAAGAACTGATGGTAATAAAACACAATGGAAATGTTTCAATGGAAATATGGAAATAAGATCACCTTTTAGAGTATACTGGTGAAATTAGAGCAATGAGATACCACTACACACTTATCAGAAAGGTCAAATACAAAAATCTGACAAAGCATTTACCGGCAAAGATAAGGAACAACAGGAACTCTCATTTGTTGTTAGCGGGATTACAAAATGGTAGAGTCACTTTGGAAGCAATCTCTTACAGAGCTAAATATTGTCATACCACATGATCTAACAATTACCCTCCTAGTTAGTTCACCCAATGATTTGATAGCTAATGCCCACATAAAAACATGCACATCGATTTTATAACAGCTTAATTCATGCTCTCTCTCTCTCACACACACAAATTGGAAGCAACCAGTTCAGTTCAGTTCAGTTCAGTCTCTCAGTCGTGTCCGACTCTTTGCGATCCCATGAATTGCAGCATGCCAGGTCTCCCTGTCCATCACCAACTTCCGGAGTTCACTCAAATTCATGTCCATCCAGTTGGTGATGCCATCCAGCCATCTCATCCTCTGTCGTCCCCTTCTCTCCTCCTGCTCCAATCCCTCCCAGCATCAGAGTCTTTTCAAAGTGTCCTTTAATAGATGTATGGATAAACAAATAATGGTACATTAACATAACAGAATATTATTCAAGAATAAAAAGAAACAAGCTATCAAATAACAAAAAGAAATGGATGAAACCTGAATGAATGTTATTAAGTAAAGTAAGCTAGCCTTGAATAGGTTATATACTGCATGCAGCCAATTGTACAACATTCTGGGAAAGGTAAAACTGCAGAGAAGATAAAAAAAAATATCAGAGGTTTTTTCTTTTGCATCACAATAGTTCTACTAGTCTGGATACAGTATGTCAACCTTCAACAATTCCTCTTCTACAATGACACACAAATCCACTCAAACTGGAGTCATTGCCCCAGAGCTCATATACTGTAATGTTATTCTGTGCGTCTGCAGGAACCTCGACATTGGCAGAGTTGAGGTTAGGACCAGTTAGTAGTTTCAGACTCCACACCCTGGACACACATTTCACAAGGTCCATCTCAAGCAGGATTAATGTATCAAACATATAGTCTTTTTCTGGGGAAGCTTTTTTTCTTTTTCTTTCCCAGAGAGCCAAATGAACCACCCTAACGGGCAGGAGGAGTCTGCAGATTACTCTCGCCACTTTCTCCTGCCAACTACACTGTCACATATATCAGGACAATGAAAAAAAAAAGCCAGAGCAACTCAAACCAGTCTTGGGCATGCTCTGATAGATTCTGCCAAATTAGAACGTGTCCTCTGCAGAGGACCCTACCCTGGAGCTCCCCTGAGCCAAGAGGAAATGGCTCCTGGTGTACTGGTCTGCCCTGGCACCTGGAGACTGAGGACCAGGAAGGGCTGGGCCCTTGGTGATGTCATAAAGGGCCCATGTGGCCATTGTGAAAGGAGGTTTGTAGGGCCAACTGGAAGTAGGGCTTAAAGGTAAATGGGGACATTTTCAGCGAGCAAGTGAAAAAGAGTTTGGGAGTGACAAAATGCCATCTCCTTACCAGTGTATTCTTTCTGAACCTGATGTTCTACTGGAAGGGTGGATCCGTCTTCTATTCTCATTATTCCATTTGTTGAATCCAGATGCTGGGCTGAGCAGAACAGAGCCCTGGGCATGTGTCCCTGTGGAGCAGAGAGCCAAGTGAGAAAGAAAGATATTAAAGCAGAGGTCAGAAACTAGGAGCCACGTATATGTTTTGTGCGGACTACACTCTTTCTATAAATAACTGTGGTCAGTTGCTAAGTTGTGTCTGAGTCCTTAAGACCCCATGGACTGTAGCCCAACACGCTCCTCTGTCCCTGGGATTTCCCAGGCAAGAATCCTGTAGTGTGTTACCATTTCCTTCTCCATGCATAAGGGATGTTTTAGGGCAGTGAAACTATTCTGTATGATGTTATGGTAAATACATGGTATTACATGTTTGTCAAAACCCATAGAATCTTAACAGCAAAAAAAGAGAATCAATGTATGCATATTTAAAAAAACATTTGACATCAAGAATGGAATGCAGAATTTGACCAAACAATCAAATTATATTACAATTATATGAAACCACCTCACTAAGATCCGTTGAATTAAGTAACTTTGGAAATGAATAGATTTTACAAGACTGAAATCAAAAGATAAAACCACTGAAATCTAGTTGGTAGTGTTTTTTCTCATAGAAGTATAGGTTAACAATCCTGATACTGTTACACATGCATACATGAATTGAACAGTTTAATATATGGCACATGAATATTCATAATTATATTTCTTTGGTTAGCTGAAAGGGTCTAAGAGGAGTGATACTCTCAAATAATGAAAGAAAGAAGCACAGATCTTGGTTCCCAATACTGATTTCCAATAAAAGGAACCAGGCTTCTTGGAGGAATTAGTGATTGTAGGGCTCAGGGAGGAAATATAGAAGAGGAGTCTGGGGGAACTTATTCTATCAAAAAGGAAATGCTAAAAATATAATAATAAAAAAAAAGCCCCAGAATAACGAGGTTATGTCAAAGAAGACAGGAATGAGCTTCAAATGTCCAAAACTGTTAACAAGGTGAGCAATATAATAAATTAGTAAGTCATCTTTTGGGATTATACCCCAAACTATAAAATGAATATCTATGGGCCATACTGATATAATTAAATGATTGAATACATGTGAGACAATAGACCAATTTCCCATGAAGAAGAATTTCAGATAGTTGGCATAGATAATTCGACTTTTAGGGAGGTGGAGTGTAACTCCCTGTTCCTGAAGAGTGAGTTACATGTAGTGACTTCCTTCCAAAAAATACAACAATATGGAGAGGGATAAAAAGGAGTAACTTAACAGTGATATAACCTGACAAACACTACTTCAGCCAGGTGGTAAAAATCAGCATTACCAGTGATAAGCCTTGTTGATTATGTCACACGATTAAAAGGACATTCCACCTCTGCATTCTTCTTCCCCCAAAACCATGAAGTGACAGTGAATGTGAAAGTTGCTCAGTCGTGTCCAACTCTTCAAAACACCATGGACTACACTGTCCATGGGATTCTCTAGGCCAGAATACTGGAGTGGGTAGCCTTTCCCTTCTCTAGGGGATCTTCCAACCCAGGGATCAAACCTAGGTCTCCTTCATTGCATATGGGTTCTTTACCAGCTGAGACACAAGGGAACCTCCCCCCAAAAAATCCGTAGTCCCAAGCTAATAGGAAAATCATCAGACAAATCCAAATTGGGAAACATTTTATAAAATACCTGATCAGTTCAGTTCAGTTCAGTTGCTCAGTCCTGTCCCACTCTTTGTGACCCCATAAATCGCAGCACGCCAGGGCTCCCTGTCCATCACCAACTCCCGGAGTTCACTCAAACTCACCTCCATCGAGTCAGTGATGCCATCCAGCCATCTCATCCTCTGTCATCCCCTTCTCCTCCTGCCCCCAATCCCTCCCAGCATCAGTCTTTTCCAATGAGTCAACTCTTCGCATGAGGTGGCCAAAGTACTGGAGTTTCAGCTTTAGCATCATTCCTTCCAAAGAAATCCCAGGGCTGATCTCCTTCAGAATGGACTGGTTGGATCTCCTTGCAGTCCAAGGGACTCTCAAGAGTCTTCTCCAACACCACAGTTCAAAAGCATCAATTCTTTGGTGCTCAGCCTTCTTCACAGTCCAACTCTCACATCCATACATGACCACAGGAAAAACCATAGCCTTGACTAGATGGACATTTGTTGGAAAAGTAATGTCTCTGCTTTTGAATATGCCATCTAGGTTGGTCATAACTTTCCTTCCAAGGAGTAAGCATATTTCAATTTCATGGCTGCAGTCACCATCTGCAGTGATTTTGGAGCCCAAAAAATAGTCTGACACTGTTTCCACTGTTTCCCCATCTATTTCCCATGAAGTGATGGGACCAGATGCCATGATCTTCATTTTCTGAATGTTGAGCTTTAAGCCAACTTTTTCACTCTCCACTTTCACTTTCATCAAGAGGCTTTTTAGTTCCTCTTCACTTTCTGCCATAAGGGTGGTGTCATCTGCATATCTGAGGTTATTGATATTTCTCCCAGCAATCTTGATTCCATTTTGTGTTTCTTCTAGTCCAGCGTTTCTCATGATGTACTCTGCATATAAGTTAAATAAGCAGGGTGACAATATACAGCCTTGACATCCTCCTTTCCCTATTTGGAGCCAGTCTGTTGTTCCCTGTCCAGTTCTAACTGTTGCTTCCTGACCTGCATACAGATTTCTCAAGAGGCAGGTCAGGTGGTCTGGTATTCTCATCTCTTTCAGAATTGTCCACAGTTTATTGTGATCCACATATCAAGGTCATAAAAAATAAGAAAAGTATGTGAAATTGTCACATCCAAGAACATGAAAGTCATGGCTACTACATGAATGTGGGATCCAGGGTGAGTTCCTGGCACAGAAAAAAGATATTAGGTAAAATTTAAGAAAATCTTAGAGGAAAAATCTTAGAAATAATGTAGCCACTCTAGTTTATAACAATATGGTTGATATTAGGGAACTTTCTGATATAAGGAAAATATCTTTGCTTTCTTGTAAATCTAAAATCTTTCCAAGGTTTTTTAAAGTTTATTTTCAAATCATAGAGCAATAGAGGCAACATTAACATTGTTTCCTGATGATACAATTGTGTATCTGGTGACTCCAAGTGAAAAGTACTCTATACAGTTAGCCTTTCCTATCCATGTGTTTCACATCCAAGGATTCATTCAACTCTGGATTAAAAATGTATATTAAAAAAAAAAAAAAAAAAAAAACTCCAGAAAGTTCCAAAAGTCAAGCTGCAAATTTAACACATGCTGGCAACTGTTTACATATCTTTTACATTGTATTAGGTTCATAAGAAATTTAGAGATGTTTTAAAGTATATGGGAGGATGTGTGTAGTTTATATGCAAATACTAAAATGATATGATACTTATTTAAGGGACTTGAATGTCTGTGGATTTCGGTATCTGCTTGTTGGCAGGGGTGTCCTAGAACCAATCTCCCACAGATATCCAGGGAAAGCTGTATCTTAAAGGAATTGACCTAGATGGCTGGTTAAAAATAATAATATATAAAACAGTGTTCCTAAATAACAAGTAATTACATTTATAAAGGAAGACACCATTTATAATAGCTACAAACAGATAAATATTAAGATTGTATTTAAGAACAAATATGCAATAGCTATTTGAAGAAAATTCTGAAATGCTACTGAAAAATGCAATGAAATGGAAAGATATCACTTCGGGGAAGATGAAAATATTTTATACAGATATCAATTGTCCCCAGATTATTCTATAATTACAATAAGATTTTAGCAAGAATACTAATATGTTTGGTGTGGGAAATAAGCTTATTCTAAAACGTATGTGGAAAAATAAACATGTAATAAGAGGCAGGACATTTCTGAAAAAGAATAATGAGCATGAAGGCTATACTTACCAGATTTTAAAGCATGTGGATAGCTGACATACTTACATAGAGAAGTACCGTTTTACAACTAGTACTGGTACATGGCTAGCCTTAGTTCATGAGGTAACAAGTGAAAGCAGAAATCAACTACACACACACATATACACACATACAGCTTTTGTCTGAATGTGGCACCCCCAAAATTTATGTTTTGATAATTAGGCTGTACTTAAGTGTCTGTGGAAATGAGAACCATTCCACTTTCCTCTGACAAGGTGGGCTTAAAGCACCTTGAAGAACATTTAATTCTGGGCCACCTACAAGAAAACTTCCATCCCACTTTATTTTCTCAGTGTTCATGTAGCTTGCCTCAGTTTCCTAGTTTCCAGTCTGAAACCCCTGTCTTCAGACTGTGAGAATGCACTGAATACACTTGCCCTTGCTCCTCTTGGAGCTGTCTTTTACCATTTTGAAGACTCACATTGGTCTGCTCCATATTCCCTGAACATGCCTATATAGACTCCTCCCCAGGCAGCAAAACCCTTATGCTTTATGATGTCAGCAAGTCACTTCCCCAGGCAGTGGTGGCCGTGGCTGAGCCTTGACATCACACAGCCTCATTCTGACACCATCGTCATCTCTCTAAATTCACACTGATGTTGTCACATGTCAGGGGTAGTGTGTCACCTACAAATCTGGCTTCACAGCCACAGTGTTCAGGCTTTCATTCTGTTCTCTCTCACCTTTCAACATTATCTAGTTTTAATATCTTCCCTAAAATTCCTCCTTGATAATTCAGCCCTATTTAAGTGCCTGTGCAAATGAAGATCATTCCACTTTCCTCTTAAAAAGTGGTCTTAAAGCACCTTGAAGTCCATTTAATTCTGGGCCACCTACCAGAAAACTTCCATCCCATCTCCTTTTCTGTGTTCACCTAGCTCTCTCTCCTCAGTTTTCCCATTTCCAAACTGAAACCCCTGTCTTCAGGCTGTGAGATTGCACTGTATAAGCTTGACCTTGCTGCACTTGGAGCTGTCTCTTGACATTTTAAAGGCTCGCAGTGGTCTGCTCAAGAGCCCCTGAGCACCCCTATACATAACCCTCCTCACAGGGCAACACACTTATTCATTATGAAGTCAGCAAGTCATATCATCCAGCCAATGGTGGCCCTGGGTTAGGCTTGACATCACAAAGCCTCATCCTGACACCTCTAGGGGAGGATGGCCATAAATTCAGATGGCTTGGTGGGATAAAAGGTTCATTTATGCTCCTTATGAGACCACGAAACTCACCTACATCTTCATCTCTCTTACTCCACACTATTTGAAAAATGGCAGGGTTAGTATTTCTCTTACATACCTGGCTTCACAGCCACAGTATTCAGGCATTCATTCTGTTCCTTCTCACCTTTCACCGTTATCTAGATTTTAATATCTTGTCTAAAATCCCTTCATGATAATTAGGCTGTATTTAAGTGTCTGTGGAAACGAGAATCATTCCACTTTCCTCCTACAAGGCGATCTGAAAGCACCTTGAAGGCCATCTAATTGTGGACCACCTACCAGAAAATTTTCCCATTCCACCTCTTCTCAGTGTTCACATAGCTCTCCTCAGGTTTCCAGTTTCCAGTCTGAAACCCCTGTCTTCAGGCTGTGAGAATGCACTGAATACATGTGCCTTTCCTCCACGTGCTGTCTTTTGCCATTTTGTTTTTGCAGTGGTCTGCTCCAGGGCCCCTGAACACCCCTATATACATCCCTGCCCAGGAAGCACACCCTTAAGTTTTATAAGGTCATCCATTCACTTCCATAGCCAATGGTGGCCCTGGGTGAGCCTTGACATCACAAAGCCCCTTCCTGACACCTCTAGGGCAGGATGGGGAGAAATTAAGATGGTTTGGTGGGATAAAAGAAGTATTTTGAGTGCCCCTTATGAGCCCGCGAACCTCACCTGCCATCTTCATCTCTCTAACTCAATACTGATGTGTCACATGGCAGTGGTAAGTGTGTCTCCTCCGAAACTGGTCTCACAGCCACAATATTCATGTTTTCATTCTGTTCTCCCTCACCTTTCACCATTATCTAGTTTGTAATATTTTGCCTAAAATCCCTCCTTGATAATTAGGCTGTGTTTAAGTGTCTGCTTTCCTTGTACAAGGTGGTCTTAAAACACCTTGAAGTCCATTTAATTCTGGGCCACCAACCAGAAAACTTCCATCCTACCTCCTTTTCTCAGTGTTCACGTAGATCTCCTCAGTTTTCCAGTTTCCAGTCTGAAACCCCTGTCTTAAGGCTGTGAGAATGCACTGAATTCACTTGCCTTTGCTCCACTTGGAGCTGCTGTTTGCAGTTTTGAAGACTGACAGTGGTCTGCTCCAGGGACTGCCCCTGTACCAACGGGGGACGCCTACACCACCCAGGCAGTTTTGTGCTTCATCCATGTGAGAATTGGTGAGGCTGCCGCCCCCTGCAATGGCCCTGTGACCCCGAGGACCCTTTGTCTCTCCTCTGCATGAGGGGCAGGGGGTGTTGGCCTCCATGGGCCACAGAGACGCCCCCTCTCACAGGCACAGTGTGCAGCTCTTTGGAGCCAAGCTTGCGTGTGCCACTCGCCTGCCCCCTCCTCACCAGTCTTACTCTTGCCACCCGTCTAGGTCTGCTGGGGCTGTTCCTAGCCCCCCTCATCTTGCGGAGTTTGTGGGCAATTCCTGGCCTCCCCTGGCACGTGGCTGCATCCCTCCCAGCTGCTTCACATAACCATCTCCTTCCTGGGTCTTCACATCCCCTCTGTCTGCACCTGTGTCCCAATTTCCCCTTTGTAGAAGGACACCAGTCACACTGGGTTTGGGTCACCCTAATGGCCCCATTTTAGCTTGATCACTTCTGAAAAGAAACCCCCCCAAACAAGGTAACAATTCTGCATTCTCGCTAACAGGGTAGGGTTCCAACATATGAATTTGTGGGGACACGTTCAGCCTGTAAAAGGACCCCCATCGTCTGCTGTTTCTCTATCAGGGGTTGTGTCACTGGGCTCATCACTAACTGCACCTCCTTGGCTTGTGAAGAGGGTGAGAATGGGGCCTCCCCAGCCCCGCCACAGTGGGTGTGTGCAGGGGTAGGGGGTAGCACCGGGGAGGAAAGCCCTCTGGAGGGGTGGGAGCAGGGAGGGGTTGGCCTGTCCTGTGCATGGCACTGTACCCCACCCCCTGCCCTTTGGGCCCTTTCAGCCTCCATTGTCCTCACTGCCTCTCCCTGCTGTGCAACCCAGGTCAGCCCACGGGGTCACCCTGGACACCATGGGGCGAGTGCTCTGCCTCTTGTGGCCCAGCCCGGCACCATAGACACTGCTTCTGCACCAGACCCCCCGGCGGAGTGCCATCCAGCATGGCCCCACTGCCCCTGTTGGCCTCGGCGCCCCTTCTTTGCCCAGGCCCCGAGGCAGAGGAGGAGCCCTGCCTCCTGCTGGAGTGTGACCGTGCATCCCATGGAACCCAGATGTGCCCGTCACCTTGGCCCAGCCAAGCCCAGCCCATCGCCACTGCTTCCTCTTGTATTCCCTGGGAGCTGGAGGCTGGGATACTAGGGGACCCTGGTCCAGCTGTAGCCAGAGCTGTCGGGGGGCGGGGGAGGGTCTCCGGAACCGGACCTGAGCTTGTGACCAGCCCCCACCCCAGGGCCTGGGGGATTACTGCGAAGGGCCTCGGACCCAGGGGGCGGCCTGCCAGGCTCTGCCATGCCCAGGTACCTGCCAGGGACGGCGATGGAGGTCAAGGAAGAGAGGTGGGAAAGCTGCAGGGGGCATTCTGGGAAGGCGAGTGGGGAGGTGGTGGGGCGGGGGAGTGACCTGCACACCTGTTACCCACCCAGCGCCCTCCCCCGTGCAGTGACCAACTGCACCGCCATTGAAGGAGCCAAGTACAGTGCCTGTGGTCCTCCCTGCCCTTGCTCCTGCAATGACCTTGTGGTGAGTCTGGGCTCCTCACGGTGACGTTGCTGGACGGCAGGGTGTGGCCCCTGTGACCTGGGGCCGTCCGCGGTTGGGGGGAAGGATAGGGGTCAGCACCCAGCTGGCCTGGCTCCTGGTTCTCGAAAGCAGTGGGAGTGAGCCTCATGTAGCAGCCCTTGTCGTCCTTACCTCATATCCGTTTCTCGGTTGACAAGTTTTATGATAGAAACAGCAGGAACACACAGGAAAAGGGCCGTCCTCTTGGTGGATCATCCGAAACCCCCCCGCGTGGGGCGCGTTGGTGAGCTGACCTTGACCCTGTGCGCGCACGAGTGCGCATGCGTGTGTCGGGGCTTGGGGCCAGTCCAGGACCATGGAGAGGGGACGCAGGCCAGCCGCCTGCAGGGGTGCGCGGTCCAGTGGCGCCTGCGCAGTGGCGAGGAAGCGGTCCCGAGTGAAAAGATGCTGGAGCAAACAGCTAGGGCGAAGGGATGGCGCTTTGAGAAGCTCTGCTTGGGCCTGTCCGAGGGCGGGAGGCTCCACACGGAGGCGGGAGGAACAGGACCCGGTGCCCGGTCCCGGCCTCTCACATTGAGCTCCGGCACCTTCCCAAACGCCCACCACTCCCGCCAGCTTTCCGGTCCCTGGCCCCCTCCGTCTTAGGAGATCTGTGTTGATCCTCACTCAACTCTCCACGGGGCCCATCGTCTGGCGGATACGCGGTACAGGGAAGCTCCTCGCAGGCTGTCTCTTCCCCACTCCCCTGGAGAAAAAACTCCAGTGAAAGCTCGGCATAAACTGTGTTTAGAAAAGACAGCTATGAACTGGAGCATCGCACTTCCCCTCCTCTGCCCCCCGCAGTCTCCTTCTTTACTTCATCGTGGCTCCCAGGCGCCCCTCCTCCATCCCACAGCAGTCCCCTTGGACCCCGCATTCCACTGACCCAGGGCCCTCCCTTCCTTGTCCTCCAGCACTGCGTTTGGCGCTGCTAGCCCGGCTGTTACTGCCCTCCCAGGCCAGGTGCTGAGTGCCGATGGCTCCGTCTGCGTGCAGCCGGGTCACTGCAGCTGCCTGGACCTGCTGACTGGGGAGCGGCACCGTCCGGGCGCCCAGCTGGCTAGGCTCGACAGCTGCAACTACTGGTGAGGGCCGGGGGTGGGGCGTATGGGCAGGATGCCACAGGTGAGGGCAGGGCTAGTCCACTCCGTGTCTCGTGCACCCAAGCTCTCCCAGTCTCAGCTGATGCACACTAGGCTCCCATAAGCCCTGAGAAGATGCAGCAGGTACCCTAACCCCTGATCTGATAGGTTTGGCAACTGAGGCAGCCAGCTCTGGGGGTCTGGGAGACTTCAGAGCACTAGACTTGTGCTTTGAGGGGGCAGGGGTTGGCGGTGTGGTGTTTCCTCCTACTGTCTAGCCTCCTTCAGCTGCAGACGACCTGTGGTCACCTCACCATAAGACCGAGTCTGTAGGATACCTGAGAGTGCCTTGAGTGGGTCAGAGAGCAGGGGCTGCAGGTGCTGGAGAGGGGGGAGTGGGGACTGAGACCTCAGAGGGCAGTGAAGGTGATTGAGCTCTTCATTCACCTTGGAACACTAACTACAGAACTTTGTGCCTCAGAATTTCTTCAGTTTCTTTAGGTGGGACTGTCCTGAGAAGCTTCCTTGGTCAAATTTGCTTAGATGTGCTTATTCACCCTCACGGTTACCCTGGCCATCTGGGGAAAACAAGAGAGGGAGCACAGAAGGGCATTGGTTTGGGGAAGAGGGTGAAGACGGATGGGAGTGATGGCGTAAGGAAAAGGGGTGTGGGCAGAGGAAAGGGCTATGTGCCAGGCAAGGACAGAGCAGGGGGTATATGAGGTGGTATCAGTGGGCAAGAGGACCATGGGAGAGTTCAGCTCACCTTGACTTGTTTTGGACCTCAGTTGATAGGAGGTCTTCATCTTTTCCTCCTGGGTATCTAGAGCTGGCTGTTCCAAAACAACTCTAGAGCCTTGTGGCTTCTCAGTCATCTTAGTCATTTTGAAGACTCCCAGTGGTCTGCTCTAGAGCCCCTGAGCACCCCTATATATACCCATCCCAGGGGGGCACACCGTTATGCTTCATGAGGTCAGCAAGTCACTTCCCCAGCCAATAGTGGCCCTGGGTGAGCCTTGATATCACAAAGCCCCATCCTGACACCTGTACGGGAGATGGGGAGCAACTCTGATAATTTCGTGGGAGAAACGAGGCATTTGTAATGCCCTTAAGAGCTCTCCAAACTCACCTGCCATCCTCACCTCTCTATGTCACCTCTGATGGGTCACATTGCAGAGCAAGTATGTCGCCTCCAAACTTTGCCACGCAGCCACAGTATTCAGACTTTCATTCTGTTCTCTCACCTTTCACCATTAACTAGTTTTTAATATCTTGCCTACAATCCCTTCATCATAACCAGGCTGTATTGAAGTGTCTGTGGAAATGAGAATCATTCCACTTTCGTCCTACAAGGTGGTCTGAAAGCACCCTGAAGTCCATTTTGTTGTGGGCCACCTACCAGAAAACTTTCCCATCACACCTGCTTTTCTCAGTGTTCATGGAGCTCTTCTCAGTTTTTTAGTTTCCTGTCTGAAACCCCTGTCTTCAAGCTGTGAGACTGCACTTGCCCTTGCTCCACTTGGCCTCCCTTGTGGCTCAGCTGGTAAAGAATCTGCCTGTCATGTGGGACACCTGGGTTCCATCCCTGGGTTAGGAAGATCCCCTGGAGAAGGGCATGGCAAGCCACTCCAGTATTCTTGCCTGGAAAATCTCCAAGGCCAGAGGAGCCTGTTGTGCTTACAGTCCATGAGTTCGCAAAGAGCTGCACACATGAACACATTCTGTATAAAAACTCTTAGCAAACTAGAAATAGAAAACTTCTTCTACCTGATGAAGGTAATAAACTGTATAACTAACACCACACTTTATGGTAGAACACTGAGTACTTTACTTCTAAGATCTGAATCAACAAAAAGTTGTCCACTCTCATTATACTGAATTTCTGTCCATGAAGTCATGGATTGAGAAATGATTGAGAAGTTATCCAGTTTGGAGTAGAAGAATTAAACTGTTCTTATTTGTCAGTGACATCTATGTAGAATATCCAATGAAATCTAGAGCAACCATAGAATAACTAAAACTAAGAAGTAACTTAAGCAATGTTGCAAGATATACAGCTGATATATGAAATGTAATCAATTGATTTGCTATATAGTAGGGCAGACAACAGGAAATTAAAATAAAAAATAATAACTGTAACATTGAAGTATGAAAAACTTAAGAATCTGGCAAAATATATTAAAGGCACCAATGCAAAAAAAATGGACACAAATTTGAACATGAAATTCACTAAAAAAAGATATATAGCTGGCAGCTAAGCACACAGGGTACAACAAAAGGATGGCTTTAATGAGAGAACAGAGAAGAACAAGTGTGATGAAGAGGAGAAAATATTTGAAATTTCATGCTCTGCTTATGGGAATACAAGATGGTATAGCCAAGATAGAAAAGAGTTTGGATGCTTCTTAAAAGGATAAACTTTGGGTTACCATATGACCCAGCTATCCCATTCCTAGGTTTATACCAATAAGCATGAAAAAAAAAAAGTTTTCTCAAAGACGAGCACATTAATGCCCATAGCAGTCATTTCTAATAGTCAAAAATTTGAGATGAACAAGATGGTGGAGGAGTAGGTAGATGTGTAATACCTCTAACTAGAGACATCTCAGGAATACATCTTCAGACACAGAAGTGCTTGCAGAACACCAGCTGTGAGCTGACAGGAGTACCTGACCAGTAGAAAAGAATATATAGAACCACTAAATTTGATAGGATGAAGGAACCAGGGGAAAAACAGTAGTGTTAATAGGACTGGACCTGCCCTCCATGGGTGGGAGAACTGAAGTAGGTATACAGTCACCACATTGGGGCAATTGTCTGGATCAGAGGAGAAACATTTAAGGCTGAGAGTGAAACAGCTGATCTGTGGCAGCCTAAATGGAATGAAAATAAAACATTATTTTCATTGGCCTCGCTGCAGCCATACAAACCCCAGACAGGGATATAGGTCCCCTAGAAGGCACAACAGCTGGGAGCTGGAGGTGGTGATTGTGGAGCAATCCCAGTGTGAGGGCTGCTGTTGACTATGGAGAGACTGATTGAGGGGATGTGTGGGAGGAGATTGTGGTGGGAAATGCCTGCGGAGGTAAGCCAGGCAGCCATGGAAGCAAGGTGATATTGCTGAGTCATGTGTAGGGGATGGAGCCATCACCATAGCCTCTCTCTTTCCACATGCCAGCATCAGCAGCTGAAAAATAGAGAGGCTGGCCCATCAAGCACCTGACTCACCGAACTACAGAGTAGTACTCCACCCAGGGAGCCCCTGTAAGTGCCTGATGAGCTGAACTACAGAGTAGCACCCCAGCAAAGGGGGCCCCTCTATGTGCCTAACACACTGGACAACAGATAAGGACCCCACTCTAATTGGGTGGAGCTATGGAGAAAAACTAGCCAAAGAGGCCTCTTGATAGCCAGCTATAAGAGGCTGGAAAAAGACTCTGATAGGGCCATAACTCCTGTGGCGGAGGCAGTCTGAGTCCCTGCACACTTGGCGCTGCCAGGGTCCCTGCAAGCCAAGCAGCTGTGCCAACTTCATGCTCAACTCTCACCGGGAAAGGGCTGCCACAGGCAAATAATGTCTTGTGTCTATACAGGCAGAGTTGCTTCAATAGTGTGACTCTTTTCTACCCTGTAGACTGTGGCCTACTAGGATTCTCTGTCAGTAGGAGATTTTCCAGGCAAGAATAATGAAGTATATTGGCCAATACTGTGTGCCCTTCTAGAGCACTACATTTCCTGCTGCTGTAGTCGCCAACCCCCCTGAATACCTGGTGCTGCCAGAACCCCTGTGACCCAAGCCGCTGCCCCACCTCCACACCTGGCCCTCACAGGGGCAAGCCCAAGTCCTCCAGGGCAGCCTCAGGAGCAAATCCCAGTGGACAAACTACATGAAGAGATAGAAATAAAACCACAATTGAAACCCAGGGGCAATGTGGCTAAGAAAGAAGACCCAAAAACCTTTCTACCAGCTGTACAAGCTGCAGATTAAATCCACACGATCAACTAGGCAGACTCTGTTTATGGAATATGTAAAACGTCATTGAGAACTCCCACAAAAGAATACACCCTAGTTCTGATAGCTGTAGAAAGAACACATAGAAGTAGGACCAGATTAGTACCTGAACTGCAGTCACAGGAGGTCCAGAGATCAGCACAATACTGGAGGGAATCCTGGGGAGGTGAGGTGGACTGTGACTTTCAGCTATGATTTGGACTCTGACAGCAGTGACTCAAGATAAAAATATATTATTCTTCTGTTTTGATTTGCTCTGTAGAATCTTTTGGATCCCCACCCCCTGTTGTAGTTGTAGATTTTATTGGCACTATGAAATCTATTGAAGCTTTTGAGCACTTTTTTTCCTCAAATTTTTTATTGCTTTTATAAATGTTTCTCTACTTCTACGTTGGGCTTTTGAAGTTCTGTGGAGTTTTCCTTTTATTTTTCTTTTATCTTTCTCTAATTTTAGTTTTTCATTTTTTTAACCTATTATTATTATTCTACATTTGTTACTTTGTTTGCTTTTCTCACTGTTCTTTTCCCCTTGCAGTTAATTATTAACATAAATAAATCATCTTTATCTACCTCTGTTCAACTGTGCATATCTATTCTTTCTTTCTTTCCTTTCCTCTCAAAATATGTTAGTTTTAGTTGCTTTATTCCCCAACTAGAATCTTGCTCTAGTTTTGTTTTCCAGTTTGTGCTTTAGTTAGTTTTGTTCTTGTAGATATAATTTTAGTTTCCTTTGTTTGTCGGGTCAATTTAATGTACTTATTTTTGTTTTACTATTTTGATGTTCCTTGTGGGTATATATGTGGAGAAGGCAATGGCAACCCACTCCAGTACTCTTGCCTGGGAAATCCCATGGACGGAGGAGCCTGGTGGGCTGCAATCCATGGGGTCACGAAGAGTCGGACACGACTGAGCAACCGCACTTTCACTTTTCACTTTCATGCACTGGAGAAGGAAATGGCAACCCACTCCAGTATGCTTGCCTGGAGAACCCCAGGGAGGGGAGCCTGGTGGGCCACCGTCTATGGGGTCACACAGAGTCGGACACGACCGACATGACTTAGCAGCAGCAGCAGCAGCATGGGTATATATGTATATTTGGATATTCAATCACACATTTTATTGTTGTTATAAACCTCTGCCTCTACGTTGATCTTTTGCTGTTCTGTGGAGTTTTCTTTTTCTTTTTCCTTTTAACTGTCTTCTTCTATTTTGTTGTTGTTGTTCTTTTTCATACTTTTAATTAAAAAAAATTTTAACCTATTATATTTTTTCTACATTTATTCCTATTGCTGCACATTGTAGCCATAAAAAATTAAATAAATGAATATGTATATATATGTATGTATATATACACACAATGTATATAACACATATATGTTTATAGGTGAATCACTTTGTTGTAAAGCAATAATTAACACAACATTGTAAATCAACTATACTTCAAATAAAAAGTAACAAGACTGGGGAAAAAATAGATTGGTGTATTTCATTGTACATAAAGTTTTTATTTCAAAGAATACTACTGTAAACAAACATAGCTCACTACTGAATGGCAGGCTTGCTAAAATACTTATGGAGATGCATACTGATGTCTGCAATTTATCACAAAATGCACCAGGGAATAAGAGGGATTCATGGATGGCTAGAGGGATGGACAAAAGGATAATTACATGACAAATGAAGTACCATAAAATGGTTACAGTAGAATCGAGGTGGGAAGTCTTTATGTATTAGCTAGAAAAAATTTTCAACTTTGTGGAATGTTTGAAAATTTTTATAATAAAATATTCAGGAAAGTACAGAAAAATTAACAATTAAAACCAAAATGCACATGAAGTATAATTCCAACTTTAAAAATATGTGCTGAAACATGATGGGGAGGAAATTGGTTAGAATATGTACTGTGGTAAAAGTAATCATGGTTTTGGCTTACTTTTTCACACTCCGTGCACTGACCAAGTTCTTTCCCCAATATCCACAGACTACATTTTCCATAATAAAAGTAGCATCCCCTTTCCTCTGGCCCAAGGGAGACAGGCTTACTGGGCAGCATCATCGCCCTGCTTGTGCTTCCCTCCCTGTGATCTTGGCTTTGAGCACGTGCTTGGGCTACCTGAGTCCTCCAATCACAGCTCGAGCAATGTGTACCTCTTGGCTTCACAAGGCTGAACAATCCTATGGCTAACTCATCTGTTTGGAGTCCCAGGTGCAGACCCACCCATCCTGGCTTCATCTTGGCCCAACATGGCACTACCTGCCTTCATTTACTTTTTTCTCTCCAATATTTCAGTGTAAAGTAAATAGTTTATTGAAAAGTCCATGTGGAAAGGCACACAGGTGAACTCAGAGGGAGTCGCCCAGCACCCCATAATTCTTTTAATGTACACCCTCTAGCTTCCTGGAATTTTCTCAGTTATTTAAATTTCTTAACTTGAGTTATCTTTGTCCAGAAGCTAAAAAGGGAAAATTTACACTGCATCGTAAAATTCCTGTAAATAAACAAGGAATTATAAAAACAAGAATTGAGAAATATTTGGAAGATAGCTGACAGAGGGCTCATTTACCTAATTTATGCACAGTTAAAAAGTCAAAATAAAAAAAGAAGATGAAAAATCCAATAGAAGACAACCATGAAGTAAACATACAGTAAAAACAAATACAAATTACTGAAAAGAAAAAAAGAGAAAAATCACCAAAAAGCAGGAGGAAATGTTTAAACTAATTGGTAATAAAAAGAAATTCAAGCCAAAACAATAATGGAATACGATTTTCACCATGCAATTTGCCAAAGTTCAATGAGAAAGTTGAAAGATACCAAATGTTTCCTCCAAATTGAGGATGAGGGATTGGAAAATGAGTGCTCATGCAGTGTTGTGAAAGCATAGTGTGATGCAACTTTCTGAAGGATAATTTGACATTATCTAGTAAATTTATAACTACATTGAGCCACTTAGCAAGATCCTGTTTGGAATTTACATTGCAGAAATATTTATGCAATTTCACCAAGATTATATATATGATGCTCAATGGAATTTTTTCTCAGCATCCTAGGAAATATTTTTAGTATCCTTGCCCACACTGCGCTTCCCCCATGCAACCCCTCTTCTCAGTTCCATTAGTATAGATTACTTTTGCTTCATCTAGAACTTCCTATAAATGGAGCCCACAGTATGTACACTGTTCTGTTACTTTCTGCTGTACAGCAAATTAAATCAGCTGTGTGTTTGTGTGTGTATATATACCCTATTTTTTTTTTTTAATTTCCTTTGCATTTAGGTCACCACAAAGCATTGAGGACAGTTACCTGTGCTACACAGGTAGTTCCCATTAGTTATCAAGGTACTAGTCTCCAAAACATACAAACAGCTCATGTAGCCAAGTGTCAAAAAAAAAAAAACCTCAATCAGAAAACAGGCAGATATAAATAGACATTTCTCCAAAGAAGACATACAGATGAAGATAAAACACATGAAAAGAGGCTCAACATCACTAATTATTAGAGAAATGCAAATCAAAACTACAATGAGGTCTTATTTCACACCAGTCTGAACAGCTATCATCACAAATTCTACAAACAATAATTCATGGGGAGAGTGTCGAAAAAAGGGAACCCTCTTGCACTGTCAGTGGGCATGTAAATTGGTACAGCCAATATGGTGAACAGTATGGCAGCTCCTTTAAAAGTAAAACGGAATTACCATATCACCTTAGCAACACCTCTCTCGTGCATATTCCTGGAGAAAACCTTATTTCCAAAAGGTATATGTACTGCAATGTTCATCGCAGCACTATTTTCCATAGCCACGACTTGCAACATTTTTTAATCATAGCAACAGTTTCAACATCAGTTCAGTTCAGTTCAGTAGCTCAGTCGTGTCCAACTCTTTGCGACCCCATGAATCGCAGCACGCCAGGCCTCCCTGTCCACCACCAACTCCCGGAGTTCACTCAGACTCACGTCCATTGAGTCAGTGATGCCATTCAGCCATCTCATCCTCTGTTGTCCCCTTATCCTCCTTCCCCCAATCCCTCCCAGCATCAGAGTCTTTTCCAATGAGTCAACTCTTCGCATAAGGTGGCCAAAGTACCGGAGTTTCAGCTTTAGCATCATTCCTTCCAAAGAAATCCCAGGGATGATCTCCTTCAGAATGGACTGGTTGGATCTCCTTGCAGTCCATAGAGATGTTATATTTTTGTTAGAATTTCCCCTGAGGAGTTTTATGCTTTGTGATGTTACTGTTAATGACATCTTTTAAATATTTTCTAATTTTGTATTGCTAATATACAAGAAGACAACCTCTTTATATTAACCTTTTACCTGGCAAGTTTCCGAAATAAAATTTTTGGTATTAATAATAATAATAATAAAAAAATCATAGCAAGAAAGCAAAAAAAGAAAAACAAAAAACAAACAAAAAAAAAAACACCTTGAATCAAAGAGTCTCTAAACAGAGGGTCAAATTACTAGGCATTTGTAAAAATACAAGCTTAAAGATAAGGATACAAAACAAGAATCAGAACCAAGTATCAGAACGTATCAGAATGAAGTTCTATGTTAGCATTCAAATAGCAGAAAAGATGATTTTATACTGAAAGAACTAGTGCACCCTCATCTTTTTATCTCCCTTTCCCAGGAACTCAGAATTCTGAGCCAATGGTATATGAAATCATGGGTGATTTTTTCTGTCTTTTTTTTCCTAGTAACTTCACATTTTCTGTTATGAGCATATATTAATTTTTTTAAAAAATGTAAAGTATCATTTTCAATATGTAAAGAAAACATCTGGTTTTTATAAATTGCATTCATAAGCACTCTTCTATTTCTCCACAAGAGGGCAGAGAAATCACAGTATGTATTTATTCATACCCACATGTACTTATGAAAGAATACATCTGGATTTTATACATTAAATTCATAAGCATTCTTCTATTTCTCCACGACAGGGCAGCAAAGGTACAGTAAATATTATTCATACCCACATACTTTGGCCACCTGTTATGAAGAGCTGACTCACTGGAAAAATCCCTGATGTTGTAAAGGCAGGAGGTGAAGTGGATGACAGAGAATGAGATGGTTGGATGTCATCACCGACTTAATGGACATGAGTTTCAGTAAGCTCCCAGAGAGGTGATGGATAGGGAAGCCTGGTGTGCTGCAGTCCATGGGGTTGCAAACAGTCAGACACACTGAGCGACTAAACTTAACTGACATATACATTTGAGAGAACACATCTGGATTTTATAAATTACATTCATAAGAAATCTTCTCTTTCTCCACCAGAGGCCAGCATAAGCATAATAAATATTTATTCATATCCACATATACTCTGGAGAGCCCCTTGGACTGTAAGGAAATCAAACAAGTCAATCCTAAAGGAATTCAGCCCTGAATATTCATTGGAAGGACTGATGCTGAAGCTGAAACTCCAATAATTTGGCCAACGGATGGGAAGAACTGACTCATTTGAAAAGCCCCTAATGCTGGGAAAGATTGAAGGCAGGAGGTGAGGGGGACGATAGAGGATGAGATGTTTGGATGGCATCACCCACTCGATGGACATGAGTTTGAACAGGCTCCAGGAGTTGGTGATGGATAGGGAAGCCTAGTGTTCTACAGTCCATGGGGTCGCAAAGACTCAGACACGACTGACCGAATGAACTGAACTGACTGACATAAACATAGAAAATACTAATACAGCTTCCAAATGGACATGCTATTCCAAGAGTGGTGTATTACACAAGTTTTCATAATATATCCGGGAAAATAACCACAGATGAATACCTTTGCTACTGCTGCTGCTAAGTCACTTCAGTCGTGTCTGACTCTGTGCAACCCCATAGATGGCAGCCCACGAGGCTCCTCCGTCCCTGGGATTCTCCAGGCAAGAACACTGGAGTGGGTTGCCATTTCCTTCTCCAATGCAGGAAAGTGAAAAGTGAAAGTGAAATTGCTGAGTCTTGTCTGACTCTTAGCGACCCCATGGACTGTGGCCCACCAGGCTCCTCCGTCCATGGGATTTTACAGGCAAGAGTGCTGGAGTGGGGTGCCATTGCCTTCTCCAATGTATGGTTAAAAGGATACAAGAATCTGTACAGCTACAACAATAAGGCCATTTGAGTCAACATGCATGGGCCGATAGACAACCATACTAAGTGAAGTGAGGCACACAGAGAAAGACAAACAACAAATAATATCACTTAAATGTGGAATCTAAGATAAATGAACACATGTATGAAACAGAAACACACTCATGGACAGAGAGAACAGACTTGTGGTTTCCAAGGCTGAGAGGATTGGGGGAGCAATGGAATAGGAGATTGGGGTTAAGAGATATAAACTAGAGTATATGGAACGAATTGACAAGTTCTTACTGTAGAGGACAGAGAACTATATTCAGTGTCCTATGATAAATCATGATGGAAAAGAATATATATGGGACATCCTTGGCAGTTTAGTGGTTATGACTCCACATTCCACTGCAGGGCATGCATGTTCAATCCCTGATCAGGGAACTAATCCCACATGGTTAAAAGTGTAACCAAAAGAAAAAAAAAAAAAAGTAAAGATGAAATAAAAGAATGTGTGTGTGTGTGTGTATATATATATATATATACACACACATACATACACACAAACAATGTGTATATATATATGCATATGTGTATATAATTGAATCACTTTGCTATAAGGCAGAAAGGAAATGGCAAACCACTTCAGAATTCTTGCATTGAGAACCCCATAAACAGTCAGTCAGTCAGTCAGTCAGTTTAGTCACTCAGTTGTGTCCGACTCTTTGCGACCCCATGAACTGCAGCACGCCAGGCCTCCCTGTCCATCACCAACTCCCAGAGTTCACGCAAACTCACGTCCATCCAGTCGGTGATGCCATCCAGCCATCTCATCCTCTGTCGTTCCCTTCTCCTCCTGCCCCTAATCCCTCCCAGCATCAGAGTCTTTGCCAATGAGTCAACTCTTTGCATGAGGTGGCCAAAGTACTGGAGTTTCAGCTTTAGCATCATTCCTTCCAAAGAAATCCCGGACTGATATCCTTTAAAATGGACTGGTTGAATCTTCTTGCAGTCCAATGGACTCTCAAGAGTCTTCTCCAACACCACAGTTCAAAAGCATTAATTCTTCAGCATTCAGCTTTCTTCACAGTCCAACTCTCACATCCATACATGACCACTTGAAAAACCATAGCCTTGACTAGACAGACGTTTTTTGACAAAGTACTAACAACTGCTGTTTAATATGTTATCTAGGTTGGTCATAACTTTTCTTTCAAGGAGTAAGCGTCTTTTAATTTCATGGCTGCAAGCATCATCCGCAGTGATTTTGGAGCCCCCAAAAATAAAGTCTGAAACTGTTTCCACTGTTCCCCCATCTATTTCCAATGAACAGTATGAAAAGGCAAAAATATAAGACACTGAAAGATGAACACCCCAGGTCGGTAGGTGCCCAATATACTACTGGAGATCAGTGGAGAAATAACTCCAGAAAGAATGAAGGGATGGAGCCAAAGCAAGCAAGCAAACAAACAAACAAACAAAAAAAAAAAAAAAAAAACCACAGGTGTGGATGTGACTGCAGATAGAAGCAACGTTCGATGCTGTGAAGAAAAATATTGCATTGGAAACTGGAATGTTAGGTCCATGAATCAAGGTAAATTGGAAGTGGTCAAACAGGAGATGGCAAGAGTGAACATCAACACTCTAGGAATCAGCGAACAAAGATAAACTGGAATGGGTGAATTTAACTCAGATGACCATAATATCTACTATTGTGGGCAAGAATCCCTTAGAAAAAATGGAGTAGCCATCATAGTCAACTAAAGAGTTTGAAATGCAGTAATTGGATGCATTCTCAAAAATGACAGGATGATCTCTGTTCGTTTTCAGGGCAAAACATTCAATATCATGGTAATCCAAGTCTATGCCCCAACCAGTAACACTAAAGAAGCTGAAGTTGAATCGTACTACAAGACCTTTTAGAACTAACACCCCAAATAGATGTCCTTCTCATGGGGACTGGAATGCAACAGTAGGAAGTCAAGAAACACCTGGAGTAACAGGCAAATTTGGCCTTGGAGTACAGAATGAAGCAGGGAAATGGCTAATAGACTTTTGCCAAGAGAACGCACTGGTCATGAAAACACCCTCTTTCAACAACACAAGAGAAGACTCTACACATGGACATCACCATATGATCAACACCAAAATCAGATTGATTGTGTTCTTTGCAGCCAAAGATGGAGAAGCTCTATACAATCAGCAAAAAAAAGACCCAGAGCAAACTGTGACTCAAATCATGAACTCCTTATTGCCAAATTCAGACTGGAATTGAAGAAAGTAGGGAAAACCAATAGACCATTCAGGTATGACCTAAATCAAATCCCTTAGGTTTATAAGGGGTAATGAGAAATAGATTTAAGGGACTAGATCTGATAGAGTGCCTGATGAATGATAGATGGAGATTTGTGACTTTGTTCAGGAGACAGGGAGCAAGACCATCCACAAGAAAAAGAATTGCAAAAAAAGCAAAATGGCTGTCTGGGGAGACCTTACAAATATCTGTGAAAGAAAGAGAAACTAAAAGCAAAGGAGAAAAGGAAAGATATACCCATTTGAATGCAGAGTTCCAAAGAATAGCGAGGAGAGATAAGAAACCCTTCCTCAGAGATCAATGCAAAGAAATTGAGGAAAACAATAGAATGGGAAAGACTAGGGATTTCTTCAAAAAAAAAAAAAAATAGAGATACAAAGGGAATATTTCATGCAATGATGGGGTCAATAAAGGACAGAAATGATAGACCTAACAGAAGCAGAAGATATTAAGAAGAGAAGGCAAGAATACACAGAAGAACTGTACAAAAAAAAAAAAAAGAGCTTCATGACCCAGATAATCATGATGGTGTGATCGCTCACCTAGAGCCAGACATCCTGGAATCTGAAATCAAGTGGGCCTTAGGAAGCATCTCTATGAACAAAGCTGCTGGAGGTGATGGAATTCCAGTTGAGCTATTTCAAATCCTAAAAGAGGATGCTGTGAAAGTACTACACTCAATATGCCAGCAAATCTGGAAAACTCAGCAGTGGCCAGAGGACTGAAAAAGGTCAGTTTTCATTCCAGTCCCAAAGAAAGGCAATGCCAAAGAATGCTTAAACTACCACATAATTGCACTCATCTCACACTCTAGTAAAGTAACTCTCCAAGACAGGCTTCATCAATACGTGAACCGTGAACTTCCAGGTGTTCAAGCTGGTTTTAGAAAAGGCAGAGGATCCAGAGATCAAATTGCCAACACCTGCTGGATCACTGAAAATGCAAGAGAGTTCCAGAAAACATCTATTTCTGCTTTATTGACTCTGACGAAGCCTGTAACTATGTGGATCACAATAAACTGTGGAAAATTCTGAAAGAGATGGGAATACCAGACCACCTGACCTGCCTCTTGAGAAACTTGTATGCAGGTTCAAAAAGCAACAGTTAGAACTGGACATGGAACAACAGACTGGTTCCAAAGAGGGAAAGGAGTATGTCAAGGCTGTATGTTATCACCCTGTTTATTTAACTTATATGCAGAGTACATCATGAGAAACAATGGGCTGGAATGAGCACAATCTGGAATCAAGACTGCTGGGGAAATACCAATAGCCTTAGATATGCAGATGATACCACCCTTATGGCAGAAAGTGAAGAAGAGCTAAAGAGCCTCTTGATGAAAATGAAAGAGGACAGTGAAAAGTTGGCTTAAAATGCAACATTCCAAAAACTAAGATCATGGCATCCAGTCCCATCACTTCATGGCAAATAGATGGAGAAACAGTGGCTGACTTTATTTTTTGGGTCTCCAAAATCACTGCAGGTGGAGACTGCAGCCGTGAAATTAAAAGACGCTTACTCCTTGGAAGAAAGGTTATGACCAACATAGACAGCATATTAAAAAGCAGAGATATCACTTTGTCAACAAAGGTCCATCTAGTCAAGGCTATGATTTTTCCAGTAGTCATGAATAGATGTGAGAGTTGGACTATAAAGAAAGCTGAGTGCTGAAAAATTGATGCTTTTGAACTGTGGTGTTGGAGAAGATTCTTGAGAGCCCCTTGGATTGCAGGGAGATCCACCCAGTTCATCATAAGGGATATCAGTCCTGGTTGTTCATTGGAAAGACTGATGTTCAAGCTGAAACTCCAACACTTTGCTCACCTGATGCAAAGAGCTGACTCATTTGTAAAGACACTGATGCTGGGAAAGATTGAGGGCAGGAGGAGAAGGGGATGACAGAGGATGAGATGGTTGGATGGCATCACCAACTCAATGGACTTGGGTTTTGGTAAACTCAGGCAGTCGGTGATGGACAGGTAGGCCTGGCATGCTACGGTTCACGGGGTCACAAAGAGTCAGTCATGACTGAGTGACTGAACTGAACTGAACACAACATTGTAAATCAATTATCCTTCAATTACAATGTAACATGACTGGGAAAAAAAAGATTAGTATATTTCATTTTATGTAAAGTTTATATCCAAAGAAAATTGCTGTAAACAAGCACAGCTCACTACTTAATGGCAGGCTTACTGAAATATTTACGGAGAGACATACTGATGTCTGCAATTTACCAGAAAATGCACCAAGGAAAAAGGTTGATTGATGATTGGACAGAGGCATGGGAAAATGGGTAGATACATGACAAAGGATGTATTGTAAAATCATTACAAAAGCAGACCCCTACACATGCTGTCTACAAGAGACCCACCTCATACTAAGGGGCACATACAGAGTGAACATAAAGGTTTGGAAAAAGATATGTCATGCAAATGGAGACCTAAAGAAAGCAGGAGTATCAATACTTATATCAGATAAAATAGACTTTGAAAGAAAGGCTGTGACAAGAGACAAAGAAGAACACTAAACAATGATCAAAGGATCAAACCAAGAAGAAGATATAACAATTATAAATATCTATGCACTCAACATAGGAGAAGCTCAATGTGTAAGGCAAATGCCAACAAGTAGGAAAGGGGAAATTAACAGTAACACAATAAGAGTAGAAGACTTTAATACGCCACTCACAACTATGGATAGATCAGCCAAACAGAAAATTAGCAAGGAAACACAAAGTTTAAATGATACAATGGACCAGTTAGTCCTAATTTATATCTACAGGACATTTCTCCACAAAACAACGAAATTCACCTTTTTCTCAAGTGCACATGGAACATTTTCCAGGATAGATCACATCCTTTGCCATGAATCTATCCTTGGTAAATTCAAAATAATCAAAATCATTTCAACCATCTTTTCTCATCACAATGAGTTAAGATTAGATGTCAACTTCAGGGAAAAAAAAAAACTATTAAAAATAAAAACATATGGAAGCTAAACAACATGCTTCTGAATAACTAAAAACTTACAGAAGAAATAAAAAAGAAATTAAAATATGCATAGAAACAAATGAAAATTAAAACACGAGAACCCAAATCTTATGCGATTCAGTAAAGCAGTGCTGAGGGGAAGGTTGATAGCAATAAGAGCTTACCTCAAAAAACAAGAGAAACTTCAAATAAATGACCTAACTTTACACCTAAAGCTGCTGGGAGCCAGTGTGAGGAACTCCGCCCATGGCAAAGGTCATGAGGAAGGAGGTTCGGCATACGCAAAGGCGGGATCGAGCCTCAGGAGTCCCCCTGGAAATTCTCGAGCATCTACCCACAAAACAGAGTCTGCCTACTTTACTGCTTTGTGCTCTCACCTACACCTCTGACTTTACAGAGGGCTGTCCCCCACCACCTCTCTCTGAAAAGGAGTTAACTTACAGCTCCAGTTAATAAAGTTCCTGGGTGTGACAAGTGTTTCAACCTACAAACTCCTTTAGAAGTCCTCTAGCCTGCCTGAACAGGTTCTTCCGGCCACATGTGATTGTTCACAGCCTCCCAACCGTGAGAGGCATGAGATGTTCTAAACTGTCTAAATACAAATTCCTTTGAGCAGTTAAAAGATTGATTAGAAATTGTATTGGTGAAGGGTTTTTCACTTGTTGGGCCAATGTTTGCTGCTAAGTTTCCATATCCCTTACCTACTGTGTCCCTGGGAGTGTATTGATTAATATAATTGATGTATAGGAATGTAAGTAATAGCTTTAATGTTTGTAACCTTGGACCCTTGAGTTAATTATTTTTCTTGTTATAGCCCACCACACCTTTGCCCTATAGGAATACAACTTTATCTAATGCTTTCAGAGGGTGGCGCCTGACTTTAGAATAATCACCTTTAGAGGAAAAATAAGTTTTCTGAAGAAAGGATCATAAAATGTTAACAGGCCTCCTGGCCAGAAGATGATGTAAATCACCTAAACTTTTGCATATGATAAGTTTGAAAGCCTCGCTTCGATAGGGATCAGGGACTGCTGTCCTTGCATGATTCTACCCCTTCCCCCATTATCCTCTATGCACAACTTAAGGTATAAAAACTACATGTATACTAATTAAATAATTTTCTATTAAAGAAAAAAATAAAATAAAATAAAAACTACTTTGGAAAATAAAGTGCAGGCCTTGCTTCAGCCTTGTTCACCGAAGATTGGTCTCCCCATGTCGTTCTTTCTCTGACCTTCTGGCTAAATTCCCATCTGCAGTGTGGAGGCTCGTTAAGCCTACTAATTATTCCTGGGCTTCTAATATCTGACTGGGGAGGCCTTAGTGTCTGCTCTCCTTCGGGAGAACGGGAGGACGCCTGCAGCCTACATAGGTGATGCAAATTCCTTGTCTTGGAATTTTATTGGCTTTCCACATAAACCAAGTTATTCAGCCTCTTTTCTTCACTGAATTTCTTTGCTTAGCTATCCTTATTTAACCACTTTTTGTATCTTTAATTCTATCGTATCCTGATCGCCGAAGGCGTCTCCCCTTTGAATTCCCTAAATCTATCGGGGCTGGACCCCAGTAAGTGGCACCCGAACAGGAACTAGAAAAAGAAGAAATGAAGAACCCCAGGGTTAGTAGAAGGAAATAAATCATAAAAATTAGGGTAGAAAAAATTGAAAAAGAAACAAAGCAGACTATATCAAAAATCAACAAAACTAAAAGCTGGTTCTTTGAGAAGATAAACAAAATAGACAAACCATTAGCCAGACACATCAGGAAAAAAAGGGAGAAGAATCATATCAACAAAATTAGAAATTAAAATACAGAAATCACAACAGACAACACAGAAATACAAAGGATCACAAGAGACTACTATCAGCAGATATATGAAAATAAAATGGAAAACTTGAAAGAAATAGATGAATTCTTAGAAAAGTACAACCTTCCAAAACTGAACCAGAAAGAAATAGAAAATCTTACCAGATCCATCAAAAGCACAGAAATTGAAACTGTAAAAAAAAAAAAAAAAAAAAATCTTCAAACAAACAAAATACCAGAACCAGTTGGCTTCACAGGTGAATTCTACTGAACAACTGAAGACCTAACATCTATCCTACTCAAACTCTTCCAAAAAATTGCACAAGGTAAACTCCTAAACTTATTTTATGAGGCCCCTCATCACCCTATTCCCAAAACCAGACAAAGGTGCCATAAAAAAAGACAACTACAGGCCAATAACACTGATGAACATAGATGAAAACGCTTCAACAAATTCTAGCAAACAAAATCCAACAACATATTCAAAAGGTCAGACATCATGACCAAGTGGGTTTATCCCAGAGATGCAAGGATTCTTCAATATTTGCAAATAAATCACTGTGATAAATTGCATTAACAAACTGAATGATAAAAACCATTTAATGGCACCCTACTCCAGTACTCTTGCCTGGAAAATCCCATGGATGGAGGAGCCTGGTAGGCTGCAGTCCATGGGGTCGCTAAGAGTCAGACACAACTGAACGACTTCACTTTGACTTTTGACTTTCATGCATTGGAGAAGGAAATGGCAACCAACTCCAGTATTCTTGTCTAGGGAATCCCGGGGATGGGGGAGCCTGATGTGCTGCCATCTATGGGGTCGCACAGAGTCAGACATGACTGAAGCGACTTAGCAGCAGTAGCATAGATGCAGAGAAAGCCTTTGACAAAATTCAACGTGTATTTATGATAAAAACGCTCCAGAAAGCAGGCATAGAAGGAACACAACTCAACATAACAAAAGTCATACATGATAAAACCATAGCAAACTTTATCCTCAAAGGCGAAAAATTGAAAGCATTTCCCCTAAAGTCAGGAACAAAACAAGAGTGCCCACTCTCATCACTACTATTCAACATAGTTTTGGAAACTTTAGCCATAGAAATCAGAGAAGAAAAAAATTAAAGGGAATCCAAACTGGAAAAAAAGAAGTAAAACTCTCACAGTTTGTAGATGACATGATCCTCAACACAGAAAGCCCTAAATACACCACCAGAAAATTACTAGAGCTAATCAATGAATACAGAAAAGTTGCAGGATATAAAATTAATACACAGAAATCACTTGCATTTCTATACACTAACAATGAGAAAACAGGAAGTGAAATTAAGAAATAATCCCTTTCAGCATTGCAATGAAAAGAATGAAATACTTTGGAGTAAAACTACCTAAAGAAACAAAAGACCTATATATAGAAAACTTTAAAAAAGTGATGAAAGAAATCAAAGATGAAACAAATAGATGGAGAAATATCCCATGTTCATGGATTTGAAGAATCAATATAGTGAAAATGAATATACTACCCTAAGCAATCTATAGATTCAATGCAATCTCTATCAAGCTATCAATGGTATTTTTCACAGAACGAGAACAAATAATTTCATAATGTGTATTGAAATACAGAAAACCTCGAATATCCAAAGCAATCTTGAGAAAGAAGAATGGAAGAGGAGGAATCAATCTGCCTGACTTCAGACTATTCTACAAAGCTATAGTGATCAAGATGGTACTAGCACAAAGACAGAAATATAGACCAATGGAACAAAATAGAAAGCCCAGAGATAAATACACACACCTATGGACACCATATCTTTGACAAAGGATGCAAAAATATACACTGGAGAAAAGACAATCTCTTTAACAAGTGGTGCTGGGAAAACTGGTCTACCAAATGTAAAAGAAGGAAACTAGAACACTTTCTAACACCATACACAAAAGTAAACTCAAAATGGATTAAAGATTCAAATGCAGGACTAGAAACTATAAAATTCCTAGAGGAGAACATATTCAAAATATTCCCTTACATAAATCACAGTAGGATCCTCTATGGCACACCTCCCAGAGTCATGGAAATACAAGCAAAATTAAACAAATAGGGTCTAATTAAACTTAAAAGCTTTTGCACAATGAAGGAAACTATGAGCAAGGTGAAAAGACAGCCTTCAGAATGGGAGAAAATAATAGCAAATGAAGCAACTAACAAAGAATTAATCTCAAAAATATACAAGCAGCTCCATACCAGGATAATAAATGACCCAATCAAAAACTGGGACAAAGAACTGAAGAGACTTTTCTCCAAAGAAGACATACAAATGGCTAACAAACACATGAAAAAATGTTCAACATCACTCATTATCAGAGAAATACAAATCATAACCACAATGAGGGATCATCTCCCACTGGTCAGAATGGCTGCTATCAAAAAGTCTACAAACAGTAAATGCTGGAGAGGCTGCAGAGTAAGGGAACCCTCTTACATTGTTGGTGGGAATGCAAACTAGAATGGCCACTATGGAGAACAGTGTGGGGATTCCTTAAAAAACTGGAAATATAATTGCCATACAATCCAGAAATCCCACTGCTGGGCATACACACTGAGGAAACCAGAAATGAAAAAGACATGTGTACCTCAATGCTAATCACAGCACTGTTTACAATAGCTAGGATATGGAAGCAACCTAGATGTCCTTCAGCATAAAACAGAAAAGAAAACCATAGTACATATGACTCAGCTACTAAAAAGAACATATTTGAATCACTTCTAATGAGGTGGATCGAACTGGAGCCTATATACAGAATGAATTATGTCAGAAGGAAAAACACCAATAGAGTATATTAACAAATATATATGGAAATTAGAAAGATGGTAATTATGACCACATATGCGAGGTGCCAAAAGACACAGATATAAAGAAGAGACTTTTGGACTCTGTGGGAGAAGGCCAGGGTGAGATGATTTGAGAGACTAGCATTGAAACATGTATATTACAATATGTGAAATAGATCACCCATTCAACTTTGATGCATGACATAGGGCACTCAAAGCTGGTGCACTGGGAAAACCCTGAGGGATGGGATGGGGAGAGAAGTGGTAGGGGTTTCAGGATGGGGAAGACATGTATACTCATGGCTGAGTCAACTCAATATATGGCAAAACCCACCACAATACTGCAAAGTAAGTAGCCTCCAATTAAAATAAATGCATTAATTTAAAAGAAAAAGACCCATTTACATGCTGTCTACAAGAAATCCACTTCAGACCTAAAGACACATATAGACTGAAAGTGACAAGATGGAAAATTATATGCCATGCAAATGGGAATCAAAAAAAGATGGAATAGCAATCCTCATATCATACTTTAAAGAAGATTACAATAGATAAGGAAGGACACTAGATAGTGATGAAGGGATCAATATAAGATGAAGACATAGCAATTGTAAACATCTATGCCCCCAACATAGGAGCACCTCAATACAGAAGATAAACACTAACAGACATTAAAAGAGAAACTGACAGTAGAATAATCATAGTCGAGTTTAACACTCCACTCACACCAATGCACAAATCATCAAAGCATAAAATTAATACTGAAACACCTGTCTTAAATGACACATGAGACGAGGTGAATCTCATTAATATCTTCAGGACATGCCATCCAAATGGAGAAGAATACACCTCAAGTGCACATAGAACATTCTCCAGGATAAACCACATCTTGGGTTCCAAATCAAACCTCAGTAAAATTAACAAAATTGAAATTGTATCAAGCATCTTTTCTGACCACAACACTATGAGACTAGATATCAATTAGAATAAAAAAAAAAACTGTAAGAAACACAAACATATTGAGATTAAACAACACGTTTCTAAATAACCAACAGGTTATTGAAGAAATCAAAATGGAAATCAAAAATTTTCTAGAAAAAAATGACAATGAAAACACCACAACTCAAAACCTATGGGATGCAGGAAAAGCAGTTCTAAGAGGGAAGTGTGTAACAATACAATCCTAACTCAAGAAACAAGAAAAGCATCGAATAGAGAACCTCAATTGACTCCTAAAACAACTGATAAAGAAGAAGAACAACAACACCAAAAAAAAATAGCCAAAATTAGTACATGGAAAGAAATCATAAAGATCTGAACAGAAATAAATGAAAGAAACAATAACAAAAATTAATAAACTAAAAGCTGGTTCTTTGAGAAGATAAACAAAATTGGCTAACCTTATCCAGACTCATCAAGAAAAATAGAGAGAAGAATCAAATCAACAAGTTTAGAAATGAAAAAGGAGAGGTTACAACAGAAAATGCAGAAATACAAAGGATTATAAGATACTATTATGAACAACTCTATGGCAATAAAATGGATAACCTAGAAGAAATGGACAGATGCTTAGAAAAGCTCAATCTTCCAAGACTGAACCAGGAAGAAATAGAAATTATGAACCACCCAATTACACGCTCCAAACTGAAGCTGTGATCAAAAATTCCCAAAGCACAAAAGCCTAGGACCAGATGGCTTCACAGGTGAATTCAGAGATGTACAAATGCCTATCTGTCAGGAGCCACGTTAGGCATTGCTGACAAAATGGAGGCACGGCCCCAACCCCATCTCCTCGTTCCACAAGCACGGTCCCTGGATGAAAGAGTTAGGTCTTGTGATTCTGACTTGTTTTTTCCTTTCTTCGGTTGAGTTGGCTGGAAAGAATGTTAACGTGCTTATTGTTCTTGAGAGAAGCATGAGAAAGCACAAAGCCTTCTGCAGTTGTGCCCAGAAAATAATCTATAAAGTAACCATTGATATTTGTTCAAGGATCTTTACAAAGAACATTCCAGGAAGAGCATGTAGGCCGCAGCTTGAGGCCACAGGAAGGATTGTTTTCTGAGACCTGTTTGTGAGGGAAATGTTTATGGCAAAGGAAGTTTGCTGAGTTTAGGAATAGTTAAGAATAGTTAGAAGCTAAAAGTTTAAGGAATGTTGTAGTGTTAGCATATTTTACTATAGCTTGTAGGGATTAGGAATTTTAGAGATATTAATAGCTAGAAGCCTTTTTAGGAGATAGTGAGCTTAGGATACTAGGGGCAAGCAAGATTTAGAAAGATAAGAAATAAACTGAGGAATATGGTATGCAGCCCAGACATAAGCATGAGTTACAATGTAATCACAAGTAAACACGATTTTGAGAGAAGAGCTGAAGCAGGAACTCTGTTTGAAGGGCAACAATGAGACAATAAATCTGGGTGAGGGGGAACTGAAAATGTCAAACCTCTGACCTAATGCTTTTGTCAAAGTATAAAAGAAGACCTGAGGCTTGAAATAAACATGCAGTCCCGCACCTTGAGTCAGAGGCTGCATCATTCTCTGCCAACACCGCTCACTTCTTCAGGCTGATTCCCTGGCTGGTGGAGCTGGACTCCAGCACCTATCCTTCTAAAACTCTTCCAAAAAACTGCAGAGGAAGGAACACTTCCAAACTCATTCTACAAGGCTACAGGTACAACTTATTAATAAATAAAATGTTTTTTTTTTTTTTTAAACTACTGAAATTAACTTCTACATCCAGGAATATTGTCCTTCAAAACAAAGGATAAGGAGACATTCTCATATGAACAAAAAATCGGGGAATTCATTCTCAACAGATACCTTGTCTGTAAGAAGTGTTAAAAGAAGTTATTTACACAAAATAGGATGATATTGAAGAGAAACTATGAGTTAAGAAAGAGTGTTGTGTTGAAGTTTGACAGAAAACAACAAAATTCTGGAAAGCAATTATCCTTCAGTGAAAAGTTAATTGAAAAAATAAATGAAGGCAAATTGAAATGAAGGGGTTTTTTTCGTATTATTAATTGGCAAAAGATAAATGCTTGTTTGGGCTACTCCATCTTTGCTTTTCACCAATTATGAATATTCATAATTAAAGTGGGTTTCATGTATACAAGATCTATTTTCACTCAGTGGTAAAGAATCCGCCTGCAATGCAGGAGCAGATGCAAATTCTATCTCTAGGTCAGGAAGATCCCCTGAAGGAGAGCACGGAAACCCACTCCACTATTCTTGCCTGGAGAATCCCCATGAACAGAAGAGACTACTGGGCTTACAGTCCATGGGGTGGCAAAGAGTTGGACACGACTGTGCAAGTACACAACAGCAGACACATATTCCTAACAGAAACTCTGAAGATACTAAAAATAGATGAGAAAATTCTCAGCCTAAACAAAGCAAAACAAACAAACAAAAAACCTATATTATAGAGCTGAATTATAAAAGGTTTTAGGCAATAAAATGTCTCCCAACAGTAGTGTAAACAGTGTGTTCCACACAAGAGAGAGGAGTAATTTTTAATACTCAGTCAATAGAAAAACATTCTAGTTACATTCATAAATTAAAGGAAATTAAAATGTCCAGAAAACAAACATAGTATAAAATCTACTGATAATTTTATATCTAATTAAGACTGTAAAACTGTAAGGGAATTTTAAAGCAAAAACATCTGTGAAAGTTTAAGCAGCCCCCAAAGAAAAGAGTTGGACACGACTGAGCAACTGAACTGAACTGGAGCAGCCCCAATGAATGTAATTTTATTTTCTTTTTTCCATAGTCTCAAATTAATTGACAATTAAGAATGAATTTCACTTTAAAACATATTTTTCAATTTCATCAGAATAAATATAAGATTTTTCATGCTAAAAAAGTCTGTACCTTTCAGTGAATATTTTGTCTCACTGATTTAGACATAAATAAAATTACATAGTGTGTCTTTGCCTTGACCATCTTTGTGGCATCACTGTGCATTTAGAATCAACTCTTTGAATGTGTGGACTGTGAAGTTCTCAGGTCACATACTGTTGAAGCTCAGCTTGAAGGATTTTGAGCACTACCTTGATAGCATGTGAAATGAGTGCTGTTGTGTGATAGTTTGAACATTGTTTGGCATTGCCCTTCTTTGGATTGAAATGAAAACTGACTTTTTCCAGTCCTGTGTCCACTGCCAAGTTTTCCAAACTGGCTGGCGTATTGAGTGCAGCACTTTAACAGTATCATCTATTAGGATTTGAAAGAGCTCAGCTGGAATTTAATCACCTTCACTAGCTTTGTTCATACTGCTGCTTCCTAAGGCCCACTTGACTCTGCACTCCAGGATGTCTGGCTCTAGATGAGTGATCACACCATCGTGGTTATCCAGGTAATTAAGACTTTTTTAAACAGTTCTGTGTATTCTTGCTACCTCTTCTTAATCTCGTCTGTTTTAGTTAGGCCCATAACGTTTCTGTCCTTTATTGTGCCTGTCTTTGCATGAAATGTTCCCTTGGCATGTCTCATTTTCTTGAAGAGATCTCTAAGTCTTTCCCATTCTATTGTTTTCCCCTGTTTCTTTGCTTTATTCAAATCTCTTGTGAGTATACATTGGAAGTGACAAATAGATGCAAGGGTTAGATCTGGCACACAGAGTACCAGAAGACCTATGGATGGAGGTTCCTAACATTGTACAGGAGGTGGTAATCAAAACCATCCACAAGAAAAAGAAATGCAAAAAGGCAAAGTGGTTGTCTGAGGAGGCCTTACAAATAGATGAGAAGAGAAGCGAAAGGCAAAGGAGACACAGAAAGATATAGCCACCTGAATGCAGAGTTCCAAAGAAGAGCAAGGAGAGATAAGAAGGCCTTCTTAAGTGAGCCACCAGGGAAGCAACTTATCTAATAAAAGGGATTTCTCAGTGGGATCACTATGCTCTCAGTCCCCTCCTATGGACACTATGTCATAGTGCCTCCTTCCCTCCCTGGATAGGGGTCATAGTCTGCTGCTCTCAGCACCCAGGGAAGGGCACCCCAGCCTCTCCCATGGGGAAGCCACAGACCCAAGAACCACGTGTGTCTCCCTGAGGATGTGATTGTACAAATCATGCACTCACCTTTAATCATCACCTCATAACCTGCATTCACTGAGAGACACACGGAGGACTGAGGATACCATGGACCCTGCCACTTGGCCCCACCTCTGCAGTCACCCACATTCAGTGAATGGGTGGACGGACGACCAGCCCTGCAGGACAGGGCTGAGAATAGCCCCCGCAATGCCCAGCTCCTCAGCACTCCATCCAGGAGCCCCAGGGCGGCTGCCGGTTCAGGCTGGTGACGTCACAGGACATGACTGAGACACAGCCTCCGCAATACCCAGCTCTGCCCTTGTGCTGTCCCTCAGCCCCAAAGCAGCTTCCAGTTCAGCCCAGTGATATCACAGGATGTGAACGAGGAGCAGCCTTCACAATGCCCAGCTCCTCGGTGTGCTGTCTGTCAGCCCCTAGGTGGCTTCTGGTTCAGGCTGGTAACGTCACAGCACGTGACTGAGATGCAGCCTCTGCTATGCCCAGCTCCACACACACACCGTCCATCAGCCCGAAGCAGCTTCCAGTTCAATCTGGTGACAATCGCCAACAAACCCGTGGGCCCAGATTAAGTGGCCTGCGATGGTGTTGGTACAGCCGGCAGCCGACTCCGGGCGCTGGCCCTGCACCCACGCACATAGATAGGGGAGCCCCCACTGGGCCAGCTTCTCTACGGACCAGGCCAGGTGGATGTGAACAAACTCCAGGTTCTCTGTGAGGTTGATGCCAGCCACGAACAGACTGCCTGGGACAAGAGAGGGGCTGCTGTTCATGGTGCCAGCTGTGGGGTCAACTGCCCATGTGTTCAGCCACTAACCCACGGAGTCATGTGGCCAACCAAACCATGTGGTCACCGACTCATATGGTCATCCACCCACAGGGTCACTACCCCATGTGGTGATCCCTCCACGTGGCCACCAACCGACGTGGTCACCCACCCATGGGGTCACTAACCTGCGAGGTCATATGGTCACCTGTCCACATGATTACGCACTCACACCATCACCCACCCACGCAGTCACCCACTCACCAGGTCAGCAACTCACATGGTAACCCACTCTGCAGTCAGCAACTCAAACGGTCACCAACCCACATGGTCTCCCACCCATGTGACCAGTAAGCCATGGGGTCACCCACCCACACAGTCACCCACCCATGTGACCCCTAACCCATGGGGCACCTGCCCACGCAGTCACCAAGCTGTGCCATCACCCACCTAGATTCTGGCCTCCACAGCGATCAGAGATTCAGATGTCGGACAGAGACCAAAGTTCAAACAGCAGGGGCTCGCAGGGGCATTGACTCATGAATTTCTCCTGTTACAGAGGCCAGGCGGGCTGGACATTGACCCCAAAGATGTCCACATCCTGGCCCTATGTGGCGGACACAATAATGTCCACACAGATGTTCACATCCTGTCTACATCCTGACCCTTTGTGGTAGATACAGTAAAGTCCCCAAGGATGTCCACACCCTGCTTTCCATGTAGTGAACAGAATAACGTCCTCTAATATATCCTGTTCCATTTCTCCACTTGAACCCAAACCAGCCCCATGCGGTAGGACATGCCTGTGACCAGGGGTCCCAGTGTGAAGGCAGCAGTCACCTGGGTAGCTGCAGCTCTTCATGTGCTCCAGGCAGTGGATGAGGTCTTGGGGCTTCACCTGGTTCCCCCACCAGTAGGGGATACCAGGCCACAGTTCTGCATGCTGACTCATGGAAGTTGTGTCCTTGTATGACAGGATGACCTGCTGGACCTGGGACCACAACTGGTGCAGAGTCAGCACCTCCTGGATGAGAATCATCCATGTGCCCATGAGATGTGTGCATGGGGTTATTGGGGTGCCTTGTGAAAAGATGTGTCAATTATTGTGGGTATCCGAGAAGCTACAGTGATGTGTGGATTATTAGGGTATCTATAAGCAATGATGGGCTGGTTATTGGGTTTTCTGTGAGAAGAGACAATCATGGGTGGGATATTGGCATGTCTGAGTAGAGACACTAGTAGGTAGATTACTGGGGTGTCCCAACGCCAGTAGAAAGAAAGAAATAATAAGGATCAGATCAGAAATAAGTGAAACAGAAATGAAATAAACAATAGCAAAGATCAATAAAAGTAAAAGTTGGTTGTTTAAGAAGATAAAAAAATTGGATAAATCTTATCAAGACCGTGCAAGGGAAAAAAAGGAAGAGGACACAAATTAATAAAATTAGAAATGAAAAAGGGGAAATTACAACCAACACTGCAGAAATACAAGGGATCATAAAAGAATACTACAAGCAACTGTATGCCCATAAAATGGACAACCTGGAAGAAATGGACATATTCCTAGAAAGGTACAACTTCCTAAGATTGAACCAAGAAGAATTTGAACATATAAACAGACCAATTTCACAAGTAATGAAAGTGAAAGTGTTAGTCGCACAGGCGTGTCCTACTGTTTGTGACCCCATGGACCATAGCTGCCAGGCTCCACTGTCCTTGGAATTCTCCAGACAAGAATAATGCAGTGGGTAACCATTTCCTTCTCCATGTGATTGTCCCAATTCAGGGACTGAACACAGGTCTCCTCCATTTCAGGCAGATTCTTTACCATCTGAGCCAGAACCATAAATTAAAAGCTCCCAACAAACAAAATTTCAGGACCAAATGGCTTCAAAGATGAATTTATCATCTAGAGAAGAGCTATCACTTGCAAAATTTTCCAAAAAACTGCACAGGGAGAAACTCTCCAGGAGGCATCACACTGATACCAAAACCAGACAAAGATACCATACACAAAAGAAAATTACAGATGGATCTCACTGATGAACATGGACCCAAAAATCCTCAACAATATGCTTGCAAACAAAATCCAGCAACATGTTAAAAGGATTATACATAATGATCATGTGGGGTTTATCCCAGGGATGCAAGGATACTTCAACATACTAAAATCAATCAATAAGTTATACTGTATTAACTAATTAAAGAGTAAAAACCATATGATCATCTTAATAGACACAGAAAAGCTTTTGAAAAAAATTCAACACCTATTTATAAAAACTCTCCAGAAAGTGGGCATAGAGGGAAACTACCTCAACATAAAAGAGAATCTAAAGGCAAAGGAGAAAAGGAAAGATATACCCATTTGAATTCAGAGTTCCACAGAATAGCAAGGAGAGATAAGAGAGCCTTCCTCAGGTATCAGTGCAAAGAAACAGAGGAAACAAAACAATGGGAAAGACTAGAGATCTCTTCAAGAAAACTACAGATACCAAGGGAACGCTTAATGCAAAGACCAGCACAATAAAGGACAGAAATTGTATGGACCTAATGGCACCCCACTCCAGTACTCTTGCCTGGAAAATCCCCTGGACAGAGGAGCCTGGTAGGCTGCAGTCCATGGGGTCGCTAAGAGTCAGAGAGGACTGAGCGACTTCACTTTCACTTTTCACTTTCATGCATTGGAGAAGGAAATGGCAACCCACTCCAGTGTTCTTGCCTGGAGAATCCCAGGGACAGGGGACCCTGGTGGGCTGCCGTCTATGGTGTCACACAGAGTCGGACACGACTGCAGCAACTTAGCAGCAGCAGCAGCAGCAGCAAGAGAAGCAAAAGATATTAAGAAGTGGCAATAATACACAGAAGAGTTACACAAAAAAGACCATCATGACCTAGATGAACACGATCGTGTGATCACTTACCTAGAGCCAGACATCCTGGAGTATGAAGTCAAGTGGGCCTTAAGAAGCATCACTACAAAGTTAGTGGAGGTGATGGAATTCAGGCTGAGCTATTTCAGGTCCTAAAAGATGATGCTGTTAAAATGCTGCACTCATCATGTCAGCAAATTTGGAAAACTCAGCAGTACCCACAGGACTCTTTCCCCAGTGGCTTAGTGGTAAAGAATCCTCCTGCAGTGCAGGATTTGCAGGTGGTGTGGTTTCAATTCCTGGGTCAGGAAGGTCCCTTGGAGCAGGGCATGGCCACCCACTGCAGTATTCTTGCCTGGATTATCCCATAGACAGAGGAGCATGGCAGGCTACATTTTTGTGGTCACAAAGAGTTGGACATTACTGAAGTGAGTTCACATGCATGCACACATGGCAACCTTACTGAAGAAATAGAGTGTGGGCTCTGAATGGACAATGCTAAGAGTTTTGGGTCACTTTTCCTCTGACAACTTATATGACTGTGAGCATTCCCCCTTACTTCCCTGTCCTCTGCTTTCTCACCTCATCTGTTAGGGTCAAAGTCTTCCAAAATGATGGATCTGTGAAGGAGGATTAAATAAAGTGACAGAAAGAAATATATAGAATGTGGTCTGATATCTGGTAAAGGATGAACAGCCTTGAAATTCCATGTTATCCCTGCTAAATATACCCACAGTGACTAAATTCAGGCCTCTAAGTTTCAAGAAGAAAAGCCTGGCCTGACTGATGTTCTCCCTCGGAGCTGGGAGACAAGTCTTACAAGACAGGTTGAGTTCTAAAGCTCTCTGATGAGATCACAAGTTCAGACTCCAATAAATTCACCTGTTATCAAGCACCTCTGTCTGCAGAAGCCTCTTGGATTTCTGCAGAAATAGAGCTCTGGGAACCAGCTGAGAGCAGAAAATGACAGAGAGGAAAATTCATTTTCACTTGTGAAGAATCTCATGGGCACTTTCGGGGTACACAGCACTGGGCTCTGAGTGTGGGCAGTAAAAGTAAAATTCACCACTCATGTCTCCTGTAATGAAAAGAGAAGCTATTGGCTATTACGGGAAAGAAGTTTATGAATCACAGATCTGAGAAAGATCTTATATTCAGAATACATAAAGAATTTTAAGGCTGCAAAGGAAAAAGTGTAGTGAAGGAGGGCAAATCCTTTTGCAGGGGATTTGGGTGTGGAAGGGGAAACCAGAAAGGGGGAGTATCTGGGCGTTTTCAGGGTGACGGACGTGGCCAGGGTCCATGCTGGTGGTCATTGGATTCTCTCTGTGTGTCAGAACTCAGAGAGCTGCACACCCAAACACAACCAGGACAGGACTTCCCTGGTGGTCTTGTAGTTAAGAATCCACCTGTCATATAAAATTAATACACAGAAATCCTTTGCTTTCTTATGTGCTAACAATGAAAAATCAGAAAGAGAAATTAAGGAAAGAATCCCATTCACTATTGCAATGAAAATAATGAAACATTTAGGAATAAATTTACCTAAACAAACAAAAGACTTGTATACAGAAATAAAATTATAAAAAAACTGATTAAAGAAATCAAAGATGACACATACAGATGGAGAAATGTACCATGTTCTTGAATTTGAAGAATCAATATAGTGAAAATGACTCTGCTACCCAAAGCAATCTATGGATTCAATACAACCCTGATCAAACTACCAATGGTATTTTTAACAGAACTAGAACAAATAATTTCATGGTTTGTATGGAAACACAAAAGACCCAAATACTGAAAGGTATCTTGAGAAAGAATGATGGAACTGAAGGAATCAACCTTCTTGACTTCAAATCATACTACAAAGCTAGTCATCAAGACAGTATGGTACTGGCATAAATACAGAAATGTAGATCAATGGAATAAAATAGAAAGTGCAGAGATAAATCCATGCACCTATGTACACGTTATCTTTGACATGGAGGTACATATATACAGTGGAGAAGGCAGTCTCTTCAACACGTATTGCTGGGAAAACTGGTCAAATATGTGTAAAAGAATGAAACGGAAACATTTTCTAATACCATACACAAAAATATACTCAACATGGATTAAAGATTTAAATGTAAGTCCAGAAACTATAAAACTCTTAAGAGGAAAACATAGGCAAAACACTCTCTGACATATATCACAGCAAGATCCTCTATGACCCACGCCCCAGAGTTCAGTTCAGTTCAGTCACTCAGTCGTGTCTGACTCTTTGCGACCCCATGGACTGCAGCCAGGCCTCCCTGTCCTCCCCTTCTCTTCCCACCTTCAATCTTTCCAAAGGTCAGAATGTTTTCCAGTGAGTCAGCTCTTCACATCAGGTGGCCAAAATGTTGAAGTTTCAGGTTCAACACCAGTCCTTCCAATGCATATTCAGGACTTATTTCTTTAGGATGGTCTGGTTGGATCTCCTTGGTCTCCAAGGGACTCTCAAAAGTGACTGACCACACCATCATAAAAATCCAGTTCGTTAGGATCTTTTACATACAGTTCTTCCATGTATTCTTTCTATCTCTTCTTGATCTCTTCAGCGTCTACTAGGTCTATACCATTGCTGTCCTTTAATGGGCCCATCTATGGGCTAAATGTTCCCTTGATATTTCCAGTTTTCATGAAAAGATCTCTGTTCTTTCTGTTAATTTCCTCTTGTTTAATGCGCTGTTCATGATGAAGGCCTTCTTGTGTCTGTGTCCTTCTTTGGAACTCTGCATTTAGTTGGATGTACCTTTCCCTTTCTCCCTTGGTTTTTGCTTCTTTTCTTTCTTCAACTATTTGAAAGCTGCCTGAGATGACACCTTTGCCTTCTTGCTTTACTTTTTCTTTGGGATGGCTTTGTTCACTGCCTCATACACAGTATTATGGAACTCTGTCCATAGTTCTTCAGGCACACTGTTAACTAGATCTAATCCCTTGAAACTATTTGTTACCTCCACTACATATTCATAGGGGATTGGATTTCAGAGGTACCTGGCTGTCCTGGTGGTTTTCCCAGCTTTCTTTAGTTTAAGCCTGAATTTTGCTATGAGAAGCTGATGAGCAGAGCCTTAGTCAATTCCAGGTCTTGTTTTTTTTCTGAATGCATACTGCTTGTCCATATTTGGCTACAAATATGCAATCAATTTAATTTTGGTATGGACCATATAGTGATGCCCATGAGTAAACTCCCCCTTTGTGTTGTTGAGAAAGGGTATTTGCTATGACATGTGCATTATCTTGGCAGAATTCCTTTAGCCTTTGACCTGCTTCATTATGTTCTCCAAGGCAAAACTTGCCTGTTACTCCAGATATCTCTTGACTTCCTACTTTGGCATACCAATCCCCACTGATGATGAAAACATCTGTGTTTAGTGTTAGTTCTAGGAGGTTTTCTAGGTCTTTATAGGACTTACCATGTTCAGGAATTTTCATCATCTGTATGTAGGAGCATGGATTTGAATGACTGTGATGCTGAATGGCATGCCTTTGAAACGACCTGAGACATACTGTCATTTTGGAGATTGCACCCAAATAGCACATATTGGGAATCTTTTCGTGATTATGAGGGTTATTTCATTTCTTCTATGGTATTCTTGCCCACAGTTGTCGATATCGTGGTCATCTGAACTAAATTCACCCATTCCTTTCCAGTTTAGTTCACTGTTACCCAGGATATTGATGATTATGCTTACTGTCATTGAGTATAAAGATGAAGTAGAGCTAATAAGTTAATACAGATATGGAATGTCTTACTGTAGTTAATAAAAAAATAATATTTAAAATATATCTTTAGAGTGAACCAAATGCTACCCTGAAATCATTCATTTACAAGTGAAGGCAATAAAGATAAATAGGAAAAAACTATGAATTTTAGAAAAAGCAAAAATAAAACAGTAGTCATATATTTGATAATATTAATAATGGTAAAATAGATGAACTTAACAATCTAATTAAAAAGCAAACATTTTGGGACCAGATAAATAACAAAGATCCAACTATTTGCTATCTATGGCAGACACAATTTAGAGTCCAAGATAGAGATTTTAAGTGAAATGACTGAAAAATATATATCATGGCAACATCAACCAAAAAGAGAATTGGCTATACTGTACTAATATCAACCAAAAATGATTTTTATTAAAAACTGTTGCTAGGGTTAAAGAAGGACATTTATAATGATAAACAGGGTACTCTATTAGGAAGACATAACAATGGACCTGATAAGACAACTGAAAATTGCATGGAGGAAAAAAAATACTGACAGAAATGAAGAGAGAAATAAACAATTCAACAATAATTGCTAGACTTTCAATAAGGGGTAGCAAGACTAGGCAGAAAATCAACTATGAAATAGAGAACTTGAATGATAGTATAAACCAGCTGAACCTAAAACACATTTATAGAGTAATTTATCTCATGAAGGATATTCATTCTTCTTAAGAGTGCAGGGAACATTCTTCAGGGTACCCTATATGCTAGGACATAAGACAAACTTAAATAAATATTAAAGCGTTCAAACCATATCAAGTGCATCCTCTGAATATAATGAAATTAGAAAACAAAACATCTTGAGAAACAGACAGATATGTGGAAGTTAACCAACATACTCCTAAATAATCAAAGGGTCAAAGAAAGAATCAAAAGAGAAAGGAGAAAATACATTTGACTATTCAACAATGACGGGATGAGGGCACCACCCTTTTCTGCAGTTTTTCGTGTATAACTTACAGTCAGCCCTCTATGTGGTTCTTCCACACCAGAGAATTCACCTCTGCAAATTCAAACAGCTGCAGATGGTGTAGTGTTGTAGTATTTACTATTGAAAAATAATCTTTGTATAAGTGGACCTGCAAAGTTAATACTCCTGTTGTTCAAGGGTCAAGTTTCAGTTCATTTCATTTCAGTCACTCAGTCGTGTCCGAATCCTTGCGACCCCATGGACTGCAGCACACCAGGCTTCCTTGTCCATTGCCAGCTCCTGGAGTTTACTCAAACTCATGTCCATTGAGTCATTGATGCCATCCAACCATCTCATCCTCTGTCGTCCCCTTCTCCTCCTGCCTTCAATCTTTCCCGGCACTGGGGTCTTTTTAAACAAGTCAGTGCTTCACACCACGTGGCCAAATATTGGAGTTTCAGCTCTAGCATCAGTCCTTCCAGTGAATATTCGGGACTGGTTTCCTTTAGGATGAATTGGTTGGATCTCCTTGCAGTCCAAAGGACTCTCAAGAGTCTTCTCCAACACCACAGTTCAAAAGCATCTATTCTTCAGTGCTCAGCTTTCTATATAGTCCAACTCTCACATCCATACATAACTACTGGAAAAACCATACCTTTGCCTAGAGGGACCTTTGTTGGCAAAGTGTCTCTGCATTTTAATATGCCGTCTAGGTCAGTGATAACTTTTCTTCCAAGGAGCAAGCGTCTTTTCATTTCATGGCTGAAGTCACCATCTGCAGTGATTTTAGAGCTCCGAAATACAAAGTCTATCACTATTTCCACTGTTTCCCCATCAATAGATGCCATGAAGTGATGGGACCAGATGCTATCATCTTAGTTTTCTGAATGTTGAGTTTTAGGCCAACTTTTTCACTTCTCTTTCACTTTCATCAAGAGGCTTTTTAGTTCCTCTTTACTTTCTGCCGTGAGGGTGGTGTCGTCTGCATATCTGAGGTTATTGATATTTCTCCCGGCAATCTTGATTCCAGCTTGTGCTTCTTCCAGCCCAGCATTTCTCATGATGTACTCTGCATATAAGTTAAATAAGCAGGGTGACAATAAACAGCTTTGACATACTCCTTTCCATATTTGTAACCAGTCTAACTGGTACTTCCTGACCTGTACAGATTTCTCAAGAGGCAGGTCAGGTGGTCTGGTATTCCCATCTCTTCAAGAATTTTCCAGAGTTTGTTGTTGTCTACACAATCAGAGGCTTTGGCATAGTAAATAGAGGAGAGGTTGATATTTTTCTGGAACTCTCTTGCTTTTTCACTTTCGGAAGAATGAAAGCAAAGACATATTACACCTAAATTAGGAGATGTAGCAAACCAAAATCAAATAGGTAGCCATAGTAAACAATAAATATTGCAACATAATAAATGAAATAGAGAATTGAAAAACCACAGAGGTACTCAACAAATGAAAATTTCTTTCTTTAGAAAGGTCAATAAATTGACACAGCTTTCATGATATTGTTCAAGGGAGGAAGGAGAATCAAATTGCTAAAATTATAAATAAAAAAGAAAAATTACTACCAACTTTAGAGAAATAAATATAATGGTAAATGATTACCATGGTGCTAATTAGAAATTTTAGATGAAATGGACAAATTTCTAAAAATACACAAATGACTGAAATTGACTCAAGAACAAAATGAAAATCTGAATAGCAAAGAGATAGAATTAGTCATTTTTAAGCTTATTGTCCAACTCACCTCACAAAAGCCCTCCTCCAACCCCCCTACCTAGACCCAGATAGCCTCTCTGGTGAATTCTACCAAATATTTAAAACAAACGTCATGCCAATTCTCCACACATGTATTCTAAACGTATCCATGGAAGTGAAACAGAAGATTTCCCGGATCCTTCTGAGGCAGTATTACTCAGATGTCAAAACTAGAGGCCAGTTGTTTTGCAGAATTTTCCTCAATTTTGGATCATCCAGTATTCACTCATGCTGAACTTCCAGTTTTGCATCTTTGATAGGAAATGGATGGAAATGATACTGTGTTCATATCATCTCATTCTATCAGTTGGCTCATGCTTTCAATGTGTTCCAATATTGATGATATACACTTGCATCACTTGATAAAATTGGTTTCTGTCAAGCTTCTCCACTGTCAAGTTATTCTCCCCTATCTTGTAATTAAAACTTAAAAAAAAAAAAAAAAAACTTTAAAAAAATTTAAAGTTTATCAATAGTTTATTCCTCACTAAGTTTTCAATTTATTAATTTGCTTATATCTATTTAATTAATAGCCTATTGTTTTACTAAATGAATCATGATCTGTCTCTATCATTATATATTTTCATGTTCACATTGTTCCTGCCTTGGACACTGGGAACCTTCTTAAGCTGGATTCTCTGTCCTTTCAACATCTCCCCATCATTTTTTGAACACTATGATGCTTTTACTACAAGATATTCCAGGCTCATCTTGTACTTTCCCTGCTCTAGTCATGGAATTAACAATTTCTCCAAAAATTCCTAGCATGGATATCCTGTTTTCCCTGCTCTAGTACTGACATCTCATACTACACACCTCCCTTCTCTGCTCTTGTGGATCTTATCACTTCGCCCTACTTGAGTTCTGATTCCCCATACTAGATGACTCTGACTGTATGGATATCCTCTTCACCCCTCCTTCACTTCTAACATCTCACTCTGGCTGACGATGGCTCCATGCCGTACATGTCATGGATGCCTGTCTGGATCGATCTCACCTAACTGCTTTATGATGAGTTGCTTAGCAAAGAGAGAAAGGGAAGGGAGAAGGCAGTTTTTGAATTGAATTTTGAATGGTAAATGAGCATTGCCAATCAAAGATAGATAAAGCACATTTCAGGTAGGGAACTTATTATTGGGTGTAGAAAAAGAAATGTTAAAGTTTATATTTTTCTCAGAAGGTTATTGAATAATGCATCAAAATTTGTTGAAAAAACTGTCTTTTACCAGTGTAAGATGACACCGTCTAACTTTATCATATTCTTAATGTTTTTTGTGTGTCAAGTCAGTTCAGTTCACTCACTCAGTCGTGTCCAATTCTCCGACTCCATGGACAGCAGCATGGCAGGATTCCCTGTCCATCACCAACTTGCAGAGCTTACCCAAACTCATGTCCATTGAGTCCATGATGCCTTCCAACCCCCTCATCCTCTGTTGAATCCTTCTCCCCCTGCCTTCAATCTTTGCCAGTATCAGAGTTTTTATAAATGAGTTAGTTCTTTGTATCAGGTGGCCAAGTATTGGAGTTTCAGCTTCAGCATCAGTACTTTCAATGAATATTCAGGACTGACTTCCTTTAAGATGGACTGGTTGGATCTCCTTGTAGTCCAAGGGACTCTCAAGAGTCTTCTCCAACACCACAGTTCAAAAACATTTATTTTTCAGCACTCAGTTTTCTTCATAGTCCAACTCTCACATCCATACATGACTACTGGAGAAACCATAGCTTTGATGATACAGACTTTTGTTGGCAAAGTAATGTATCTGCTTTTTCATATACTGTTTATGTTGGTGATAACTTTTCTTCCAAGGAGCAAGTGTCTTTTCATTTCATGGCTGCAGTCACCATCTGCAGTGATTTTGGAGCCCTGAAATACAAAGTCTATCACTATTTCCACTGTTTCCCCATGTATTTGCCAGGGAGTGATGGGACCAGATGCCATGATCTTTGTTTTCTGAATGTTGAGCTTTAAGCCAACTTTTTCACTCTCCTCTTTCACTTTCATCAAGAAGCTCTTTAATTCTTCTTTTTCTGCCATAAAGGTGGTGTCATCTGCATATCTGGAGTTATTGATATTTCTCCTGGCAATCTTGATTCCAGTTTGTACTTCATCCAGCTCAGCATTTTTCATGATGTACTCTGTACATAAGTTAAATAAGCAGGGTGACAATAAACAGCCTTGACATACTCCCTTCCCAATTTGGAACCAGTCTGTTGTTTCATGTCCAGTTCTAACTGTTGCTTCTTAACCTACATACAGATTTCTCAGGAGGCAGGTCAGGTGGTCTGGTATTCCTATTTCTTCAAGCATTTTCCACAGTTTGTTGTGATCCACACAATCAAAGACTTTGGCATAGTCAATACAGCCGAAGTAGATGTTTTCCTGGAATTCTCTCACTTTTTCGATGATACAATGGATGTTGGCAATTTGGTCTCTGGTTCTTCTGCTTTTTCTAAATCCAACTTGAACAACTGGAAGTTCATGGTTCATGTACCTTTGAAGCCTGGCTTGGAGAATTTTGAGAGTTTGTTTGCTAAGATGTGCAAGATGAGTGCAATTGTGGGGTAGTTTGAGCATCTTTGGCATTGCCTTTCTTTGGGATTGGAATGAAAACTGACCTTTTCTAGTCGGATTGCCATTGCTGAGTTTTCCAAATTTGCTAGCATATTGAATGCAGCACTTTGACAGCATCATCTTCCTGATTTGACATAGCTCAACTAGAATTCCATCACTTCCCCTAGCTTTGTTCTTAGTAATGCTTCTTAAAGCCCACTTGACTTTGCATTCCAGGATGTCTGGCTCTAGATGAGTGATCCCCCCATGGTGATTATCTAGGTCAGGAAGATCTTTTTGTATAGTTCTTCTGTGTATTCTTACCACCTTTTCTTAATATCTTCTCCTTCTGTTAGGTCCATACCATTTCTGTCCTTTATTGTGCCCATCTTTGCATGAAATATATCTTACTCCATGGTGGCTGCTATAATAAAATACTAGGCACAGGGCTCCTTATGAATAGCAGAAATTTATTTCTCACAATTCTGGAGGCTAGAGGTGCAAGATCAGGGTAGCAGTATGGCCATATGAGGGCCCTTTTCTGAGTTGCAGACTTCAGTCCTATAAGAAGTCTCTTGCATATGAATGAGTTCCATTCTGAGAGTGCCCTTGTTAGATCAATTTTTTTTTGTAAGAAGAAGAATGTTAGCCTTAGTACCCAACTAACAGAATGATCTATATACTGTTGTTTTTACATGTGCTTCTGGACATCCTGAGCTAGAAATAGAGGTAGTGTACTAATGTATTCTATACAGTACTGTGGTCTAAAATGCACAAAACCACAACCAATTCCAGAGGATGCATGCATGTGACAATGTCCACCAGACATAAGAACTAACTTATGTGATTGGAAATTGAAATACAAGTTTGAATCTTTGAAAGTTGGCAGTTTGAAGATCCCTATGCAAGGGACTTACTGTATTCTCACATGGCAAAAGATGCTAGGAGCTCTGTGAGTTCTGTTTGTAAGAGCCATAATCTCTATTCTTGAGGGCTCCACCCTCATAACCTAAATATCTCCCAAGACCCCACCTTCTAATATCATCACACTGGACATTAGGTTTACAACATGAATTTTGGGGGTGACACATTCAGACAAAAGCTGTATGTGTGTGTGATTGTAGTTGAGTTGATGTTTGCTTTCTCTTGTTACCTGATGAACTGTAAGGCTAGCCATATACCAGTACTAGTCGTATAACAACACTTCTTTATGTAAGTATGTAGGCTATCTACATGCTTTAAAATCTGCTAAGGACAGCTCTCATGCTCATTAGTCTTTTTTTGCAGAAACCCCCTGCCTCTTATTACATGTTTATTTTTCCATATATATTTTCAGTTCAGCTCAGTCGTGTCCGACTCTTTGCAACACTATGAACTGCAGTACGCCAGGCCTCCCTGTCCATCACCAACTCCCGGAGTCCACCCAAACCCATGTCCATTGAGTCGATGATGCCATCCAGCCATCTGATCTTCTGTCATCCCCTTCTCCTCCTGCCCTCAATCCTTCCCAGCATCAGGATCTTTTCAAATGAGTCAGCTCTTTGCATCAGGTGGCCGTAGTACTGGAGCTTCAGCTTCAACATCAATCTTTCCAATGAACACCCAGGACTGATCTCCTTTAGGATGGATTGGTTGGATCTCCTTGCAGTCCAAGGGACTCTCAAGAGTCTTCTCCAGCACCACAGTTCAAAAGCATTAATTCTTCAGCACTCAGCTTTCTGCAATGTTGCTCTTTACAGCATTGAACCTTGCTTCTATCACCAGTCCCATCCACAACTGGATGTTGTTTTTGCTTTGGCTCCATCCCTTCATTCTTTCTGGAGTTATTTCTCCACTGATCTCCAGTAGCATATTAGGCACCTACCGACCTGGGGAATTCATCTGTCAGTGGTGTCTTCCTTTATAAATGTAATTGCTTGTTAGTGTATACAACGCTGTTTTATTAGTTTTATCTAGTCATCTAGCTCATTTCCCATAAAATACAGCTGTCCCTCAATATCTGTGGGAGATTGGTTCTAGGACACCACTGCCAACCATCAGATACCCAAATCCACATATGTTCAAGTCCCTTAAAAAAGAAGCATAGCATTTTAGGATTTGCATATAAACTGCACACATCCTCCCATACACTTTAAATCGTCTCCAGATTACTTATAATACTTAATACAATGTAAAATATATGTAAATAGTTGGCAGCATGTGGTAAGTTTGAATTCTGATTTCTGAAATTTTCTGGAGTACACACACACACACACACACACACATATATATATATATATTAATCCACAATTGGTTGAATCCTTGAACGTGAAACTCATGGATAGGAAAGGCTGACTGTATAGGGTACTTTTCTCTTGGAGTCTCCACATATACAATTATGTCATCAGCAAATAATGTTAATCTAGCTTCTGTGCTCTATGTTTTAAAAATAAACATTAAAAAACCTTAGAATGACTTTAGATTTACAACAAAGCAAAGTTACTTTCCGTATATCAAAAGTTCCCAAATATGATGCATATTGTGATAAACTAGAGTGCTTATTTTATCTCTAAGACTTTTCCTACTAAGATTTCCTTAGTTTTTACTTTCTGTTCCAGGAATGCATCCAAGATCTAACATTTCATGTAGTAGGCCATATCTTTCAGGTTTATCTTAGATGTGAAAATTTCTCAGACTTCTCTTATTTTTTATGACCTTGATAGTTTTGAGGAATACTAGTCAGGTATTTTATAAAATGTTATCAACTTGGTTTGTCTGATGATTTTTCTATTAGCCTGGGACTATGGATTCTTGGCAGGGCGGGGGGGGGGGGCGGGGATTGTTCCCTTGTGGCTCAGCTGGTAAAGAATCTGCCTGCAGTGTGGGACACCTGGGTTCGATCCCTGGGTTGGAATATCCCCTAGAGAAGGGAAAGGCTACCGACTCCAGTATTATGGCCTAGAGAATTCCATGGACAGTATAGTCCACGGGGTTACAGAATCAGACACAACTGAGCAACTTTCATTTTCACTTCATGGATTTTGGGAGAGGAAGACAGCAGGGGAGGAGTGTCCTTTTCATCACGTGATATGATCAACATGCCTTTTCCCTGGTAATGCTAATCTTGACCACCTGGCTGAAGTAGTATTTGTTAGGTTATTCCACTCCCAAGTTACTCTTTTTCTCCCTTTCCATACTATTATCTTTTTTCCAAGGAACTCACTATGTTAACTCACTCTTAAGGAATAGGGAATTACACTCCACCTCCCTGAGAGCTGAATTACCTATGTCAATTATCTGAAGTTCTTATGCATGGGAAATTGGTCTATTGTCTCACGTGTATTCAATCATTTATTTATATTGGTACGGACCCTTAAATATTCATTTTATACTTTGGAGTATAGTACCAAAAGAAGACTTACTTAATTTATTATGTTACTCAAGTTGTTATAGCTTTGGCCATTGGAAGCTCATTCCTGTCTTCTTTAACATAACCCCATTACTCTAATGTCTTGAGCTTCCCTTGTAGCTCAGTTGGTAAAGAATCTGCCTGCAGTGCAGGAGACCCTGGTTCGATCCCTGGGTTGGGAAGATCCCCTGGAGAAGGAAATGGCGACCCACTCCAGTATCCTTGCTTGGAAAATCTCATGGACAGAGGAGCCTCGTGGGCTGTAGTCCATGGGGTCCCAAAGAGTTGGGCACAACTGAGAGACTAACACTTACTTACATTACTCTAGGGCTTTCTTATTTTATTTTTTAGTACTTCATTTTTTGATACAATGAAATCTGCCAGACTCCTCTTCTCTATTTCCTCTCTGAGCCCTACAAGCAGTAAGTTATCTAAGAAGCCTGGCTCCTTTTATTGGAAAAGAGTATTGGGAACCAAGATCTATGCTTATTTCTACATCATTGTTTCTTTCAGATTTTGAGAGTATCATTTTTCTTAGACCGTTTCAGCTAACAAGATAAAGAAATATATGTATGTATACTCATGTGTCATCTATTTAACTGTTAAATGCAAGTATACATGTGTAAGACTATCAGGATTGATAACCTGTAACCCTACAAGAAAAAACACTATCAAGTAGATTACACTGCTTTTATCTTTTGTTTCAGTCTTGCAAACTACATTCATTTCCAAAGTTACTTAAGTCAGGGGATCTTAGTAAGGTGGCTTCATATATTTGTAATATAATTAGATTGTTTAGTCAAATGTTGCATACCATTCTTGATATCAAAATGCTTTTTTGAAAATATGCATACACTGATTCATTCTTTGTGTTGCAATGTTCTATGGGTTTTGACAAATATATAGTGCCATGTATTTGCCATAACATTATACAGGATAGTTCCACTTCCCTTAAATATCCCCTATGCTTGGAGAGAAGGAAGGGGCAGCCCACACATAGATTCTTGCCTGGAAAATTCCAGGGACAGAGGAGCCTGGTGGACTACAGTGCATGGGGTCTCATAGAGCCAGACAAGTTAGTGACTGAGCACAGTCACTTTTAGGAACTATGTTGGCCACAGAACACACATCTGTGGCTCCTAGTTTGTGGCCTCTTGTTTAATATCTTTATTTCCCATTTGGCTCTCTGTTGCACAGGGGCACATGCCCAAGGGTCTGCTCTACTTAGCCCAGTGTCTGGATTCAACAAATCCAGAAACAGCAGTGTTGCTGTTCAAATTACTCCAGCAGTCTGGAGTAATGAAAATAGAAGACAGCACCACCCTTCCAGTAGAGCATCAGGTTCAGAAAGAATACACTAGCAAGGAGACGGCATTTTGTCACTTCCCATCTCCTTTTTGATTGCCCGCTGGAAATGTCCCCATTTCCCTTTAAGCCTTACTCCTGGTTGCCCCTGAAAGCCTCCTTACCCTCTGCCCTGAAGTCATCACAATGGCCACATGGGTTCTGGCTGGGGCGGGGCCGACTGTGACATCACCAAGGTCCCAGCCCTGGCTGGTCCTCAGTCTCCAGGAGCCAGGGCAGACCACAGCACCAGGGGCCATTTAATCTCAGCTCACGATGTGGTATATCAAATGGTTCCTATGCTTCTTCATAGTTGTGTTACCTGTATCTACACCTTAATATTTACTTCTCTGAGAGAGAAAGCCGAAGAACTCCAGGGGAAGATGCTCTGCAAAGGAAACTTTCTAATTTGGCACAATCTACCAGAGCATGCCCAAGACTGGCTTGAGATCACATTTTCTGGCTTTTCTTCATAGTGCTGATGTACCTGACAGTGAAGTTGGCAGGAAAGAGTGGTGAGAGTGATGAGCAGATGCCACTTGCATGTCAGGTCAGTTCTTTGAGCTTTCTGGGAAAGAAAAAGCCTTCCCCTACAAGGACTATATGTTCAATACCTTAACCTTGCTGGAGATGGACCTTGTGAAATTTGTGTCCAGAGTGTGGAATCTGAAACTCACCATGGCAACTGGTGGTAACCTCAACCCTCTCAAGGTCGAGGTTCCTGCAGATGTACCCAATAACATTACAGTATATGAGCTCTGGGGCCATGAAGATTCCGATTGAGTGGATTTGTGTGTCAAAGTAGGAGAGGGATTGTTGAGCACTGACATACCTTATCCAAACTAGTAAAACTATTCTGAAGCAAAAGAAAAAAGCCTCTGGTAATTTTTATTTGCTCTACAGTTTTTTTTTTTTTTTTTTGCTCTACAGTTTTACCTTTCCCATAATGTTGTACAGCATACAGCTGTACAACATTGGCAGCATGCAGTGTATAACCTTTTCCAGACTAGCTTATTTTACTTAATAACATTCATTCAGGTTTCATCCACATCGTTTTGTGATTTGATAGCTCATTTATTTTTATTCTTGAATAATAATCTCTTATGTTGATGAACCATAATTTGTTTATCCAGTTGTCTATTAAAGGGCACTTGGGTTGCTTCCAATTTCTGTGTGTGTGTGTGTCTGCGTGTGTGTGTGTGAAAGAGAGAGAGATAGTATGAATTAAGCTGTTATAAAATTCATGTGCATGTTTTTGTGTCGGCATTAACTATCAAATCATTTGCTGAAGAGTCTAGGAGTGTAATTGATAGATCGTGTGGTATAAAAAAGTTTAGCTCTGTAAGAAATCGCTTCCAGAGTGATTCTACCATTTTGCAATCCCACAAACAATGAATGAGAGTTCCTGTTGTTTCTCATCTTTGCCAATAATTGATTTGTCAGATTTTTGTATTTGATTATTCCAATAAGTATGTAGTGGTATCTCATTGTTTTAATTTCACCAGTCTACTCTAAAAAGTTATCTTTTTTTCCCTATTTCCATTGCAGCATTTCCATTGTGTTTTATTACCATCCATTCTTCAGGAGTTTTATCTTTAATCTGAGGTTTAAGTAGATCTGCTCAGCAAAACTTCTGCTGCTATTTATACCATCAGTGATTACTTTGCTTAATTAATCCTCTAATAATTTTTCATTAAGGACTCATAACTTGAAATCATGTATATTGGAAAATATTTATCTTTAATTGAATGAAACTGAGCACATTTTCTTTTCCTGAGTATTGCTTTGTCCACTAATTTTTTTTTTTTTTTTTTTTAAGGGAAAATCCAACGCCTTGCCTTTTCGGCTTCCCTGGCTTGTGGCCCCTTCATCCACCTTCAAAGATCATCACTCCGACCGGCTAAGGTTCTGTTTTCCCCTCTCCTTTTTCTCTCTCTTTTGTCCACTAATGTTGAGTGCCTCCACACAAAAGTTTAAGTTCAACATGAACTGCCCCCCGCCTTTTTTTTCCGGTTTGTTTAGATTCTCTTATATACTTACTAGATGTTATCCCAATCTGTATTAGTACCAGTTGCAGTTGTAGTGGTACATTTACCTTGAAGTTTTATTACAAGCAAATATGTATTTTATCAGAATCTTGAATTTATTATATGTCTTCTTCATATAGTTTTGAAAAATCTACATTACATACTCATTATTCAAGTTTTAAATAACCTGTGGCTCTTCTCGATTGAGATTCTAATGAATTCATATATAAGGATAGAACTAGAGAACAATCATAAAATATGTTGGCATAGTTATTGAAGAAATTACCTTTTAAAAATGACAGTAACTAAACTGTTTGCTATTGGTAACAATTATTTTTCTCTCAGTGTATTTTGTAATTATGAAAGTCCAAATGCTCTTCCATATAGTCTATAAACAGAGGAGATAAATTAGCAAGCACCTCGATCAAACATCAATTTATAAAATATCTAATGATCGGTCTCAACTAGTTTCACTTAGAGTCTTGCTGTAATTCAGTAATAAACATTCTTGTTTTCCTGTCAGTAAAGAGAATTTGCTAGTTCTCTTGGGCAGGGGTAGACTATTTTATTCAATATTTTCCTATACTGTTGACTTTCAAGAGAAAAGAAATCCTAAGAAACTTGTTTTTGAATGTCTGGTGCTGTGCCTAATGGATATTTTTCTAATTAATATGTAATCATTAGTAAAATGTACATTCTGTTTACTTCCAACACTAATTTAAAGTGACTTATGATGAAAGACATGTTTCAGTTAAATATGTTTGGGATCAACATGTTCACACTGCTGTATTTAAAATGCATAACCAACAGGGACCTACTCTATAGCACAGGAAACTCTGCTGAATACTCTGTAAGAACATAAATGGGGAAAGAATTTGAAAAAGAATAGATATATGTATACCTGAATCAATTTGCTGTAGACATAAGTTATCACAACATTGTTAACCAATTGTACTCCAATATAAAGTAGAACATTAAAAAAGGAAACTAAACTTTGACTGAAGACAAAAATAGCAATATAAACTAAACAATGTTAAGAATGAGGCAAATGATTATTGTACTTTACAGTACATATCTTTATCAATATAAATATTAGTCGTAATTTGAAATGGAAGAAAATTAACTCAGCTTGCTCTTTCACATGAAGGCATATAAATACACAGATTACTTTAAGTTGTTACCATGGATTGGCCTAGTACAAAGTGAGCCTGAAGTAGACTTGTGGACTTACTCATTAGAGCACTGAAAATCTTCCTGCCACCAATGCACAAGGCATCTCAGTGGCAAGCCACTACTACTTGAGTTTTTTTTTTTTTTTTCCATATAGTGTGAATCTCCTCCCATGAAATCTTCAATCTCTTAAACCTAAGGAAAAGAAATGAAAGATAAGGACATAATAAAGGACAAAAATGGTATGGACTTAAAAGAAGCAGAAAGTATTAAGAAGAGGTGGTAAAAATACACAGAAGAATTATACAAAAATGATCTTAATGACCCAGATCAAATCAAAATCAGAGATCAAACTGACCACATCCATTGTATCACAGAAAAAGCAAGAGGGTACCAGAAAAACATCTAGTTCTGCTTCATTGACTAGACCAAAGCCTTTGACTGTGTGGATCACAGGAAACTGTGGAACATTCTTAAAGAGATGGGGATACCAGATCACCTTACCTGTCCCCTGAGAAATTTGTGTGTGGGTCAAGAAGCAATAGTTAGAACCAGACATGGAACAGCAGACTGGTTCTAAACTGGGAAAGCAGTTCGACAAGGCTGTATATGGTCACCCTGCTAATTTAACTGATATGCAGAGTACAGCTGAACAATCATTGGCCTTTTCCCTTTTCTAATACAAAGATTTAATGCTATAAATTTCCCTCTATGAAGATTTGGTGTCATCTCACGAATTTTGATCTATCGTATTTTCTATTTCTCCTTTGATCTTTGCATTACTTTGAAGTGCTTTTTAATTTATAAATAGTTTGAGATTTTCCAGCTATCTTTCCACAGGTAATTTCTATTTTAATTCTCTTGTGGTCAGGGAATATACTTTATATGATTTCAGTCCTTTAAAAGTCATGAAGTTTTTAAAGTCGCATATCTTATGAACTTCCATATTCACTCTAGAAGAATATGTATTTAGTTGCTGTTGTTCTCTAAATGGTCTTTCCAGGTGGTGAAGTGGTAAAGAATCTGCATGCCAATGCAGGCGAGGCAAGAGAAGCAGGTTCTATCTCTGGGTCTTGAAGATTCCCTGGAGTAAGAAATAGCAACCCATGCCAGTATTCTTCCCCAGAAAATTCCATGTACCGAGGAGTCTGGCAGGTTACAGTCTGTGGGGTCTCAAAGAGTTGGACACAACTGAGGGACTGAGTACATTCTATAAATATTAGTTAGGTCAAGCTGGTTAATAGTATTATTCAAGTCTTCTATGCATTTTCTCATTTCTTTTCTCCCTTATTGTATTAATGACTGAGAGTGAAAAGTTAAAGTCTCCAACTACAACTGTGGATTTGTCCATTTCTCCTTTCCATTCTATCAACTTTTGGCTCCTATATTTTTTAAATTGCATACACATTAATGATTGTTATGTCTCCTCAATGAATTGAATTGTTTAAATTGTTTATCATTAGGCACTGTCCTTTATCTTCAGTAAAAGTCCTCATTCTGAAGTATACTTTAATGGGATTAATTCAGCCTCTTCAAATTTCATTTGATTTGGGATTTGGAGGTATAAGTATTTCCATCCATTTAATTTTAAATTATTGGCTTAAGGTGAGATTATTTTTGACCATACATAGTGTAATCTGACAAACCAGATCTTTATTTATTTATCTGGATTCATGGGTCTTTGCTGTTGCATGCAGGCTTCTCTCTAGGTGCAGCGTGTAGGCTTCTCTTGTTGAAGCACAAGGGCTTAGTTGCCTCACGACACATGGGATCTTTGCTCCCAGACCAGGGATCAAACCTGTGTCACCTGCATTGGAAAGCAGATACATAACCACTGGACCACCAGAGGAGTCCCCCAAAGTAGGTCTTTTAACTGACATTGGCAACTTACCATCAGTGTGTAAACTGTTCACTTTGAAATCTACCATCTGGATATGTTTTTCCTTATATCACATGTTTTTAAGTGACCAGTTGTCCATTCCTTCTCTTCATTAAATGGCTGTTTTCTTTAATTATAAGGACTTCCCTGGTGGCTCAGACGGTAAAGCGTCTGTCTACAATGCGGGAGACCTGGGTTCAATCCCTCAGTTGGGAAGACCTGCTGGAGAAGGAAATGGCAATCCACTCCAGTACTATTGCCTGGAAAACCCCATGGACAGAGGAGCCTGGTAGGCGACAGTCCATGGGGTCGCAAAGTGTTGGACACGACTGAGAGACTTCACTTAAAATTAGTCCATTCTATATATGCAGATGACACCACCCTTATGGCAGAAAGTGAAGAGGAACTAAAAAGCCTCTTGTTGAAGGTGAAAGAGGAGAGTGAAAAAGTTGGCTTAAAGCTCAGCATTCAGAAAACTAAGATCATGGCATCTGGTCCCTTCACTTCATGGGAAATAGATGGGGAAACAGTGGAAACAGTGTCAGACTTTATTTTTTGGGGCTCCAAAATCACTGCAGATGGTGACTGCAGCCATGAAATTAAAAGACGCTAACTCCTTTGAGAAAAGTTATGACCAACCCAGATAGCATATTCAAAAGCAGAGACATTACTTTGCCAACAAAGGTTGGTCTAGTCAAGGCTATGGTTTTTCCTGTGGTCATGTATGGATGTGATAGTTGGACTGTGAAGAAGGCTGAGCACCGAAGAATTGATGCTTTTGAACTGTGGTGTTGGACAAGACTCTTGAGAGTCCCTTGGACTGCAAGGAGATCCAACCAGTCCATTCTGAAGGAGATCAGCCCTGAGATTTCTTTGGAAGGACTGATGCTAAAGCTGAAACTCCAGTACTTTGGCCACCTCATGCGAAGAGTTGACTCATTGGAAAAGACTCTGATGCTGGGAGGGATTGGGGGCAGGAATAGAAGGGGAAGACAGAGGATGAGATGGCTGGATGGCATCACTGACTCGATGGAGGTGAGTCTGAGTGAACTCTGGGAGTTGGTTATCGACAGGGAGGCCTGGCGTGCTGCAATTCATGGGGTCGCAAAGAGTCAGACACGACTGAACGACTGAACTGAACTGAACTGATTGCCTCCATTGGCTTTCTAGCTATACATCTTATTAAAAAATCTTTCTAGGGAACTCCCTGGCAGTCCAAGGATTAGCATTTGGTGCTTTCACTGCCATGGCTCCAGGTCCAGTCCCTGGTCAGAGAACTAAGATCCCGCGAGCTGAGTGCACAGCCAAAAAACTCTTTCTAGGGGTAGCTCTAGAGTTTAAAATATGTATTTTATACTTCTTACAATATGCCTTCAATTAATACTATACCCAGTTCATATTTAAGAACCTTAAAACTGTGTGTTTCCCTTTCCTTCCTGCTATCCTTTGTGCTATTGTTTTCTTACATTTTATGTTTGCATATGTAAGAAACACAACAGTACTCTTAATATTTTTGCTTTAGACGATTATCATGTAAGAGATTAAATATTTTTAAAATGTATCTTTATAAAAAGTTTTACTATTTCCTATTTAATACTATTTACTATTTAAAAAGTATTAGTCAATTCTTTGTACAGACCCACATGTTCTTCTGATATCATTTTCCTTCTCCTTTAAGAACTTCATTAAAAGACTTTGTATGGCAGATCTGTTAGCAATTAATATTCTTAGATTTTAGATTGATAATCATTGCTTTAAATAGTTTCACTTCATCTTCACTTTTCAAATAACATTTGCACTGATTAGACTGGGTGGTATAAATTCTGATGAGAATTCTGCCTTTCTTAATTCTGTTCCTGTGTATGAAACGTGTCTTTTTGTATCACTTTCTGCCACTGCTGATGTCACATCAGAATCACTGCTTATGTTTGAGTCAATCTTTTCAGTAGTTGAGCTGGCCTTCAGTTGTTTTCTGACTTATAGACATTTTCAATGCAATACAATTTTTTACTATATGCTAGACAGGAGAATTTTACCTTGTTGGGTTCTGGATTTTATAACAATAGCAATAGCAATAATAATAATTCCTTTCAGTAGTTTTGAGACCAATCCTGTAATGCATTTCAGATGCTTAGAAAGAGACTTATCCTTTTCAGGCTTGCTTTCAATCATTGTTAGATTGGACTAGAGTAGTCACTAATCTAGGGCTAATCTGCCCCACTAGTGAGGTAATATCTTACTGAGTACTGTACAAGATACCTGCATATTATGAGTGTTTTCTTCCTTTTGGCAGGTAAGAAGAAGAACTATCTCCATCCTTCTCTGAGCTCTGGGATTGCTCCACCCACTCCTTTTCGGTGGTTCTTTTCTTGGCCTTAGGTACATTCTGAACACATATGAGCTGGTCAGAATGGAGGAGGGGGACTGCCAGGGAACCCTGTGCAAATATCGTTAGCACTCACTCGTGTTCTCTCTCTCTCTGCCGTCCTCCCTGCTGGGTGTAGATCCCCTTTCTCTTGTCCTGTGTTCCAGGAATTCTAGCTGTTTTGGCCTCCCTGAATGCTGTGCTCTGTTTCCTCAGATCTGGGAGAATGCTGCCCTCTGGCTGAATTCCCTCTTCCTGCACTAATCCTTGGAAAGCTTCTTCAGGAAGGAAGCTAGGGAAAATTGGAGTTCTCACCTCATTTTTCCTCTCCTCTCAGGCATCAGCATCCTGCATGTTGTAGTATGTATGAAAACCATCACAAAATTTTAGCTGCTTAAAGTGGGAGGATAAATCCAAGCCTGTTAATTCCTCATGGCCAGAACCAATTGCTAAGTCACTCTTGCCTTTTTTTTTTTTTTTTAATTGGAGGATAATTTTCTTGTTTTTTAAAAAACAGTTAATCTTTAATTGATCTCTTTACAATTTCCATTTCTGTATATATTTTGTAATAGACATAATTCATTACCACAATAGTAAACTTGTAACATAAATAAATAGAGAGTCTGTGCACTGCAAGCAAAGATCTTCAATTCAACTTGGGGTGCACAGATTCTCTAGTTGTGCCACAGGCTCAGTGGTTGCAGCAAACCTGCATTCCCTGCACTGCAAGGTGAATTCTTAACAGTAGGACGACCAGGGAAGTCCCCTCAAGTCCATCTTAGTTAGTTATTGAATTCTGGGTTCAGAGGATCAGTTATCTTTCCCCATGATGTGTGTGTGTGTGTGTGTGTGTGTGTGTGTGTGTGTGTCCTGCGATGAAAAGGCTGAGGGAAACCCCTGAGGAGTTAACATCATTGCAAAGATGTAACAACTTTGATGCAGGCCTGAAAATTACCACTATTTATGGTGTGGAGGAGGTTGTAACTAGGGTTTGGAGTCTGAACCAACCCCATCTTCTCTATTGTACATACACCAGAAGCAGATCAGCAGGGAACATTTACCATGGCCATGTGCTGCTCTCCCCTACCCTAACATGAGCAGGGTTCCCTTATGTACACCAACTGCCTGACCTTGGGCCATGTATATTTGAGAACCCTGTTCCTGGACATATCCTAGAGGCCCTCACATACAAATACTCTGTGGTATAGGTATTGTTGTCATCATATGACCTTGCTTTATATATTAATAGTTACTCAAATATTATCTGAGTACAGGGTTGGTGAAAGATTCCATTAGTATATCAGTACATGGACTACACAGGTCATCTCACTCCACATTCTCTGCTTCCAGGGCCTACCACTGGGGTTAGTTATCGGTGCCTCCATGTTCCTTTCAAACACGTTTTTCTGTATTTTAACCAAACACACACACACACACACACACACACGGCTTCCCTGATAGCTCAGTTGGTAAAGAATCTGCCTGCAATGCAGGAGACCCAAGTTCAATTCCTGGGTCGGGAAGAAGCCCTGGAGAAGGGATAGGCTACCCACTCCAGTATTCTTGGGTTTTCCTGGTGGCTCAGATGGTAAAGAATTCACCTGCAATGTGGGAGACCTGAGTTTGATCCCAGGGTTGGGAAGATCCCCTAGAAGAGGGCATGGCAACCCACTCCACTAATCTTGCCTGAAGAATCTCCATGGATAAAGGGTTGAAGTCCATGGGGGTCACAAAAAATCACACACGACTGAGAGACTAAGCACAGCACAGCACACACACAGACATACACATACACACACACACACACACACAGAGCAGGCCCCACTATGAGCATCTCTCATTTTCTTCCCCTCCCCACAACTATTAACAGCATGTCCTGAAGCAGTTCCATCTGATCAGTACACACTGGTCCCCTCATTGTGTTCCATGGCCAGTGTGTGCGGCGTGCTATACCATGAACCCTTCACCGTTTGTTTACCATCCAAAGATCACTGACAATTAATGGACGTAAAGAGGTTTTGCACAATTATTTGCTATCACCTTCCTTCTACACACAGGTATACAAATGTGGGTGTGTTGATTATACATTTTTAAAGTGAAGCTGCTGGATCAAGACTCAGTCAGTCACCCAATGAGCACCTACTATGTACTGGGCACTAGGGTGAATGACAAAACTGGACAAAAAATGTCCTTCCCTCAGGGACAGGACAAGGATTTTGTCAAGAGTTTTCACTTTGATAGATGCTGCCACAATGCTGTCCATCTGTGGTGCAGAAGTCAAGATTGCTTACCACCTCCTCATATCATTCTCAGGACGAACAAAGGGGAATCCCCATTCTCAGATGTCCAGGAGGCCGCTCCAGCCCCATTTTGGCTATGCTCATCCCCTGCAGATTTGAATACACTGGCAGCAGTATTGGTTGTGGAGCTTGGGAGGCAAGGAATCCTAGACCACTCTGGGCAGCTCACGTAGAAAACGCAGGTTCAGGCTCTCGCAGGGTACAGGGACAGAGACCCCAGATCAGACCAGGGCTCACACAGTCAGCCACTGAGGTTGATGAGCAAGAGCTTGCAGTGGGGACCAGGGGCCTGAGCACTGAAGGACCAGTGGAACCCAGTCTCCAAACAACAGGCTGGAGACAGTTCCCCAGTCAGTGGCTGCTTTAGTGAGGTCACTCACTCTAGGAGTTAGCTGGCGTCCGTGGGTGGGAATCTCAGTTTCAGGTAATCATTCTTCTGAATTGCAGTGTCCTAAGCACTTCTAAGGTGCCATCTCACTTCTTCCTTACTAGGCCCCTTGAAGAAAACCCTGTCACACCTGTGGGACCTTCAGTCTAGTTTTTTTCTCTCAGAGACCCTCTCCCTTTCCCACCAGCTCTGAGGGCAGTGCCCTGGACTCCTGGTCTGGGTCTGAATGTTCTCTGGATCCTGGAGAGATTTTCAGTTCCTCCCTCACCAGGACATTATGACAGACACCTGTGTGTGGGCAGGAGAGGTGTCCTGAAAAATGCAGGGAGTAGACAGGGTCCTCAGGGGATCCTCTGAGGCAGTGGGGGTGCTGGGTGAGAGGCCACAATTGGAGTGAGGGTGTAAATGAGGCCCTGGGAGTAGGGCTGGGGGAGGGGCTAAAAATGCCCCTGAGTTGGGAGGGGAGGCCTCTTGGAAGATGAAGGGAAGGGTGGGAATTTGAGGAGAGAGGCGGCGTGGCAGCTGTCACCAGGAGAGGAACTCTGTAAAATGACAGATAATTAGAGGGATGTAAGGGAGTTGTCATAGGCACCGTGAGGGGAAAACCTCTCCTATCTCCAGAATTCAGTAGCCCACAGTGGGTGCTGACATAGAGACGACCAGTTCCCTGGGGCTTCTTCTGTGAATCTGGGATTCAATCTGAACCTCCTGTGGGGCAGGATACAAAGTTACCATGACCAGAGGTGACCGGGGATGCGGGGAGGGTTAGGGCCTAAGTCAGGACCCAGACATGGGAAATCAGTTTCAGAACCCCTTGGGCTCTAAGGCACACCACACTCCTGGAATGAACCTGCCTTCCTCTGAATGACATGCTTGTGAATGCAGACTGCAGGGATTGCAAGACTGGCAGCCTCTCTCCCTTGGGGTTGACTTAACAGAGCCTCACTGCCACTGTCCACACAGAAGCCCAGAGGGAAAGATTTCAAGCTCTGTGTCACAGGGTGCAGCCTGTAGGCTCTGTGGGGAGGGGTGTGAGGCCTCCGAGCTAAAGGGGAACAGTGAGCTTGAGTAGTGTCTACTTAAAGAAAACCATATAGTGGAAGTGTTGCAAGTTTAACTTGGATTCAGAGTCTTCTGGGCACTAGAGCCCAGGACACAGCTACTCTGTGAGTTCTGAGGAAGCTGCTCTGAGGAGGTAGCACGGAAGGCAATATGAGTTTTGCTAGGAAATACATGCAGTCAAACATGCATATTGGTAAAAGATTACTATGAAACACAGAGATCAGATATCACAAGTTAAAGCTTTTCATGCTTTTCTGTGTTTGGGAAGATGCAAGAATATGGGGTCACTGAACCTTTGTCTGAGGTATCCATGTAACTCAACAAAGGCCAGCTTGTCCAAAGCATAGTATGCCTCATCCTGTTTTTCACTCTGAATTCCTTCAGAACGCAGTGTCATTCAGCAACCAGAGATTACAACTTCACCCCATAGAACTGGCTGTGAGCAATACTGTTTGTCATAGGGATCCTAATTCATCTGAGGCCACAGTAGGAATTTCTGAGCTGGATAGGCTGTGTCCTCAGGTATGACATATTTGAGCTGTTTGTGGTTGGTGTTCAGGATGAGTAGGCTCTGAAATATTTGTGGATCTCTGTCCCAGGCATGAAGTCTATGAACTATCTGGGTGTGTGTGTCAGGGGTGGTCTTTATCCAGAGGGTTGGGCCTCGGAGCAGTTCATGTATCTGCAAATCAGAGTGTTCTTGAGAGGAAGGCTGGATGGACCCCCACTCTCATGGGTCTTAAAAGTAGACCTGTGATTTCACATTTTCTATGATTTCTACCATGCCTCCCTAGAGATAAAAGCTTGGGGCCCCACCCTCAGTGAGAGTAAGTGATGTGCAGTTCAGAGGAGCCCATGGTAATAATCCTGATAAGAACAAAACTTGCTGACACGACTACCACCCTTGATAGGGACCCTGTGACCAAAACTGTGTTCACACATTCACTCACTCAATCTGCCCAAACCACAACAAGGAGGGCATCATTTGCAAATATGAGCCCAACCCAAAGCCCAGTGCAGATGGAAGGTCTCAGCACACGAGGAGAGGAGATACTGGATGTAAGCTTGGGTTCCTTGGAGGAGTAAGGAAGACTCAGCACAACCCTAGGCAGGTAGTGGGGATAGGAGGTGTTTGCACAGGGCCACAAGAACCCAGTGACTGATGCACTGTCAGGATATCTCTGTGTCTCCCCATCACACACCCAGCTCATTACCAGATATATGGAATGTAATCTTCTCATTCCCTGGGAGGTGGTGTTGAAAGTCAAAGAGGTGAGCCTCCAAGAAGTTGGGGAGAAACGTCACATTCACCAATTTGTACGAGTTCAGTTCAGTCGCTCAGTCGTGTCTGAATCTTTGCAACCTCATAAATCACAGCACGCCAGGCCTTCCTGTTCATCACCAACTCCCAGAGTTCACTTAAACTCATGTCCAACGAGTCAGTGATGCCATCCAGCCTCTCATCCTCTGTCGTCCCCTTCTCCTCCTGCCATCAATCCCTCCAAGCATCAGGGTCTTTTCCAATGAGTCAACTCTTCACATGAGGTGGCCAAAGTATTGGAGTTTCAGCTTCAGCATCATTTCTTCCAAAGAAGACCCAGGAAGGATATCCTTTAGGATGGACTGGTTGGATCTCCTTTTAGTCCAAGGGACTCTCAAGAGTCTTCTCCAACACCACAGTTCAAAAGCATCAATTCTTCGGCATTCAGCTTTCTTTACAGTCCGACTCTCACATCCATACATGACCACTGGAAAAACCGTAGCCTTGATTAGATGGACTTTTGTTGGCAAAGTAATAGCTATGCTTTTCAATATACTATCTAGGTTGGTCCTAACTTTCCTTCCAAGGAGTAAGCATCTTTTAATTTCATGGCTGCAATCACCATCTGCAGTGATTTTGGAGCCCAAAAAAATAAAGTCAGACACTGTTTCCACTGTTTCCCCATCTATGTGCCATGAAGTGATGGAACCAGATGCCATGATCTTAGTTTTCTGAATGTTGAGCTTTAAGCCAACTTTTTCACTCTCCTCTTTCACTTTCATCAAGAGCCGTTTTAGTTCCTCTTCACTTTCTGCCATAAGGTGCTGTCATCTGCATATCTGAAGTTATTGATATTCCTCCTGGCAATCTTGATTCCAGCTTGTGCTTCTTCCAGCCCAGCGTTTCTCATGATGTACTCAGCATATAAGTTAAATAAGCAGGGTGACAATATACAGCCTTGACATACTCATTTTCCTATTTAGAACCAGTCTGTGGTTCCATGTCCAGTTCTAACTGTTGCTTCCTGACCTGCATACAGGTTTCTCAAGAGTCAGGTCAGGTGGTCTGGTATTCCCATCTCTTTCAGAATTTTCCACAGTTTATTGTGATCCACACAGTCAAAGGCTTTGGCATAGTCAATAAAGCAGAAATAGATGTTTTTTCTGGAACTCTCTTGCTTTTTCGATGATCCAGCAGATGTTGGCAATTTAATCTCTAGTTCCTCTGCCTTTTCTAAAACCAGCTTGAACATCTCGAATTTCATGGTTCATGTACTGCTGAAGCCTGGCTTGGAGAATTTTGAACATTACTTTACTGGCATGTGAGATGAGTGCAATTGTGCGGTAGTTTGAGCATTCTTTGGCATTGCCTTTCTTTGGGATTGGAATGAAAACTGACTTTTTCCAGTCCTGTGGCCACTGCTGAGTTTTCCAAATTTTCTGGCATATTGAGTGCATCACTTTCACAGCATCATCTTTCAGGATTTGAAATAGCTCAACTGGAATTCCATCACCTCCACCAGCTTTGTTCATAGTGATGCTTTCTAAGGCCCACTTGACTTCACATTCCAGGATGTCTGGCTCTAGCTGAGGGATCACACCATCATGATTATCTTGGTCATGAAGCTTTTTTTTTTTTTTGTACAGTTCTTCTGTGTATTCTTGCCACCTCTTCTTAATATCTTCTGCTTCTGTTAGGTCCATACCATTTCTGTCCTTTATAGAGCTCATCTTTGCATGAAATGTTCCCTTAGTATCTCTAATTTTCTTGAAGAGATCTCTAGTCTTTCCCATTCTGTTGTTTTCCTCTATTTATTTGCATTGATTGCTGAGGAAGACTTTCTTATCTCTTCTTGCTATTCTTTGGAACTCTGCATTCAGATGCTTATATCTTTCCTTTTCTCCTTTGCTTTTCACTTCTCTTCTTTTCACAGCTATTTGTAAGGCCTCCCCAGACAGCCATTTTGCTTTTTTACATTTCTTTTCCATGGGGATGATCTTGATCCCTGTCTCCTGTACAATGTCACGAACCTCTATCCATAGTTCATCAGGCACTCTATCTATCAGATCTAGTCCCTTAAATCTATTTCTCACTTCCACTGTATAATCATAAGGGATTTGATTTAGGTCGTACCTGAATGGTCTAGTGGTTTTCCCTACTTTCTTCAATTTAAGTCTGAATTTGGCAATAAGGAGTTCATGATCTGAGCCACAGTCAGCTTCGGGTCTTGTTTTTGCTGACTGTATAGAGCTTCTCCGTCTTTGGCTGCAAAAAATACAATCAATCTGATTTTGGTGTTGACCATCTGATGATGTCCATGTGTAGAGTCTTCCCTTGTGTTGTTGGAAGAGAGTGTTTGTTATGACCAGTGTGTTCTCTTGCCAAAACTCTATTAGCCTTTGCCCTGCTTCATTCCATATTCCAAAGCCAAATTTGCCTGTTACTCCAGGTGTTTCTTGACTTCCTACTTGTGCATTCCAGTATGAGGCTCCAACACAGATGCAGAGATCCCTACCTCTCTTTTCCCCATTAAAGCATTCATTGGCACTGAGGTCAGCTGGAGGGCAGTCTGGACAGAACAGGTGGTGATGGAACTTGTGTACAGCATGAGCCTTCCCGTGACTGGAACATGTCCTTGTCTTGATGGGCAAAGGCCCCTGATGTGTGTCAAGGGGGCATAACTGAGGCCATGGGCAACTGAGTCATTCCCTAGAGGTAGTCCCCGGGGAGGGTCCTCTTTTCTCTTTTAGAGACAGGTACATCATCCAGAATCAGGGCTGGTGCCCCATAGGCGGGTGCACAAACAAGTGGGGACTCTTTGCTTCCAGAATTAGTCTCTCTGCTCCTGTCTAATGCTCTAGCTTTGTCTTTCTCCCTGACAACTCTGTGCCTGTTACATCGTCCCTCTTTGCCTTTGCAAGACTGAATGTGACCTCACTGACACCATGAGGGTCCTTGTTCTGTCTCTCCTGAAGGTATCATGAATTGACATGGATGTTCACTGGGAGTAGTAGGGGGAATTCCCTTTGAGAGTGGGGGATTCGAGGAAAGGCACATTCTGCTTCAGAGGGCCTGTGGTTTTCCTGGGGTGAACCAGGCATTCCTCAAAAATCATTGTGTGATCATGGACTCTGAAGGAAACATGGGGGCTTCTCTTGTAATAAACCTCTTGGGGCTCAAGTGAAAGTCCTCCCCATGGCCAGTAGGCCCTATGGAACCTGCTGCTCATTACCTCTCTCATTCAATCTCCTGACTCTCCCTCCATCATGCTGTGACAGTCACATCATCATCCTCAGTGTTTTTATACACATGAAACTGAGTTCCACTCCCAATTTTTCCACTGGCCATTATCTCCATCTGGGATACTTTTCTCCCAGATAGTCATCTCCTTTAGGCTTTTGCTCAAATCTTGTCACAATCTTACAAAGAACTTCCCTGACCAATCTCTCTAGACATGATCCCCTCTCTCTATTTCACTATCCCAATTTAATTTTAATCACGACAGTTACAAACACCTGAAAAATTACTTAGAGTTTGGGGATGTATGATCCCAACAGAATGTACATTCCATGAGGGCAAGGTTGATTTTCTCCTTCCTAACTCTCATAGTTATGCTTCACACATACTGTGGAGAGAATGAATGAATGACAGAATGAATAAATTTAAAATCGTTGAGAGAGGCACAAATACACAGGTTGAGGGTTCTGCTAGAGAACATATTCAGGGATGACAAGATGATGACAAGGCTGTGGGCTTTATCTCATCTACACGGTGTCCTTGGGGCCCCTTGGAGATGACCCCTTTCCTAACAGAATGGAAAGTCCTGTTGTCCTTTCACATATCACTCACAGTCAGCGACAGAGGCCGTCCCCACGCCAGGCCTTCAGACCCCATTCTCAGAAGCTTTATCTCTCCTGTCATTTGGGGGGGACTGTGGCTGGTTTCCCCCATGAGATCTATTCTGCATTAAACAGGAAAGCACAAACAAGCACCAATGCCACTAACCAGCACAGAGAAAATGCTTTGCATCCTTCCTGTTACAATAGTGGCCACCACAGAGGAGCAATCTTCAGATTATGAAGACTTTTTTTCTGAGTCCAAGAGTGTGGCAATCTGTGGGGTTTTCATTCTGACTTTGTCTTTGCATCCTTGGCATATCATCCTGGGACGGTATTGGCATCTACCTCTGTTGTTCCCCAATCTCACCACCAAGGGGCGCTGGAGATGAAACAATTCTGTCCTGGGATGTACCACTGAAGTGTAGCGGTGGGACCACCCACCCTGGAAGGTGCCATTGGGAGAGTGCGTGTGAAAAAACAGAGTTTGCCCTGACACCGCGTCCGGCCTCGACCACAGTTCCCAGCGGAGGCACTCACGGCGCCACTGGGTCCAAACGCATTCGCTCCACTCCGTCTTTCCGCCGCATTTGAATTCGAGTGGACACCGATATTAATTAAGCTGCAACTTTCTTTGTCTCTTTTCCAACTCCACCACTCTTTTTCTTTTCTTTTCTTTTCTTTTTTTATTGGGATATTCTCTTTTTATTCCATGTCTGATTGCCAAGTCTAATGAATGGGAAGAAAAGTCTCTTAATTTTGATACATTTGAAGGGTATATTACTCAAGTGCTTTTCTTCTTCTGACCTCAGGAAGACGCTGCAATACTGTCATCAGCATCTGTGAAAGAAACTTGCATCAGTTGTTGAGAAAATTACCCAAACAACTTATTTCAAGGACCAAGATGATTAGAGTATGATCAAAGTAAAAAATACAACAAAATGTAACAAAATTAAAGAAAAAAATAATGTCAAATGAAATCAAAGATGATACAGAATATACAGAATATATCTGAGGCAGAATATGGGAGAAGCATACATTAGTGTGACAGTGGGATACTAGCTCCTTATTGGTATTAAATAGAAATATTCATAACAGAAATATGACACCAACATTGACATTTCCTACTATATATATATATATATATATATATATATATATATATATATATATTTCTTGTGCCTGCCTGCACAATTCCTTCAAACTACCAGAAGAGAAGTGGCCTGTCCAGGGCCATAAAATGAATCTCTCAAAGACACCAGCTTTCATTTAAACAAAATGTGCATGGTGTTTCCTAGCCATTCAGACACCACTCTTTTTCTACATGGTCACATCCAAGGTGGGGATAGCTACACAGGGAGAGAGTGCCAGAATTAGCTCTTCCGGGGCTCGAGTACACGCGGAAGTCCAGCTACTCCCGCCCTCCTTCATCTCCTGCTCAGTTCCCATTGGCTGACTGTCTTAGATAAGCAGTGAGGTCGCAGAGCCTGAACTCTGGGCGAGAGGAGTGTGTATACCAGTGCGCCTGCGTTCGGATGAGTGGCTTTTCAGAGTGTGCAATTTTTCTTCGAGTTTTCCCTCTTTTCCCGAAGGGGTTGAATCGCTGCCTTGGTTAGTGGTGAGGTTCGGCACAGTCAGTGGCTGTGCAGGCTGACAGTGTTTCAGTCTTACTTAGCTCTCACTCAGTCTGGATCATATGGCAACGTGCAGTAAGTCACACAGATGCATGCAATTCATGACCAGGGAGAGGTCTGTGGGCTTGTTTCTTTTCTCTCCTTGGAGAGTAATCTGTGTCAGGGAGCTTGGGGTTGTGTATGGCTACGTATGACATCACAGATGCTGTTTGGGGTACATTTAATCTCTCTGAGCCATTGGCCAGGATTGTGGGTGATGGGATATTTGATCTGAGTGGATTTTGCGAGCCATGGTCCAAAGCCTCTAGCATGTGTGTGCCTATGTGCCGGGATGTGCATTTTTGGAGCTTTCAGGCCTTTGAATCCCTGGGTGTGAGATCTCTGGGTAGGCGTTTGTACCCCAGAATGTGAGATCTCTGAGCTTTTGATTCTGGGTCCCAAGTTGTAATGTCTCTGCACTGCTTTGAGGAGGGGTTTGTCTTAAGGTGTAAACTATCAGCTGCTTTGGGTCTGTGCACAGGGTGCAGCTTTTCCATTTGTCTGGGAACTTTATCTTCAGGTTGTATGATGTTCTTGAGTTACTCAAAGTTCTGTCTTTCTGTTTAGGGGTTTCAGTATTAGGTTAGTAAGTGTCCGGAGTGGTTTGGAAGTCAGTCTCTGTGATGTGAAGTATCTGTGCAATTCTCATTTGTTTCTGTCTTGAAGACCTTGGTCTGTTTGGAGGTTCTTTGTGACAATGTGTTTGGTCTCTGTTGTGTTTGTGGGTCTGAGACTCCAGTTGTGAGCTCTCTGTGCAGATACTCAGTGACCTGTTTTTGGTGTCTCTAGGTATCTACCTGAGCTGTGTGGAGTCATTATGTTAAAAATAAAGCCTCTTGTGTTCTTGGCTGTGAGGTCTCTGTCCAGAAACTGAGGATTTGGAAGCTGGCAGATATGATTCTGAAGCCTGGAAGCTGACATTCTGACTGTGTGTTGAGCATGTCACCCATCTCCTGGAATCTCAGTATGTATGATAATTAATACAGCGGGGCCAGTGTCCATCTTGGAGGGTACCTGTTCATATTAGCAATGTGTGTAAAGGGCCTGGCTCCAGACTGTCCTTCAGCAAATGTTTTCTCAGCACCTACCATATACCAGAGCCCTAATTCGAGGAGTTTGTGACAGGACAAAACGGACCAAGTCTTTCATTTCACAGACGTGGTAGTCAGTAAGTAAATCAAGGGTGGCAGGCACTATGAAGAAAGATAATGCTAGATCAGGGAAAAGGGTGTATGGAGGTATGATGTTATTATTTTATTCAAGATAATAAGGAAAAGTCTGAAAGAGGACAATTAAGCATAGATGTGGAGGAAGTGAGGGAGCAGGCCATGGGCATACCTAAGGGAAGAGCATTCCAGGCAGAAGGAACAATAAACGCAACAGTCCTGGCAGGGAAATCTACTTGACGTGCTTCTGAATGTCAAGGAGTCCTGTGATGCTCTGGGTTTGGCATATTTCAATGGATTTAACACTCATTGAAAAGGGTCTGGTGCTGCCATCTCTGTTTCTCCCACAATTTGTGGTCATCTGCATTTCACAGATTAAGGACTCAAGGATCCAACATGTGCCCTGCACCTTCTCTCCTAGCTATACCTGAAATTAGAAGTGAAACCTTCTGGTCCATGATGAGAGACAGAGAGCTTGAGTATATCAGCTGTTGGGATGATAGCATCCATGCTGACTGTCAGTAAACCAGTGGATACAGTTTTAATGTGGGAATCGTGCCTCGTAGTATTGCTACTCTTGATGGACGTCAGGACTTAAGAAGGAAAAAGCAACTGGGGCAAAGAAGGGAGGCAGGAATGGGAAGCTGGAGGACAATGAGAAAATGAAAACCAATGGCTTCAGAAGGTTGCTTGGATTTGGCCCATTTTACCTTGAGTAACTAATTGTATTAGAATATAGTCGCCTTTTCTCTGTCCCTACTCATGTTTTCCCTCCCTTTCTCTTTTATGCCAGGGATACCACCTGGGCCTGGAGATTTCTGTAAAATTTTCAACTACAAGAACGGTTTTTCAATAGATTATCTATTTCTTTTTGGCTGAATTTAGTTAGTTGCTTTCACTGAAATTGCCAGATATAGTTATGTAGAATCATTCACAGAATCCTTTTAATTTCTGTGGAATCTGAAATCTATTTTACTTTCAATATTGGTAAGTGTTGTCTTTGGTTATCTTGCTTTTTTTGGTCTATATGAGTAGAAGTTTATGAATTTGTATTAATCTTTTGAAAGAGCCAGCTTTGTGTTTTGTTGATCATCTCTATTTTTTTTTTCTGATATGTGTTCTGATCACTATTTCCCTTATTTTGCTGACAGTCTTGCTACTAAAGGGGTTTAATAAAGTCCCTGAGTTTTCCAAGCATAGTGAAAAATGACAGATTCTAGGGCATTGTTGTAACTGTACTGAGATTGCCAGAGTGCAGATCATGAAATCTGCAATTTTTTTAAAGAATTCCTCAGTTCTGATTGACATGGACAACTTGTCTAGGCACTACCAGAGCAGAGGAATGGTCTTATTTTGCCTCCTGCCAGGCTCTGTCTCCACTGGGAACATGTGCAGGTGACAGGGGTTTGCTGCCTTCTCTGATGCAGGAACCCATGACCTCCAGTTAGGAGACTCACTGACATGCTGTCCGCTGTTCTGAGGAGACTCTCAGACAATTGATTCTACAAAACATCCTAATTCCAGTCTTGGCAAGCCTCTATCTGAAAGATTTCTGAAGAAATCGGATTTCTATTTAGTCTGCATTTCCATGATGTAAGATCAATTTGTGGTATGTGGTAGCTGTTATTCTGCATATTTTGTCATAGCCATTGGATCTTACCCTTGACTGAATAAATACAGAACACACTGAGTTTTCCACAATGCCTCCAGACTGGTGGCTCCCTTACTGCTGGGCGACACTGAACAAGTTACATAGTTTCTCTGTGCCTCATTCCTCCATTAGCCACATAGAATCACTAGCTTGGAGTAAATTTAACTACTTCATGGGGCAGTGTAGAACACTGACCATGTTAAGACATGGGAAACTGTCAAAACAGTATGTGCCATACGGTACATTCTCAGTCAATTCTAGCTGTTCTCATTACTGTAGTTAATAATATTGCTGTTCCACATTTCCTTGGATAGTGTTCCCAGGACACAATGTCAAGACCACCTTTGACTCACTGCATGGACCTTGCAGTATCACTTCAGCCCTCAAGAGCGGAGTGTATGAGGCATGGGGGAAGATTTTTTTTTTTAACACAATCAGTATTCACCTCTTCTTGTGAAGATATTGTGAAGCCTAAATGCAATAAACTGTGGAAAATTCTGAAAGAGATGGGAATATCAGACCACCTGATCTGCCTCTTGAGAAATTTGTATGCAGGTTAGGAAGCAACAGTTAGAACTGGACATGGAACAACAGACTGGTTCCAAATAGGAAAAGGAATACGTCAAGGCTGTATATTGTCACCCTGCTTATTTAACTTATATGCAGAATACATCATGAGAAACGCTGGACTGAAAGAAACACAAGCTGGAATCAAGATTGCTGGGAGAAATATCAATAACCTCAGATATGCAGATGACACCACCCTTATGGCAGAAAGTGAAGAGGAACTAAAAAGCCTCTTGATGAAAGTGAAAGAAGAGAGTGAAAAAGTTGGCTTAAAGCTCAACATTCAGAAAACGAAGATCATGGCATCTGGTCCCATCACTTCATGGGGAATAGATGGGGAAACAGTGGAAACAGTGTCAGACTTTATTTTTTGGGGCTCCAAAATCACTGCAGATGGTGACTGCAGCCATGAAATTAAAAGACGCTTACTCCTTGGAAGGAAAGTTATGACCAACCTAGATAGCATATTCAAAAGCAGAGACATTACTTTGCCAACAAAGGTTCGTCTAGTCAAGGCTATGGTTTTTCCTGTGGTCATGTATGGATGTGAGAGTTGGACTGTGAAGAAGGCTGAGCGCCGAAGAATTGATGCTTTTGAACTGTGGTGTTGGAGAAGACTCTTGAGAGTCCCTTGGGCTGCACGGAGATCCAACCAGTCCATTCGGAAGGAGATCAGCCCTGGGATTTCTTTGGAAGGAATGATGCTAAAGCTGAAACTCCAGTACTTTGGGCACCTCATGCGACAAGTTGACGAATTGAAAAAGACTTTGATGCTGGGAGGGATTGGGGGCAGGAGGAAAAGGGAACGATGAAGGATGAGATGGCTGGATGGCATCACTGACTCGATGGACGTGTCTGGGTGAACTCTGGGAGTCGGTGATGGACAGGGAGGCCTGGCGTGCTGCGATTCATGGGGTCACAAAGAGTCGGACACAACCGAGCAACCAAACTGAACTGAAATGCAACACTGAGGTTTCATCATGTTCTTGTATGGAAAAATTTAGTGCATATTCTCTATGAAGTTACAAGTCTAATAACCCCTTCATATGATCTGTATAGTGACAGGAAATAAGTGGTCATTTGACAGTTATAGAACATGAGTATATAATGTTTAAAAAATCTTATAGAGGGAAATTTAAAGGCCGAGAAACCTCATCACATAGCTTTTTTTTGGAGGGGGTGGGTGGGAGGCATTCTTTGTATAAAGTCTAATTCTCCTGTATCAAATTCTAAAAATCTGATTCTGATGAAGATATGAAAATGTTAATAGTCAAACTTTCATCAGTAATCCTTTATTTCTTGTGTAGTTTTCACACTGCTAGTTTTAGTGTTTTTTTTTTTTTATTTCTTCTGCTAATATTCATGATGTTTAATCCAAGGGTGATGGTATGGATATTTTCTGAGGCAAATCATGAGATTGTCAGTCATGTTTTTGGATGGAGAATCTGAGGATGAGGCACAGGTGCTAGAGAGCGGAGTTGGGGTGGGAGTGGAAAAGGGTGGGTGCAGGGACAGGGGGGTGTGAGTACAAGCAGAAACAGAAGTGAAGAGAGGCAAGAAGATAAGCTCACCTTTCTGAACCGTGGTTAGCTCTCCATATGCACATGTATAATAAAGTCTTTGAGTGCTCATCACAACACTATGAGGTAAGCATTTTTAATGCTGTCATCCCTTTCAGCAGCTGAGGACGCAGAAACACGTAGCAGTTAACAGGTGAATGAATTTGCCCAAGGTCACCTCCCTGGAAGAGCTGAGTCAGATTGATGCCCAGGCCAGAGAGGAACAGAGACATGTTGTATCTCACCCCCAATCTGGAATACATTGCAGTGTCTAGTGTACTCTCGATCAAAAGGCAGATCAACATGTCCATCTGAAGGAAACTTTACTGTATATGGATTAAACACAGTGTCTCCTAAGTGCATGAAGGACCATGGATTGTCGTGTCAGCATGCACACATCACAGAGAACGGTTCCTGGTCCAAATAACAGATACAGTGTCATGAAGACATTAACCTCTCTATCTCATACTTTTTAAAAATGAAGAGAACAGAACCTGGAAGGGAATAGACTGCATATTAAGTTTTTTTTTTTCCTCTCAAGTGTGACATTCTAGATAATTTCCAAATCACCTTTGTTTAGCTTTTGAAAAAATATTTATCTTTCATTGATTGATTATTATTTACAGTATTGATTTCTGTCACACATCAACATGAATTAACTGTGGGTGTAGGTGTACATATGCCCCCTCCCTCTTGAATCCCTCCCACTTCCCCATTTCCACCCCTCTATTACCCCTCTGTTATTACAGAGCCCCCATTTGAGTTCCCTGAGTCATATAGCAAATTCCCATTGGCTATCTATTTACATATGTTAATGGATATGCATCCATGCTACTCTCTCCATTTATCTCACCCACTCCCTCTTCTCCCATCCCCTTGTGCATAAGTCTGTTCTCTATGTCCTGTCTCCATTGCTGCTCTGCGAACAGGTTTATCAGTAAGGTCCTTCTAGATTCCCTATATATGCATTAATATACAGTATTTGTTTTTCTCGTTCTAACTTACTTCACTCTGTATAGTAGGCTCTGGGTTCATCCACCTCCTTAGAACTGACTCAAATGCATTCGTTTTTTTCTATGGCTGAGCAGCATTCCATTGTATATATGCACCACATCTTCTTTATCCATTCCTCTGTCGATGGACATCTAGCTTGCTTCCATGTCTTGCCTACTGTAAATAGTGTTGCAATGAACACTGGGGTACATGTGTCTTTTTCGGCTTTGGTTTTTGAAGGGTATATGCCTAATAGTGGGATTGCTGGGTCATATGGTGGTTTTATTCCTAGTTTTTTTAAGGAATCACCATACTGTCTTCCCTAATAGCTGTATCAATTTACATTCCCACCAGCAGTGTAGGAGGGTTCCCTTTTCTCCACACCCTCTCCAGCACTTGTTGCTTGTGGATTGTTTGATGATGCCCATTCTATCTGGTGTGAGGTGATATCACATTGTAGTTTTGATTTGCATTTCTCTAATAATGAGCTTCCCTGGTGCCTCAGATGGTATAGAGTCTTCCTGCAGTGCGGGAGATCCAGGTTCACTCCCTGGGTCAGGAAGATCCCCTGGAGAAGGAAATGGCAACCCACTCCAGTATTCTTGCCTGGAAAATTCCATGGACAGAGGAACCTGACAGGCTACAGTCCATGAGTTTGCAAAGAGTTGGACACGACTGAATGACTAACACTGTAATAATGAGTGATGGCAAGCATCTCTTCATGTGTTTATTAGCCATTTGTTTGTCTTCTTTGGCAAAATATCTGTTTAGGACTTTTGCCCACTTTTTGACTGGATTGTTTGTTTCTCTGGTATTGACTTGTATGAGCTGTTTATGTGTTTAGGAAATTAATACTTTGTCAGTTGTTTCAGTTGCTATTGTTTTCTCCCATTCTGACGGTGTTCTTTTCACTTTGTTTATAGTTTCCTTTGCTATGCAAAATCTTTTAAATTTAAATAGTGCCCACTTATTTATTTTTGTTTTGATTTCCTTTATTTTAGGAGGTTTGTCCTAGAGGATCTTACTATGATTTATGTTATACAGTGTTCTGCCTATGTTTTCTTCCAAGAGTTTTATAGTTTCTGGTCTTACATTTAGGTCTTTAGCCCATTTTGAGTTTATCTTTGTGTATGGTGTTAGGAAGTCTTCTAATTTCATTCTTTTGCACTTAGTTGTCTAGTTCTTCAATCACGACTTATTGAAACTGCTGTCTTGTTTCTATTGTATAGTCTTGCCTCCTAAGTCAAAGAAAAGGTGCCTATATGTGTGTGGGTTTTTCTCTGGGCTTTCTATCTTGTTTCATTGGCCTGTACTTCTGTTTTTGAGCCTGTAACGTACTGTCTTGATGACTGTAACTTTGTAGTATAACCTGAAATCAGGTAAGTTGATTCCTCTAGCTCCAGTCTTCTTTCTCAAGATTACTTTGACTATTCAGGGTCTTTTGTGTTTCCATACGAACTGTGACATGTTTTGTTCTAGTTCTGTGAAAAACACCATTAGTAATTTGATAGGGATCACATTGAATCTGTAGATTACATTTGGTAGTATAGTCATTTTCACAATATTGATTCTTCCTACCCAGGAACATGGCCTCTCTCCATCTGTTTATGTCATCTTTGATTTATTTCATCAAATTATAATTTTATGTATACAGTTCTTTTGTCTCCTTATGTAAGTTTATTCCTAGATGTTTTATTCTTTTTGTTGCAGTGATGAATGGAATTGATTCCTTAATTTCTCTTTCTGATTTTTCATTGTTAGTATATAGGAAGGCAAATGATTTCTGTGTATTTATTTTTTATCCTGCAACTTTGCTAATTCACTGATTAGCTCTAGTAATTTTCTGATAGTATCATGGTTTTCTATGTACAGCATCACGTCATCTGCAAACAGTGAGTGCTATACTTCTTCTTTTCTGATCTGGATTCCTTTTGTTTCTTTTTCTTCTCTATTTATTGTAGCTAGGACTTCCAGAGCTATGCTGAATAATAGTGGTGAAAGTGAACAGCCTTGTCTTGTTCCTGATCTTAGGGGGAATGCTTTCAGTTTTTCACCATTGAGAATATTTGTTGTGTGCTTAATATATGTGGCCTTTACTATGTTGAGATAGGTTCCTTTTTTGTCCATTTCTTGAAGAGTTTTAATCAGAGCCAATGCCCCCACAGACAGGGGTCCACAGATAATGATTTTAGAGCCCCACACCACTTAATTTATGCTGAGTGAATCTGCAACCCCTCCAAACCTTCTTACGGATACAAACACACACAACAGCACAGCAGAATTTGTGAGCTTGCCTTTGTCTCCTGAGGTAATTGCAGATTTGTGGACTCACTACCCAGAGTTGTCACTGGCCATCCTTTGCTCATTCTTGTCCTGGACAAGGGCACTGCAGAGATGCGTGGACCAGTCTCCTCTAGTCTGTGGATGTCTCCTGTCTCCTCTATTCGTTAGACATCTCATGTTCTTTCGACTTCATCTCCTGTGTCAGCAGGGGGCTGGGCCCATGCACACACACGCAAACACAGGTAACATAAGCACACACCTGTACGCACGCATGTGCAAGGCACAGGGACACAAACAGGGAACAAATGTGTCAGTACTTGAAGAACCAGTGGTTCACATGAAATACAGTGATTTCATATTTCTTATAGGAAAATACCCATTCTGATCTTCAAATGTGAAATATACAGAACTCTAACTTCCATGAAAGAGTGCTCAAGCCTAGATTTTGATATAAGAAATACAAAGAATTCCATATTTCATGAAAAATCAGTGGTGCACATATTTTCATTTGTGAAACAGAGATAACTCCAATACCATATAGGTTCTCCATATCTGAAGAAAACTAAAGCCATGATTTACATCTGTGAAATATAGAGATTTTCATATTTGATGTAAGGATCACCACCCAGATTTTCATATATGAAGTATAGAAAAGACCATATTTCATGTAAGAAACTCAGCATACAGATTTTCATAAAGTGAAATACAAAAAGTTCAATATTTCATGAGGTAAATTCAGCACTGACATTTTCATATGTAAAATATAGAGAATTCCATTTTTAACCGAGTAAAATTTCACCCTGATTTTCATATGTGAAATATACCGAATTCCATATTTTAGGTAGTAATATCGATGCACAGATTTTCACATCCAAAATATACACAATTCCAGATTACACGTGGGTAAATTAGCACCCAGTTTTTCACGTGTGCCATACACAATGTTCAGTACTTCCTAGAGGAAAATTTGAACAGAGATTTTCATATATGATATATAGAAGATTTCATATTTTGTGGTAAATGTGTGTCCAGGTTTCAAATGTGATATGTAGAGAATTCCACATTTCATGTGGGAAAATTGGCAACCGTATTTTCATATATGAAATACAGAGTTCAGTATTTTTTGGTACGAATATCTGAGAAGGGATGACCTTATATCAAAGATGAAAACTTTCTTATTGCATGTATGAAAACCTGTTCACTGATTAATATATATGAAAAGTAGAGATTTCATATTTCATGTAGATAAAGTTTTTCCCAGTGTTGTATAATGTGAAATATAGATGACCCAGAGGGATGGTATGGGGAGGGAGGAGGGAGGAGGGTTCAGGATGGGGAACACATGTATAATTTTTTTTAAATTAAAAAGAATAAAAAAAAAGAAAAAGAAAAAAAAAGAGAAAAAAAAGAAATATAGACAGTTACATATTTATGTAATAAAATCTTAATTAAGATTTTCACATATTTCATTTAGGAAAACTTCTAATGTGATGTCCACACGGAAAACAAAATTCCCCATTCATATTTGAGAATCTATGCCTACAAAACCCATTCTAATATTTTAATATGTGAAGTTTAGTGAATTTAATATTTAGGAAAATAAATGTCTATATTTTCATATGCTAAACACAGAGAATTCCATATACCATGTAGGAAAATGTGCAACCAATATTTATAAATGTAATATGAAAAATTTAACATTTCATTTATGAAATATAGAGAAATACATATACTGTAGAACACACAACGCCCATATTTTCATATGTGAAATATAGATTAGTCTATATTTAAGTCAAGGAAATCTGTGCTCAGATCTTTTATATGAAATGTTAAGAGTACCACACATCATGTAAAACAACCTCTATCTAGGTTTTCACTTGTGAAATGTACAGATTTTGTATTTCTGGAATGAATATTTGCTTCTGGAATTTCATATTGGAACTATAGAGAATTGGATATCTCATCAGAAAATTTAATTGATAAATTCATTTATGAAAGTAGAATTCCTAACTCAGCAGGAGAATGTATGCTCAAATTTTCCAATGTGAATAATACAGAATTCCCTATTCATGCAGGAAAATATGTGCACATATATCCATATGGGAAACATACAATATTCTATATATCATGAGCAAACATATATAGCTGGATTTTCAAACATGAAATACAGATTTCATACTTCATGTAGAAAAATCTGCACCCATATTTTCATGTATGAAATATAGAAAGTTACATATTTGCTGTAAGAAAGTCATCATTCAGGCTTTCCTATATGAAATATATAGTATTCCATATTTTAATCAGGAAAATCTGCACTAATATGTTAATACAAGAAATGTACAGAATTTCATATTTCATGTAGAAAATCTACAGCTAGATTTTCAAATGTGAAATTTAAAGAATTCCATGTTTCATAAATTTAGCCTGTCTTCATATTTTAATAAGACAAACACAGAGAATTCCGTATTTCATGTGGGAAAATCTAAACCAAGATACTTATACATGACATGTAGCAGATTGCACATACTATGGAGCAAAATCAGGGTCCACATGTCATATAGGTAATATAGGGATTCTGTACTTCATAGAAGCATATCTAAGGTAAGATTTCCATATTTGAAACATAGAAAATTCCATATTTCATGTAAAAAATCTGAACTCAAATTTTCATACCTAAAATATATACAGTTAATATGCCATGTAAGAAAATCTGTACCCTGGTTTTCATATGAGAAGTGAAAATAAATCCATATTTCATCTCAAAAATTCCTCATCTTGTTTTTACTTGGGAAATATAGAGAGTTCCATATATTTTCTAAAATATCTGTACTTAGATTTCCACATAAAAAACATGAAAATTTTCATATGTGATGCGTGATTTCTGTATGTGAAATATAGAAAGTTCATAGTTCATGTAGTAAAATCTGTTCCCAGATATCTATATATGAAATTAGAATTACATATTTTATGTCAAAAAAATCATAATTAAGGTTTTCTTGTATGAAATATGCAGAATCCCATATAGCAATATAGCAGAAAATCTACACTTATCATCTGTGAGATATACATGATTTCATACTTCATTTAGGAAAATTTGCACTCAGATTTCCACATGTGAATCATACAGAATTACATATTTTCACAGTTGAAAATCTAGGCCCACAAAACCCATGCTAATATTTTAGTATGAGTTCTATAGAGAATTTAACATTTAATGTAGGTTAATGAATGTCTATATTTTCCAAAGTTAAACACAGAGAATTCCATATATCATGTGCAGAATGTGCACATAGATTGTATAAGTGTAAAGTAAAACATTCAATATTTAAGCAGGAAAGCCTTCTTCCAGATTTTCATATAGCATATTGCATGTTTCATGCAGGAAAACCTGTGTCTAGATTTTCAAATGGGAAATATAGAGAGTTACATATTTAATGTAGAAACATCAGCACCCATATTTTCATATGTGAAATAGAGAGTATCCCAAAACAAGGAAATCCGTGTCCATATTTCTTTATGTGAAATATGAAACATACCAACTTTCATGTACCTAGATGATCATTTATTAAATGTACAAATTTTCTACTTCAGTAATGAAAATTTGCCTCACTGTTTCATATTTGAACTATGGAGAATTATATACTCCATGTCCGAAAATCTTAACTGAGATTTTCCTTACAAAACTGCAAAATATTCCATACTTTATTCATGAAAATATGTGTTCAAATTTTCCTATGTGAAATATACAGCATTCCATATTTATGCAGGAAAAAGAGTGCAGAGATATCCAGATGTGAAACATACAATGGTCCATCTATCATGACAAAAATATACAGCTAGATTTCTAAACATAAATACAGATTTCAAATTTAATGTAGAAAAATCTACACCCATAACTCATATGTGATATAGAGAAAATTTCACATTTCATGCAGGAAAATCATCATTCAAGTCTATATATGCACAAAGCAGGGCATTCAAAACCAGTGCTCTGGAACAACCCATGGGAATAGGCTGGGGAGGGAGGTGAGTGGGGCTTGAGGATGTGTGGGACACATATATACCTATGGCTCATTAATGTTGATATATGGCAAAAAAAAAATCACAGTATTGTACAGTAATTATCCTCCAGTTATAACAAATAATTTGAATTAAAAAAAGAAAACAGTGGAAGAAACTCTACTCAGTGCTCTGTGGTGACCTAAATGGGAAGGCAATCCAAAAATGAAGGGATCTATGTATGCCTATAATAGATTGACTTTGATGTACAACAGAAACTAATACAAGGTAGTAAAGCACTCCATTCCAATAAAAATTCTTTTAAATACATTACAATTCAACTATGGCTCCAGCAGTGAATGAATAAATGGTTCCCCCATTTGCAATATATATATCCTAGGGAACATTATGCTTTTTAAGTATAATATTTCAGTTAGAGGAAGATAAAAAACTGTATCATCACATGATATTGTTAGTTAATTTACCTGAATTATAGAAACAGAGTAGAATGTGATTATCTGGGGCCAGTGGAAATAGACCATGATGGTCTAAGTTACCAACTTTCAGTCAAAGTTTGAATAATCTCACCAAGGAAGATACTGTAATAAGGGCAAGAAGGGCATGGAGCTGCCGTCCTTAGCTAAAGAGCATAGAAGTTAGAAGACCAGGTCCACCAATAGTCAGCCTCTCAGCAGAGTGTAGTAAAAGATGTATTTCAGCCTTTGCCCATGGCCCTCCAGGTGCTCTGGCCTTGGTCTGTCTGGGTAGCAAGGTCTGGAACCTGGGGACAGACTAAAGGCCGAGTCTTGCAGAGGTCCAGAGACCTTACTAGAGCTATTCACTGGCCTGGCCCAGGGTTCAGAGAAATAGGCAACCTACCTGCCATCCCCACCTCCATGACTTAATTCTTGTGGCAATCTGACTGGGTCAGAGTCTACAGAACCCAGCCCCTGCCCTCCCCCTGCCCCCACAATTAGGGTAGACTGAGAAGACAGGGCAGCTGTGGGCTGGGCACCTGGCTCCCTCATTTAAGGTGGCTGGGCAGGATATGGGGACCTTGGTAAGAGGAGGGCCCAGAGACTGAGAGCTGCCTCTTCAGTTGTGACTGGCCACGAGGGGGAGGACCAAGACAGGGTCCTGGATGAATGCTCTCAGACAAGATAATCAGCTTGCCCAGGAACCCCCTCCTCCTAAACAGGACCTTGGAGTGTGAAAGTCAAGCTTAGAATCTGACCTTTCAACATTGAGAATAATATTTGTTTTGCTAGAGGTTTACAGGAATACAGTTACCTAACTGTGACTTTTCTTCAAGAATAGAATATCTGAAAGCAAGATGTTTGTCACAGCTAATCACATCCCTCCCACAAGTTTTGTATAAGTGGGCATTCTTGAAAGCTTTTGGGAAGTTCAGGATTTTTAAAGGCATAAGCCAACCATCTCCTTGCATGGCCCTGTAAGACAATGCTCTCTTTAAACTCCAATGTTCTGAAATTGTTTTTCTAACTAACCCATGGGTACATCAGTTGAGTTCAATTTAGTCACTCAGTTCAGTTCAGTTCAGTCGCTCAGTCCTGTCCAACTCTTTGTGACCCCATGAATTCCATCACGCCAGGCCTTCCTGTCCATCACCAACTCCAGAGTCCACCCAAAGCCATGTCCATCAAGTCGGTGATGCCATCCAACCATCTCATCCGCTGTCGTCCCCTTCTCCTCCTGCCTTCAATCTTTCTCAGCATCAGGGTCTTTTCAAATGAGTCAGCTCTTCGAATCAGGTGGCCAAAGTATTGGAGTTTCAGCTTCAACATCGGTCCTTCCAATGAACACCCAGGACTGATCTCCTTTAGGATGGACTGGTTGGATCTCCTTACAGTCCAAGGAACTCTCAAGAGTCTTCTCCAACACCACAGTTCAAAAGCATCAATTCTTTGGTGCTCAGCATTCCTTATGGTCCAACTCTACATCTATACATGACTACTGCAAAAACCATAGCATTGAATATATGGAACTTTGTTGGTAAATAACGGGTCTGTTTTTTAACATGCTATTTAGGTGTGCTATAGGATTTCCTCAAAACAGCAAAACTCTTTTAATTTCATGGCTGCAGTCACCTTCTGCAGTGATTTTGGAGCCCAAGAAAATAAAGTCTGTCACTGTTTCCTTTGTTTCCACATCTATTGCCAGGAAGTGATGGGACCGAATGCCGTGATCTTAGTTTTTTGAATGTTGAGTTTTAAATCAGCTTTTCTCAGTTTCCTCTTTCATTTTAAACCAGAGGCTCTTTAGTTTCTCTTCGCTTTCTGCCATTAAATTGTCATCTGGGTATCTGAGGTTATTGATATTTCTACCTGCAATCTTGATTCCAGCTTGTATGTCATCCAGTCCTGCATTTCCCATGATGTAATCTGCATTTAACTCCCGTACTCTTGCCTGGAAAATCCCATGGACGGAGGAGCCTGTTAGGCTGCAGTCCATGGGGTTGCAAAGAGTCGGACATGACTGAGCAACTTCCCTTTCACTTTTCACTTTTATGCATTGGAGAAGGAAATGGCAACCCACTCCAGTGTTCTTGCCTGGAGAATCCCAGGGACGGGGGAGCCTGGTGGGCTGCTGTCTATGGGGTCACACAGAGTCGGACATGACTTAAGTGACTTAGCAGTAGCAGCAATCTGCATTTAAGTTAAATAAGCAAGATGACGATATTCAGGCTTGACGTGCTCCTTTCCCAATCTGTTCCATGTTTAGTTCTAACTCTTGCTTCTTAACCTGCATACAGATGTCTCAGGAGGCAGGTAATGTGGTCTGGTATTTCCAACTCTTTAAGAATTTGCCACAGTTTGTTGCGACCCACACAGTCAAAGGCTTTAGCGTAGTCAACAGTTTTCTAGGAAACATATTTATTGTATCTCTTTTCTCTTTTCAGTCTTTTGGTAGTTTCCTTATCATGTGCATCACATTATGGTTTAATACTTATTCAATAATAGAAATGTTTCCCATCCATTATGTCTTTGTGGAGAGGATTTCTAGATTGAAAAGAAATTTTGAATTTTGTTTTCATCTGTATTACTCCCAAACAACCCATTTTTTCTTAAGCAGCTGCTTTCTGAGTTTGGGCTACCTGGTTAGTGGGGTGAGCTTTGGGAGACAGATGAATATATAGCAGTACCAAGTTGAGAGAAGAAAATCAATATTATGAATAAATTGTAGTCTCTCAAAATGTGTATGCTGAAGACATAACTCTCTGTACATTATATTTCATTAAAATGTGAGTAGATTGTCATTTCTTCTGACACTATTTGGAAATAGGGCCTCTAATTAGGTAGTTGGGTTAATACAACTGATTCTTTATAAGAAAAGGAGATCAGTCACAGACAACACAGAGACATTACCGTGTGAAGACAAAGCCAGAAAATTCTGGATGACACAGTCCAGAACAGAACAAATCTCCTGACCCTTTGATTATTGATTTGATCCCCAGAAGCTTGAGAAAACATCGTTTTAAGCTACCTGGCATGGTTCTCATTGTTCTGGCAACCCTAGAAAACCAACACACCCACTTCTTCTTGAAAAGAGGCTTTCAGTTTCAAATGAGGCCTCCTTTTCTTACCTAGGTTCTCATGGAAAGGAAATTTCCCCTCTAGAATACCTACCAGACTTTTTGGACCCCTGCCCCCACAAACCTTTGCTCTCTTACTTGGCCTATCTAGTTTGACTTCTGAAGAAATTACTGTTCACCCTAGAGTAATTGATTCAGACTATAAAAGAGAAATTCAAATTATGTCATCTCAGATTTTATAGCAATTCAAAAAGGGGGATAAAATTGCTCAATTACTTATTTTACCTTACATTTCTATTAACTCCTCTAGTGATGTACAGATGGGTGGATTTGGCAATACAGATCAAAAACAGTCCTTTTGGAGATCATTAGTATCTGAATTTGCCCAACCGACTGTAAATATCAAAATTAATGGTAAAAGATTTTCTGGTCTCCTCAACACTGGATCTGATATTACTATTATTTCCAAACATTTATGGCCCAAATCCTGGTCTGTACAAAAAATTTCTTGCCAAATTGCAGGTATTTCTCAAACCAAAGTACAAGAGGTTTATCAGAGTACTCAAATTTATCCATGTGAGGGACCAGAAGGCCAACCTGCAACATTAAAACCTTATGTGATAGATGCACCCCTTAATCTAATAGGAAGGGACTTATGCAATGGCAAACTCAGATATACATTCCACATTTTTCCTAGGGGCCACTGCTCATTTAACAAATACAGTTATTAAAATAACTTGGAAGAATGACAAGCCTATTTGGACACAGCAGTGGCCCCTCATGAAAGAGAAATTACAGGCGGCTAAGCAACTTATAGATACACAACTAGAATTAAAGCATATTGAGGAATCTTGTTCTCCTTGAAAGTCTCCTATTTTTGTTATAAAAAAGAAATCTAACAAATGGCATCTCCTAACAGACATTCGGAGAAGGCAATGGCACCCCACTTCAGTACTCTTGCCTGGAAAATCCCATGGATGGAGGAGCCTGGTAGGCTGCAGTCCATGGGGTCGCTAAGAGTCAGATACGACTGAGCGACTTCACTTTCACTTTTCACTTTCATGCATTGGAGAAAGAAATGGCAACCCACTCCAGTGTTCTTGCCTGGAGAATCCCAGGGACGGAGGAGCCAGGTGGGCTGCTGTCTATGGGGTCGCACAGAGTTGGGCATAACTGAGGCCAGGGGCAGTGGCTGGGAGGACCAACCCCATGTTCAACGAGCTGTGGTTGTGCGGGCGCAGGAGGGCTTAAAGGAGCTATCCCACATTGAAGGTCAGGAAGGGCGGCGGTGAGGAGATACCCCTCGTCCAAGGTAAGAGACACCCAAGTAAAACGGTAGGTGTGGCAAGAGGGCAGCAGAGGGCAAACACACTGAAACCATACTCACAGAAAACTAGTCAATCTAATCACACTAGGACCACAGCCTTGTCTAACTCAATGAAACTAAGCTATGTCCTTGGGGCAACCCAAGATGGGCGGGTCATTGTGGAGAGATTTGACAGAATGTGGTCCACTGGAGAAGGGAATGACAAACCACTTCAATATTCTTGCCTTGAGAACCCCATGAACAGTATGAAAAGGCAAAATGATAGGATACTTAAAGAGAAATTCCCCAGGTCAGTAGGTGCCCAATATGCTACTGGAGATCAGTGGAGAAATAACTCCAGAAAGAATGAAGGGATGGAGCCAAAGCAAAAACAATACCCAGCTGTGGATGTGACTGGTGATAGAAGCAAGGTCCGATGCTGTAAAGAGCAATATTGCATAGGAAACTGGAATGTCAGGTCCATGAATCAAGACAAATTGGAAGTGGTCAAACAAGAGATGGCAAGAGTGAATGTCAACATTCTAGGAATTAGCGAACTGAAATGGACTGGAATGGGTGAATTTAACTCAGATGACCATTATATCTACTACTGTGGGCAGGAATCCCTCAGAAGAAATGGAGTGGCCATCATGGTCAACAAAAGAGTGTGAAATGCAGTACTTGGATGCAATCTCAAAAACAACAGAATGATCTCTGTTCCTTTCTAAGGCAAACCATTCAATATCAGTAATTCAAGTCTATGCCCCAACCAGTAATGCTGAAGAAGCTGAAGTTGAACGGTTCTATGAAGACCTAAAAGACCTTTTAGAACTAACATGCAAAAAAAGGTGTCCTTTTCATTATAGGGGACTGGAATGCAAAAGTAGGAAGTCAAGAAACACCTGGAGAAACAGGCAAATTTTGCCTTGGAATATGCAATGAAGCAGGGCAAAGACTAATAGAGTTTTGCCAAGAAAATGCACTGGTCATAACAAACACCCTCTTCCAACAACTCAAGAGAAGACACTATACATGGACATCACCAGATGGTCAACACTGAAATCATATTGATTATACTCTTTGCAGCCAAAGATGGAGAAGCTCTATACAGTCAGCAAAAACAAGACCAGGAGCTGACTGTGGCTCAGACCATGAACTCCTTATTGCCAAATTCAGACTTGATTGAAGAAAGTAGGGAAAACCACTAGACCATTCAGGTATGACCTAAATCAAATCCCTTATGATTATACAGTGGAAGTGAGAAATAGATTTAAGGGCCTAGATCTGATAGATAGAGTGCCTGATGAACTATGGATAGAGGTTCGTGACATTGTACAGGAGACAGGGATCAAGATCATCCCCATGGAAAAGAAATGCGAAAAAGCAAAATGGCTGTCTGGGGAGGCCTTACAAATAGCTGTGAAAAGAAGAGAAGTGAAAAGCAAAGGAGAAAAGGAAAGATATAAACATCTGAATGCAGACTTCCAAAGAATAGCAGGAAGAGATAAGAAAGCCTTCTTCAGCAATCAATGCAAAAAAATAGAGGAAAAAAACAGAATGGGTAAGACTAGAGATCTGTTCCAGAAAATCAGAGATACCAAAGGAACATTTCATGCAAAGATGAGCTCTATAAAGGACAGAAATGGTATGGACCTAACAGAAGCAGAAGATATTAAGAAGAGGTGGCAAGAATACACAGAAGAACTATACAAAAAAGATCCCCATGACTAAGATAATCACGATAGTGTGATCCCTCAGCTAGAGCCAGACATCCTGGAATGTGAAGTCAAGTGGGCCTTAGAAAGCATCACTATGAACAAAGCTAGTGGAGGTGATGGAATTCCAGTTGAGCTATTTCAAATCCTGAAAGATGATGCTGTGAAAGTGCTGCACTCAATATGCCAGAAAATTTGGAAAACTCAGCAGTGGCCACAGGACTGGAAAAGGTCAGTTTTCGTTCCAATCCCAAAGAAAGGCAATGCCAAAGAATGCTCAAACTACCACACAATTTCACTCATCTCACACGCTAGGAAAGTAATGCTCAAAATTCTCCAAGCCAGGCTTCAGCAATATGTAAACCGTGGACTTCCTGATGTTCAAACTGGTTTTAGAAAAGGCAGAGGAACCAGAGATCAAATTGTCAACATCCACTGGATCATCAAAAAAGCAAGAGAGTTCCAGAACAACATCTATTTCTGCTTTATTGACTATGCCAAAACTTTGACTGTGTGGATCACAATAAACTGTGGAAAATTCTGAAAGAGATGGGAATACCAGAACACTTGATCTGCCTCTTGAGAAATTTGTATGCAGGTCAGGAAGCAACAGTTAGAACTGGACATGGAACAACAGACTGGTTCCAAATAGGAAAAGGAGTTCATCAAGGCTGTATATTGTCACCCTGTTTATTTAATTTATATGCAGAGTACATCATGAGAAAAGCTGGACTGGAAGCAAAACAAACTGGAATCAAGATTGCCGGGAGAAATATCAATAACCTCAGATATGCAGAAGACACCACTTTATGGCAGAAAGTGAAGAGGAACTTAAAAGCCTCTTGATGAAAGTGAAAGTGGAGAGTGAAAAAGTTGGCTTAAAGCTCAACATTCAGAAAACGAAGATCATGGCATCCAGTCCCACCACTTCATGGGAAATAGATGGGGAAACAGTGGAAACAGTGTCAGACTTTATTTTTCTGGGCTTCAGAATCACTGCAGATGGTGACTGCAGCCATGAAATTAAAAGACGCTTACTCCTTGGAAGGAAAGTTATGACCAACATAGACAGCATATTCAAAAGCAGAGACATTACTTTGCCAACAAAGGTTCATCTAGGCAAAGCTATGGTTTATCGTGTGGTCATGTATGGATGTGAGAGTTGGACTGTGAAGAAGGCTGAGCGCCGAAAAATTGATGCTTTTGAACTGTGATGTTGGAGAAGACTCTTGAGAGTCCCTTGGACTGCAAGGAGATCCAACCAGTCCATTCTGAAGATCAGACCTGGGATTTCTTTGGAAGGAGTGATGCTAAAGCTGAAACTCCAGTACTTTGGGCACCTCATGCGAAGAGTTGACTCATTGGAAAAGACTCTGATGCTGGGAGGGATTGGGGGCAGGAGGAGAAGGGGACGACAGAGGATGAGTTGGCTGGATGGCATCACTGACTCCATGGACGTGAGTCTGGGTGAACTCCGGGAGTTGGTGATGGACAGGGAGGCCTGGCGTGCTGCGATTCATGGGCTCGCAAACAGTGGGACATGACTGAGCGACTGATCTGATCTGATCTGATATATAGGTCTTTAGTTTCTTTAGGTAAATATATTCCTATTTTATTCATTTTGTTTCAATGCTGAATGGAATTGTTTCCTTAATTTCTCTTTCTATTTTCTCATTATTAGTGTATAGGAATGCAAGGGATTTCTGTGTGTTGATTTTATATCCTGCAATATTACTATGTTTATTGATTAGCTCTGGTAATTTTCTGGTCGAGTCTTTAGGGTTTTCTATGTAGAGGATCATGTCATCTGAAAACAGTGAGAGTTTTACTTCTTCTTTTCCAATTTGGATTCCTTTTATTTTTTTCTCTGCTCTGATTGCTGTGGCCAAAACTTCCAAAACTCTGTTGAATAATAGTAGTAAGAGTGGGCACCCTTGTCTTCTTCCCGACCTTAGGGGAAATGCTTTCAATTTTTCACCATTGAGGATAATGTTTGCTGTGGGTTTGACATATATAGCTTTTATTATGTTGAGGTATGTTCCTTCTATTCCTGCTTTCTGGAGAGTTTTTATCATAAATGGATGTTGAATTTTATCAAAGGCTTTCTCTTCATCTATTGAGATAATCATATGGCTTTTATTTTTCAATTTGTTAATGTGATGTATTACATTGATTGATTTGCAGATATTGAAGAATCCTCGCATCCCAAGGATAAACCCCACTTGGTCGTGGTGTATGATATTTTTAATGTGTTTTTGGATTCTGACTGCTAGAATTATATTAAGGATTTTTGCATCTATGTTCGTCAGTGATATTGACCTGTAGTTTTCTTTTTTTGTGTGATCTTTGTCAGGTTTTGGTATTAGGGTGATGGTGGCCTCATAGAATGAGTTTGAAAGTTTACCTTCCTCTGCAATTTTCTGGAAGAGTTTGAGTAGGATAGGTGTCAGCTATTCTCTAAAATTTTGGTAGAATTCAGCTCTGAAGCTATCTGGACCTGGGCTTTTGTTTGCTGGAAGATTTCTGACTACAATTTCAATTTCCATGCTTGTTTTGGATCTGTTAAATTTTTCTATTTCTTCCTGGTTCAGTTTTGGAAAATTGTACTTTTCTAAGAATTTGTCCATTTCTTTCAAGTTGTCCATTTTATTGGCATATAATTGCTGATAGTATTCTCTTATGATCCTTTTTATTTGTGTGTTGTTTTTTGTGATCTCTCCATTTTCATTTCTAATTTTATTGATTTGATTTTTCTCCCTTTGTTTCTTGATGAATCTGGCTAATGGTTTGTCAGTTTTATTTATTCTTTCGAAGAACTAGCTTTTGGCTTTGTTGATTTTTGCTATGGTGTCCTTTATTTCTTTTGCATTTATTTCTACCTTAATTGTTAAGATTTCTTTCCTTCTACTAACCCTGGGGTTCTTCATTTCTTCCTTTTCTAGTTGCTTTAGGTGTAGAGTTCGGTTATTTATTTGACTTTCTTCTTGTTTCTTGAGGTATCCCTGTATTGCTATGAATATTCCCCTTAGCTCTGCTTTTACAGTGTCCCATAGGTTGTTGTGTTTTCATTTTCATTCATTTCTATGCATATTTTGATTTCTTGAGGTATGCCTGTATTGCTATGAACTTTCCCCTTAGCACTGCTTTTACAGTGTCCCATGGGTTCTTGTGTTTACATTTTCATTCATTTCTATGCATATTTTGATTTCTTTTTTGATTTCTTCTGTAATTTGTTGATTATTCAGCAGCGCGTTGTTCAGCCTCCATATTTTGCAATTTTTAGTATTTTTTTCTCCTGTAATTGAGATCTAATCTTACTGCATTGAGATCAGAGACGATGCTTGGAATGATTTAAATTTCTTTGAATTTACCGAGGCTAGATTTATGGCCCAGGATGTGATCTATCCTGGAGAAGGTTCCATGTGCACTTGAAAAAAAGGTGAAATTCATTGTTTTGGGGTGAAATGTCCTATAGATATCAATTAGGTCTAAATGGTCTGTTGTATCATTTAAGGTTTGTGTTTCTTTGTTAATTTTCTGTTTAGTTGATCTATCCATAGGTGTGAGTAGGGTATTAAAGTCTCCCACTATTATTGTGTTATTGTTAATTTCCCCTTTCATACTTGTTAGCATTTGTCTTACATATTGTGGTGCTCCTATGTTGGGTGCATATATATTTATAATTGTTATATATTCTTCCTGGATTGATCCTTTGATCATTATGTAGTGTCCTACTTTGTCTCTTTTCACAGCCTTTGTTTTAAAGTCTATTTTATCTGATATGAGTATTGCTACTCCTGCTTTCTTTTGGTCTCGATTTGTGTGGAATATCTTTTTCTAGCTTTTCACTTTCAGTCTGTATGTGTCCCCTGTTTTGAGGTAGGTCTCTTGTAGACAACATGTATATGGGTCTTGTTCTTGTATCCATTCAGCCAATCTTTGTCTTTTGGTTGGGGCATTCAACCCATTTACGTTTAAGGTAATTATTGATAAGTATGATCCCGTTGCCATTTACTTTATTGTTTGGGGTTTGAGTTTATACACCCTTTCTGTGTTTCCTGTCTAGAGAAGATCCTTTAGCATTAGTTGGAGAGCTGGTTTGGTGGTGCTGAATTCTCTCAGCTTTTGCTTGTCTGAAAAGCTTTTGATTTCTCCTTCATATTTGAATGAGATCCTTGCTGGCTACAGTAATCTGGGCTGTAGGCTATTTTCTTTCATCACTTTCAGTATGCCCTGCCATTCCCTCCTGGCCTGAAGAGTTTCTATTGAAAGATCAGCTGTTATCCTTATGGGAATCCCCATGTGTGTTATTTGTTGTTTTTCCCTTGCTGCTTTTAATATTTGTTATTTGTGTTTGATTTTTGTTAATTTGATTAATATGTGTCTTGGGGTGTTTCGCCTTGGGTTTATCCTGTTTGGGACTCTCTGGGTTTCTTGGACTTGGGTGATTATTTCCTTCCCCATTTTAGAGAACTTTTCAACTATTATCTCCTCAAGTATTTTCTCATGGTCCTTCTTTTTGTCTTCTTCTTCTGGGACTCCTATGATTTGAATGTTGTGGCATTTAATATTATCCTGGAGGTCTCTGAGATTGTCCTCATTTCTTTTAATTTGTTTTTCTTTTTTTCCTCTTTGATTCATTTATTTCTACCATTCTATCTTCTAATTCACTAATCCTATCTTCTGCTTCTGTTATTCTACTATTTGTTTCCTCCAGAGTGTTTTTTTTATCTCATTTATTGCATTATTCATTATATATTGACTTTTTAAAAATTTCTTCTAGGTCTTTGTTAAACCTTTCTTGCATCTTCTCCATCCTTGCCTCTGGGCTATTTATCTGTGATTCCATTTTTATTTCAAGATTTTGGATCATTTTCACTATCATTATTTGGAATTCTTTATCAGGTAGATTCCCTATCTCTTCCTCTTTTGTTTGGTTTGGTGGGCATTTTCCTGTTCCGTTACCTGCCGGGTATTCCTCTGTCTCTTCATCTTGTTTATATTGCTGAGTTTGGGGTAGCTTTTCTGTATTCTGGCAGATTGTGGAGTTCTCTTTATTATGGAGTTTCCTTGCTGTGGGTGGGGTTATACGGGTGGCTTGTCAAGGTTTCTTGGTTAGGGATGCTTGTGTCGGTGTTCTGGTGGGTGGAGCTGTATTTCTTCTCTCTGGAGTGCAATGAAGTGTCTAGTAACAAGTTATGAGATGTCAGTGGATTTGGAGTGACTTTGGGCAGCCTGTATATTGAAGTTCAGAGCTGTGTTCCTGTGTTGCCAGAGAATTTGTGTGATATGTCTTGCTCTGGAACTTGTTGGCCCTTGGGTCGTGCTTGGTTGCAGTGTAGGTATGGAGGCGTTTGATGAGCTTCTATCGCTTAATGTTCCCTGGAGTCAGGTGTTCTATGGTATTCTCAGGATTTGGACTTAAGCCTCCTCCTTCTGGTTTTCAGTCTTATTTTTACAGTAGTCTCAAGACTTCTCCATCTATACAGCACCATTGATAAAACATCTAGGTTAAAGATGAATAGTTTCTCCACAGTGAGGGACACCCAGAGAGGTTCACAGTGTTACATGGAGAAGAGAAGAGGGAGGAGGGAGTTAGAGGTGACCCGAATGAGATGAGGTGGAATCAAAAGAGGAGAGCAAGCTAGCCAGTAATCACTTCCTTATGTGTGCTCCACAGTCTGGACTGCTCAGAGATGTTCACACAGTTATACAGAGAAGAGAAGAGGGAGGAAGGAGACATAGGTGGCCAGGAGGTTAAAGGGGGGGAATGAAAAGGAGAGAGACAGATCCAGCCAGTAATCAGTTCCCTAAGTGTCCTCCACCGTCTGGAATACACAGAGATTCAGAGAGTTGGGTACAGAAGAGAAGGGGAGAGAGGAAACAGAGGTGACCTAGTGGAGAGAAAGGAGAGTCCAAAGAGGGAGAGAGCAGTCAAGCCAGTAATCTCGCTCCAACATAAAAATAGGTACTGAAGATTGGGTTCTTAAAGGTGCAAAATTTATAACAAATATCAAAAAGCTAAGATTAAAATTCTAGAGTAGAGGTTGGATTTTCAAAAATACAATATTAAATTAAAGAAGAAGAAGAAGAAAAAAAAAAACAAATTCACAAAAGTTATCTAAAAATTAAAGGAGTAATAGAGGACTTAATTTTTTTTTTTAAGTTAGAAAAAAAAGAAAAAGAAAAGAAAAAGAAGACAAAAAAGAAAAGAATGATTTTAAAAATAGTAAAAAAAAATATCTAGGATTTCTCTGGTGTTGTTATGGGCAGTGTGGGGTCAGTTCATTTTTGGATAGTTTCTTGGTCTGGCTTATACTTCTCAAGATCTATAGGCCCCTTCCTATGTAGTCGGTACTAACTACAGGGTTTTAATCTATTGCACCTGTGACTTCCAAGGCTATTCCCTCGGTTTTAGCTTCTGTTTGCAGGTCTCTTCAGTGTCTGATTTCCGCCCTGACACAAGGGGGCGGTGGTGGACACTTTTTTAGGCTCACTTGTTCAGTCGCACTGTGGGGAAGGAGGGACGCTGCAAACAAATAACACTGGCCTGTGCTCGTAGTGTTTCAGCCACACTGGGCCTGTCCCCGCTCAGGGCGCGTGCACCCTCCCTGCCCACACAGCTCAGGCTCTAGGTTGCTCTGCTGGGAACCGTCTGAGGCTGGCCCTGGGCTGCATGCACCTCCCAGGTCTAAGCCACTCGGGTTCAGGAACTCGGGTAGTCCTCAGAGGCGCAGACTCCATTGGGCCTGCATTTTGTGTCCTTCCCATCTCTGAGCAGCTCGGGAGATGAGGTGTTTGGCGAGCGCGGTCACTGTGACTTATCGCATCTCCTGTCCCTGCTACTCGGTTTTCTGGGTGTACAACCAGCACACATTCTCAGGCGGATGACTGTCCAGAACCCCAAGAAGTCTTAGTTAGCAAAGAAGCCTGCTTTCAGTTTGGTAGATAATGTCTCTTGGGGGCTGCGATTGCCCCCTTCCGGCTCTGGCTGCCTGTCACTGGAGGGGGATGGCCTGCAGCCGGCTAGTTCTGTTCAGCCCTTTGTTCTGTGTGCTGGCCTCACGGTGTCTTAGGGCTTTTCGCGTGGTAGCTACCCCACAGTCTGGTTTGCTAGCCCAAATTATTTCGCTCTAATTACCCTCGGGGGCATTCAGGCCCGATCCTTACTCTAAGCAATGCAGCCCATGCCTCCCTGCCCAGCCCCTGCTTGCTAGTGGCGGGCACAGGTGTCTGCACTGCTTCTCTGATGGGGGAGTTACCACTGGGCTCGTAATCTGTGGGTTTTAATTATTTACTTATTTTTCCTCCCCATTATGTTGCCCTCTGTGCTTCCAAGGCTCGGCACAGACTTGGCAGTGAGAGTGTTTCCAGGTATTTGGAAACCTCTCTTTTTAAGACTCCCTTCCCAGGACAGAGCTCCGTCCCTAACTCTTTTGTCTCTTTTTTTTTGTCTTTTATATTTTTCCTACCTCCTTTCAGAGACAATGGGCTGCTTTTCTGGGTGCTTGATGTCCTCTGCCAGCATTCAGAAGTTGTTTTGTGGATTTTGCTCAGCGTTTAAATATTCTTTTGATGAATTTATGGGGGAGAAAGTGGTCTCCCCATCCTATTCCTCCACCATCTTAGGACTGCCCTCCCAAAAACAATTTCTTACTCACATTAAACTAGATTTACTTCTAAAATTATTTGTACCCCCCTCTCTTCATTCTCCCACAGGACTTCTTGCCCAACAAAAACACCCAGTAGAATAGATCTATACCCGTTTTAGAGGAATAAAGTCACTTACACCCTGCTGCTGCTGCTAAGTCACTTCAGTCGTGTCTGACTCTGTGCGACTCCATAGACGGCAGCCACCAGGCTCCCCCATCCCTGGGATTCTCCAGGCAAGAACACTGGAGTGGGTTGCCATTTCTTACTCCAATGCATGAAAGTGAAAAGTGAAAGTGAAGTCGGTCAGTCATGTCCGACTCTTAGCGACCCCATGGACTGCAGCCTACTAGGCTCCTCCATCCATGGGATTTTCCAGGCAAGAGTACTGGAGTGGGGTGCCATTGCCTTCTCCACATTTACACCCTATCTTGATTTAACTGCTCTAATCATTATCAATGGAAGAAATAGGACTAAAATTCTAATTGGCTCTAATCCTCATAAAATTGTAATACGTATCAGTAAATCTCAATTTGAGAACACATCACAAACTTCTCCTGATTTCCCAATAGCTTTTCTGGAATATTTTGGAGAAATTTCATTTCATTATTCTTCTGGTAAGCTGTGGAATTTCTTCAAAAATACCGAATTTATTATTTCTCACATTACCAGCTCACAGCCTATACCACAGGCTGAGGTTTTTTTTATACAGATAGGACTAAAAATGCCAACACTTCATTCTGGTCTCTTAAGGAATATAAAGTCTTTTGTACTAAAAGTTCATTCTGCTCAACAAAATGAATTATATGCTCTTAGTCAAGTTATTTGCCTACATCCTTACCCCATTAATATAGTCTCTGACTCTATATATTCTGTTTTTGTATTAAAAAATATAGAAACCTCCACCATAGACTCCAATCAACCTATTATTCAACAACTCTTTTTCGAACTAAAATCTGTTGTTAAAAACCACAATCTCCCATTTATATTACATATATTCGAGCACATATTGTCTTCCTGGCCCATGAATTATGATAATGAGCAGGCTGATGAACGGGTTTCCTTTGCTACTCCAGAAAAACAGCATGCTCTGTTGCATAACAATGCTGGCTCCTTACACCAGTTATGGAAAATCCCATACCACCAGGCTAAAGAAATTGTTAGTAATTGCTCTACTTGTAGACCCCTACATCTTTGACCCATCACACAAGGTGTTAATCCTTGCAGTTTGCAACCTAATGAACTATAGCAAATGGATGTAACTCATGGCCCTGAACTTTCTACATCTTCTTTTTTGCATGTCTGTATTGACACTAATTCTTTTTTTATTTGGGCCATACCTCTTCACAGTGAGGCTACACAACACATTATAACTCACTTACTATCTTGTTTTGCTGTAATGGGAACTCCTATAAAAACAGACAATGGCCCTGCCTATATTTCTAGACACTTTAAATAATTTTTACAATCTTTTTCTATTAAACATATTACAGGTATTCCTTATTATCCACAGGCACAAGACATAGTCAAATGAACACATCACACACTAAAGTTGCAAATAAAAAAAAATTTTAAAAGGGGGAATACACAGGAACACTACTGTATTCCTTATCTAAAGCAGACTTTACTAGATTCCAACATAAGATATTTTCTAAACCTATAACTACTGTTAATACAGCTTTATTTGTTTTAAATTTTTAAAACTTACCACAGGGAAATATCTTAACAAAAACAGAAAGGCATTTCAAGGAATTGAAGGACACTGTCTTCCTCTGCCCACTTGGTACCAAGACGGGTTAATGAAACAACGGAAATCTGGGAAACTAATCTTACAGGGAAAGGGGTATGCTTGTATTTCCCCAGATGGATCTGATGAACTCACATGGCTTCCTCTTCAGAAGATTCGACGCAAGAGGGCACCCGGCCTTCAACATGGAGACGGGACAACGAAAACCCCAGGAGGAAGAAATTCCAATACGGGCCATGGCGGCATCACCCTTATGATCTCCCCACTTGGGAACAAATAAAAACCCTTACTAATCAAGATAAAAATCTGGTTTCTCGACAGGAAATGCCTCGGAGTCCTGAAAATCTCAGTTGGTCTGTGTGACCCCCGCCTGAGCCTGATTAACTAATCAAGCTTAGCTGGGCTTGCTTATCCAACCCCCCTTTATTGCAGGTCCTAAATTGGACCGATCGTGTCAACCAATGACTCCACCCATATGCCCCCTCCCTGGAATGTGAAGGAGCCATCACACCCTGGGGAAGAGGGAAAACAAATTAACATTTCTTTAGGCTATGAAGTCCTTTCATTGTGCCTGGGCCCAGAGAAATCGTGCATAAATTTTAGCCAACAAACTTGGGCTTTCACTCTGCCTCCCAAAAAGGATTTTCAGATGTTGCTTGGACTATTTACTGCCCTTTCTTTGTCTGTGAACCATGTTTATACTACTGAGACTTTAGGGAAAGTTTTAGGGAAAGAGTTAGGGAAAGAACAAACAACATTATGCAAAGGGTTTACTTATAAGAACTTTACATATACTCCTGTTCGTTGGGAAAAATGTCAAGCCAAATCAGGAAAATTAATGTTTGTGGCTAATCATACAATTGTTGATTGGGGACCCCATGGTATGTGGTTATCCAACTGCTCAGAAGAGATTATCAGCACGGTGTGTGACTATGTTACGCAAGTGACATGGAAGGTCACAGACATGATGATGGAGCAATACCATGACAAAGGACTTCTTGGGTGGTTTGACGGTGGATTAGCCCCACCTTGTCCTAGGATCCTCCTCGATAAACAGAGTGGGCCTGAACAATGGGACATTTGGAAACCTGCTGCCAGCACCGAAGAACTTGGAACTTGGACCGGACATTTCACAGGGACCAGTCGTGGTCATAGTAACTATTTCGTTCACTATAATCATCATATTTTATACAGGCCTGTGTCCCACTTCCTTTTGTTATAGCCATAGACAAAGTATTACCCACAACTTCGGGTCTGGAACTATAACTTTGGTGTTTGTCTTAGTAATTATATTTGTTGTTTATCATTGCCTTTCTATAAGGTTGGTTAATACTAAACAAACTCAATTGGTCAGGACCTTTTTTACAAATATAATAAAAGGGGGAATTGTCAGGAATAATTTAACAGGAGGCTTCCTGTGTGCTGTTTTGGATCTGTCATGAATCCTCTGTCCCTTATAGCAAACTACTCCCAGGGGCATAGGAATGCATGCATTTCCTTCCTTATTTTTTCCATATGGTGACAAGTAACTATTTACAACCCTCTTCCTTTTTATAAACCACACTGTAAAAGTGATTATTTACAACCCTCTCTCTTTCATATGGATGACCTCATGTTTCCTTGATAATTTGTAAGTTTTTATTTTATCTCTGCTGAAAATAGCTACCTTCTTTCTCTCTTTTACTTTCTGATCATCAACTCCAGACCACCAGGTTCCGGTCCATTAAAGGACCTCAACAATCTGAGATTTCATTTTCTTTCTCGTTGACTACTTCTCTATTTATACAACCGGAAGATAGCACTAACTTGGAAGTTACATTTTTGTATTAGGACTTTTCTCTCACTTTTGCAGCTGTACCAGTTGTGCTAAATGACTTCCTACCACTAAAGATGGTAATTCCTTCTGCCATACAAGAATCTATCAAAAAAAACCGAAAATGCAGATAGAATGCAAAAGCACAGACAAGCCAAGTTTCTGAGGACTGTTTGAAATAAAGAAAGGCCATGGGAAAGTAGGCCATGCGTTGTCTGATGGATACAGTAGTGTTTTTATAGAATCAGTGGCATCAAAAAGAGACAAGAGGCACTCCAAGATGCAGAACAGCCAGGTTTATTCAGCACCAGTGTGGGCTCAGTGCAGTCGCCTCCAAAGACTGAGTGCCCCAACTTTGTTCTGGGTATCTTTTATACACTGTAGATTTCCCGCTGGAACAGCTCAGATCCCTCCCTTCCCCAGGTAGCCCTACTTCCCGAGGAAAGGAGATAACCAGCAAGCAAGAAATCAGATGCATAAGCGGTGATTGATGAGCAGCAGCTGTTAATACAAGATAAAGGAAAGGAAAGCAAAAGGTTGTTACTTTAATTGGGGGCTTTGATCTGGTTTCTATCTCATTCCCCCCTCTTGATGTTTAGGGTGCATCTGAAGCTGTCAGAGAACATCATCATCCAGAACTGGCTGGTAACCCTTTAAAAGCAACAGCTAGGTGACTGTTCTCCATTTGACAACTGTTTCTATGAATGAACCCTGTTACTTTTTTATTAGGACGGGAATGAAGCAGGAAATAAACAGACATCTGTGAGTATGACTATGGCAATCCCAATCATTGTTTTAACCAGAAACATTGTCTGAACCAGAACATGGGCAGTCTTCCCGATATTTTTAGCTATGTCTGTCACAACTTTTCCATTGTTACTTATTTGGATGCAACAGTCAGTTTGGTAGAATTTCCACAAGCTCCTCCTTCCTCCATTATTGGATTATGCTAGATGGCAGTCCTCATCTGGGATTGTTGCTGTGCCAACAGTTCCAACGCAGTTGCGATTTCGTTAGTTATAATCTCAAGTACCACCTGCAGTCAGATTGTGCTGGTGAGCATGTAAATGGGGGTCTTGTATCCCCAACTCTTGTCTTGTGGCTATGTGGCCGAGCCATAATACTGGATTATCTGTTGAGGGGGGCACTGATCCTTGCTCTGCTTTCGTTTTCCTCCTAGCTCAAGGAATCACTTTTCTCTATGTCTCAGTTCAGTTCAGTTGCTCAGTCGTGTCCGACTCTTTGTGACTCCATGAATCACAGCACGCCAGGCCTCCCTGTCCATCATCAACTCCCAGAGTTCACTCAAACTTATGTCCATGGAGTCGGTGATGCCATCCAACCATCTCATCCTCTGTCGTCCCCTTCTCCTGCCTTCAATCTTTCCCAGCATCAGAGTCTTTTTAAATGAGTCAGTTCTTCTCATCAGGTGGCCAAAGTATTGAAGTTTCAGCTTCACAATCAGTCCTTCCAATTAACATTTGGGACTGATTTCTTTTAGGATGAAATGGTTGGATCTCACTGCAGTCCAAGGGACTCTGAAGAGTCTTCTCCAACACCACAGTTCAAAAGCATCACTTCTTCAGTGCTCAGCTTTCTTTATAGTCCAACACTCACTTCCATACATGACTATTGGAAAAACCACTAGTCAAACCATATTTGACAAGATGGACAATTGTTGGCAAAGTAATGTCTCTGCTTTTTAATATACTGTCTATGTTGTTCAGGCTTTGGTGGCACAGGAGCGGCTGAGAGGAGCTACCCCACGTCCGAGGTCAGGGGCGGCAGCCGAAAGTAACAACCCACAACGAGGAGCGGTGGCTGCAAGGGCACAGGAGGGCTGAGAGGATCTACTCCACGTTCAACGTCAGGAGGGGTGGTGGTGAGGAGACACCCGTCGTCCAAGGTAAGGAGCAGAGGCTGCACTTTGCTGGAGCAGCCATGAAGAGATACACCACGTCCAAGGTAAGAGAAACCCAAGTAAGATGGTAGGTGTTGCTAGAGGGCATCAGAGGGCAGACACACTGAAACCATAATCACAGAAAACTAGTCAGTCTAATCACACGGACCACAGCCTTGTCTAACACAATGAAACTAAGCCATGCCTTGTGGGGCCACCCAAGATGGGCGGGTCATGGTGGAGAGATCTGACAGAACGTGGTCCACTGGAGAAGGGAATGACAAAACACTTCAGTATTCTTGCCTTGAGAACCCCATGAACAGTATGAAAAGGCAAAATGATAGGATACTGAAAGAGGAACTCCACAGGTCGGTAGGTGCCCAGTATGCTGCTGCAGATCAGTGGAGAAATAACTCCAGAAAGAATGAAGGGATGGAGCAAAAGCTAAAACAAAACCCAGTTGTGGATGTGACTGGTGACAGAAGCAAGGTCCGATGCTGTAAAGAGCAATATTGCATAGGAACCTGGAATGCTAGGTCCATGAGTCAAGACAAATTGGAAGTGGTCAAACAGGAGATGGCAAGAGTGAATGTCGACATTCTAGGAATCAGTGAACTAAAATGGACTGGAATGGGTGAATTTAACTCTGATGACCATTATATCTACTACTGTGGGCAGGAATCCCATAGAAGAAATGGAGTAGCCATCATGGTCAACAAAAGAGTGTGAAATGCAGTACTTGGATCAATATCAAAAAAGACAGAATGATCTCTGTTCATTTCTAAGGCAAACCATTCAATATCACGGCAATCCAAGCCTATGCCCCAATCAGTAACACTGAAGAAGCTGAAGTTGTATGGTTCTATGAAGACCTACAAGACCTTTTAGATCTAACACCCCCCAAAAATGTCCTTTTCATTATAAGGGACTGGAATGCAAAAGTACGAAGTCAGAAACACCTGGGGTAACAGGCAAATTTGACCTTGGAATACAGAATGAAGCAGGGCAAATGCTAATAGAGTTTTGCCAAGAGAACGCACTGGTCATAGCAAACACCCTCTTCCAACAACACAAGAGAAGACTCTACACATGGACATCACCAGATGGTCAACACTGAAATCAGACTGATTATATTATTTGCAGCCAAAGATGGAGAAGCTCTATAGAGTCAGCAAAAACAATACTGGGGGAATACTGTGGCTCAGATCATGAGCTCCTTATTGCCAAATTCAGACTTAAATTGAAGAAAGTAGGGAAAACCACTAGACCATTCAGGTATGACCTAAATTAAATCCCTTATGATTATACAGTGGAAGTGAGAAATAGGTTTAAGGGCCTAGATCTGATAGATAGAGTGCCTGATGAACTATGGATGGAGGTTCGTGACATTGTACAGGAGACAGGGATCAAGACCATCCCCATGGAAAAGAAATGCAAAAAAGCAAAATGGCTGTCTGGGGAGGCCTTACAAATAGCTGTGAAGAGAAGAGAAGTGAAAAGCAAAGGAGAAAAGGAAAGATATAAACATCTGAATGCAGAGTTCCAAAGAATAGCAAGAAGAGATAAGAAAGCTTTCCTCAGAGATCAATGCAAAGAAATACAGGAAATCAACAGAATGGGAAACACTAGAGATCTCTTCAAGAAAATTAGAGATACCAAAGAAGCATTTCATGCAAAGATGGGCTAGATAAAGGACAGAAATGGTATGGACCTAACAGAAGCTGAAGATATTAAGAAGAGGTGTCAAGAATACACAGAAGAACTGTACAAAAAAGATCTCCACGATTAAGATAATCATGATGGTGTGATCACTCACCTAGAGCCAGACATCCTGGAATGTGAAGTCAAGTGGGCCTTAGGAAGCATCACTATGAACAAAGCTAGTGGAGGTGATGGAATACCAGTTGAGCTATTTCAAATCCTGAAAGACAATGTTGTGAAAGTGATGCACTCAATATGCCAGCAAATTTGGGAAACTCAGCAGTGGCCACAGGACCGGAAATGGTCAGTTTTCATTGCAATCCCAAAGAAAGGCAGTGCCAAAGTATGCTCAAACTACCACACAATTGCACTCATCTCACATGCTAGTAAAGTAATGCTCAAAATTCTCCAAGCCAGGCTTTACCATACATGAACCGTGAAGTTCCTGATGTTCAAGCTGGCTTTAGAAAAGGCAGAGGAACCAGAGATCAAATTGCCAACATCCGATGGATCATGGAAAAAGCAAGAGAGTTCCAGAAAAATATCTATGAGTAAAACTGTCACAATGATTTTCATGCCTGTAATATACAGAATTCCATATTTTATGTCGCAAAATTGGTACACAGAATTCGATAGATGTCTTAAATATACAGAATTCCAAATTGCATGTGGGGAAATTGGCACCCAGGTTTTCCTATGTGATACACATAACGTTCAATACTTCCTCTAGGAAAATTTGATCAGAGATGTTCATATGTGATACATGGAAAATGGATGGCTCTATTTCAAATGATAGATAATTCCACATTTCATATGGGAATATTGGCACTCACATTCTCATATATGAAGCATAAAGTTTTCCTTATTTTTATACAAATATCTGGGCCAAGATTTTCTTATATTAAATGTGAAAAATCTCATATGACAAAAACATGTGCATGAGTTTTATTACAGCTTAATTCATATTATCACTGTCTCTCTCTCACACACACACACACTCAAATTGCAAGCAACCAAAGTGTCCTTTAATAGACAACTGGATAAACAAACTACGATACATCAACACAACAGAATACGATTCAAGACTAAAACAAAATGAGCTATCAAGTTGCAAAAAGAAATGGATGTAACCTGAATGAATGTTATTAAGTAAAATAAGCTAGTTTGGAAAAGATTATACACTTCATGCAGCCAATTATATGACATTCTGGAAAAGGTAAAACTATACAGCAAATAAAAAATATCGGAGGCTTTTTCCTTTCCCTTCAGAATAGTTTTACTAGTTTGGATAAAATATGTCAACGCTCAACAATTCCTCTCCTACTTTGACTCACAAATCCACTCAGTTGGATTCTTCATTTCCCCAGAGCTAATAGGTCTGCAGGAACCTCGACATTGAGGGGATTGTGGTTACCACCGGTTGATGTGGTGAGTTTCAGATTCCGCACACTGGACACAAATTTCACAAGGTACATCTCGAGCAAGATTAAGGTATGGAACATATAGTCTTCTTCAGAGGAAGACTTTTCCTTTTTCCTTCTGAGAGAGCCGAATGAATGGCCCTGACAGGCAGCAGGAGTCTGCATTTTACTCTTGCCACTCTCTCCTGCCAACTTCACTGTCACGTACATCAGCACAATGAAGAAAAGCCAGAGCAACGTGATCTCAAACCAGTCTCAGGCATACTCTTGTAGATTCTGCCAAATTAAAAAGTGCCCTTCACAGACCAACTTCTCCTGGATTTCTTCGACTTTCTCTGTTAGAGAAGTAAACATTAAGGCGTAGACACAGGTAACAGCCATGGAAATGCACAGGAACTATTTGAGGGACCACATGACGAGACGAAAGGAAATGGCTCCTGGTGTTCTGGTCTGCCTTGGCCCCTGGAGACTGAGGACCAGCCAGGGATGGGCCCTTGCTGACGTCATTGAGGGCCCCGTCCCAGCCAGAACCCATGTGGCCATTGTGATGACTTCAGGGCAGAGGATAAGGAGGCTTGCAGGGGTCAACTTGTACTAGGGCTTAAAGGAAGATGGCAACATTTCCAGTGGGTAGTTGCAAAAGAGTTGGGGGGTGACAAGGTCAGGGAAAGTACAAGAAGAGCCTGGAATACCTTGTACCAAAAGCATCAAATTGTTCAAAGAATGATGGAAAGATGTCAAAAGGACAGGGAACCTGGCTTAAGGAGGTTCCCACTGTTCTAGGCTGGAATAATATGAACATCAACATAAATAATGATAGTGACAAGTCATGATTCCCTTAGTAAAATAAGAGGCTATCAATCAAATATATTTAATTAAATTAATAAATCTAAATTTTGGTAAGGAATTATATATATATATGTATATATACTTTAAAACACAAAAGAATGTTTTAATTACAAGATAGGGGAGAGTAACTTGACAGTGGAGAAGTTTGACAGCAATCACCTTAATCAAGTGATCCAAGTGAATGTCATCAATATTGGGACACACTGAAATCATGAACCACTTGATAAAATGAGATGATATGAATACAGTATCATTCCATCATTTTCCTGTCAAAGATGCAAAACACGATATTCTTCATGAGCAAACACTGGATGGAGCAAAGCTGAGGAGAATTCTACAAAATAACTGGCCTCTAGTTTTGGCATTCAAGTAATACTGCCTCACAGAATGAGCTGGGAAATGTTCCTTTCCACTTTTATGGAAACATTTAGAATGTATGTGTGGAGAACTGACATGACTTTTAGTTTAAATATTTGGTAGAATTCAGCAGTGAGGCTTTTTGAGTCTAGGTATGGTAGGGGGACTTTTGTGAGGTGCCGTGGGTAAGAAGTTTAAAAATGAATAATTCTATCTCTTTGCTACTCAGATTTTCAGTTTCTTCTTGAGTCAATTTCACTCATTTGTGTATTTCTAGAAATTTGTCCATTTCATCTAAATTTTCTCATTAGTGCCATGGTATTCCTTTACAATTATGTTTATTCCTCTAAAGTTCGTAGTAATTTTTCCTTTTCTATTCCTAATTTTAGCGATGTGAGTCTTCTTCCTCCCTTGAACAATATCGTGAAAGTTGTGTCAACTTCTGACCTTTCTGAACAATGAAATTTTCATTTGTTGAGTACCTCTGTGGTTTTTCTATTCTCTATTGCATTTATTATGCTGCAATATTTATTGTTTAATATAGCTGCCTATTAGGGTTTGCTACATCCCTTACCTTAGGTGTAATGTGTTTTTGCTTTCATTCTTCTAAAAGTGAAAAAGCAAGAGAGTTCCAGTAAAATATATACTTCTCCTTTATTGACTCTGCCAAAGTCTCTGATTGTGTGGACCACAACACTGGAAAATTCTTGACGAGATGGGAATACCAGACCACCTGACCTGCCTCTTGAGAAATCTGTATGCAGGTCAGGAAGAAACAGTTAGAACTGGACATGGAACAACAGACTGTTTCTAAATAGGGAAAGGAGTATGTCAAGGCTGTTATTGTCACCCTGCTTATTTAACATATATGCAGAGTACATCATGAGAAATGCTGGGCTGGGTGAAGCACAAGCTGGAATCAAGATTGCAGGGAGAAATTTCAATAACCTCAGATATGCAGATGATACCACCCTTATGGCAGAATGTGCAGAAAAACAAAAGAGCCTCTTAATGAAAGTGAAAGAGGAGAGTGAAAAAGTTGACTTAAAGCTCAACATTCAGGAAACTAAGATTATGGCATCTAGTCCCAACACTTCATGGCAAACAGGTGGGGAAACAGTGGAACCAGTGACAGACTATTTTGCTGGGCTCCAAAATCACTGCAGATGGTGACTGCAGCCATGAAATGAAAAGAGACTTGTTTCTTGGAAGAAAAGTTATCATCAACCTTAGTTCAGTTTCGTGTCCGACTTTTTGCAACCACGTGAATTACAGCACGCCAGGCCTCCCTGTCCATCACCAACTCCTGGAGTTCACACAAACTCACGTCCATTGAGTCGGTGATACGATCCAGCCATCTCATCCACTGTTGTCCCCTTCTCCTCCTGCCCCCAATCCATGCCAGCATCAGGAGTCTTTTCCAATGAGTCCACTTCACATGAGGTAGCCAAAGTACTGGAGTTTCAGCTTTAGCATCATTCCTTCCAAAGAACACCCAGGACTGATCTCCTTTAGGATGGACTGGTTGGATCTCCTTACAGTCCAAGGGACTCTCAAGAGTCTTCTCCAACACCACAGTTCAAAAGCATCAATTCTTTGGAGCTCAGCCTTCTTCACAGTCCAACTCTCACATCCATACATGACCACAGGAAAAACCATAGCCTTGACTAGACGAACCTTTGTTGGCAAAGTAATGTCTCTGCTTTTGAATACGCTATCTAGGTTGGTCATAACTTTCCTTCCAAGGAGTAAGCATCTTTTAATTTCATGGCTGAAATCACCATCTGCAGTGATTTTTGGAGCCCCCAAAAATAAAGTCAGACACTGTTTACCCATCTATTTGCCATGAAGTGATGAGGCCAGATGCCACGATCTTCGTTTTCTGAATGTTGAGCTTTAAGCCAACTTTTTCATTCTCCCCTTTCACTTTCATCAAGAGGCTTTTCAGTTCCTCTTCACTTTTTGCCATAAGGGTGGTGTCATCTGCATATCTGAGGTTATTGATATTTCTCCCAGAAATCTTGATTCCATCTTGTGCTTCTTCCAGCCCAGTGTTTCTCATGATGTACTCTGCATAGAAGTTAAATAAGCAGGGGGAGGAGCCAAGTTGGCAGAGGAGTAGGAAGGGGAGAACACTTTCTCCCCCACAAATTCATCAAAAGAGCATTTAAAAGCCGAGTAAATTCCACAAAACAACTTCTGAATGCCGGCAGAGGACATCAGGCACCCGGAAAAGCAACCCAAGTCTTCGAAAGGAGGTAGGACAAAATATAAAAGACAAAAAAAAGAGACAAAAGAGGGAGGGACAGAGTTCTGTCCCGGGAAGGGAGTCTTAAAAAGAGAGAAGTTTCCAAACATCAGGAAACCTTCTCACTGCCGAATCTGTGCCAAGCTTTGGAAGCACAGAGGGCAACATAACAGGGAGAAAAAATAAATAAATGATTAAAACTCACAGATCGCGAGCCCTACGGTAACTCCCCCAGCGGAGAAGCAGCGCAGACGCCTGCACACGCCATTAGCACGTGGGGGCTGGGCAGGGAGGCACTGCACGGGCTGCATTGCTTAGAGTAAGGACTTGGCCTGAATACCCTGAGTGCTATCTGAGCGAATAATCTGGGCTAGCAAACCACACTGTGGGATATCTATCATGCGAAAAGCCAGCCCTAACCTAAGACACCACCAGGCCCGCGCACGAAACAAAGGACTGAACCGAGATAGCCGGCTGCAGACCTTCCCCCTCTGGTGACACGCAGCCAGAGCCGGAAGGGGGTAATCACAGCCCCAGAGAGACATTATCTATAAAACTGTAAGCAGACTTCTCTGCTAACTAAAACCTCTTGGGGTCTGGACAGTCAACATCTCCCTGAGAAGGTGCGCCAGTTGTACACCTAGATAACCGAGCGGCAGGGAGGTGATAAGTCGCAGCAATTCCGCTCGCTAAACACCTCATCACCTGAGCTTCTCGGAACTGGGAAGGGCACAAAACGCAGGCCCAACCGAGTCTGCGCCTCCGGGGACTACCCGAGTGCCTGAACCTGAGCGGCTTTGACCAGGAAGGTGCAAGCAGCCCAGGGCCGGCCACAGATGGTTCCCGGCGGAGCAACCTAGAGCCTGAGCAGTATGGGCAGGAAGGCTACACGCGCCGTGAGTGGGGGCAGACCCAGTGTGGCTGAGGCACTGTGAGCACACGCCAGTGTTACTTGTTTGCAGCATCCCTCCCTCCCTCCCCACAGTGCGACTGAACAAGTGAGCCTAAAAAGAAAAGAAAAAAAAAAGTGTCCTCCACAGTCCCCTTTGTGTCAGGGTGGAAACCAGACACTGAAGAGTCCAGCAAACAGAAGAAGCTATAACAGATGGAACTGCCTTGGAAGCTACAGGCAATAGATTAAAACCCTGTGTTTACTACCGACTACATAGGAAGGGGCCTATAGATCTTGAGAAATAAAAGTCGGACCAAGGAACTAGCCAAAAAAGAGCTGAACCCACAATACTCACAACAAAACCAGAGAAAGTCCTCGATATATTTTTACTATTTTTACGATCACTATTTCTTTTTTTTTTTAATTTTTAAAAAAATTTTAAGTCCTCTATTATTCCTTTAATTTTCACTTTTATAACCTATTACTTTGCAAAAAAAAAAAAGACCCTATTTTTTTTCTTCAGCAAACTTCACATATATATTTTTTATAATTTTTTGACCTTTTTTTTTTTTCTTCTTTTCTTTAACATTGTATTTTTGAAATTCCAAACTCTATTCTAGATTTTTAACTTTTGCTTTTTGGTATTAGTTATCAATTTTGTACCTATATTTTCTTTATAATTTTCGTGACCTTGTTTGTGTTTGTTCGTTTTTTCTCTCTTTTCCTTCTTCTTTTCTTTAACATCGTATTTCTAAAATTCCAAACTCTACTCTAGATTTTTAATTTTTGCTTTTATGTATTTGTTACCAATTTTGTACCTTTAAGAACCCAATCTTCAGTACCCATTTTTCACTAAGGAACGAGATTACTGGCTTAACTGCTTTCTCTCCCTTTGGACTCTCCTTTTTCTCCACCAGGTCGCCTGTGTCTCCTCCCTAACCCCTCTCTACTCTACCCAACTCTGTGAATTTCTGTGTGTTCCAGACGGTGGAGAACACTTAGGGAACTGATTACTGGCTGGATCTGTCTCCCTCCTTTTCATTTCCCCCTTTTATCCTTCTGGCCACCTCTGTCTCCTTCCTCCGTCTTCTCTGTATAACTCCATGAACATCTCTGAGCGGTCCAGTTGTGGAGTGCACATAAGGAAGTGATTATTGGCTAGCCCACTCTCTCCTCTATTGATTCCACCTCATCTCATTCGGGTCACCTCTAACTCCCTCCTCCCTCTTCTCTTCTCCATGTAACGCTGTGAACCTCTCTGGGTGACCCTCACGTTGGAGAAACTTTTCATCTTTAACGTTGATGTTTTATCAATGGTGCTGTATAGAAGGAGAAGTTTTGAAACTACTGTAAAAATTAGACCAATAACTGGAAGCAGGAGGCTTAAATCCAAACCCTGACTCCAGGGAACTCCTGACTCCAAGGAACATTAATTGACAGGAGCTCATCAAACGCCTCCATACCTACACTGAAACCAAGTACCACACAAGGGCCAACAAGTTCCAGGGCAAGACATACCAAGCAAATTCTCCAGCAACAAAGGAACACAACCCTGACCGTCAAGATACAGGCTGCCCAAAGTCACCCCAAAACCATAGACATCTCATAACTCATTACTGGACACTTCATTGCACTCCAGAGAGAAGAAATACAGCTCCACCCACCAGAACACCAACACAAGCTTCCCTAACCAGGAAACCTTGACAAGCCACCTGTACAAACCCACACACAATGAGGAAACGCCACAATAAAGAGAACTCCACAAACCCTAAATCAGCAATTTAAACAAGATGAAGAGACAGAGGAATACCCAGCAGGTAAAGGAACAGGATAAAAGCCCACCAAACCAAACAAAAGAGGAAGAGATAGGGAATCTACCCAATAAAGAATTCCGAATAATGATAGTGAAATTGATCCAAAATCTTGAAATCAAAATGGAATCACAGATAAATAGCCTGGAGACAAGGATTGAGAAGATGCAAGAAAGGTTTAACAAGGACCTAGAAGAAATAAAAAAGAGTCAATATATAATGAATAATGCAATAAATGAAATTAAAAACACTCTGGAGGCAACAAATAGTAGAATAACAGAGGCAGAAGATAGGATTAGTGAATTAGAAGATAGAATGGCAGAAATAAATGAATCAGAGAGGATAAGAGAAAAACGAATTAAAAGAAATGAGGACAATCTTAGAGACCTCCAGGACAATATTAAACGCTACAACATTCGAATCATAGGGGTCCCCGAAGAAGAAGACAAAAAGAAAGACCGTGAGAAAATACTTGAGGAGATAATAGTTGAAAACTTCCCTGAAATGGGGAAGGAAATAATCACACAAGTCCAAGAAACCCAGAGAGTCCCACACAGGATAAACCCAAGGTGAAACACCCCAAGGCACATATTAATCAAATTAACAAAAATCAAAAACAAAGAACAAATATTAAAAGCAGCAAGGGAAAAACAACAAATAACACACAAGGGAATTCCCATAAGGATAACAGCTGATCTTCCAAAAGAAACTCTTCAAGCCAGGAGGGAATGGCAAGACATACTTAAAATGATGAAAGAAAATAACCCACAGCCCAGATTATTGTACCCAGCAAGGATCTCATTCAAGTATGAAGGAGAAATCAAAAGCTTTTCAGACAAGCAAAAGCTGAGAGAATTCTGCACCACCAAACCAGCTCTCCAACAAATACTAAAGGATATTCTCTAGACAGGAAACTGTTAGCAAGGTGAAAAGGCAGCCTACAAAATGGGAGAAAATAATAGTAAATGAAGCAACTGACAAACAACTAAACTCAAAAATATACAAGCAACTCCTACAGCTCAACTCCAGAAAAATAAATGACCCAATCAAAAAATGGGCCCAAGAACTAAATAGACATTTCTCCAAAGAAGACATACAGATGGCTAACAAACACATGAAAAGATGCTCAACATCACTCATTATCAGAGAAATGCAAATCAAAACCACTATGAGGTACCATTTCACACCAGTCAGAATGGCTGCAATCCAAAAGTCTACAAGCAATAAATGCTGGAGAGGGTGTGGAGAAAAGGGAACCCTCTTACACTGTTGGTGGGAATGCAAACTAGTACAGCCACTATGGAGAAGAGTGTGGAGATTCCTTAAAAATCTGGAAATAGAACTGCCTTATGATCCAGCAATCCCACTGCTGGGCATACACACTGAGGAAACCAGAAGGGAAAGAGACACGTGTACCCCAATGTTCATCGCAGCACTGTTTATAATAGCCAGGACATGGAAACAACCTAAATGTCCATCAGCAGAAGAATGGATAAGAAAGCTGTGGTACATACACACAATGGAATATTAGCCATTAAAAAGAATACATTTGAATCAGTTCTAATGAGGTGGATGAAACTGGAGCCTATTATACAGAGTGAAGTAAGCCAGAAGGAAAAACACCAATACAGTATACTATCACATATATATGGAACTTAGAAAGATGGTAACAATAACCCGGTGTATGAGACAGCAAAAGAGACACTGATGTATAGAACAGTCTTATGGACTCTGTGGGAGAGGGAGAGGGTGGGAAGATTTGGGGGAATGACATTGAAACATGTAAAATATCATGTAAGAAACGAGCTGCCAGTCCAGGTTCGATGCACGATACTGGATGCTTGGGGCTAGTGCAGTGGGACGACCCAGGGGGATGGTATGGGGAGGGAGGAGGGAGGAGGTTTCAGGATGGGGAACACATGTATACCTGTGGTGGATTCATTTTGATATTTGGCAAAACTAATACAATTATGTAAAGTTTAAAAATAAAGTAAAATTTAAAAAATAATTTAAAAAATAAATAAAAAAATAAAAGTATGGAAATCATAAAAATAAAAATAAATTAAAAAATTTAAAAAAGAATAGATAATAATTTTGAGAATTATCTCAAAAAGAAAAAAAAAAAAAGTTAAATAAGCAGGGTGACAATATATAGACTTGACGTACTCCTTTTCCTATTTGGAACCAGTCTGTGATTCCATGTCCAGTTCTAACTGTTGCTTCCTGACCTGCATATAGGTTTCTCAAGAGGCAGGTCAGGTGGTCTGGTATTCCCATCTCTTTCAGAATTTTCCACAGTTTATTGTGATCCACACAGTCAAAGGCTTTGGCACAGTCAATCTAGCAGAAATAGATGTTTTTCTGGAACTCTCTTGCTTTTTCCATGATCCATCGGATGTTGGCAATTTGATCTCTGGTTCCTCTGCCTTTTCCAAAGCCAGCTTGAACATCAGGAACTTCACGGTTCATGTATGGTAAAGCCTGGCTTGGAGAATTTTGAGCATTACTTTACTAGCATGTGAGATGAGTGCAATTGTGTGGTAGTTTGAGCATACTTTGGCACTGCCTTTCTTTGGGATTGCAATGAAAACTGACCATTTCCAGTCCTGTGGCCACTGCTGAGTTTTCCAAATTTGCTGGCATATTGAGTGCATCACTTTCACAGCATTGTCTTTCAGGATTTGAAATAGCTCAACTGGTATTCCATCACCTCCACTAGCTTTGTTCATAGTGATGCTTCCTAAGGCCCACTTGACTTCACATTCCAGGATGTCTGGCTCTAGGTGAGTGATCACACCATCATGATTATCTTAATCGTGGAGATCTTTTTTGTACAGTTCTTCTGTGTATTCTTGACACCTCTTCTTAATATCTTCAGCTTCTGTTAGGTCCATACCATTTCTGTCCTTTATCTAGCCCATCTTTGCATGAAATGCTTCTTTGGTATCTCTAATTTTCTTGAAGAGTTCTCTAGTGTTTCCTATTCTGTTGATTTCCTGTATTTCTTTGCATTGATCTCTGAGGAAAGCTTTCATATCTCTTCTTGCTGAAAGCTTTCTTATCTCTTCTTGCTATTCTTTGGAACTCTGCATTCAGATGCTTATATCTTTCCTTTTCTCCTTTGCTTTTCACTTCTCTTCTTTTCACAGCTATTTGTAAGGCCTCCCCAGACAGTCATTTTGCTTTTTTTACATTTCTTTTCCATGGGGATGGTCTTGATCCTTGTCTCCTGTACAATGTCACGAACCTCCATCCATAGTTCATCAGGCACTCTATCTATCAGATCTAGGCCCTTAAACCTATTTCTCACTTCCACTGTATAATCATAAGGGATTTGATTTAGGTCATACCTGAATGGTCTAGTGGTTTTCCCTACTTTCTTCAATTTAAGTCTGAATTTGGCAATAAGGAGTTCATGATCTGAGCCATAGTGTTCTCCCAGTCTTGTTTTTGCTGACTCTATAGAGCTTCTCCATCTTTGGCTGGAAAGAATATAATAAATCTGATTTTGGTATTGGCCATCTAGTGATGTGTTTGCTATGACCAGTGCGTTCTCTTGGCAAAACTCTATTAGCATTTGCCCTGCTTCATTCTGTATTCCAAGGTCAAATTTGCCTGTTACCCCAGGTGTTTCTGACTTCGTACTTTTGCATTCCAGTCCCTTATAATGAAAATGACATTTTTGGGGGGTGTTAGATCTAAAAGGTCTTGTAGGTCTTCATAGAACCATACAACTTCAGCTTCTTCAGTGTTACTGATTGGGGCATAGGCTTGGATTGCCGTGATATTGAATGGTTTGCCTTAGAAATGAACAGAGATCATTCTGTCTTTTTTGATATTGATCCAAGTACTGCATTTCACACTCTTTTGTTGACCATGATGGCTACTCCATTTCTTCTATGGGATTCCTGCCCACAGTAGTAGATATAATGGTCATCAGAGTTAAATTCACCCATTCCAGTCCATTTTAGTTCACTGATTCCTAGAATGTCGACATTCACTCTTGCCATCTCCTGTTTGACCACTTCCAATTTGTCTTGATTCATGGACCTAGCATTCCAGGTTCCTATGCAATATTGCTCTTTACAGCATCGGACCTTGCTTCTGTCACCAGTCACATCCACAACTGGGTTTTGTTTTAGCTTTTGCTCCATCCCTTCATTCTTTCTGGAGTTATTTCTCCACTGATCTGCAGCAGCATATTGGGCACCTACCGACCTGCGGAGTTCTTCTTTCAGTATCCTATCATTTTGCCTTTTCATACTGTTCATGGGGTTCTCAAGGCAAGAATACTGAAGTGTTTTGTCATTCCCTTCTCCAGTGGACCACGTTCTGTCAGATCTCTCCACCATGACCCACCCATCTTGGGTGGCCCCACAAGGCATGGCTTAGTTTCATTGTGTTAGACAAGGCTGTGGTCCGTGTGATTAGACTGACTAGTTTTCTGTGATTATGGTTTCAGTGTGTCTGCCCTCTGATGCCCTCTAGCAACACCTACCATCTTACTTGGGTTTCTCTTACCTTGGACGTGGTGTATCTCTTCATGGCTGCTCCAGCAAAGTGCAGCCTCTGCTCCTTACCTTGGACGACGGGTGTCTCCTCACTGCCACCCCTCCTGACGTTGAACGTGGAGTAGATCCTCTCAGCCCTCCTGTGCCCTTGCAGCCACCGCTCCTCGTTGTGGGTTGTTACTTTCGGCCGCCGCCCCTGACCTCAGACATGGGGTAGCTCCTCTCGGCCGCTCCTGTGCCACCGAAGCCTGGACAACATAGACAGTATATTAAAAAGCAGAGACATTACTTTGCCAACAATTGTCCATCTAATCAACGATGGTTTGACTAGTGGTTTTTCCAACAGTCACGTATGGAAGTGAGTGTTGGACTATAAAGAAAGCTGAGCACTGAAGAAGTGATGCTTTTGAACTGTGGTGTTGGAGAAGACTCTTCAGAGTCCCTTGGACTGCAGTGAGATCCAACCATTTCATCCTAAAAGAAATCAGTCCCAAATGTTAATTGGAAGGACTGATTGTGAAGCTGAAACTTCAATACTTTGGCCACCTGATGAGAAGAACTGACTCATTTAAAAAGACTCTGATGCTGGGAAAGATTGAAGGCAGGAGAAGGGGATGACAGAGGATGAGATGGTTGGATGGCATCACCAACTCAACGGACATGAGTTTGAGAAAACTCTGGGAGTTGGTGATGGACAGGGAGGCCTGTCATGCTGCAGTCCATACGATCACAAAGAGTTGGGCATGACGGAGTGACTAACACTTACTTACGGTACTGTGGGACTTTTTTTTTTTTTACTGTTTCCTTTTTGATACAATAAAATACACCCAACTCCTCTTATATATTTCTTCTCTGAGCCTTACAATCAGTAATTTCTCCAGGAAGCCTGGCTCCTTTTATTGGAAAAGAGTATTGGAAACCAAGATCTGTGCTTATTTCTATGTCATTGTTTCTTTCAGATTTTGAAAGCATCCTTTCTATTAGACCCTTTCAGCTAACAAGATAAAGAAATATATGTATGTATACTCATGTGGCATCTATTTACCTGTTCAATTCAGTTATGCATGTGTAAGACTATCAGGATAATTAATCTGTAACCCAAGAGAAAAAACACTATCAACTAGATCACAGTGCTTTTATCTTTGTTTCAGTCTTGCAAACTACATTCATTTCCAAAGTTACTTACCTCAGGGGATCTTAGTGAGGTGGCTTCATACATTTGTAATATAATTAGATTGATTAGTCAAATTCTGCATTTCATTCTTGATGTCAAAATGTTTTTGTTTTTTTTTTAATATGCACACAATGATTCACTTTTTGTGTTGTAAGGGTCTACAGGTTTTGACAAATATATAGTGCCATGTATTTACCATAACATCATATAGACTAGTTCCACTGCCCTTAAACATCCTCTATACCTGGAGAGGAAATGGCAACCCACTCCAGTATTCTTGCCTGGGAAATCACAGGGACAGAGGAGCTTGGTGGGGTACAATGCATGGGGTCTCATAGAGGCAGACACAAGTTAGTGACTGAGCATAGTCATTTTTAGGAACCATGTTGGCCACAGAAAACACATCAGTGGCTCCTAATTTGTGGCCTCTTGTTTAATAACTTTCTTTCCCACTAGGCTCTCTGCTCCACAGGGGCACATGCCCATGGGTCTGCTCTGCTCACCCAGTGTCTGGATTTAACAAATGGAAAAATAAAAATGAATGATGTACCCATCCTCCCAGTAGAATACCAGGTTCAGAAAGAATACAGTGGCAAGGAGATGGCATTCTGTCACCCTCCAACTCCTTTGCAGCTACCTGCTGGAAATGTTGCCATCTTCCTTTAAGCTCTACCACCAGCTGACCCTTGCAAGCCTCCTTATCCTCCACCCTGAAGTCATCACAATGGCCACATGGGTTCTGGTTGGGCGGGGCCCTCTATGACGTCAGCAAGAGCCCATCCCTGGCTGGTCCTCAGTCTCCAGGTGCCAGGGCAGACCAGCACACCAGGAGCCATTTCCTCTCGGTTTACCATGTGGTCCTTCAAATCGTTCCTGTGCTTTTCCATGGCTGTTACCTGTGTCTATGCCTTAATGTTTACTTCTCTGAGAGAGAAAGCAGAAGAAATCCAGGGGAAGATACTCTGCGGAGGGCACTTTTTAATTTGGCAGAATCTACAAGAGCATGCCCAATACTGGCTTGAGATCACATTGCTCTGGCTTTTCTTCATTGTGCTGATGTACCTGGCAGTGAAGTTGGCAGCAGAGAGTGGCAAGAGCAAGTGCAGACTCCTGCTGCCCGTCAGGGCCGTTCATTCAGCTCTCACAGAAGGAAAAAGAAAAGTCTTCCTCTGAAGAAGACTACATGTTCCATACCTTAATCCTGCTCGAGATGTACCTTGTGAAATTTGTGCCCAGTCTGCAGAATCTGAAACTCACCACATCAACCAGTGGTAACCTCAACCCCCTCAATGTTGAGGTTCCTGCAGACCTATGAACTCTGGGGCAATGAAGAATCCGATTGAGTGGACTTATGAGTCAAAGTAGGAGAGGAATTGTTGAGCGTTGACATACCTTATCCAAACTAGTAAAACTATTCTGAAGCAAAAGAAAAAAGCCTCTGATATTTTTTATTCACTCTATGGTTTTACCTTTTCCAAAATGTCATATAATTGGCTGCATGAAGTGTGTAATCTTTTCCAGACTAGCTTATTTTACTTAATAACATTCATTCAGGTTTCATCCATTTCTTTTTGCAATTTGATAGCTCATTTCATTTTATTCTTGAGTAATATTCTGTTATGTTGATGTACTATAGTTTGTTTATCCAGTCATCTATTAAAGGACACTTTGGTTGCTTCCAATGTGTGTGTGTGTGTGTGTGTGTGTGTGAGAGAGAGAATGAATTAAGCTGTTATAAAATTCATGTGCATGTTTTTGTGTGTGCAGTAGCTATCAAATCATTTGCTGAACTATCTAGGAGAATAATTGTTAAATCATGTGGTATGACAATGTTTAGCTCTGTAAGAAATTGCTTCCAAATTGCATTCCCACTAACAACAAATGAGTTCCTATGGTCCCTCATCTTTGCTGGTAAATGGCTTGTCAGATTTTTGTATTTGACCATTCTAATAAGTCTTTAATTGTATCTCATTGTTCTAATTTCACCAGTCTACTCTAAAATGTTATCCTATTTCCATATTTCCATTGTGTTTTATTACCATCAATTCTTCAGGTGTTTTATCTTTAATCTGAGGTTTAAAAAGATCTTCTGCTCAGCAAAATTTCTGCCTCTGTTTATGCCATCAGTGATTACTTTCCTTAATTAGTCTTCTAATAATATTTTCATGAAGGACTCATATGTTGAAATCATGTATATGAAAAAATTATTTTAATTGAAAAACACTGAGCACATTTTCTTTTCCTGAGTATTGTTTTGTCCACTATTGTTCAGTGCTTCCACACAAAAGTTTAAGTTCAGCATGAACTTCTACCCTTTTTCTTTGGTTTGTTTTGATTCTCTTCTCTCCTTTGTAGATGTTAACCAAATCTGTATTCATACCAGTTGTGGTTGCAGTTTTACATTTATCATGAAGTTTTTTTACAAGCATATGTGTATTTTACATGAATCTTCACTTTATTATGTGTGTTCTTCATATTGTTGTGAAAAACTATATGCTCATTATTCCAATTTTTAACAGTCTGTGCCTCTTCTCCATTGAGATTCAAATGAATCCATTTATATAATCTTTGAAACAGAGAACAGTCATAAAATATGTTGGTATAGTTATTGAAGAAATTATATTTCAAAAAGAACAGTAACTAAACTGTTCTCTATTTTATAGCAAAGTTCGTTTTTTCTGAGTGTATTTTGTAATTATGAAAGCCCAAATGTCCTTGCATATAGTCTATAAATAGAGAAGATAAATTAGCAATCACTTCAATAGTACATAGATTTACAGAAAATCTAATGTTCAGTTTTAACTAGCTCAACTTAGAGTCTTGTTATAGTTCAGTTATCCACAGTCTTGTTTTCATGTCAGCAAAGAGAATGTGCTATTTCTCTTTGTGGGGGAAGATATTTTAATCAACCGTTTCATATGCTTTGGATTTTTAAGAGAAGACAAATCTTAAGACATTAGTTTTCGGGTGTCTGGTACTGTGCCTGAGGAATATTTTTCTATTTAATATGTTATCATTAGTAAAATGTACATTCTGTTTACTTACAACACTGATTTAAAGTTGGATTGGCATCACCGACTCAATGGACATAAATTTCAGCAGGCTCCGGGAGATGGAGAAGGACAGGAAAGCTTGGCATGCATTGGTCACAAAAAATTCATAGGTCACTAAAAATTAAACACGACTGAGCGACTGAAATGATCCTATTAAGTACAGACATTAAAAAGTTTTCAAAATAATATGTATTCCTCAAATAAGACCTGATGACAACATTTATTACAGTTATTTTGTCCTACATTCACCTGGTAATTTGTTGTAGCCATCAGTGTTTGGTAATTTGCTTTCTATGCAAGAATGTTAAATTGCACATAATTTAATGACTGAATGTGGTTTTGGAATGAGGTATTCTCTCAGATAGTTACCCTCTACAGAAATGAGACTTTAGGTGTTGCTGTTAATGAATGTTTCCAATAGAGTTAGTCCAAGTGATATCAGAACATGGAAGCTTAAAGCAAGAGAGTTTTATTGCAGGGTCATGAAAGGAGATGGGTGGCATATGGCTTTAAAAACCCTCACCTCCCCAAGAGATTTCAGCAAAACACACTTATGGGAGAGGTGAAAGAGGGGTGTGATTAACTGTTGCAAACCTCTTCCTGTCAGATCCTCTGCTACTGAAATAAGGACATGGTGAGGTAAGAGTGTTCATGGATCAGATCAGATCAGTTGCTCAGTCGTGTCCAACTCTTTGTGACCCCATGAATCGCAGCACACCAGGCCTCCCTGTCCATCACCGACTCCCGGAGTTCACCCAGACACGTCCATCAAGTCAGTGATGCCATCCTGTCATCTCATCCTCCGTCGTCCCCTTCTCCTCCTGCCCCCAATCCCTCCCAGCATCAGAGTCTTTTCCAATGAGTCAACACTTCGCATGAGGTGGCCAAAGTACTGGAGTTTCAGCTTTAGCATCATTCCTTCCAAAGAAACCCCAGGGCTGATCTCCTTCAGAATGGAGTGGTTGGATCTCCTTGCAGTCCAAGGGACTCTCAAGAGTCTTCTCCAACACCACAGTTCAAAAGCATCAATTCTTTGGAGCTCAGCCTTCTTCACATCCAACTCTCACATCCATACATGACCACAGGAAAAACCATAGCCTTGACTAGACGAACCTTTGTTGGCAAAGTAATGTCTCTGCTTTTGAATATGCTATCTAGGTTGGTCATAACTTTCCTTCCAAGGAGTAAGCGTCTTTTAATTTCATGGCTGCAGTCACCATCTGTAGTGATTTTGAAGCCCAGAAAAATAAAGTCTGACACTGTTTCCACTGTTTCCCCATCTATTTCCCATGAAGTGATGGGACTGGATGCCATGATCTTCGTTTTCTGAATGTTGAGCTTTAAGCCAACTTTTTCACTCTCCACTTTCACTTTCATCAAGAGGCTTTTTAGTTCCTCTTCACTTTCTGCCATAAGGGTGGTGTCATCTGCATATCTGAGGTTATTGATATTTCTCCCGGCAATCTTTATTCCAGCTTGTGTTTCTTCCAGTTCAGTGTTTCTCATGATTCACTCTGCATATAAGTTAAATAAACAGGGTGACAATATACAGCCTTGACGAACTCCTTTTCCTATTTGGAACCAGTCTGTTGCTCCATGTCCAGTTCTAACTGTTGCTTCCTGACCTGCATACAAATTTCTCAAAGCCTCTAGCAAAACAAATATTATTCCCTATTCTGAAAGAAAAACTTCGAAGCTTGACTTTCACACTCCAAGGTCCTGTTTAGGAGGAGGGGATCCCTGGGCAGGCTGGTTATCCTGACTAGGAACATTCATCCAGCACCCAGTCTGGATCCTCCCACCAGTGGCCAGTCCCAGCTGAAGAGGCAGCTCTCAGTCTCTGGCCTTCCTCTTACCAAGGTCCCCATACCTTTCCCAACCATTTTCAATGAGGGAGCCAGACGTCCAGCATGCAACTGGCCCTCAGTCTCCTCAGTCTACCCAGCTGGCGGGGAATGCGTCCTGTAGACTGACTCATGCAGAAGCCACAACCGTTCGGTCATGGAAGTGGGGGTGGGAGAGCTTAGCTATTGCTCTGAACCTGGGATCAGGCCAGTGAGTGGCTCTAGCAAGCAGCTCTGGGTCACTGCAAGACACAGCCTTTAGTCTGTCCCCAGGTGCCCTGGCTTGCTCCCCAGCATACCAGAGGACCTGGAGGGCCCTGGGCAAAGCCTGCAACACAGCTTTAACTAAACTCTTCTGAGAGGCTGACTCTGGTGGAGCTGGATTTTGAACTTCACTAATGGACATGTCCTCAGTGTGCAGCTCCATATTCCTCCTTCCCTATTACAGTATCTTCTTTGGTGAGATTATTCAACATATACCTAAAGTTGGTACCTTGGACCATAATGGTCCATTTCCACTAGCCCTTGATAACCACATTCAACTCTTTGTTTCTATAACTCAGGTATTTTAACTAACAATATCATGTGATGATAAAGTTTTTGTCTTCCTCCAGCTGAAATATTTTACTTAGTGTAATGTCCCTAAGGTCCATACCATTTCTGTCGTTTATCGAGCCCATCTTTGCATGAAATGTTCCCTTGGTATCTCTAATTTTCTTGAAGAGCTCTCTAGTCTTTCCCATTCTGTTGTTTTCCTCTATTTCTTTGCACTGATCGCTGAAGAAGGCTTTCTTATCTCTTCTTGCTATTCTTTGGAACTCTGCATTCAGATGCTTATACCTTTCCTTTTCTCCTTTGCTTTTTGCTTCTCTTCTTTTCATAGCTATTTGTAAGGCCTCCCCAGACAGCCATTTTGATTTTTTTGCATTTCTTTTCCATGGGGATGCTCTTTCTCCCTGTCTCCTGTACAATGTCACGAACATCAGTCCATAGTTCACCAGGCACTCTATCTATCAGATCTAGTCCCTTAAATCTATTTCTCACTTCCACTGTATAATCATAAGGGATTTGATTTAGGTCATACCTGAATGGTCTACTTTCTTCAGTTTAAGTCTGAATTTGGCAATAAGGAGTTCAAGATCTGAGCCACAGTCAGCACCTGGTCTTGTTTTCATTGACTGTATAGAGCTTCTCCATCTTTGGCTGCAAAGAATATAATCAATCTGATTTTGGTGTTGACCATCTGGTGATGTCCATGTGTAAAGTCTTCTCTTGTGTTGTTGTAAGAGGGTGTTTGCTATGACCAGTGCATTTTCTTGGCAAAACTCTATTAGTCTTTGCCCTGCTTCATTTCGTATTTCAAGGCCAAATGTGCCTGTTGCTCCAGGTGTTTCTTGACTTCCTACTTTTGCATTCCAGTCCCTTAAAATGAAAAGGACAACTTTTCTGGGTGTTACTTCTAAAAGGCCTTGTAGGTCTTCATAGAATCATTCAACTTCAGCTTCTTCAGCGTTACTGGTTGGGGCATAGGCTTGGTTTATTGTGATATTGAATGGTTTGCCTTGGAAAAGAACAGAGATCATTCTGTTGTTTTTGACATTGCAGGTGGCAAGAATACACAGAAGAACTGTACAAAAAAGATCCCCATGACTAAGATAATCACGATAGTGTGATCCCTCAGCTAGAGCCAGACATCCTGGAATGTGAAGTCAAGTGGGCCTTAGAAAGCATCACTACGAACAAAGCTAGTGGAGCTAGATGGAATTCCAGTTGAGCTATTTCAAATCATGAAAGATGATGCTGTGAAAGTGCTGCACTCAATATGCCAGCAAATTTGGGAAGCTCAGCAGGGGCCACAGGACTGGAAAAGGTCAGTTTTCATTCCAATCCCAAAGAAAGGCTCAAACTACCGCACAATTGCACTCATCTCACACGATAGTAAAGTAATGCTCAAAATTCTCCAAGCCAGGCTTCAGCAATACATGAACCGTGAACTTCCAGATGTTCAAGCTGGTTTTAGAAAAGGCAGAGGAACCAGAGATCAAATTTCCAACATCCGCTGGATCATCGAAAAAGCAAGAGAGTTCCAGAAAAACATCTATTTCTGCTTTATTGACTATGCCAAAGCCTGTGACTCTGTGGATCACAATAAACTGTGGAAAATTCTGAAAGAGATGGGAATACCAGACCACCTGATCTGCCTCTTGAGAAACCTATATGCAGGTCAGGAAGCAACAGTTAGAACTGGACATGGAACAACAGACTGGTTCCAAATAGGAAAAGGAGTTCATCAAGGCTGTATATTGTCACCCTGCTTATTTAACTTATATGCAGAGTACATCATGAGAAATGCTGGGCTGGAAGAAGCAGAAGCTGGAATCAAGATTGCTGGGAGAAATATCAATAACTTCAGATACGCAGATGACACCTTATGGCAGAAAGTGAAGAGGAACTAAAATGGCTCTTGATGAAAGTGAAAGTGGAGAGTGAAAAAGTTGGCTTAAAGCTCAACATTCAGAAAACAAAGATCATGGCATCTGGTCCCATCACTTCATGGGAAATACATGGGGAAACAGTGGAAACAGTGTCAGACTTTATTTTCTTGGGCTCCAAAATCACTGCAGATGGTGACTGCAGCCAAGAAATTAAAAGACGCTTACTCCTTGGAAGGAAAGCTATGACCAAACTAGATAGCATATTGAAAAGCGAAGACATTAATTTGCCAACAAAGGTCCATCTATTCAAGGTTATGGACTTTCCAGGATTCATGTATGGATGTGAGAGTTGGAATGTGAAGAAAGCTGAACACGGAAGAATTGATGCCTTTGAACTGTGGTGTTGGAGAAGACTCTTGAGAGTCCCTTGGACTGCAAGGAGATCCAACCAGTCCATTCTGAAGGAGATCAGCCCTGGGATTTCTTTGGAAGTAATGATGCTAAAGCTGAAACTCCAGTACTTTGGGCAACTCATGGGAAGAGTTGACTCATTGGGAAAGACTCTGATGCTGGGAGGGATTGGGGGCAGGAGGAGAAGGGGGCGACAGAGGATGAGATGGCTGGATGGCATCGCTGACTCGATGGAGGTGAGTCTGGGTGAACTCCGGGAGTTGGTGATGGACAGAGAGGCCTGGCGTGCTGCGATTCATGGGGTTGCAGAGTCGGACACGACTGAGTGAACTCACCTGAACTGACTGAAATGAATGTCCCTAAAGACATTGCAAATGGGGGAACCATTTATTTGTTCACTGCTGGAGGTATAGTTGCATTGCAATATTTTAAAATCAATTTGTATTTGATTATAGTTACTTTATATTGTTGTATTAGTTTCTGCTGTACATCAGTGTGAATCAGTTGTATGCTTACATAGATCCCTTTATGTTGGACTGTTTTCCCATTTGTGTCACTACAGAGCACTGAATAGAATTCCTTGTGCTTTTCTTTCTTATTTTGCCAGTAATTTAAATTGATTTCTTTATTTTAACTGGAGGATGATTACTATACAACACTGTGATGGTTTTTGCCACACATCAACCTTAGTAAGCCACAGGTACACATGTGTCCAAAACATCCTTAAGCCCACCCCACATCCCTCCCCACCTTATTCCTCTGGGTTCCTCCAGATCACTGGCTTTGGATGCCTTGCTTCATGCATACGTACACCTAAAGGATGATTTTCCTGCATGAAATATGCACTTTTCTATGTTTCACATATGAAAATATGGGTGCAGAGTTTTGTACATGAAATACAAAAACTGCATTTCACTTTTGAAAATCTAGTTGTACATTTTTGGTCATGATACATGGCTTGTGGGATGTTACACATCTGGACATCTGTGCACACTTTTTCCTACAAGAATATGGAATTGTGTATGTCTCACATAGGACAATTTGAGCATACATTTTCTTGCTTGAAATATGGAACTTTATATATTTTCCATTTGATAATCTACATTAGATCTTCTGACAAAAAGTGTGTTCTCAATAGTTCAAATATGAAAGCATGATGCAAATTTTCATTCATGAAATAGAAACCTTGTACATTTCAAAAATGAAAATCTAGGCACAGATTATCTCACCTGAAATTGGGTGTATTTTATACTTCACACAAAGACTTTTGGATGCAGATTTCTTTCATCTACATATGCAATTCTCTACTTTTTCACATATGAATATATGAGTGCTGTTATTTCTGCACTAAATATATGTAATTCTCTATAGTTCACATTTGAAAATCTAGGCATAGATTGTCCTGCACGATATATGGAATACACTCTATGAAAATCTGGAAAAAGATTTCCCAATGGAAATACTGACTTTTTTATGTTACATTTATGAATATATGTGAGCACATTTTCCTACACAATATATGGAATTCTCCATGTTAAACCTTTGAATATATGGACATTCGTTTTCCTACATTAAATATTAAATTCTCTTTAAAAAACATATGAAAATATTGGCATGGCTTTTGCGGGCATAGATTTTCAAATGTGGAATACAAAATTCTGTATGTTTCACACGTGGCAATCAGTGTGCAGATTTTCTTAAATGAAATATGGAATCACATATATTTTACAGATGATAATTGGAACAAAGGTTTTCTGCTATACTGACATATGGGATTCTGTATACTTCAAATATTAAAATCTTAATTGAGATTTTCTGACATAAGTATGTAATTTTCTGTATTTCACGTTATAGAAATCAGGGAACCGATTTTCCTTCATGAATTAGGACATCTCTACACTTCACAAATAGAAATCTGTGAACAGATTTTCATACATGTCATATGAGATTTTTCACATTTAATATAAGAAAATCTTGGCCCAGATATGTGTACAAAAATAAGGAAATCTTTCTGCTTCATATATGAAAATATGAGTGCCAACATTCCCATATGAAATGTGGAATTCTCTATCATTTGAAATAGAGCCATCCATTTTCTATGTCTCACATATGAAAATATCTGCTCAAATTTTCCTAGAGAAATATTGAACATTGTGTGTATCACATGGGAAAACCTGGGTGCCAATTTCCCCACATGCAATCTGGAATACTGTATATTTAAGATATCTATCAAACGCTGCGTACAAATTTTACTACATAAAATATGGAATTCTGTATATTTCAGGCATGAAAATCATTGTGACAGATTTACTCTATGAAAAATAGAATTCTCTATATGTTACATATGAAAATCTCAATGCTGATTTTACTTCATGAAGTATTGAATTTTTTATTTCACTTTATTAAAATCTGTATGTAGAGTTTTTTTTTTTTTTTACATGAACTATGGAATTCTATATACTTCCTATATGAAAACCTGGGCGGTGATTTTCTTACATTAAATATGGAATACTCTACATTTCACACATGAACATCTAGGCATTGCTGTTCTTAACATATGGAGATCCAATATGGTATTACCCCAATTTCACAAGTGAAAATATTGGCACCACTGTTTCTTCATGAAATATGGATTTCTTTGTATTCCTCATATATATATCAAGACAATGATTTTCTGCCAGGAAATATGGAATTCCCTATATTCCCTATATCAAAATCTAGGAACTAATGCTCCTTCATGGAATTTGGACTTTGGTATAGTTAACATTTGAAGATCAGAAAGTAGATTTTCCTATAAGAAATATGGAAATCTCTATATTTTGTATGAACTAGTGGTTCTTCGTGTACTGCCACATGTTCCCTGTTTGCATTTGTGTCCCTGTCCCTTACATGGGTGTGCTTGTGTTGCGTGTCTGTGTGTGTGTGTGCATGGGTCCTTCCCACTGCAGACTCAGAGACGAAGGTGACAGAACATGAGATATGGAGCAACCAGAAGAGGAGGCACGAGGGGTTCACAGACTAGAGGAAACTGGTCCATGCATCTCTTTGATGCCCCTGTCCAGGACAGGAATGAGGAAAGGATGAGAGGTGATAACACTGAAGAGTGACTCTGCAAATCTGCAGTTACATCAAGAGGCATAAACAAGCCCACAGTTTCTGCTGTGTTGTGTGTTTGTATCAGTAAGCAGTGGTGGGGGGTTTGAGGAGTCACCCAGAGGAAATAAATCATAAGTGATGTGGGGATTTAAAACCACTGTCTGTGGACCCCTCAGTCTGTGGTGCATTGGCTACCCTGTGGAAATGCTGGACGAGGCTAGGGCAGGACCCCCGATTTTGAAGAGGCCAGGGTCCTTTGGAAAAAGGAAGAGACTGGAAGGAGGAGGATGGGCATGAGAGCCGGCTTCACTGCAGATTGTTCCACACATGTGAGAAGGAGATCTGGGAAAGTCCTGGGCTAGTGCTGCCTAGGATCAGCCTGTCAGCCAGCACATTCCCTCTCCAAGTGTGTTACATATTGGTACCATGCAAGGCAAATGACATGCTAAGCTAGGCTCTCAGGGTGAACCCCCAGGCTTCCTAGGAGAGATGGGCTGTGAGCGTGGAATCTGTCTGGGCACTTCCAGCTACCTGGCACTGCAGAAAGGTGAGGAAATTGCAGGTGTGGGGTGTGTGTGTGTGTGTGCCCTGTCTGTGAGGGAGGGAACAGGGATGAAGCAAGGACGGCAGGGTATTTGCATGCAGGGACCCTGGGACAGTGAGAGACAGGTTCCAGTTCAGAGCCTGCTCTATTTAGGCTCCAGGCATTAGTGAATAGCAGTCATGAGGAAGACACCTCCTTTAAAGATGCTCTTCATTTTTCCGAGTGTGCTGCTGCACCCTGGATCCCTTGCCGAAAGAATAGGCAGTTATAAAGTACCAGTGGGAAGTCAGTGACAATGGAAAGGAGCCAAGAAACAGAATTGGGTGGATTCCCAGGCACAGAAGAGGAGCCAGGGCTACAGCCCCTTGGACAACCAGCTACAAAGATCTTTCTGTCCTTCTCAACTGTAGCAGCATTCTTTCCCCAAAATGACCAGGGGCATGAGCATACCTTTCTTTTTATGTAAGCTTTGGTTGACTGATGGGACTGCAGCACAAGAAGCTGCTACCTGCAGAGTTTGCCAGTTTAAAACATCACTAGACCATCCCCATGGAAAAGAAATGCAGAAAAGCAAAATGGCTGTCTGGGGAAGCCTTACAAATAGCTGTGAAATGAAGAGAAGTGAACAGCAAAAGAGAAAAGGAAAGATATAAGCATCTGAATGCAGAGTTCCAAAGAATAGCAAGAAGAAATAAAAAAGCCTTCTTTAGCAATGTATGCAAAGAAATAGAGGAAAACAACAGAATGGGAAAGACTAGAGATCTCTTCAAGAAAATTAGAGATACCAAGGGAACATTTCATGCAAAGAAGGGCTCGAGAAAGGACAGAAATGGTATGGACCTAACAGAAGCAAAGATATTAAAAAGAGATGGCAAGAATACACAGAAGAACAGTACAAAAAAGTTTTTCACAATCCAGATAATCACGATGGTGTGATCACTGACCTAGAGCCAAACATCCTGGAATGTGAATTCAAGTGGGCCTTAGAAACAAGCTAGTGGAGGTGATGGAATTCCAGTTGTGCTATTTGAAATCCTGAAAGATGATGCTGTGAAAGTGCTGCACTCAATATGCCAGCAAATTTGGAAAACTCAGCAATGACCACAGGACTGGAAAAGGTCAGTTTTCATTCCAATCGCAAAGAAAGGCAATGCCAAAGAATGCTCAAACTACCACACAATTGCACTCATCTCACACGATAGTAAAGTAATGCTCAAAATTCTCCAAGCCAGGCTTCAGCAATATGTGAACTGTGAACTTCCAGATGTTCAAGCTGGTTTTAGAAAAGGCAGAGGAACCAGAGATCAAATTGCCAACATCCGCTGGATTATCAAAAAAGGAAGAGAGCTCCAGAAAAACATCTATTTCTGCTTTATTGACTATGCCAAAGCCTTTGACTGTGTGGATCACAATAAACTGTGGAAAATTCTGAAAGAGATGGGAATACCAGACCACCTGATCTGCCTCTTGAGAAATTTGTATGCAGGTCAGGAAGCAACAGTTAGAACTGGACATGGAAAAACAGACTGGTTCCAAATAGGAAAAGAAGTACTTCAAGGCTGTATATTGTCACCCTGCTTATTGAACTCAATGCTGAATACATCATGAGAAACGCAGGGCTGGAAAAATCACAAGCTGGAATCAAGATTGCCAGGAGAAATATCAATAACCTCAGATATGCAGATGACACCACCCTCATGGCAGAAAGTGAAGAGGAACTCAAAAGCCTCTTGCTGAAAGTGAAAGAGGAGAGTGAAAAAGTTGGCTTAAAGCTCAACATTCAGAAAACTAAGATCATGGCATCTGGTCCCATCACTTCATGGAAAATAGATGGGGAAACAGTGTCAGACTTTATTTTTTTGGGCTTCAAAATCACTGCAGATGGTGATTGCAGCCATGAAATTAAAAGATGCTTACTCCTTGGAAGAAATGTTATGACCAACCTAGATAGCATATTCAAAAGCAGAGACATTACTTTGCCAACAAAGGTCCATCTATTCAAGGTTATGGTTTTTCCAGTGGTCATGTATGGATGTGAGAGTTGGACTGTGAAGAAGGCTGAGCGCCAAAGAATTGATGCTTTAGAACCGTGGTGTTAGAGAAGGCTCTTGAGAGTCCCTTAGACTCAAGGAGATCCAACCAGTCCATTCTGAAGGAGATCAGCCCTGGGATTTCTTTGGAAGCAATGATGCTAAAGCTGAAACTCCAGTACTTTGGCCTCCTCATGTGAAGGGTTGACTCATTGGAAAAGGCTCTGATCCTGGGAGGGATTGGGGGCAGTAGGAGAAGGGGACGACAGAGGATGAGATGGCAGGATGGCATCACTGACTTGATGGATGTGAGTCTGGGTGAACTCCAGGAGTTGGTAATGGACAAGGAGGCCTGGCGTGCTGCAATTCATGGGGTCGCAAAGAGTCGGACACGACTGAGCGACTGAGCTGAACTGAACTGAACTGTTACTCTTCACAGAACGCTTGGATATCAGGACTATGCAAAGGATGGCTTCAGTTGATCATTTGCTGTTCCCAACCCCACAGGGCTCTGGAGACAATGTAGGCTGCAGTGTGTTCTCAACCTGGAGACTGAACAAGAACAGCACCACTTTGAAAGGGCCTGTATAGACTAAATGGGCAGACTTCAATGCCTCTGGCACCAGTGAGTCATGGCCCTTAATGGAGAGCTGTCCTTAGAGTCTCACTGACTGGCATTGAAGCACGTTTCAGGGAGTTCCCTCATGCCAGTTAGGGCATGCCCCGTTTCTCCACCTGTTCAAAGTGTGGCCAAGCCACCATAGTCTTGTGCAGTGTTCATGTCCAACATATGAGGGAGGGAGGGACGCCTGTCTCCTTCTGTGGTTCAGCAGAGATTTCCTGTGTTTGCCTCTAAGTTTGAGAAAGCATTCCTCAGCTGTGTGAACTGACAAAGTCAGATCTCCCGTGGGTGCAACTCACACAGGAGGAGAGCTTTGGCTTTATGCCTAGGTTAAGTGTCTTTTATGAGAGCTGGTGTCCAGAGAGTGGCAGAGGGCAGCAGCACCAGTCAGAGAGGCAGAGACACACAGACACAAGCCCCTACTACACACAAAGAAAGATGGACAGAGAAACAGTGTGTGCCAGAAGCAGAGACAGAGACACAGAGAGAGCTCTGTACCCTGTGGCTCTGGTGCCCCTGAGCAAAGGAGCTCAACTGTATCAAACTCTCCTATCATCCAAACCGCATCGACCTCTGTGCTCAATGAAGGAAACTTTTCAGCCACATTGCCCCCCTGCCTTTGATGGGACAGTTTGGGAGAGCACCCAGAGGTTAAAGGTCCTGTGGGACACAGGCGTGTCCTTTTTGGATATGGAAGTGGGAATTCATGGTTTGAATTTCTGGAGGCCAAGGAAGTAGCAGCTTGCACCTGGGTTTTGCCAGATGAAAGACATGCAACGTGCTTGGAGACAGGCACTCTGCAAAGCAGAGGCATCACGTGACTCGCTGAAGCCCCAGAAGCCAAGGGGTGGGGGTGTGGGGAGGTGGAGGAGGGTGGGGCCAGGGGAAGGGGGTGGGGGTGGGCTGGAGGTGACTCCCTTTGGGCTAGGTGCCTGTCCATGGTCGTAACGCCCACTTCTCACTCTGCCAATGGCTGAGATTGGGCCCATGAGCCTGGCTGTGGTTCACAGCTCCAGCAGCCTAGGGGGCCTGATAGCCTGGGCAATCTAATTTGCCCGCCCATCTTGCTCCAGGTGGTCCCCCACCACATTTTTCAGTCTCAGGGCACCCCCAGAAGGAGGAGCTATGGCCACTGGGTGACAGCAGCATTGCATCGGCTGTGCAGGCCACCTGCTGTACTGTCATGTCCAATCCCTTCACAGCTGCACCAGCTCGAGCCACAGCCAGGGCCACGTCCAGAGCGAGATGCTGCAAGAAAATGGTGGATCTTCTTAGCTGTGAGGCCAAGTCTTCAGGGGATGGAGGCCCTGGGTCCTGCCCTCGTGGTTAGGGCGTCGGGGACCTTGCAGGCACCAGGTGGTGCACCAAACAAGGAGGCAGCTCTATTCAGAGTGGAGGTGAAGAAAGGAAGGTGAGGCCCTGGAAGAGGGAGAGTTGGCAGGGATCAGGCAAGAGGTCGGGCTGCTGGTGGAAGAAGACAGCACGGAGGAGGTGGAAGTGTTGGCGGACATGGACCACGAGCAGTTGTGCTTGCAGGAGCCAGAGGGGAAGCCGGAAGAGCATAGCCAGGAACTGCAAGGCCAGGAGCCCCGAGTGATCTACCGGCCCATGCTGGAGGGGCTGGAGTCACTGGCGGCCCTTCAGACAGTGGGTTTAACTCTGGGAATGTGAAAGATCACAGGGCCTACGTTCGTATCAGGTGGAACAACCGTCAGAGGAGGAAGGGTCACTTGGTTCAGAGATGAGCCATCTTCCAGGGCATTGCAGCCTTCTGGGCCCAAGCCCTATCCTGATTGCTATTCCTTGGAGTCAGCTGCTCAGGAGGAAGAGAAGGACCAGGAGCAGGAATAGAGTTGGGCCAAGGGCACAGGCAAGGTGAGGGGTGGCTGAGGGAACTGGGTGCTGGGGGTGTGGCAGTCCAAAGATACAGCAGTAGCAGAATTCAGGCCTGGCCAAAACACCTGTAGGTGTCTGAGCCGTGAATTTCAGTGACTCCTTTTGGCCTGCGTCTGAAGAGGAGCAGTACCCCGGGGGTGGGGATTCTATGTCAGGAGTGACTAGAAACATCAGGCAAGAGTAGCATTCCTCGAGAGTTATTATTGTATTTGTGGATAATCCCAGGAATTAACAGAGACAGTGGGAGCCCCATAACCCATCCCAGTCAGTCAGACCCCCTGTAGTTGTTCCCACTAGTGCAGTGCAGAAGCAGGAGGTTTTCAATACCCAAAGTGGAGATGGAAGGGGCTGCTGTCTGGTAAGCTGTGAGTGGCAGACGACTCCAGACACATTCTTGTTAAGAGAGGGAGCAGGTCAGAGACCCAGGGCTTTCTTGTTAAACACACACAAGCACACACAGAAAGACACACACATATACCCATACACAAGATAAACACTTGTCCTCAGACAAGGTGTGCCAAAGGGACTGCAGTTCCTGATGCTTTAAGCAGTGACGTGCCACTACTCAGCACACACCAGCCAGTCAGAGATCAGAAGTGTTCAGAAACAGACCCTCCCTTGGCGAATGCAGAGAACTTCAGATGCCACAGACCACAGGGGACCAAGAGCCGTGAGCATGTTTGATATTATGGCACTGACTGGGGACATACATCTGTGGGGCAGGCAGGCAAGTGTGAGAGCCCAGAGCGCTTGCAGATGTCTGTTCCAGTGTCCCTGTGAAAGGTTGTTGCTGAGCCGTGAAAGACACTGGGATTCTTGGCCCGGGGAGGAGAGGAATTCAATCCGGAGCCAGTGACAAGGTTTGATCACTCAGAGCATTTGTGTAATCAAGGTTTATTAAAGTATAAAAGAGGTAGAGAAAGATTCTGACATAGACATCAGAAGGGGGCAGAAAGAGTGCCCCCGCGCTAGTCTTTACAGGAAGTTATATAACGACTAGCAGGCTGCTAATTAGAGAAAGAAAATGTCTCAACACTCAGAGAGTGGCACCAGGCCCCTCACCCACATGTGTCTTGAGATACATTGGCACAAAGTGAGTCATCCTGGGCCATAAAAGGATTGACAAAAATCTTGAAGAAAGGCAGGCTTCCAAGCAAATATGTAGTCTTAATAACACAGATTAGGAGAACAATTTGTATGAGTAAAACATACTGGTTTGTTGAGGCATTCTCAGTTCTGAGTCTTAGGCTGAACCCACTTGAAGAAAGACAAAGTAAATACATAGTTCATTAACATAGCTTCAGAAAAACATTTCCATAAGAAAAACGCATTGGTTGGCTCAAGGTTTGAGAAGAGTTAACTTCACATGGAACCAGGTGTCCTCATGGCAACACAACATTTTAAAAGAAGCCTCCTTTTAACTTTGTATAGAAAGGGGAAAAAATAGGACACTTGTAGTTTGTTTCCTCCTGTCGCTTAAGAGAGAGATGAAAATGTCTGACACTTGCAGCCTATTTCCTCCGTTTGTGGGCCCCTAGCCTTCCTGACTCTTACCCTCTCACTTGTTCCTTCCCAGACTAGCCCTATTGATTGTGCTTCTACCTGACTCTGCATGTGGCGTGACTGGCTCCTTGACCTGCATCGGATTGTGAACAACCACCAACTATCCATCATGATAAGTGAACAAGATGAAGTCTTGCTTAGCTACATGATCGATTTGAAGGTCAGTGAGGGAGAATGAGGACAGGTGGGTAGGAGAGCTGGGTAGGGAAGTGGGGAATCATTTTATGTGGTGTGAGCACTTGGAGTGGAGAAGCAGAAGCCGTTGATACCTGCCCTGTAGGCAAGCTACGGACCCTAGAAACTTGCACATTTCCCCTCCTCCTGGTCCTGGCAGGTGCAGGAACTGAGGCATCCCTAGTCCCGCTGCACACTGCTAAGTTTCTTTTTGCACCAAACCCTATTTCAGGAACACAGTGATCATTAAGGAGGACTACCTTGGCTTTATTGGTACAACCTGCCTCCTAGGGTGGTGTGGGTGGGTGGGGAAGGGAGTGGATGCTACTTCTGTGTGATCCTTCCCTGCCTCCCCTGTCTTCCTCCAGGATACACGCCATGTTATTCCACTCCAGTCCACTGGTTCTGGGTTTATAAAGGGGGAGCTCCAAGCCTCAGGCTGGAAACCAGCATCCATAACTTCCTCAACTGATTGTTCTATCACAACAGCCCAGGACCAAACAGGATTACTGAGATGGGGTTGCACTAGGCCTCCGCAGAATTGGCAATTTGTGTTGGAGTTCTTCGCTGTTCACAAAGAGTTCGGGTCCTGGTGAGCCCCATGCTGACCTTGTTCATGTTGCCAGCAGATAATCAGTGAAGACCTGTGGCTCGACCTCCTGCTGTACTTCCCAGGGAGGTAGATCCTGCCATGAGAGGTTACTGACAGAAACACAGGTTGTGAAGGGATCAAAGGTGGGTCCTGAAGGGACAGCCATGTAGAGGCTGGGACACTGTCCTTTCCCAAATGGGGATGCTCAGGCTCATGCAGGCTGGATGTGGAACCTGGATTCGGGTCATACTGGTAGCAAGTGACAAGCTGAGCCTGGAGGCCTGGGGACTCCATGTGTCCAAGTCTCACTCGAAGAAGCTGTAATTACAAGATGAGAGTCCTAGGTGATTCTGATAGAGACAGGGTGAATCAAGCACCTTAGTCAGAATCACCTTTCCCCAGGTTGAGCCACCCCCAGGCCTCCTGCTGCTCACTGAGTTTGAGATTCCCCTGGGCACTTAAGTCCCGACCTGCCTCCTGGAAAGCACCACCAGTTGGAATGGGTTTCTCTCCATTGTCCCTTGGCACTTTTGTGCTTACTTTGGGGTCTTCTGTGAATTTTCACATCCACGAATTGTCCTCTCACCACCACCACGATGTCAGAAACGATTTAAGGCTGGCTGGTGATAATACTGAACAGCTGGGGGAAGAAGTGGACAGGGATCTCAAAAGGGCAGGACGGTGCCTACTGACACCATCTCCCATATTTCTGGACACAGGCATCTTCAGCTACTGAAACACCTGTGTTCCCTGTTTGTGTTTGTGTCACTGTGCCTTCCTCGTGTGTGTTTACACAGGTTTGCTTATGTCACCTGTGTTTGCTTGTCTTTCTGTGTGTGTGAGCATGTGTCTGGCCCACATCAAACACAGAGATGAAAGTGACAGAACATGAGACTTGGAGGATCAAGAAGGGGAGGCACGAGGCATCCACAGGCTCCAGGAGACTGGTCAGTTTATCTCTGTGGTGCCGCTGTCCAAAACAGGAAAGAGGAAAGGATGGCCAGTGACATCTCCAGACAGTGGTTCCACAATCTACAATTACATCAAGAGACATAAACAAGCTCACAGTTTCTGCTCTGTTGACCCATTTTTTGACTACAGGCCTTTCTCCATGACTGATCTCCTTAACTGGAAACAACACACCCCCTCATACTCTGAAAAGCCCCAAACAGTGATTGGTCTCTTAGAATCCATCTTCCAGACCCACCGCCCCACCTGGGCAGACTGCCTGCAGTATGTCCTCACCCTATTGAATACAGAGGAATGCCGATGAGTCATGACAAAGGCTAGACAATGGCTCCAGGCCAATGCCCCAGGGGGCCAATTAGATGTGGAAAACTGGGCTTGGGAGAACTTCCCAGAGGAAGAGCCTCACTGGTACCCTAACACTGAGGGGGGAAGAAACCAGTTGGAGAAATATCCACAGGCCCTCTCTCCTACAAGGGGTAAAAGATGAGGCTAAAAGCCTACTAACATCGCTAAGACCACTGAGGTGCTACATGAACCAGATGATAGCCTGGACGACTTCTGCAAAAGGCTGTGTGAGGCCTTCTGTGTTTTCAGCCCTTTTGATCCTGAAACCACTAAATATCAATGGATGATAAATTCAGCCTTTGAGGGACAGGCCCAATCGGCCATCTGAAAAAAAAAAAAAAAAAATTACAGAAGTTAGAAGGTTTTCAGATAAAAATGCCACAGAAATTCTTTGCCAACAAAGTATCTGTCAATCACAAGTAAACAGCAAAAAGTGGATGAAGCAAAAAGTCACACCCTTGGCAGCTGCCGTGTCAAAGTGTTCACCCCTGGGGGGACCACACCATAAGGCAAGGGGTCCAGATCCAAAAAGAACAATTCCCCTCAGCCACGATCAGTGTGCCTATTGCAAGGAAAAGGGAGACTGGAGAAATGAGTGCCCAAGTCACCCTGAGAAGAAAACCAAAGCAACAGGTCCACCGAGCTGGTGTCAATGCAAGCCACCTGGCACTAATCTGATCGGGCTAGCTCAAGCAGAATCCAACCAGAGGAGACTTGGACTCTCTCCAACTGGGTCCTCGAGAACCCATTTTCAGAATTCAAGTAGGGGGCCATCCAATGGACTTTATGGTGGACACTGGTCCTGAGCATTCTGTGGTCACCCAGGAGATAGTCCCCTTACTGGGAAAAGAAACTATCACATGATCTGGGGCACAGGCGCCCAGACCCACAGGCACCCAGACCTGCAGGCTGTTTTGCAGTCCTTGACAATGCCGACTGGGGGGCCATGAGGTAGAGCACGAATTCCCCCACTTGCCCAACTGCCCTATTCCCTTGATGGGAAGAGACCTGCTTGTTAAGATGGGGGCCCAGATTTCCATTTCTGCATGATGGGTAACCTCTCCTAAAGCTAGCAGGTCCACCTTCCTCCTTGATTATGACTCTTGCTATAAGGTGAGATGAAGAATGGCGCCTGCATTCCTCCCTTCCAGGAGAAGGGACCATTCTTCCAGAATCAGAGACTGAGTACCCACCAGTTTCAGCCTAGGAAAATGCTCCGGGCCTGGCAAAACCCCTAGCTCCCATCCTGACTGATCTGAAACAGCCTAGGAAAATGCTCCGGGCCTGGCAAAACCCCTAGCTCCCATCCTGACTGATCTGAAAAGAGGAGCTAAGCCTGTTAAACTACAACAGTATCCAATTCCCCGGTAGGCCCAGCTGGGAATCCAGGATCATTTAGACAGACTACTCCATACGGACTTCTGATGAAATGTCAGTCACCCTGGAACACCCCACTACTACCGTGAAGAAGCCAGGGTCGCATGACTACCATCTGGTTCAGGACTTAAGAGCTGTAAACGAGGCAACAATTACTCTGCACCCGGCAGTGTCTAAACTGTACACCCTACTAGGACTGATTCCTTCCACAGCTGAACAGTTTACTTGCTTGCACTTGAAATATGCCTTCTTCTGCCTCCAGCTTGCACCTGTCAGCCAACCACTATTTGCCCCTGAATGGGAAAACCCACACATGGGAAACAAGGAACAGCTCTCTTGGATGAGGCCTCCTCAGGGATTCAAGAACTCCCCTACTCTCTTCAGCAGAGCTTTGGCCACTGACTTCGTGCAATTTCATCGACAGGAGTTAGACTGTGTCCTGCTGAAATAGGTCATTGAGCACAACACAGGCTCGATGCCTAGAAGGAACAAAGACTCTTGTCTCCTTGTTAATGGAAGCTGGATACCAGGTATCAAAGAAAAATGCACAAATCTGTAAAAGACAAGTCAAAGATCTAGGTTTTAACATCATCTGGGGCCAGCGAATGCTGGGAACTGAAAGGAAATGAGCAGTTTATGCCAACCCTCCCCTTACCACTCGCCAGAAGGTCCACGAGGTCCTGGGAGCAGCAGGTTCTGCAGGATATGGATCCCTGGATTTTCAGACCTGGCCAGACCCCTATATGAGGCCCTGAAAGGAGAAGAAAAGGCTCCCCTTGAATGGGAGCCAAGAGGCGGCATCTCAAACAATTAAGGCCAAAGTCTTCGATGCCTCAGCCCTAGAGCTTCCCCACATAACCAGAGTGTTCAGTCTCTGTGGTTGAGGCGGTCCTAAGATGGCAGAGCAATAGGACGGGGAGACCATTTTCTCCCCCAAAAATTCGTCAAAAGAACATTTAAACGCTGAGTAAATTCCACAAAACAACTTCTGAATGCCTGCAGAGGACATCAGGCACCCAGAAAAGCAACCCATTGTCTTTGAAAGGAGGTAGGAAAAAATTTAAAAGATAAAACGAGAGACAAAAGAGGTAGGGATGGAGCTCTGTCCCAGGAAGGGAGTCTTAAAAAGAGAGAAGTTTCCAAACACCAGGAAACCCTCTCACTGCCAAGTCTGTGGTGAGCCTTGGAACCACAGAGGGCAAGATAATTGGGAGGAAATATAAATAAATAATTAAAACCCACAGATTACGTGCCCAATGGTAGCTCCCCCAGCACAGAACAAGGGCAGACACCTGCATCCACCACTAGCAAGCAGGGGCTGGGTAGGGAGGCGCAGGATGCATTGCTTAGAGTAAGGACTGGACCTGAATTCCCTGAGGGCAATCTGAGGGAACTAACTTGGGGTAGCAAACCAGACTGTGAGATAGCTGCCATGCAAAAAGCCCTAACGTAAGACGCCACCAGGCCTGCTCACAGAACAAAGGACTGACTAGAGCTATGCAAAAAGCCCTAACCTAAGACATTGTCAGGCCTGCTCACAGAAGAAAGGACTAAGCAAAGATAGCCGGCTGCGGACCATCCCCCTCTGGTGACAGGCAGCCAGAGCTGGAAGCGGGCAACCAAGGCCCCAGAGAGGCATTATCTACCAAACTGCAAGCAGGCTTCGTTGCTAGCTAAGACTTCTTGGGATTCTGGACGGTCAAGATCCACCTGAGAAGGTGCACCAGTTGTACACCCAGAAAACTGAGTGGCAGGGACGGGGGAGGCGATAAGTCACATCGACTGCGATCGCCAAACACCTGATCACCTGAGCTGCTCGGACCTGGGAAGGGCACAAAACACAGACCCAACCGAGTCTGTACCTCTGAGGACTACCCGAGTACCTGAACCTGAGTGGCTTAAACCTGGGAAGTGCATACAACCCAGGGCCGGCCTCAGTTCCCGGAAGAGCAACCTAGAGCCTAAGCAGTGTAGACAGGGAAAGCACACACGCCGTGAGTGGGGGCAAACCCAGTGTGGCCGAGACACTGCGAGCACACGCCAGTGTTATTTGTTTGCAGTGTTCCTCCCTCCCCACAGCAGGACTGAACAAGTGAGCCTAAAAAAATGTCCACCACTGCCCCCTTGTGTCAGGGCGGAAATCAGACACTGAAGAGACCAGCAAACAGAAGAAGCTAAAACAGAGGGAACCGCCTTGGAAGTGACAGGTGCAACAGATTAAAACCCTGTCGTTAGTACCAACTACATAGGAAGGGGCCTATAGATCTTGAGAAATATAAGCCAAGTCAAGGAACTATCCGAAAACGAACTGACCCCACACTGCCCACAACAACACCAGAGAAAGTCCTAGATATATTTTTACTATTTTTACTATCATTCTTTACTTTTTTTAATATTTAAAAATTTTTAAGTCCTCAATTACTCCTTTAATTTTAATTTTTATAACCTACCATAACTTTGCAAAAAAAAAAGAGAGAGACCATATTTTTAAAGCAAACTTCATATATATATATACTTTATAATTTTTGTGACTTTCCAACCTCTGCTCTAGATTTTTAATCTTTGCTTTTTTGTATTTGTTATCAATCTTGTACCTTTAAGAACCCAATCTTCAGTACCCATTTTTACTTGGGACCGAGATTTCTCTCTCCCGCTTTGGACTCTCTTGACTGCTCTCTCCCCCTTTGGACTCTCCTTTTTCTCCACCAGGTCGCCTCTATTCTATCTCTTCCCTACTCTTTATCTTCTCTACCCAACTCTCTGAATCTCTTTGTGTGTTCCGGACGGTGGAGAACACTTAGGGAACTGATTACTGGCTGGATCTGTCTCTCTCCTTTTAATTCCCCCCTTTATCTTCCTAGCCACCTCTGTCTCCTTCCTCCCTCTTCTCTTCTCTGTATAACTGCGTGAACATCTCTGAGTGGTCCAGACTGTGGAGTGCACATAAGGAAGTGATTACTGGCTAGCTTGCTCTCTCTTTGGATTCCACCCCATCTCATTTGGGTCACCTCTATCTCCCTTCTCCTTCTTCCATTCTCCATGTAACTCTGTGAACCTCTCTGGGTGTCCCTCACTGTGGAGAAAATTTTCATCTTTAACCTAGATATTTTATCAACAGTGCTGTATAGATGGAGAAGTCTTGAGGCTACTGTAAAAATAAGACTGAAAACCAGAAGCAGGAGGCTTAAGTCCAAATCCTTAAAACACCAGAGAACTCCTGACTCCGGGGAATGTTAATCAACAGGAGCTCATCAAACGCCTCCAAACCTACACTGCAACCAAGCACCACCCCGGGGGCAACAAGTTCCAGAGCAAGACATACCACACAAATTCTCCAGCAACACAGAAACACAGCTCTGAACTTCAATATACAGGCTGCCCAAAGTCACTCCAAAAGCATTGACATCTCATAACTCATCACTGGACACTTCATTGCACTCCAGAGAGAAGAAATCCAGCTCCACCCACCAGAACACCGACACAAGCTTCCCTAACCAGGAAACCTTGACAGGCCACCCATACAACCCCACCCACAGCAAGGAAACTCCACAATAAAGAGAACTCCACAAACTGCCAGAATACAGAAGGCCAACCCAAACATAGCAGTCCAAACAAGATGAAGAGACAGAGGAATACCCAGCAGGTAAAGGAACAGGATAAATGCCCACCAAAGCAAAGAGGAAGAGATAGGGAATCTACCTGATAAAGAATTCCAAATAATGATAGTGAAAATGATCCAAAATCTTGAAAATAAAATGAAATCACGGATAAATAGCCTGGAGACAAGGATTGAGAAGATGCAAGAAAGGTTTAACAAGGACCTAGAAGAAATAAAAAAGAGTCAATATATAATGAATAATGCAATAAATGAGATCAAAAACACTCTGGAGGGAATAAATAGTAGAATAACAGAGGCAGAAGATAGGATTAGTGAATTAGAAGATAGAATGGCAGAAATAAATGAATCAGAGAGGAAAAAAGAAAGAAGAATTAAAAGGAATGAGGACAATCTCAGAGACATTTGGGACAATGTTAAATTCGAATCATAGGAGTCCCAGAAGAAGAAGACAGAAAGAAAGAACATGAGAAAATACTTGAGGAGATAATAGTTGAAAACGTCCTTAAAATGGGGAAGAAAATAATCACCCAAGTCCAAGAAACCCAGAGAGTCCCAAACAGGATAAACCCAAGGCGAAACACCCCAAGACACATATTAATCAAATTAACAAAGATCAAATACAAAGAACAAATATTAAAAGAAGCAAGGGAAAAGCAATAAATAACACACATGGGGATTCCCATAAGGATAACAGCTGATCTTTCAATAGAAACTCTTCAGGCCAGGAGGGAATGGCAGGACATACTTAAAGTGATGAAAGAAAATAACCTACAGCCCAGATTACTGTACCCAGCAAGGATCTCATTCAAATATGAAGGAGAAATCAAAAGCTTTACAGACAAGCAAAAGCTGAGAGAATTCAGCACCACCAAACCAGCTCTCCAATAAATGCTAAAGGATCTTCTCTAGACAGGAAACATAGGAAGGGTGTGTAAACTCGAACCCCAAGCAATAAAGTAAATGGCAATGGGATCATACTTATCAATAATTACCTTAAACATAAATGGATTGAATGCCCCAACCAAAAGACAAAGACTGGCTGAATGGAAACAAAAACAAGACCCCTATATAAGCCTGCAATATATCTTTAACTAAACTCTTCTGAGAGGCTGACTCTGGTGGAGCTGGATTTTGAACTTCACTAATGGACATGTGCTCAGTGTGCAGCTCCATATTCCTCCTGCCCTCTTACAGTATCTTCTTTGGTGAGATCATTCAGCATATGACTAAAGTTGGTACCTTGGACCATCATGGTCCATTTCCACTAGCCCTTGATAACCACATTCAACTCGCTGTTTCTATAACTCAGGTATTTTAACTAACAATATCACGGGATGATAAAGTTTTTGTCTTCCTCCAGCTGAAATATTTTACTTAGCGTAATGTCCCTAATGACATTGCAAATGGGGGAACCATTTATTTATTCACTGCTGGAGGTGTAGTTGCATTGCAATATTTTAAAATCAATTTGTGTTTGATTATAGTTACTTTATACTGTTGTACTAGTTTCTGCTGTACATCAGTGTGAATCAAGTATATGCTTACATAGATCCCTTCATGTTGGACTGTCTTCCCATTTGTGTCACTACAGAGCACTGAATAGAATTCCTTGTGTTTTTCTTTCTTATTTTGTCAGTAATTTAAATTGATTTCTTTATTTTAACTGGAGGATGATGACTCTACAACATTGTGATGGTTTTTGCCATACATCAACCTTAGTAAGCCACAGGTACACATGTGTCCAAAACATCCTTAAGCCCACCCCACATCCCTCCCCACCCTATTCCTCTGGGTTTTTCTGGATCACTGGCTTTGGATGCCCAGCTTCATGCATATGTACACCTGAAGGATGATTTTCCTGCAAGAAATATTCACTTTTCTATGTTTTACATATTAAAATATGGGTGCAGAGATTTCTACATGAAATACAAAATCTGCATTTCACTTTTGAAAATCTAGTTGTATGTTTTTGGTCATGATACATGGTTTATGGGATGTCACACATCTGGATGTCTGTGCACACTTTTTCCTACAAGAATATGAAATTGTGTATATCTCACATAGGACAATTTGAGCATACATTTTCTTGCTTGAAATATGGAACTTTATATATTTTCCATATGAAAATCTCCATTAAGAACTTCTGACATGAAGTATGTTCTCAATAGTTCAAATATGAAAGCATGATGCAAATTTTCACTCATGAAATAGAAACTTTGTACATTTCAAAAATGAAAACCTAGATACAGATTATCTCACTTGAAATTTGGTATATTTTATACTTCACACAAAGATATTTGGGTGCAGATTTCCTTGATCTACATATGCAATACTCTACTATTTCACATATGAATATATGAGTGCTGTTATTTCTGCACTAAATATATGTAATTCTCTATAGTTCACATTTGAAAATCTAGGCACAGATTGCCCTGCATGATATATGGAATACACTCTATGAAAATCTGGGAAAAGATTTCCTGATGGAAATATTGACTTCTTTATGTTACATTTATGAATATCTGTGAGAACATTTTCCTACACAATATATGGAATTCTCCATGTTAAACCTTTGAATATATGGACATTCGTTTTCCTACATTAAATATTAAATTCTCTCTAAAAAACATATGAAAATATTGGCATGGCTTTTGTGGGCATAGATTTTCAAATGTGGAATACAGAATTCTGTATGTTTCACACGTGGCAATCAGTGTGCAGATTTTCTTAAATGAAATATGGAATCACATGTATTTTACAGGTGATAATTGGAACAAAGATTTTCTGCTATATTGACATATGGGATTCTGTATATTTCAAATATGAAAATCTTAATTGAGATTTTCTGACATACGTATGTAATTTTCTATATTTCACATTATAGAAATCAGGGAACCGATTTTCCTTCATGAATTAGGACATCTCTACACTTCACAAATAGAAATCTGTGAACAGATTTTCATACATGTCATATGAGATTTTTCACATTTAATATAAGAAAATCTTGGCCCAGATATTTGTACAAAAATAAGGAAATCTTTATGCTTCATATATGAAAATATGAGTGCCAATATTCCCATATGAAATGTGGAATTCTCTATCATTTGAAATAGAGCCATCCATTTTCTATGTATCACATATGAACATCTCTGCTCAAATTTTCCTAGAGGAAGTGTTGAACATTATGTGTATCGCATAGGAAAACCTGTGTGCCAATTTCCCCATATGCAATCTGGAATTGTGTATATTTAAGATATCTATCAAATGCTGTGTACCAATTTTACTACATAAAATATGGAATTCTGTATATTTCAGGCATGAAAATCATTGTGACTGTTTTACTCTATGAAAAATAGAATTCCCTATATGTTACATATAAAAATCTCAATGCTGATTTTACTACAAGAAGTATTGAATTTTTTATTTCACTTTATTAAAAATTGTATGCAGAGATTTTTACATGAAATATGGAATTCTATATAATTCCTATATGAAAACCTGGGCGGTGATTTTCTTACATTAAATATGGGATACTCCACATTTCACACATGAACATCTAGGCATTGCTGTTCTTAACATATGGAGATCCAATATGGTATTACCCCAATTTCACAAGTGAAAATATTGGCACCACTGTTTCTTCATGAAATATGGACTTCTTTGCATTCCTCATACATATATCAAGACAATGATTTTCTGCCAGGAAATATGGAATTCTCTATATTCCCTATATCAAAATCTAGGCGCTAATGCTCCTTCATGGAATTTGAACTTTGGTATAGTTCACATTTGAAGATCAGAAAGTAGATTTTCCTATAAGAAATATGGAAATCTCTATATTTTGTATGAACCAGTCGTTCTTCGTGTACTGCCACATGTTCCCTGTTTGCATTTGTGTCCCTTTCCCTTACATGGGTGTGTTTGTGTTGCATGTCTGTGTGTGTGTGTGTGTGTGTGCATGGGTCCTTCCCACTGCAGACTCAGAGACGAAGGTGACAGAACATGAGATATGGAGCAACCAGAAGAGGAGGCACGAGGGGTTCACAGACTAGGGGAAACTTGTCCATGCATCTCTTTGATGCCCCTGTCCAGGACAGGAATGAGGAAAGGATGACAGGTGATAACACTGAACAGTGACTCTGCAAATCTGCAGTTACATCAAGAGGCATAAACAAGCCCACAGTTTCTGCTGTGTTGTGTGTTTGTATCAGTAAGCAGTGGTGGGGGGTTTGAGGAGTCACCCAGAGGAAATAAATCACAAGTGATGTGGGGATTTAAAACCACTGTCTGTGGACCCCTCAGTCTGTGGTGCATTGGCTACCCTGTGGAAATGCTGGACGAGGTTAGGGCAGGACCCCCGATTTTGAAGAGGCCAGGGTCCTTTGGAAAAAGGAAGAGACTGGAAGGAGGAGGATGGGCATGAGAGCCAGCTTCACTGCAGATTGTTCCACACATGTGAGAAGGAGATCTGGGAAAGTCCTGGGCTAGTGCTGCCTAGGATCAGCCTGTCAGCCAGCACATTCCCTCTCCAAGTGTGTTACATATTGGCACCATGCAAGGCAAATGACATGCTAAGCTAGGCTCTCAGGGTGAACCCCCAGGCATCCTAGGAGAGACAGGCTGTGAGCGTGGAATCTGTTTGGGCACTTCCAGCTACCTGGCAGTGCAGAAAGGTGAGGAAATTGCAGGTGTGGGGTGTGTGTGTGAGTGCCCCACTGCCAGCATCTTCCTGTGAGGGAGGGAACAGGGATGAAGCAAGGATGGCAGGGTATTTGCATGCAGGGACCCTGGGACAGTGAGAGACAGGTTCCAGTTCAGAGCCTGCTCTATTTAGGCTCCAGGCATTAGTGAATAGCAGTCATGAGGAAGACACCTCCTTTAAAGGGGCCCTTCATTTTTCTGAGTGTGCTGCTGCACCCTGGATCCCTTGCCGAAAGGATAGGCAGTTAGAAAGCACCAGTGCGAAGTCAGTGACAATGAAAAAGAGCCAAGAAACAGAATGGGGTGGATTCCCAGGCACAGAAGAGGGGGCAGGGCTACAGCCCCTTGGACACCCAGCTACAAAGATCTTTCTGTCCTTCTCAACTGTAGCAGCATTTTTTCCCCAAAATGACCAGGGGCATGAGCACATCTTGCTTTTTATGTAAGCTTTGGTTGACTGATGGGACTGCAGCATAAACAGCTGCTACCTGCAGAGTTTGCCAGTTTAAAACATTACTCTTTATACTCTTCACAGAACGCTTGGATATCAGGACTATGCAAAGGATGGTTTCAGTTGATCCTTCCCTGCTCCCCTAACCCAGACCCACTGGGCTGGAGAGACAGGATAGGCTGTTTTGTGTTCTCAACCTGGAGGCTTAATGAGAACAGCACCACTTTGAAATGGCCTGTATATGCTAAATGGGTAGACTTCAATGCCTTTGGCACCGGTGAGTCATGGCCCTTAATGGAGAGCTGTCTTTAGTTCTCACTGACTCGCATTCAAGCATGTTTCATGGAGTTCCCTCATGCCAGCTAGAGCATGCCCCCGTTCTCCCCTTGTCCAAAGTGTGGCCAAGCCACCGTAGTCCTGCGCAGTGTTCATGTTCACCATGTGAGGGAGGGAGGGACACCTGTCTCCTTCTGTAGTTTAGGAGAGACTGCCTGTGTTTGCCTCTAAGTTTGAGAAAGCATTACCCAGCTGTGTGAACTGACAAAGTCAGATCTCCCGTGGGTGCAACTCACACAGGAGGAGAGCTTTGGCTTTATGCCTAGGTTAAGTGTCTTTTATGACAGCTGGTGTCCAGAGAGTGGCAGACGGCAGCAGCACCAGTCAGAGAGGCAGAGACACACAGACACAAGCCCCTACTACACACAAAGAAAGATGGACAGAGAAACAGTGTGTGCCAGAAGCAGAGACAGAGATAGAGAGAGCTCTGTACCCTGTGGCTCTGGTGCCCCTGAGCAAAGGAGCTCAACTGTATCAAACTGCATTTGTACCCAGTCTCCTATCATCCAGACCACATCAGGTCCTCTGCTCAATGAAGGAAACTACCCAGCCATATTGCTCCCCTGCCTTTGATGGGACACTTTGGGAGAACACCCAGAGGTTAAAGGTCCTGTGAGAAACAGGAGTGTGTTTTTTGGATATGGAAGTGGGAATTCATGGTTTGAATTTCTGGAGGCCAAGGAAATGGCAGCTTGCACCTGAGTTTTGCCAGATGGAAGTCAGGCAATGTGCCTGGAGGTGGATGCTCAGTGAAGCAGAGGCTTCACGTGGCTCACTGGAGACCTGTAAACCGTGGGTGGGGGTGGGGGGATGGGCTGGAGGGGTGAGAGGGGAGGGGTTGGTGTGGGCCCAGGGGGAGGGGTGGGAGTGTGTCTGAGGCGACTCCCTTTGGTCTAGGAGCATATCCATAGAGTGTGATGCCTACTACCCTCTCTGACAATGGCTGAGATTGGGCCCAGCAGCCTGGGAGTGGTTCAAAGCTCCAGCAGCCTAGGGGACCCGATAGCCTGGGCAATCTAGTTGCCCCACGCATCTTGCTCCAGGTGGTCCCCGACCACATTCTTCAGTCTCAGGGCACCCCCAGAAGGAGGAGGCTATGGCCACTGGGTGACCATGAAGCATTACATCGGCTGTGCAGGCCACCTGCTGTTCTGTCATGTCCAACCCCTTCACAGCTGCACCAACTCAAGCCACAGCCAGGGACACGTCCAGAGTGAGATGCTGCGAGAAGATGGCGGCAGCACCCCGGGACTCTGGATCTTCTTAGCTGTGAGGCCAAGTCTTCAGGGGATGGAGGCCCTGGGTCCTGCCATCCTGGTTAGGGTGTCAGGGACCTTGAGGCACCAGCTGGTGCACCAAACAAGGAGGCAGCTCTCTTCAGAGTGGAGGTGAAGAAAGGAAGGTGAGGCCCTGTAAGAGGGAGAGTTCACAGGGATCAGACAAGAGGTCAGGCTGCTGGTGAAAGAAGACAGCACGGAGGAGGTGGAAGTGTTGGCGGACATGGACCACGAGCAGTTGTGCTTGCAGGAGCCAGAGGGGAAGCCGGAAGAGCATAGCCAGGAACTGCAAGGCCAGGAGCCCCGAGTGATCTACCGGCCCATGCTGGAGGGGCTGGAGTCACTGGCGGCCCTTCAGACAGTGGGTTTAACTCTGGGAATGTGAAAGATCACAGGGCCTACGTTCGTATCAGGTGGATCAACCGTCAGAGGAGGAAGGGTCACTTGGTTCAGAGATGCGCCATCTTCCAGGGCATTGCAGCCTTCTGGAACCAAGCCCTATCCTGATTGCTATTCCTCGGAGTCAGCTGCTCAGGAAGAGGAGAAGGACCAGTAACAGGAATAGAGATGGGAACAAGGGCACAGGCAAGGTGAGGGGTGGCCGAGGGAACTGGGTGCTGAGGGTGTCGAGGTCCAAAGATACAGCAGAGGCAGAATTTGCGAATGGCCAAAACAGCTGTAAGTGTCTGAGCCGTGACTTTGGGTGACTCCTTTTGGCCTGCATCTGAAGAGGAGCAGTACCCTGGGGGTGGGGATTCTATGTCAGGAGTGACCAGAAACATCAGGCAAGAGTAGCATTCCCAGAGAGTTATTATTGTATTTGTGGATAATCCCAGGAATTAACAGAGACAGTGCGAGTCCCACAACCCCTCCCGGTCAGTCAGAGCCCCTGTAGTTGTTCCCACTAGTGCAGTACAGAAGCAGGAGGTTTTCCACACCCAAGGTAGAGATGGAAGGGGCTACTGGCTGGTATGTTGTAAGTGCCAGATGACTCCAGACACATCCTTGTGAAGACATGGAGCAGGTCAGAGACTTGGGGCTTTCTTTTTAAACACAGATACCCATACAAACACACACACTTGCCCGCAGATAAGGTGTGCCAAAAGGACTGTAATTCCTGACGTTTTAAGCAGTGAAATGCCACTACTCAGCACACTCCAGCCAGTCAGAGATCAGAAGTGGTCAGAAACAGACCCTCCCTTGGCGAACGCAGACAACTTCAGACGCCAAAGACCAGTGCAGACCAAGAGCCGTGAGCATGTTTGATGTTATGACACTGGCTGGGCAGTGTTATGACACTGGGGCGGGCAGGCAAGGGTGAGTGCCCGGAGTGCTTCCAGATATCTGTTCCAGTGTCCCTGTGAAAGGCTGTTGCTGAGCCATGAAAGACGCTGGGATTCTTGGCCTGGGGAGGAGAGGAATTCAGTCCAGGGCCAGTGACAAGATTTGATCACTCAGAGCTTTTGTGTAATCAAGTTTTATTAATGTATAAAAGAGAGAGTAAGATTCTGACATAGATATCAGAAGGGGGAGAAAGAGTGTCCCCCGCCCTCTGCTAGTCTTAGCAGGAAGTTATATACCGACTAGTAGGCTGCTATGCAGAAGGCAATGGCACCCACTCCAGTACTCTTGCCTGGAATATCCCCTGGATGGAGGAGCCTGGTAGGCTGCAGTCCATGGGGTCGCTACGAGTCGGACACGACTGAGCGACTTCACTTTCACTTTTCACTTTCATGCATTGGAGAAGGAAATGACAACCCACTCCAGTGTTCTTGCCTGGAGAATCCCAGGGATGGGGGAGCCTGGTGGGCTGCCGTCTGTGGGGTCATACAGAGTTGGACACGACTGAAGTGACTTAGCAGCAGCAGCAGGCTGCTAATCAGAGAAAGGAAATGTCTCAACACTCAGAGAGTGGCACCAGGCCCCTCACCCACAACATGTATCTTGAGATAACATTGGCACAAGGTGAGTCATCCTGGGCCATAAATGGATTGACATGAATCTTGAAGAAAGGCCGGTTTCCAAGCAAATACATAGTCTTATTAACATAGATTAGGAGAACACTTGTATGAGTAAAACATACTGGTTTGTTGAGGCATTCTCAGTTCTGAGTCTTAGACTGAACCCACTTAAAGAAAGACAGAGTCTAGAGTAAATACATAGTTCATTAACATAGCTTCAGAAAAACATTTCCATAAGAAAAATGCTTTGGTTGGCTCAAGGTTTAAGCAAAGTTAAGTTCAGGTGGACCCAGGTGTCCTCATGGCAACACAGCATTTTAAAAGAAGCCTCCTTTTAATTTTCTATAGAAAAGGGGAAAAAAAATCTGACACTTGTAGTTTGTTTCCTCCTGCTGCTTAAGAGAGAGATAAAAATGTCTGACACTTGAAGCCTATTTCCTCCGTTTGTGGGCCCCTAGCCTTCCTGACTCTTACCCTCTCACTTGTTCCTTCCCAGACTAGCCCTGTTGTTTGTGGCTTTACCTGGCCCTGCATGTGGCATGACTGGCTCCTTGACTTGCATCAGATTGTGAACAACCGCCAACTATCCATCATGATCAGTGAACAACATTAAGTCTTGCTTAGCTACATGATCGATGAAGGTCAGTGAGGGAGAATGAGGACAGGTAGGGGAGCTGGGCACGGAAGTGGGGGATTATCTTATGTGGCGTGAGCACGTGGAGTGGAGAAGCAGAAGCTGTTGATGCCTGCTCTGCAGGCAAGCTGCAGACCTTAGAAACTTGTACATTTCCCCTCCTCCTAGTCCTGGCAGGTGCAGGAAGTGAGGCATCCCTGGTCCCACTGCATGCTTCTAATTTGCTTTTCGGAGCAAACCCTACTTCAGGAACACAGTGATCGTTAAGGAGTACTACCTTGACATCACTGGTACAATCTGCCTCCCAGGGTGGTGTGGGTGGGTGGGGCAAGAGTGGATGCTCCTCCTGCACGATCCTTCCCTGCCTCCCCTGTCTTTCTCCAGGATGTGTGCCCTGTAATTCCACTCCAGTCCACTGGTTCTGGGATTATAAACGAGGACCTCCAAGCCACAGGCTGGAAACCAGCAGTCTTAACTTCCTCAACTGGTTGTTAGATCACAACCAGCCCAGGGTCAAACAGGATTGCTGAGATGGCGTTGCTCTGGGCCTCTGCAGAATTGGCGATTTGTGTTGGAGTTCTTCGCTGTTCACGAAGTGTTCGGATCCTGGTGAGCTCCATGCTGACCTTGTTCGTGTTGCCAGCAGATAATCAGTGAAGACCTGTGGCTCAACCTCCTTAAGTACTTCCTAGGGAGGTAGATCCTGCCATGAGAGGTTACTGACAGAAAACTAGGTTGTGAGGGGATCAAAGTGAGCCCTGAAGGGACAGCCATGTAGAGGCTGGGATACTCTCCTTTCCCAAATGGGGATGCTCAGGCTCATGCAGGCTGGATGTAGAGCCTGGATTCGGGTCATACTGATAGCAAGTGACAAGCTGAGACTGGAGGCTTGGGGACTCCATGTTTCCAAGTCTCACTTGAAGAAACTCTGATTACAAGATGAGAGAGTCCTAGGTGATTCTGATACAGACAGGGTGAATCAACCACCTTTATCAGAATCATCTTTCCCCAGGTTGAGCCACCCCCAGGCCTCCTGCTGCTCACTGAGTTTGAGATTCCCCTGGGCCCTTAAGCCCAGACCTTCCTCCTGGAAAGCACCACCAGTTGGAATGGGTTTCTCTCCACTGTCCCTTGGCACTTCTGCGCTGACTTTGGGGTCTTCTGTGAATTTCCACATCCACCAATTGGCCTCTCCTCACAACCACAATGCCAGAAACGACCTAAGGCTGGCTGGTGATAATACTGAACAGCTGGGGGAAGAAATGGACAGGGATCCCAAAAGGGCAGGACACAGTGCCTACTGACACCATCTCCCATATTTCTGGACACAGGCATCTTCAGCTACTGAAACACCTGTGATCCCTGCTTGTGTTTGTGTCACTGTGCCTTCCTCGTGTGTGTTTACACAGGTATACTTATGTCACCTGTGTTTGCATGTCTTTCTGTGTGTGTGCATGTGTCTGGCCCACATCAGATGCAGAGATGAAGGTGACAGAACACAAGACTTGGAGGAACAAGAAGAGGAGACACGAGGCATCCACAGGCTCAGGGAAAATGGTCAGTGTATCTCTGTGGCTCCCTTGTCCAAAACAGGAACGAGGAAAGGATGGCCAGTGACATCTCCGGACACTGGTTCCACAAATCTACAATTACATCAAGAGACATAAACAAGCTCACAGTTTCTGCTATGTTGACCCGTTTTTTTTTTTTTTTTTTTTTAAACTACCAGCCTTTTTCCATGACTGATCTCCTTAACTGGAAACAGCACAGCCCCTCATGTTCTAAAAAGCCCCAAGCAGTGACTGGTCTCTTAGAATCCATCTTCCAGACCTACCGCCCCAGCTGGGGAGACTGCCTGCAGTATCTACTCACCCTATTCAATACAGAGGGATGCTGATGAGTCATGACAAAGGCTGGAAAATGGCTCCAGGCCAATGCCCCAGAGGGCCGATTAGATGTGGAGAACTGGGCTTGGAAGAACTTCCCAGAGGAAGAGACTTGCTGGTATCCCAATGCTGAGGGGGGAAGAAACCAGTTGGAGAAATATTGACAGTCCCTCTCTCCTACAAGGGGTAAAAGATGGGGCGAAGAAGCCTGCTAACGTGGCTAAGACCACTCTGGTGCTACATGAACCAGATGAAAGCCTGGCCAGGTTCTGCAAAAGGTTGTGTGAGGCCTTATGGGTTTTCACCCCTTTTGATCTTGAAATTCCTGAAAATAAACGGATGATAAATTCAGCCTTTGAGGGACAGGCCCAATCGGACATCTGAAAAAAAAAAAAAAAAAATTACAGAAGTACAAGGGTTTGCAGGTAAAAAGGCCACAGAACTGCTTCACCAACAAAGTCTTTGTCAATCACAGATCAGATCAGTTGCTCAGTCGTGTGCAACTCTTTGCGACCTCATGAATCGCAGCATGCCAGGCCTCCCTGTCCATCACCAACTCCTGGAGTTCACTGAGACTCACGTCCATCAAGTCGGCGATGCCATCCAGCCATCTCATCCTCTGTCGTCCCCTTCTCCTCTTGTCCCCAATCCCTCCCAGCATCAGAGTCTTTTCCAATGAGTCAACTCTTCGCATGAGGTGGCCAAAGTACTGGAGTTTCAGCTTCAGCATCAGTCCTTCCAAAGAAATCCCAGGGCTGATCTCCTTCAGAATGGGCTGGTAAACAGCAAAAAGTGGATGAAGCAAAAAGTCGCACCCTTGGTAGCTGCCCTGTCAAAGCATGCACCCCCGGTGGGACCACACCATAAAGCAAGGGGTCCAGATCCAAAAAGCACAATTCCCCTCAGCCACGATCAGTGTGCCTATTCCAAGGAAAAGGGACACTGAGAAAATGAGTGCTCCAGTCGCTCTGAGAAGAAAACCAAAGCAGCAGGCTCACCAAGCAGGTATCAACCTGAGCCACAGGGCACTAATCTGATCGGGCTAGCTCAAGCAGAATTCAAGTAGAGGGGACTGGACTCTTTCCAACTGGGTCCCAGAGAGCCCATGGTCAGAATTAAAATAGGGGGACATCCAATCGACTTTATGGTGGACACGGGTGCTGAGCATTCCCAGGTCACCCAGGAGATAGTCCCCTTATCAGGAAAAAGAAACTACCATCATCGGGTGCACAGGTGCCCAGACTGACAGGCACCCAGACCTGCAGGCCATTTTGCAGTCCTTGACAATGCCGACTGGGAGGCCATGAGGTAGAGCACGAATTCCTCTATTTGCCTGACTGCCCAATTCCCTTGATAAGAAGAGACCTGCTTGCTAAGATGGGGGCCCAGATTTCCTTTTCTGCTGATGGGTAACCTCTCCTAAATCTAACAGGCCCACTCTGCTCCTTGATTATGACTCTTGCTCTAAGGTGAGAAGAAGAATGGCACCTGTATTCCTCCCTTCTAGGAGAAGGGACCATTCCTTCGGAATCAGAGACTGAGTACCCACCTGTTTGGGCCAAGGAAAATGCTCCCGGTCTGGCAAAACCCCTTGCTCCCATCCTGATTGATCTGAAACCAAGAGCACAGCCTGTAAAACTACAACAGCATCTGATTCCCCAGTAGGCCTGGCTGGGAATCAAGGCTCATTTAGACAGACTACTCCAAACATGGACTTCTGATGAAATGCCAGTCACCCTGGAACACCCCACTACTACCCGTGAAGAAGCCAGGGATGCAAGACAACCATCTGGTTCAGGACTTAAGAGCATAATCAAGGCAACAATTACTCTGCTCCTGGCAATGCCTAAACCGTACACCCTACTAAGACTGATCCCTTCCACAGCTGAATGGTTTACTTGCTTGCACTTAAAAGATGCCTTCTTCTGCCTCCAGCTTGCACCTGTCAGCCAACCACTATTTGCTGCTGAATGGGAAAACTCACACATGGGAAACAAGGAACAGCTCTCTTGGACGAGGCCTCCTCAGGGTTTCAAGAACTCCCCTACTCTCTTCAGCAGAGCTGTGGCCACTGACTTCATGCAATTTCCTGGTCAGGACTTAGACTGTGTCCTGCTGAAATAGGTCATTGAGCACAACACAGGCTCGATGCCTAGAAAGACAAAGGCCCTCGTCTCCTTGCTAATCAAAGCTGGGTACTGTTATCAAAGAAAAATATACAAATCTGTAAAAGACAAGTCAAATATCTAGGTTTTAACATCATCTGGGGCCAGCGAATGCTGGGAACGGAAAGGAAACAAGCAGTTTGCGCCAATGCTACCCCTACCATTCACCAGAAGGTCCACGAGCTCCTGGGAGCAGCAGGATTCTGCAGGATATGGATCCCTGTATTTTTCAGACCTGGCCAGACCCCTCTATGAGGCCCTGAAAGGAGAATAAAAGGCTCCCCTTGAACGGGAGCCAAGAGGCAGCACTTTAAACAATTTAGGCCAAAGTCTCCGATGCCTCAGCCCTCAAGCTTCCCAATGTAACCAGAGAGCTCAATCTCTGTGTTCATGAAAAGTACAAAATGGCCTTGGGAGTCTTGACCCAAAAATTCAGGCCTTGGCAAAGGCCGGTGGCCTACTTGTCTAAATAGATAGCCACGCTACCTTCGAGCAGTAGCAGCCACCTCCTTGCTAGGGAGAGAGGCTGACAAATTAATGTTGGGGCAAAACCTAAATGTTAAGGTCATACACTCAGTTGTAACCCTGTTGGATAGCAGAGGCCACCACTGGCTCACACATGCACAAATGACTCAGTATCAAGGGTTACTATGTGAATATCCACAGTAAAACTGGAAGTTGTACAAACTCTAAAATCAGCTATCTTTCTAACAAAAGAAGCAGGGCCCTTGGAACAGGATTGCTTGGAATTCTTAGATGAAGTATTTTCTAATAGACCAGACCTGACTGACAAGCCATTCCACAACCCAGACCTGGTCCTATATACTGATGGTAGCAGCTACATGGAAAACAGAAGAAGATGGCTGGGTATGCTGTAGTGTCTGACTCTGAAGTGGAGGAATGAGAGGAGCTTCCTCAAGGATGGTCAGTGCAGAGTGTGGAGTTATGGGCATTAATCAGGGACCTGGAACTCAGCTGAGAGCAGCGAGTCAATACCTATACAGACTTGCAGTATGCTTTCACTACTCTACATGTCCACGGAGCCTTATACAAGGAAAGAGGACTCCTTACAGCAGGAGGGAAAGGGATCAAAACCCAAGTTGAAATCCTGAAACTTCTGGAAATAGTATGGGAACCAAAGAAAGTGGCAGTTGTCCACTGCAAAGGCCACCAAAAGGAAGGTGACCCAGTGGCCGAAGGGAACAGTCACGCTGATGCAGCCACCAAGGAGGCTGTCCAGGGGCAGCTGCCAGACAAATCTAAAGTCCTGCTAGCCCTGGAGATATCAGCTGCCTCCAGGTACTTTCTCGAAGAGGAAAAATGGATAAAAACGGAAGGGGGAGCCAAGGCCAAGATGGGATGGTGGCTCACACAAGACCACAAGTCTATGTTCCAGCTCAACTTACCTACAAGCTGGTGTACCAGCAACATGAACTGACCCATATGGGCAAGACTGCCTTAGAGATTTTGCTAGGCCTGTACTACCTCGTTGCTCACCTCCCCACACTCTGTTCTTCTGTCTCCCAGCGATGTGTAACCTGTTTACAAAATAATACTCGCCAGGGGTCTAGTAGGTCGGCAGGGACACAACATTGTGGATTTATCCCCCTTTGAGGATATGGAATCAGGTTTTTCTGAAATCACCCCAAATCAAGGATTTAGATACCTTGTAGTTTTTATCTGCACCTTTTCAGGCTGGGTGGAAGCCTTTCCTACCCGAACTGAAAAAACAAGACAAGTAATCAAGGCACTCCTGAAAGACATTGCCCCCAGATATGGAACACCTCTGACCATATGGTTGGACAATGGACCAGCATTTGTAGGGGATGCAGAACAACAGGTGGTAAAGGTTTTGAAAACCCAGTGGAAATTTCATACTACCTACCATTCCCATAGCTAAGGGAAAGTGGAACGCGTGAATCAAACCCTCAAACAAACTAGCAAAACTATGCCAGGCAACCAGCTTACTTTGGGTAGATTTGAAATCCTGTATGAATGACCACCCTCGCTGTCAACTTAAGGGGAGACACCAGAGAACTGGGGAACTTGGACTTATATAGGCAGCTACAAGGGTTAGGACACACAATCTCTCAAATACATACATGGATAATTGATAGAATACCCATTTCTTTAGGCATAATAGTACATCCTCACCAACCAGGGAACCGAGTATGGGTAAAGGATTGCAAAAAAGAGCCTTTAAAACCCATGTGGAAAGGGCCCTATTTTGTAATCTTAACTACCCACACTGATCTCAAGGTGGAAGGAACAGACACTTGGATCCATTACTCCAGAGTCAAACCTGCAAATCCTACTGATAGCCAAGAAAAGTCGGAAATGACCCTTAGTCTGGAGGAACCCCTGTTCCTTACCTTGCAAAGAAGGAAACAAGCACCCCAAAGCCCCACGGGGGGGCACACAGGGAGTTGGTCAATAAACACACGGCTGAAGCTTGAGGAACCAATAGGACCAACAAAAGGCAGATGTATTGGTTATTAATTGGTCTGGGACTTCCCCTATTCATCTTGTTTGGAACAGGGCTTTACTCTTTCCCCGAGAGTGGACTTGTATCCAAAACTCTCTTTCTGCTTTGCCTACTTCTTCATAGTTCTTGTTTTTTGGAGTTTCCTCCTCCCGTGGTCAACATAAATATGAAAACAGTGTATTTTTGCCTTACAGATCTGTTAAGTTGTAAAATCCCCCCCTCATCTGAGAGTCAGGATAATTGTTTTGAATGTATGGAGTCTTTCTACCATGAGGGTAAATGGGCCCAAGGATTCACTGACTACACATACAAACCAACCTCATGTTATAGTTCAGCTTTCCCATGCACTAGGGAAGGGAAGCATTACTAGGTGGGGGGTGGGGTGGGGCGGAATTAGAGCCCACACTGTGAATGGCCTAACGTGCTATGGCACCCCAAGACAGATGGCCTGATGGACTCCACAAACTCGTTTTGGTATGTCAGATGGGGGGGGGGTGCGTAGGGCAAGACAAGGCTAGGAAAGAACCAGCCCAAGAGGTGGTCGAAAGGTTAAAGGCCCAAGTAACCAAGCCAGACCCATTGGCATAAGGTCCAGAGATGGGGTCCTCTGGACTGTACAACCAGCTTTGACTCTCCCTCAAAGATAAGTTAGAAATGCCCACTATTGGAAATAATCCTTTTATCTATCTAGCCGAGGAGGTGGCCCTGGAATTAAATGTTACTAGCTTCTGGGTTTGTGGAGGTTCTCTGATGTGTAAAACATGGCCCTGGAAGTATACTGCATTGGATGCCTTTCTGCTATTACAGTGGAATTGAACAACTAGCAGGCGGGCAGGGCGTCCTATTCAGAGTTGAACTCTGTCCAGGGAAACAGTAGGCAAAGAATCCTTAGCTGAGAAGTGATAAATTATACCTGGGTCAGAGAAACAAAATGCAGAAAAACCCTGGTCTATAATGATACTTGTAAGAAACTTCCATGGAGTCCAGGGGCCCCAACCAGGTATTGGGCTCCCCAAAAAGGAGGGAATGGAATTCGCACTTGCACTCCCTTCAACTCCACTTCTGGGATTCTAGAGCAAAACTGTACAGGAAATCAACCTGATACTAATCTCTTTTTTGCAATCCCAGGCATTAGCCCATATAGGAAGCATCATTACTCCACAAACCCAGACTTATGGCAACCCTGAGAAAGACTTTTTTGATTTGCAGGAGAAGGGCCTACTCACAGTTGCCATCTAAATGTGGAGGAACCTGCACCATAGGAATAATTCAGTCAGGTTTCTTCCTCTTACCCGACTCACCAGGAGACACGCTGGCATTCCCAATTTGCGACAATGTGAGACATAGAAGGACTGATGCTGAAGCTGAAATTCCAATACTTTGGCCACCTCATGCGAAGAGTGGACTCATTGGAAAAGACCCTGATGCTCGGAGGGATTGGGGGCAGGAGGATAAGGGGATGAGAGAGGGAGATGGCTGAATGGCATCACCGACTCCATGGACATGAGTTTGAGTGAACTCTGGGAGTTGATGATGGACAGGGAGGCCTGGCGTGCTGTGATTCATGGGGTCGCAAAGAGTCGGACATGACTGAGCAACTGAACTGACCTGAGACATAGAGAAAAGTGATTCCTTGAGCTAGGAGGAAAACGAAAGCAGAGCAAAGATGAGTGCCCCCCTCAACAGATAATCCAGTATTATGGCTCGGCCACATAGCCACAAGACAGGAGTTGGGGATACAGGACCCCCATTTACATGCTCACCCACACAATCCGACTGCAGGCGGTACTTGAGATTATAACTAATGAAATCGCAACTGTGTTGGAACTGTTGGCACAGCAACAATCCCAGATGAGGATTGCCATTAGCAAAATCAAATAATGGAGGGAGGAGGAGCTTGTGGAAATTCTACCAAACTGACTGTTGCACCCAAATAAGTGACAATGGAAAAGTTGTGACAGACATAGCTAAAAATATCGGGAAGACTGCCCATGTTCTGGTTCAGACAATGTTTCTGGTTAAAACAATGATTGGGATTTTCATAGTCATACTCACAGATGTCTGTTTATTTCCTGCTTCATACCCATCCTAATAAAAAACGTAACAGGGTTCATTCATAGAAACAGTTGTCAAATGGAGAACAGCCACCTAGCTGTTGCTTTTAAAGAGTTACCAGCCAGTTCTGGATGATGATGTTCTCTGACAGCTTCAGATGCACCCTAAACATCAAGAGGGGGGAATGAGATAGAAACCAGATCAAAGCCCCCATTTAAAGTAACAACCTTTTGCTTTCCCTTCCTTTATCTTGTATTAACAGCTGCTGCTCATCAATCACCGCTTATGCATCTGATTTCTTGCTTGCTGGTTACCTCCTCTCCTTAGGAACTAGGGCTACCTGGGGAAGACAGCGATCTGAGCTGTTCAAACAGGAAATTTACGGTGCATAAAAGATACCCAGAACAAAGGCAGGACACTCAGTCTTTGGAGGTGACTCCACTGAGCCCACAATAGTGCTGAATAACCCAGCTGTTCTGCATCTTTGAGTGTCGCTTGTCTCTTTCTGATGCTACAGAGTCTATGACAACACTACTATGTTAATCAGCCGACTCATGGCCTACTTTCCAATGGCCTTTCTTTATTTCAAACAGTCCTCAGATACTTGGCTTCTCTGTGCTTTTGCATTCTATCTGCCTTTTCGCTTTTTTGAGAGACTCTTGTCTGGCAGGAAGAATTACTATAAACTGGGCCATCTTTAGTGGTAGGAAGTCATTTAGCACAATTGGTCCAGTTGAAAAAGTGAGAGGAAAGTTCTAACACAAAAATGTAACTTTCAAGTTAGTGCTATCTTCTAGTTGTATAAGTAGAAAGGTAGTCAATGAGAAAGAAAATGAATTCCCAGATACGTGGTTATCTCATTATGATCTCAAAATTGAAATATGCTTAAGAGAACAAGTCTATATATAGGTGAATCCCGGCTCTAGCTCTATTAAGTATTCACATTGTTTCAACAAGTGTGACCCAGCAAGTCTCCTTTAAGTCACCACAGCCCTTCCCCCAAATGATATCTCCTGAATTTCTAAGCCGTTACACTGAAGTTGGTCTAGTCTAGTCTGATGAGGCATTAAGATTGTCAAAGCTTACTGAGACCAGAGACCACATTGTTTATTACATTTTGAAATATGTCCCCAAGGCTTGCAGGCAGGTCTGGAGCAGCTCCCACCACCCCAAAAAGCCAGATCCTAGCTCTGAAATCTCCCCTTCATTCTTCAGTCCATCTTTCCTCCATCTTATCACCAACCTGCACCATTCTATGTTCACTGAACTGGAAAGATGCTCTGTTCCTGCAGTTTTCATTGACTTCCCGGAGTCCCTGCCCATTGTCCATATTTTGAACTGTCTGCTGATTTAATGAAATCATTTGAGGAACAGAAATTAGAGGCTGCAGACAGGCTTGCATGGGAATTTCTTTATTAAGTTCCACAGAGGGACCCTGCACTGCCCTGTTGCTGAGTTGAATAGTATTACTGATTTGAATCCTATCGACTGGATCATCTGGAAGATGAATAGTTTCCCTCTGAAAGTGGCACAAAAGACTTTCACATGACTTCACTCTCAGCGCACATCTTCTTCTCAATATCCTGTACCTGGCACTCTTACATACAAATATTCTCAGTTGATCATGCATTTGGCCTGATGTGCTACAGTACAGAATCTATCTTTTAGGCTTGGCTAAGATGGAAGTCGAGAGATCTTGGTGGCACAATTTCTCAAGTTTGTAGAGGACTTAAAGTCTGCACCAATAATTTCTAAAGGAAATCAGTTTTGAATAGTCATTGGGAGGACTGTTGCTGAGGCTGAAGTTCCAATACTTTGGCCACTTGATGCGAATAGCCGACTGATTAGAAATGACACTGATGCTGTGAAAGATCAAAGGCAGGAGAAGAAAGGGATGATAGAGGATGAGATGGCTGAATGGCATCGCTGACTCAGTGGATATTAAACTGAGCAAGCTCCGAGAGATGAAGAATTATAGGGAAGCCTGGCGTGCTGCAGTCTATGGGGTTGTGAAGATTCGGACAAGACAAGGCCACTGAAATGATCCTAGCAAGCACAGTTTATTACAAAATTTTCAAAACAATAAGCAGTCCTCAACTAAGACCTAACTAAAACATTTGTCACACTTATTTTGGCCTAAATTTACATAGTAATTGAGGTAACCATCACTGTTTGCAAATTTGTTTCTAGAGAAGAATGATAAACTTCACATACTTTTATGATTGAATGTGGCTTTGGAATAAGGCATAAGCTCAGATAGTCTGTTACCCTCCACAGAATTGAGAGATAATTGCTATTATTAAGAGCTGAGAGATAAGATGCTACTATGAACAAATACCTATGTACCAATGGGCAGGACACTTTACTATTCTTGCCTTGAGAACCCCAAGAACAGTATGAAAAGGCAAAAAGGTAGGACACTGAAAGATGAACTCTGCAGGTTGGGAAGTGCCCAATATGCTACCAGAGATCAGTGGAGAAATAACTCCAGAAACAATGAAGAGAAGAAGCCAAAGCAAAAACAACACCCAGTTGTGGATGTGACTGGTAATGGAAGCAAGGCCGAATGCTGTAAAGGGCAATATTGCATAGGAACCTGGAATGTTAGGTCCATGAATGAAGGCAAATTGGAAGTGGTCAAACAGGAGATAGCAAGAGTGAACCTCGACATTCTAGGAATCAGCAAACTAAAATGGACTGGAATGGGTAAATTTAACTCAGATGACCATTATATCTCCTACTGTGGGCAAGACCCTTAGAAGCAATGGAGTAGCCATCATAGTCAACAAAAGAGTCTGAAATGCAGTACTTGGATACAATCTCAAACTGACAGGATGATCTCTGTTCGTTTCCAAGGCAAACCATTCAATATCATGGTAATCCAAGTCTATGCCCTTACCAAGAATGCTGAAGAAGCTGAAGCTGAATGGTTCTATGAAGACCTACGAGACCTTTCAGGACTAACACCCAGAAAAATGTCCTTTTCATTATAGGGGACTGGAATGCAAAAGTAGGACACCAAGAAACACCTGGAGTGAGAGGCAAATTTGACCTTGGAGTACGGAATGAAGCAGGACAAAGGCTAATAGAGTTTTGCCAGGAGGATACACTGGTTATAGCAAACACCCTCTTCCAACAACACAAGAGAAGACTCTACACATGGACAACAACATATAGTCAACACCAAATTCAGATTGGTTATATTCTTTGCAGCAAAACATGGAAAAGCTCTATATGGTCAGCAAAAACAAGACTGGGAGCTGACTGTGGCTCAGATCATGAACTCCTTATTGGCAACTTCAGACTTAAACTGAGGAAAGTAGGGAAAACCACTAGATCATTCAGGTATGATCTAAGTCAAATCCCTTTCGATTGTACATTGGGGGTGAGAAAAAGATTTAAAAGACTAGATCTGATAGACAGAGTGCCTGATGAACTATGGACGGTGGTTCCTGACATTGTCCAGGGGACAGGGATCAAGATCATCCCCAAGAAAAAGAAATGCAAAAAAGCAAAATGGCTGTCTGAGGAGGCCTTAAAAATAGCTGTGAAAAAAAGAGAAGTGAAAAGCAAAGGAGAAAAGGAAAGATATGCCCATTTGAATGCAGAGTGCCAAAGAATAGCAAGGAGAGATAAGAAAGCCTTCCTCAGTGATCAGTGCAAAGAAATAGAGGGAAGCAACATGGGGAAAGATTAGACATCTCTTCAAGACAATTAGAGATAGCAAGTGAATATTTCACGCAAAGATGGGCTCAAAAAAGGACAGAAATGATATGCATGTAACAGAAGCACAAGATATTAAGAAGAGGTGGCAAGAATACACAGAAGAACTGTACAAAAAAGATCTTCACGACCCAGATAATCACGATGGTGTGATCACTCACCTAGAGCCAGACATCCTGGAATGTGAAGTCAAGTGGGCCTTAGGAAACATCCGTAAGAATAAAGCTAGTGGAGGTGATGGAATTCCAGTTGAGCTATTTCAAATACGAAAAGATGATGCTGTGAAAGCAGTGCACTCAATACGTCTTCAAATATGGAAAACTCAGCAGTGGAGACAGGACTGGAAAAGGTCAGTTTTCATTCCAGTCCCTAAGAAAGGCAATACCAAAGAATGCTCAAACTACCAATCAATTGCACTCATCTCACATGCTAGTAAAGCAATGCTCAAAATTCCCCTAGCCAGGCTTCAACAATTCGTGAACCATGAACTTCCAGATGTTCAAGCTGGTTTTAGAAAAGGCAGAGAAACCAGATATCAAATTGCCAACATCTGCTGTATCATCAAAAATGCAAGAGAGTTCCAGAAAAGCATCTATTTCTGCTTTATTGATTATCCTAAAGCCTTTGACTGTGTGGATCATAATCAACTGTGGAAAATTCTTCAAGACAAGGAAATCCAAGACCACCTGACCTGCCTCATGAGAAATCTGTATGCAGGTCAGGAAGCAACAGTTAGAACTGGACATGGAACAACAGACTAGTTCCAAAGAAGATAAGGAGTATGTCAAGGCTGTATATTGTCACCCTGCTTATTTAATTTATATGCAGAGTACATCATGAGAAATGCTGGGCTGGAGGAAGCACAAGCTGGAATCAAGATTGTCAGGATAAATATCAATAAGCTCAGATATGCAGATGACACCACCTATATGGCAGAAAGTAAAGAGGAGCTAAAGAGCCTCTTGATGAAAGTGAAAGAGGAGAGTGAAAAAGTTGGCTTAAAGCTCAACATTCAGAAAACTAAGATCATGGCATCCTGTCCCATCACTTCATGGCAAATAGATGGGGAAACAGTGGAAACAGTGGCAGATTTATTTTGGGGGGCTCCAAAATCACTGCAGAAGGTGATTGCAGTCATGAAATTAAAAGACGCTTACTCCGTGGAAGAAAAGCTATGACCAACCTAGAGAGCATATTAAAAAGCAAATATGTTACTTTGTCAGCAAATCTCTGTCTAGTCAAGGCTTAGTTCCTCAAGTAATCATGTATGGATGTGAGAGTTGTACTATAAAGAAAACTGAGCGCCAAAGAATTGATGCTTTTGAATTGTGGTGTTGGAGAAGACTCTTGAGAGTCCCTTGAACTGCAAGGAGATGCAACAAGTCCATCTTAAAGATCAGTCCTGAGTGTTCATTGGAAGGACTGATGTTGAAGCTGAAACTCCAATACTTTGTCCACCTGGTTGGAAGAGCTGATTCTTTGGAAAAGACCCTGATGCTGGGAAAGATTGAAGGGGGGAGAAGAAAGGGATGTCAGAGGGTGAGATGATTGAATGGCATCACTGACTCAATGGACCGGAGTTTGGGGAAACTCCATGTGTTGGTGATGGACAGGGAGGCCTGGTGTGCAGCAGTCCATGGGGTTGCAAAGAGCTGGACATGAAACAGGAGATAACAAGAGGAACATCGACATTCTAGGAATCAGTGAACTAAGATGGACTGGAATGTGTAAATTTAACTCAGATGTCCATTAGATCTACAACGGTGGGCAGGAATCCCTTAAAAGAAATGGAGAAGCCGTTATAGTCAACAAATGAGTCTGAAATGCAGTACTTGGATGCAACCTCAAAAATGACAGGATGATCTTTCTTCATTTCCTAGGCAAACCATTCAGTATCACGGTAATCCAAGTCTATGCCCCAACCAGTAACGCTGAAGAAGCTGAAGTTGAACAGTTCTATGAAGACCTATAAGACCTTCTAGAACTAAGACCCAAAAAAGATGTCCTTTTCGTTATAGGGGACTGGAATGCAAAAGTGGGAAATCAAGAAACACCTTGAGTAACAGGTAAATTTGGCCTAGGAGTACATAATGAAGCAGGGCAAAGGCTAATAGAGTTCTGCCAAGAGAACACACTGGTCATAGCAAACACCCTCTTCCAACAACACAAGAGAAGACTCTACACATGGACATCACCAGATGGTCAACACCAAAGTCAGATTGATTATATTCTTTGCAGTCAAAGATGAAGAAGCTGTATACAGTCAGCAATAACAAGACCGGGAGCTGACTGTGGCTTGGATCATGAACTCCTTATTGCCAAATTCAGACAGAAATTGAAGAAAGTGGAGAAAACCACTAGACCATTCAGGTATGACCCAAATCAAATCCCTTATGACTATACCATAGAAGTGAGCAATAGATTTAAGGGACTAGATCTGATAGACAGAGTGCCTGATGAACTATGGATGGAGGTTTGCGACATTGTACAGGAAACAGGAATCAACAGGAAACAAGAAAAAGAAATGCAAAAAAAGCAAAATGGCTGTTTGAGGGTGCCTTAAAAATAGCTATGAAAAGAAGAGAAGTGAAAAAGCGAAAAGTAAAAATATACCCATTGAATGCAGAGTTCCAAAGAATACAAAGAGAGATAAGAAAGCCTTCCTCAGTGATCAATGCAAAGAAATAGAGGAAAACAATAGAATGGGAAAGACTACAGATTTCTTCAAGAAAATTAGAGATACCAAGGGAACATTTCATGCAAAGATGGGCTCAATAAAGGACAGAAATAATGGGACATAACAAAAGCACAAGATATTAAGAAGAGATGGCAAGAATACACAGAGCTGTCCAAAAAATATTTTCACGACCCAGATTATCACGATGGTGTGATCACTCACCTAGAGCCAGACATCCTGAAATGTGAAGTCAAGTGGGCCTTAGGAAGAATCACTTTGAACAAAGCTAGTGGAGGTGATGGAATTCCAGTTGAGCTATTTCAAATCCTGAAAGATGATGCTGTGAAAGTGCTGTACTCAATATGCCAGCAAATTTGGAAAACTCAGCAGTGGCCATAGGACTGGAAAAGGTCAGTTTTCATTCCAGTCCCAAAGAAAGACAATGCCAAAGAATGCTAAAACTGCACAATAGCACTCATCTCACATGCTAGTAAAGTAATGCTCAAAATTCTCCAAGCCAGGCTTCAGTCATACGTGAACCATGAAATTCCAGATGTTCAAGTTGGTTTTAGAAGAGGCAGAGGAACTAGAGATCAAATTGCCAGCATCCACTGGGTCATCGAAAAAGCAAAAGAGTTCCAGAAAAACATCTATTTGTGTTTTATTGACTATGCCAAAGCCTTTGACTTTGTGGATCACAATAAACTGTGGAAAATTCTGAAAGAGATGCGAATCCCAGAATACCTGACCTGCCTTTTGAGAAACCTGTATGCAGGTCAGGAAGCAACAGTTAGAACTAGACATCGAACAACAGACTGGTTCCAAAGAGGAAAAGGAGTACGTCAAGCTGTATATTGTCACTCTCCTTATTTAACTTATATGCAGAATATATCATGAGAAACGCTGAGCTGGAGGAAGCACAAGCTGGAATCAAAATTGCTGGGAGAAATATCAATAACCTCAGATATACAGATAACAACATCTTTATGACAGAATGTGCAGAAGAACTAAACAGCCTCTTGTGAAAGTTAAAGAGGAGAGTGAAAAAGTTGGCTTAAAGCTCACCATTCAGAAAACAAAGATCATGGCATCTGGCCCCATCACTTCATGGCAAATAGATGGGGAAACAGTGGTTAACTTTATTTTTCTGGGCTCCAAAATCACTGCAGATGGTGATTTCAGCCATGAAATTAAAAGACACTTACTCCTTGGAAGGAAAGTTATGACCAACCTAGACAGCATATTAAAAAGCAGAGACATAACTTTGCCAATAAAGATCTGTCTAGTCAAGGTTATGGTTTTTCCAGTGGTCATGATGGATGTGAGAGTTGGACTGTGAAGAAAGCTGAGCGCCAAAGAATTGATGCTTTGAACTGTGGTGTTGGATAAGACTCTTGAAGAGTCCCTTGGACTGCAAGGAGATGCAACCAGTCTATCCTAAAGGAGAACAGTCCTGAGTTTTCATTGGAAGGACCGTTGTTGAAGTTGAAACTCCAATACTTTGGTCACCTGATGCGAAGAGCTGACTCATCTGAAAAGACCCTGATGCTGGGAAAGATTGAGGGCAGGAGGAGAAGCGGACGACAGAGGAGGAG